>NC_138927.1:4016783-4616783 GCF_965231255.1 Vanellus vanellus | reverse complement strand
CTGTGTTTCAAGGAATGATAATGTAATTCATCCTTCCTGGATGGACACTTATTGCCCGGTTCCAAAAGGCATTGATCCTGGAGGTGATCCTGACCCAGGGGATCTGCTCCAGTCTTTTGCTCTTTTCATTGTGTGACATGAAAAGCTTTTTGAATGGAACCTCTCTGCCCCAATTTAGCTTAATAATTTCTGGTGCCTGGAGGTAACTTTTCCCTACTGTCATCTGCAGTGCATGATCCATTCCCTCCTCCCGGCACTGCAGCTGATGGGTCCTTTCTCATTTCAGGATCCACGCTGAGTTCCAGCTGAACGAGCCACCAGACTTCCCCTTCTGGTTTTCCCCAGGCCAGTTCACAGGTCACATCATCCTCTCCAAGGATTCTTCCCACGTCCGAGAGTTTAAGCTCTTTGTCCCTAACAACAGGTACAGCTCTTTCCCTCTCTTCCTGGGTGCTAAAGAGACTTGAGGATTGTTATAAATGAGGTCCAGTGAAAGCCAGGGGCTCTAGGATCCTGTCCTGTGCAGGACCAGGGGCCGTGCGTGGGGAGAGGCTAGTGGGCTCTTTCTATATGAACATAGGAGTGCAGTGACAGCCCTGTCCCTTGCAGTATGAGGGCGTCCTGGCCCGTGCAGGGAAGGCAGATCTGCAGCCTGAGCTTTGGGCAGGCTAGTTCTGTTGTTAGCTTATCTGTTTTCCCCACACATCCTTCTCGCCAGCGGTCATCATGGTCATCGTGTCCTCAATTCTCTAGATACAGTTGCTCCCTAAACTGGTTCTGATGCAATTTTTTCAGGAATGGGTCTGTTTATCAACAGGTCTGGGGGGCATCTGGCTTGGAAGAGGCAGGGAAGGACAAGGGCAGAGGAAGGACAGGAGAAGCAGGGCAGAGGTTGCTGGGGACATGCAGCATGGGATGGATGTCCTTGCACAACCTGGCTGCAACTGGCACGTGCCTCAACAGTGTCCAAGCCTGAGCTGTCCTGTGCCAAACCACTTTAGAGGGAGGTACCTCAGGCACATGGGAGGACACACAGGGATGGGGAATTTTGGTTGTCCTGATATCACCCTAGAGA
Source organism: Vanellus vanellus (assembly GCF_965231255.1). Lineage (NCBI taxonomy): Eukaryota > Metazoa > Chordata > Aves > Charadriiformes > Charadriidae > Vanellus > Vanellus vanellus. The sequence continues at coordinate 4,615,708 of NC_138927.1, read as the reverse complement.
CAGGCAGCAGCCTCTTCTGCAAGCACTGCTGTAAGCACTGCTCCCCTTGACCTGTCCCAGCAGTCCCTGGCTGTAGCAGGGGCTCTTGCAGATGTCGGATACCTGTTGCAAGCTGCAAAAGACTCCTTGGGCATCTGTGATGGATGAGCTTATGCTTTTCAGCCAAGTCCCTGGAAAATCTGAGTGAATTGAGCTCTGCAGTTGACTGTAAAACTGGCCAGTGCATCTCTACAAGTCGCTGAGGATCCCTGACCCATTTCAGGGTCTGATTCACTCACCAGTAGCTGTCCCTTTTGGAGGATGGGGAGAGGCGCGAAGGATGTGGAGAGCAGCTCCTGGCAATCCCAGTGCCTGGCTTAAGGCACTGAAGTTCAGCAAAGCCTGATGCTCTTGCTTCAGCATATTTTTTGATTGGTGTTTCACAGGTTAAGGCTTTGTGTGCATAGCTTTGCACTAGCTCATTCCTGCTCTCTGGAAAGCAGCTGGAAGCGTTTCAGGGGAAAGAAGCTTCAAATCTCTTTGCTCATGACGGCTGGAGTGAAAATTCTATTATAACATTACCCTGGCGACTCAATCCCTACGGCTCTGTCAGCACATTTGTTACAGCAAGCAGACACTTACGGCTCTGCCAGCAACTCCTTACAAAAGCCTTTTGCTTCCAAAAAAAATGCTTTTAAAAGTTCAGCAGGATCAGAATGTGCAAGTTAAGTGCTGGGAAGGAAGGGAGAGCAAAGACACCTCTCTCGTCCGTGCTTTGACAGTACTCAAAGGTGTGAGCACATTTGCCCAGTGTTGGGTGGGTGCCTGGGCCCTGATCCAGCAGGGGTCTGGCGTTGCTGGTCTCATGCAGGGAGCATGGTCATTTCCAAGGAGCCAGAGGCTCTGGACTTCCGTGCTGACCCTGCAAAAGGAGCATTGGATGTTCTCATTTGTTTGGGGTTTCCCATACAGAGCTTTAGCCTTGGATGACTCTGAACATATCGGGTTCACCTTGCAGGTCTCTGAACGTTGATATGGAATGGCTGTATGGGGCGAGTGAAAGCAGCAACATGGAAGTGGATATCGGTTACCTGCCTCAGGTCTGTAGTCACTCTCGGCCCTCTGTGTGCATGCAGCATCCCAGCAGGGATTTATGCTGCCATGTCCCTAAGCTGTATAACCCTGTTCTTTAGAGCTTTCTCTTGAACATTTCAATATAACAATATAATGTCTGATGATCTGTGTATGTCCTCTGCAGCAATATGGTTCCCTATTGCCAGTGCTTGTGATATTTTATTTTTTCCCTCTGTGTGGCTTGAATCCTAAGCTCCTGGAGTCATGTGACTTTTTCCATTTTTAAAAAGTTGTCTGACAGGCGGGGGGGTGAAGAATAGGAGCAGAACCCAGGCCCTGAGCCCAGAGGGGTGTATGAACAGCAGCGTGTTTGAATTTAGAAACTGTGTGAGGTTATTCCTCTATTTTGTGGTAAGCGCAGCTCTTGGGACAGGAAACATAAGTCAGGATGTTGAATGCCTGAATTTAACAGTCATGTTTTCTCCTAAACTAGATCCATGTTTCTTTTTATTTGCCAAAAGCCAAAATAATTTCAGAAGTACCACAACACTGAACTGCTGGGGAGCTCCTGAACAGCCTTCCCTGTTGCTCCCTCTTGTGGCTAGCCACGGGCTGTGTAAGGGCTGTGCTGTCAGTATGAACAAGAGCTTCAAACTAGCCCTGCAGATCCCAATGGTTTTAAGGGTCTGGTGTCCCACAGTCAAAAATCTCCACTGGGATGGTGGGAACACGGAGTGAACAGGTCTCATGGGTTCCCAATCTAGTGAGCACAGTCAGACAATAACTGAAGGAAATGAAGTTGCTTTCCTGCTATTCCTCAGTAAAACACATCTGCAACTGGTAAAGTGCAGCTCCAGAAGAGAATAGATCAAGCTGTATCTTGAATTAGAAGCTGCACAGTCTTATTTTGCATCTTTATCCCATCCTGGAGTACAGAAAAAATGGGAGTGGGATATCTGCAGTGCTCAACTCTCAGCCTCTTCTCCTGCAGATGGAGCTGGAATCAACAGGGCCTTCAATCCCCTCTGTGATCCATGATGAGAACGGAAATGTGATTGACAGCAGGGATCCCTCAGGGGAGCCCATCCAGTTTGTGTTTGAAGAGATAACCTGGCAGCAGGAAATCCCCTGGGAAGAGGCAGCCCAGAAGCTGGAAGTGGCCATGTATCCATTTAAGAAGGTGAGGAAGGGGCCAGGTTCTTCCCTGGCATGTTTATTTGGGGCAGGTCATCTTCACTGAGATGTCCAGTCACCTCGAGGACCAGCAGAAACCAGAGGCCACAACCTGATCAGCATTCAGAATAGTGTGAGGGTCTCCCAGCTCAGCCTGTGCCTCCCAGGCACTGCGTGGGTGGCTTGATGGACTTCCAGTTCCCAGATGAGGGAGTACAGCACCTCTGAAAGGCCGTTAGGGGTTGCACAGCAGCAAAGCCTAGATGTCATGTGTCCCAGGCTTGTATTGTAAATGTAGGCTCTTCCTTCCTTCCTCTTATCAGTAGCTGCTGACACGATTTCTGAGCGAGGCAGGTAATCACACTGCTTACAAATTATTTTCCTCTGGCGTTACTTTTGCAATGTTCAGCTACCTTTGGACCAAGCTTTCCTTATCAGCAGGAAACACACAATCGGCCTGTGCCTCTGCATTCTGCAGTGAGACACAAATTTATAGCATTGGGTGACCCAAACTATTTAACATGCCAGTAGCCTGTGGAGCAGATGGCTACTGCCTGTCACTGCTTCCTTGGCTGAAGGGACACGTTTCAATGGCTGCCTCCCTGTGCCTGAGCTTACAAATGTCCCTTAGAGCTGCCAAAATGTTAATAAAGTTCCCTTCATTTGAGCGATTGGAACAATCTCTGTGTAGGGTCCCTCACAGCCAGTTTTTAGGCTGTTTCAGTGAGGATTTGTAATAAATATCTCAAGACCAGATTTCCCAGGCTGCTGAGGTATGTTTGCAGACAGTCTGCCCGCAGTTGTGCAGATGCTCTCTGCAGTGTGTAAAGGTGGAGCTCTGCAGGTGCCGGTAACAGCCCGCACGCTGGGAGGGTCTCGCTACAATCTCACCAGGAGATGAAGTTGTCTCTGGGGAGAGCTGCACAGTTGTCATTTGCTTTAATCTGCAGAACCTACTGCAGATTAAACTCTGTGTGTGTCACCTGTGGCATGCAGCAGGTCTGGTTCCTTCAGGCCCTGCTCGTATTTGAGATGGGCTGTTCTGTGTCTATCTCTCAAGCTGTCTGTCTGCCTCCAGGTCTCCTATCTTCCCTTCACACAAGCTTTTGAGAGAGCAAAAGCAGAAAAGAAACTGGTGCACTCAATCCTGCTGTGGGGTGCCCTGGACGACCAGTCCTGCTGAGGTGAGGATATTACCTGCATGGCTGGAGAAATGATGCGTGTTCTTCAGGCTGTGAGAGTGGCTGGGGGTCAGGGAGCTGGTCAGACACCAGCGGTAAACATTGTGTTACTTGTTTTGGGACTGAAGATGCTGAATAGAAAGGAGCTGGAAGTGGGGAATTACTGATGAGAGCTTAGGTCCCCAGTAGCAGGATCAGATCTCTTGAGACAAGCCCTAGACCAACCTGCTAATTCAAGTGCCTTTGTTGAGGGGGAGGCACGGGTCTAGTTCAGAGCCAGCATCTGCAGGGTGAAAGGGACACTGCTCTCTGCTTTGTCTCTGACACCTGAACAGCAGAAGCCAGAGCCAGATGTGGGCTTGGGGTTGTCCTGATGTGTAGCTGTTTCCACCCCTCATGCCTAAGAACTTGCATGCCACATAGAGCAGGAGTGATGGGTGGAAGAGGGGCAGTCCTATCTGCCCTTAAAAACTCTCCAGCATGTATGAGCACTGTTCGGCATAAACAGCAAGGGGCATTCAGGGTGGATCCACAGGGCCTGATCCTTTCCCAAATGCACCAAATTAGTCAGCCTCCATGGCGTGCAAGGACCTTCTGGTCCTTCTGTGGCCTTGCAAGTGGCTGGGATCTGCTCTGGTGAGTCTTCTCTGCCAGCAGCACACACGGGAAACAATAAGCTGTGGAAAACTGCCAGCAAAGGAGAAAAAAGACAATGGGCTGAGCTAGGGGGAGCCTGAGCCAGCTGCTGCAGCAACCAGAGCGGTGGCATCAAACATGGCAACAGTCATCTCGGGAAACACAGCAAACCACTGTCTGCCTCTCCTCCTATGTCAGGTTCAGGGCGAACTCTCCGGGAGACTGTCCTGGAAAGTTCGCCCATCCTCACCCTGCTGAACGAGAGCTTCATTAGCAGCTGGTCACTGGTGAAAGAGCTGGAAGAGCTGCAGGTGAGTGTTGCAGCCACTTCTGCCTTCTTTTGCATTTGGTGCTGGTGAACGCAGACAGTGCTTGGCATGGGGATGCCAGCACGAGGGGGGAGCTCACACCTGTGCCAGTGGGGGATTTTGTTTCCAAACCTTGTGTCCTAGCAATCGCAGGGGCCAAGCAAACACCAGATGGAGGCAGGCTACGAAAATGGCACAATGACCCCCTTCATTCTGTCATGGTATCAATATTAAAAGCTAAACCAGATGCTTCACTGTGAGATAGCCCTGCCCAAGGCCATTTGTGCCATCAACAAACTGACTTCTCTGTAACCCAGGGAGCAACCAAATACTGTCTGAACCCTGAGTCTCCTGATTTCACCTTTCCCCACTTATCAGCCTGTCCCTGGGCCTATGCTGTCAGCTGGGGTCAGTCACGGAGCTGGAGACTCTGGGAAAAGCTGGGATCAGGCTGTTGGTGTGTCTGGGAACTGCCAGTGATGGGGTGATTTTATTGTTTGGGGAGAAAATCTGCAGCTGAAAAGTGAGGGGGAGACTGACTGAAGTGGAATAGTAAAGCAGATGGTGAGAATGGAGCCAGTTACTACCATGCTGCAGAGCAGCCTTTCGGTCTGCCAAAAACACCTCCTGTGTTCAGTGTACTCCTCCTGCACTGTTCTGCTAGTTTTGGTGTGTGAAAACGTGTTTCTTTGGGGGCTTCTTACAGACCAACAGAGAGAATGAGTTCTACAGCAAGCTGGCTGACCTGCACCTGGAGAAATACAACTTCCCTGTGGAGATGATCATCTGCCTCCCCAATGGCACGGTGGTACGTTCATTACCCCTTTAGCTGGGCTTGGCTCTTCCCATCAGAATGTGATCTTTTCAGGGTCGTCCTCAGACCCTGAAGTGAGTGTCCACTCCCCCAGCCATACCCTGGCTTCCCAAGCCTTTGTGGGGCCATAGGCCCTCCCAGTGCTGTGCTCTCAGGGATGCTGTAGCAGACGCACAGCAGCTCTACGAAGAAGTCTGAAACAAATGTCTCTTTATTCAAGAGACAGAACAACAGCAGCTCTGGGCTGGGGGGAAACAATCAGACTTGAACCAAATGTCTGCCTGTGTTTCCTCATTGTACCTAGTTGGAGTCAGTGACCTTTGGGAAGCCATTGTAGCTTGTTTCCTGCACCCATTGTCCCTTGTGCTCGTGCTTTGGAGAAAATCTCTCCTTATCAGCACCTTCTAGCACATTTATCTTTCTCTTCATTCCCCACGTGTGTCACAGCAGATCAGCCATTAGCAAGTCCGCACACTTCAGCTCTGCTGTTTCCCCGAACAACCCCCCTGCCTTGGATTTGAAGAACGACAACGGTTCCTGACACTTGACAGTGTGGCGCTTTGCTGTGTGTCAGCAGCTGGGCCGTCTGCGGTGGAGGATCCTGCCAGGGCTAATCTGATCGTGCCCCACACTTACAGCTATTAGTTAGTAACACACGCAGTGACTCCTTGCTGGCTCCCCTCCAGATGAGGCTGTGGGCTGGTGGGTGGCTTCAGCTCAGGCTGTCGAGGTTGCTGTGGTCAGTGGCTGCGTGTCCTGCTTTCCCACCTCCACGGGGGAGCAGAAAGCGCAGAGGCATTTGAAGCTCAGGTTTGAAGCTGGTTTTGCAGCTCTTCTGGGCTGGGAGCACGCACCCCAGCAGTCAGCATGGTCAGGCTGCCATCTCCCCAGCCCTTGCTCAGAGCGAGGTTTTATGCCTGTGTGATTTTTCCCAAATCGCCTTCATCTTCTTAACCCAAGTGAGGGGTCAGCACTCTTGGGGGGGGGGGGGGGGGGAAAGACCGTTTTCTTTCACACATCTTCCTCTGACTGTAAAATTCGAACCTGAATCCTGGATGCTGAATTAGCATTCACAAAGTGTTAGAGATTCTTTAAGAGTTGTTACAGTCTTGTCAGCTATGTCCTGGCAAGAGGCCACGGCAGTGGTTGGGGAATTGTTCTGGCCTTTAAAGTCTCCTCTCCTCATCTGTTTTCTTTCCCAGATTCACCATATCAATGCCAACTACTTCCTGGATATTACTTCTATGAAGCCTGAAGATGTTGAAAGTAGCATCTTTAGTTTCTCAACCAATTTTGAAGACCCTTCAACTGCAACTTACCTCCAGTTCCTGAAGGAAGGACTGCAAAGAGCAAAACCATACCTGCAGACCTAAAAACAAAGGCACTCGAATGCCCCACAGAGATGGCCAAAGACTTCAGAGTTCTATTTTGATTACAGAAATTCTTCCTCATCTCCATGCCAGACGCTGATGTTAAGATGCAGACAGTCCCAGGCCTGGGGCGTTGCTCTGGATGTTGGTTTGAGGCTAAGTTTCAAGTGGTACCAGTTTACATAACCTGCCCTTTTGAGTTCAGGCAAATTTTTACAGGAGTGAAAATACTTGAATCTATAAACATTCTCAGTGCATATGCCTTGGTTTGCCACCCACCCCAGTGCTTTTCCAGCTGCTCTTCAGAGTCTGTGATGAAACTCATGTAACAGCTATACCAAGCATCACCCGGAACCATCTGATCTCAAGGACTGGACTGCGCGTTGAATCACGGGGAACAGCATTGCCATTAGGACCAAACACTCGTGGTGAGCGTCTGTGCCCTGTGGGTGAAGGCGCAGAACCCAGCGCAAGTGGGAAGCTCCCTCCTGGTCGCCAGCGTCCTCTTCACCTCATCGCCAGCGGCAGCTCAGAGCTGTAAGCTGCCCTGTGGCTTGGACGCCAGCTCTTCACCACGGTGTTTATTGACAGCAATGGCATAACGAGACTGTGGCTGGTAAAGCGTAGACAGGAAAGCAGGAGGTTCAAACTGTGGAGGCTGGAGCTCTGGAGTAGCCTCCTCCCCGCACCCTTTGTGACGTGGTGGGAGAGTGGTCTCGCTGATTCAGGTTCTTTATATCTTAGGGAGGTGCTGAGGTTGACAGAGTGAAATTAGGAACGGAGACGAGGGCCTTAGAGGTACGGTGGTGCTTAGAGATGTCAGGCATGGATTAACTCGGGGAATTAGGGGCCAGAACCCTGATTAGCTCCACCAGTGCAGCATGTGCACTCCAGGCCCCCATCCCATTCAGCCCAGGGTCGCTCCCACCCCACCAGCTTTGGGAGCTTTGTTCTCGCAGGGTCTCCTCAGAGTTGGTGAAATGCTCCGTCCTTGTTTGCTTTGAGCTTCCAAGTCATGCTGAATGATGAACCACAATGAGGTTCCCTTTGGGAACATGAGGTTCAGTGTTGCTCTGAGAGCAGAAACTGGCTGAGAACTAAGCAGTTTTAAAAGCCAGCAGTACTAAAAGAAATTTTCAGGAGATATTTCCAAAGAAATAGTTCAGACAGAATGCCATTGTCTTATCTGTAACCACCCTGAACAGTTGCTACTACTCTGTACCAATGCATGGCTAGAGAGTGAGTGCAATTTGGAGAAGGAAAGGTTAAATGAAACAGGTTTTAAAGCATATTCCTGTAGATAGGTGAGGAGACAAAGCATCTTCAGTAAGTGGCTGCAAACAGCCATGGCTATTGATGCTTTTTCTGCTCTCTGAAGCACAATTTTGTTGGACCAAATCAAATGGGGGGTGGGGGGACTGGTTTTTTTGGAAGGGGTGTTTTCATTCCTGGGCTCCAGGACCTGGTAGGAACCCAGGGGTGGTGATTACCCTGTCCCTGCCCTGCCCCAGCCCTCCTGTCTGTATCCATGGCTGGAGATGGAGCTTAGATGGACCTCTGGGTAGAACCAGTGTAGCTTCACTAATTGCTCTAGTGAGATTAATTACCCCTGGGATGTTTCTCAGTATCGGCTTTATAACTATGCATTAGCTCTGCACTTTTCTAGCACTCCGAGGGGCCTGCAGTAATGACAGCCTTGGATCTGGCACCACTTTCAGCTGCAGAAAGTGCCAAAGCCTCCAGGCAGCGTTAGAGACTGAGCTTCTGTCACACCAGCGGTCTTGTCCCTTCAGGGGACTTTGCCCTGAGCAGAGAGCAGCAGCGGAGACCAAGTGCCTGCCTCCCCTGAGCTGTGTGGGAGGCACAGCTGCAGTATACATCTGCCCTTCTGGCCTTTACAAAGCTTCACCCGGGGTATTTTTGTTGCACCTTTCCCGAGCCCCTCCCTCAGGGGCTTCAGTCTTGGGAGTGGTGTCGGTCAGTTGTGCTCAGGTGGAGAGTTCATTCCATTTATTCTTCCCACCGGTTTTGCAGCAGAAGAGGCCGGAGAGGGCAGTGGCTGAACAGGCAGGGATTCCTTTTGTCTTTCAAGGCTCAGAAAAACAGGCTTGGCAAAACAGGCTCGGCAGCGGTTCTGCGGGACCAGGGCAGCCCCTCTGCCTCCTGCAGTGCCGATGTTGGGAGTTCCAAGGGGCAGCGTCACACCTTTGATCCTGCAGCCGCAGAGCTGCCTGGCAGAGACCGTGCCAGCAACAGTTCTGCATGCAAGCAGGGCCCGTGGCCAGCCCGGGCTCGCAGGAGGCCTCGGAGATCCCTGGAAGTACTTCGGTTTTCCCCTCGTGAAAGGCCGGGCTCTCGCAGCCCTGCCCGGAGCCGCCCCTGGGCAGTCTGGGGGTCCCGTGGGGACTCCACTGTGTCCCTATTAACTGCGCACCTGCCTAATTGATCTCTGGCTGCCGGGGGTGGGCTCCGGACAGAAGCTCTTGCCTGAGACTTATCAGTACGTGCCAAGCTTTTTTGTCTCCTATTTGTAAACTTTTTTTCCGATAGGTTTGTGGTACCTCGGGGTGGGGTGGGAGGAGGAGGAGCTGCTTCTCCCCACCTCCTGTGCTTCGTGACGCTCTGGTCTGAAACCCACGGCGGGTCAGAGCCGATGTCCGCCAGCGAGGCTCCGGGGGGGAGCGGTCGTGCGCGGTTCGGTGCCGGTCGGCGGGAGGGGCCGTCGGGCCCTGGCTGTAGCTGCGCTTGTTAAACCCATCCCACCACCCTCGGCCTCCTGCAGTCATTGCCTCCTCCGGGGCGGGCGGGGGTGGGGGGCGGCCGGGCCGGGTTTGGGGGAGCGGGGAGAGGGGCGGCTGGGGGCGAGCAGGGGGCGGCCGGTCCCTGGCAGCGGGGCCCCGGTCGCCGTTACACCCCTCCGCCGCGGTAACGGCGCATGCGCGGGTGGCGCCGGAAGTGTGGGGGCGGGTTCTACTTCCGGGTGATGGCGGCGGAGGGGCAGGGAGAGGGGCTGAGCTGCGCCGCCGCCCCTCAGGTACCGGCGGGGCCCCGGGACGGAGGGAGCGGGGCGGGCACCGGCTGAGGGATGGGAGGTCGCTGCTGCCCCCGGCGGGGGGGAGGGAAGGCTCGGGCCGTCCCCGGGGAGCTCCGTGTGGGTCGGCGCGGCGGGAGCCCCGGGCAGGGCCCGCAGCGGGTCACTTCTGTCTTCCAGTGAGAAGCGCCGGCGCGGCGGGGAGCGGGGTAAGATGAGCCCGGTCCGCGCCCGCGGGAGCCGTAGCACCCAGCGCTGAGACCGCCCCGGCGGCCGCCGCCAGAGCCGGAGATGGCAGCGGAGTCCGTAAGTGGAACGCCGCCCGGAACACCGCCCAGCCGGCGGGCACCCGGGCCCCTTCCAACCCCCCGGGCCCCTTTCCCTACTCCCGGCCCCTTCCTCCCCCGTGGCCGGTAGCCAGAGAGGCCATGACAGCAGTCAGTGCACTCCCAGCTTGGAGATTCAGTTTTAAAACACACATCAGGAGTTTTAAATCTAACTGCATAAGACCAATGTTCAGGCATTGTGTCCATAACAAGCTCCAGTGATAAATACGTTAGTGGATTTGTTGGTGGACTGAGTGAAATAACCTGTTTGGATTCCAGTTTGTCGTTGTGGTATTTGTTGTCCGGTCTTGTGCTGCATCCTGTCACGAGAGCCTGTGACGGCTGTAAAACTGGCAGAGGGGAACACAGTCAAAGGACAGAACTTCACCCCTTGAATCTGTTTTAAAAATATCCAGAGATCACTAAAACATTTGCTCCTTCTGAAAACACCCTCCAAGGCTGTTCTCATCAGCCCTCAGTTGGGATAGGCGTTGCATACACTGTCACTTTGCCATCATACAGAAGATGTTCATAGGATTATCAGTATTGCTTGTATTAAAGATCATGTGAAAGTGAGAGTGTTCCTGCAAGTGAGACTTTCTTCTGATCTAATTTTTCTTCTGGGCCCCTCATGTGATGCTGTTTTCCTCCTTTTAGCATGTTTTCATTTGGAGCTCAGCATCTGTTACTGAGTGCTTTTAGTCTTCAGTTCTGAAAATACTACAGCCTTGTTTAAAATGCCCCTTAGTAACTGGCTGATTTTAACGTGTCTTCAGCTGAAACACCATTTTATGGAATGAGGACCTTAGTTATTAGCAGGTTCCCAATTAAAAGTATCAGTCGACAAAAAGTCAGAGATCAGAGCTCTTGAGTAGATTGTATGGGACAATTTCCAACTAAGTAAATTTTAAGAAGGACAACTGATATGAAATATTAATTATATCACATGGTTTCTTGTAGACAATCCCCATCTGGCAGAACAAACCCCATGGTTCAGCACGCAGCGTTGTCAGGAGAATTGGGTCAAACCTCCCTTTAAAACCCTGTCCCAGAGCAACCTTTGAGGTAAGTGGACTCATAAGGGGTTTGGTGATGGTGTATAGGAAGCTGCTGCTCTAGAGCACGGCAAGACACTGTCACAAGCTGCTTCAACACGGGCAAGTGTAGGGTACTGCATCTGGGGAGGAATAACCCCATGCATCAGTACAGGTTGGGGGCTGATCTGCTGGAGAGCAGCTCTGTGGAGAGGGACCTGGGAGTCCTGGGGGACAACAGGATGCCCATGAGCCAGCAATGTGCCCTGGTGGCCAAAAAGGCTGATGGCATCCTGGGGGGCATCAAGCAGAGTGTGGCCAGCAGGTTGAGGGAGGTCATCCTCCCCCTCTACTATGCCCTGGTGAGGCCACATCTGGAGCATTGTGTCCAGTTCTGGCCTCTCCAGATCAAGAAGGACAGGGAACTGCTGGAGAGGATCCAGCAAAGGGCTACAAAGATGATGAGGGGACTGGAGCATCTCTCTTACGAGGAAAGACTGAGGCACTTGCGTCTTTTTAGTCTAGAGGAAAGAAGACTGAGGGGGGATCTTATTAATGCTTATCAATATTTAGAAGGAGGGTGACAGGCGGATGGGAACCATCTTTGTTCAGTGGTGCCCAGTGACAGGACAAGAGGGAACGGGCACAAACTTGACCGTAGGAAGTTCCATCTCAACACGAGGAGGGACTTCTTTCCTGTGAGTGTGGCAGAGCACTGGCACAGGCTGCCCAGAGAGGTGAGGGAGTCTCCCACTCTGGAGCCATTCCAAACCTGCCTGGACACACGCCGTCCTGTGCCACTGCTGTAGGTGCCCCTGCTCTGGCAGGGGGTTGGACTGGATGAGCTCCAGAGGTCCCTTCCAACCCTGGCCAGTCTGGGATTCTGTGATTCTGTCAGCCGCATCTGTCTGCAGAGTTGTATTCACAAAACTCATGTAGCAGTATAGTAAGATGGGTTCTTTTAATTCTTTGCTTTTGAAATTCTGTTCTTGTAAATAAGTCATTGGCAACTTGAGGAAAATACCTCCTCGAGTAGTGTCCGTGGGCTGGGTTAGCAAGCTAGAGGAGACAGAAACAAGGAGTTGCAGAACCAGTGCTTCATTGTACGACCTCCAGCAAGCCACATGCCCTCTGGGCCTGTAAAACAGTAAAACAGGGTTTATGGAAACGCTTACGTCACTGTTTAAGTTCAAGGGCAGCGCTGGGACTTGCAGCGGCAAAGTGTTGCACGTGGCCTTGGCAGCGGGCTAAGCTGTATCAAGTGTCCCTTTGCTGCCTTGCTGCTCAGTTTCACAGAGCACAGCAACGCACCCAAAAACACGTGCAGAAGCCAACAGATGGAAGCACTACATTTCCATAAGCCCAATGGTGTTGATGTCACACATCTGACAGATGCAGCTGCTGACCTGGTGTGGAGGAGAAGGGCTCTGACAGCCTGTGCAGCGCATCTGGGGCAGCTTCAGCGGACAGGACCACCATCTCCTTAATGTAACTTTCTTCTCTTAGGTTCTACCAAATGTTTCAGATCTCTATTTAAATGATGTCCCTCCAGTCCCCACCTTGGCAGATATTGTGTGGATAGCAGCAGATGATGAAGAAACATATGCCAGAGTCAGGTTGGTTTCCTCTTTGTGTCTGCTGCTCCTTATTTTTATCCGCTGGTTTATTTCGCTCAGCATAGGCCAGACATTGATCAAACACTCACAACTTCCAGTCCTCAAGGTCTGATCTGGTGCCACTTGAAGGACATTTTTCCCAAGAGCCAGGAGAAAAAAAAAATGGACAAAGGACCCTGGGAGGAATTCCTGTAGGAAATGCTAAGAGCCTGTGCCATACCTTATTGTACTCACTGAAAGATGTGTGCAGAGAGACCTCCCCCCCCCCGGATCCATGGTATTTTTTGGTTAGAAAGTTGAAGAGTTGAGTTCTCCTGGGATTGAAATGCTCTGTCCCCAGGAGTTTGGTTCTGGGCAGTTTAACTTTTGTCCTTAAAGCAGGGCAATATTAATAGGTATCTTGTGAAAGATAAATTGGACTTTGAAATGAGAGGCAAAAGTTAACGGGTCAGTGACGTTTCCCACGTGTATCCAGTGCGCATGGAGACACAGAGAAATGACTTGCAACCATGCGAGCATGCCCAAGCTTTTGCCCCTGTGTCCTCTCACCACGTCTTGTGCCGTTGGGTCATGATTTCTGTGACAGACTTTCTGTTCCTTGTAACGCAGAGAGAGCACATACAGTGGCACAGCATAGATTTAGTGGTGCAGAGGCTTCATTTGTTGGGTTGAAGTTGTCTGCTGTCCTGAGGTGGAGGCAGAGTGGTGCCGAGCTTTGTTGTCACAGAGGGGTCTGGGCCTTGTAAATGACAAACAGGTTTTTGTCCTGTAGAAGTGACACTCGCCCGCTGAAGCACAAGTGGAAGCCGAGTCCCTTCACTGTTATACAGCGAAATGCTTCAGTCCCCAACCTGAGGAAGCAGGAGGAGAAGCTGCTCGCCTTGAAGAAACCTGGTTTACCAGCACTGAGCCGAACAACAGAGCTCCAGGATGAGCTGAGTCACCTTCGGAGTCAGATAGCTAAAATAGTCGCTGCAGAGTCAGGTAGGAATATTATGAGCTTTTTGTTGTTGAATGAGAAGGGCTGGGTTAGCGAACCGTGTTATTTCTTCCCTACAAACCAGACTTGGGTGTTGTTTTTCCAGCTGAGCTGTGGCTCCCATTGGTGGGATGCAGTCTTTGGTGTCAGCTCAGTGCTGGTTCTGTACTTAGATGTTTACATCTGTTTCATTGGAGGATTCCAGCTTGTTTTTAAGAAATGCCACATGCTGCTTTGTGACTGCATTTGATCTAGAGGCCGGCTCATCTCAAGCACCTTGCTTCATGAAAACATTGGTGTATTCTTGCCATTCCTGCTCCAAATCGGCCCTGAGCGCAAGGGTTATGTATTGATTTGGGTAGGAGTGACATGTAGGTCTTTTGTTTCTGTTGTGAAAATGACAGTGCCGTTTCTGTAGCAAATGAGGTATTTGGGGAAAAGCCTAGCTGAACTGCTTCGTTTATGTCCTTTAGTAAATCTGTAAGCCGTGTTTTAGCTGCAAAGCGGAAACATGAGGAAAGACTTGTTCTCTTCCTTGCATGGCTTTTCCTGTATACTCAGCTCTGAAAATACGGAGATATTTGGTAGGATCCAAATTTCAGGGGTTCTACAAGTCTTGTTAAAACCAATTGCCAGTTTAGAGTGCGGAAACTAGTAAGACAGAAATACCTTGATAACTATTTATGGAGTACTCAGAAGGCAGAGTTGTTGATCTCCTAACTCAAAAAACATTGAACAGTTTTGCAAAGTAAAGGAATTTAGTCCTTCTTGAAGACAGTTTTTCTTAAAAGCTGCATTTCTTTTATGCAGAATACTTTTGCCAATAATTAAGGCAACAGCTGTGTTATGGCTGCTTTCCAGAGGAAAAGAAGGACCTATAATTATTCCCACTACTTTAAAAAAAAAAAAAAAAAAAAAAAAAAACCAAACAGGATTGTGCCACACTTGAAATTATATCAGGCGGGTTAGTTCCTGTTTATGATGGGTAATAGTGGCTGATAGAACTGTCCTCATCCTATATCTGAAAGCAAATATTTTTTTTCATTCCCAGATTGCTCCTTTGCGCTGCACTGTGTAGTGTGTGCACGAGGCCAAATCTCTGGTGATCTGCAAAAGATGACGTGGTTGTCTGATTATTGTAGCCCCAAGGGACCTGTAGCTTTAATGACTGATTATGTTAGATTCAGCCATCCAGGAGCCATAAATGCATTTGAACATGAAGCAGAGTTGTGGTGTTTGATTTAGTTGAAATGCTGGTTTCTACATGGGAGACTTGGGGTTCTTTTTCAGTTCTGTGATGATCAATGGACTCGTAAGAATCTATTTGATATCAATAGTGTAAATATATATACCATCACGTGAGAATATATATATTTTTTGGCATGTGAAGTTGTATTTAGACAAGATATTTGTTCACTTCCGTGGTAAAGGGCTGTTGTGAGATAATGCGCGTGCTGGTGTTTTGTGTCGTCTTTGGTGCTGTCACAGTACACAGGATCCCATGTGCCACTCTCGCAGCAGCATGGTAAAGCGAAGCCTCTCTGGGGGTGAGGGAGCCACGTTGCCCTCAACTCTGCAGGGAATAAGCATAAAACAAGGCATCAGAGAGGCTGCGTGTGTCTTTCTTCTTTATGCAGCATGAGAGGAACAACCGAATTGGAGTAAAGAACAGGGGAAATTCTGTGATTATTTTTTTTTTTTCCCTTCTAAGTGCTGTCTTAGCTCTGCAGTTGCTTAAGCTGTGTGCTGGAAAAGTCCACTTTAATTCAAGGAGAGTAATAACGAGGAAAATTAGAGATCCAGATGGGAGAAAAATGATTTAATCATTTAATACCTTTTTCTCTCTCTCTCTACTCAGCAGCGTGCCTGGTTGTTATCAGCTGGCATTTGAGAACAGTCCGTATTGACTTCACGTCCTCTAAGTCAATAACAGGGAGCTGTGATTTAGGGCTGAGCTGTGGCTCAGTAATCTGATGAAGGAGATAACTATTTAGCAGGCTTATTTTGGAAAGATCGATGTCAAAAAAGAAATAGTGTGCAATCTGCTTTATTATATACTGTTAGAGAAATCTCTTAATTGGAAATTGATAACTATCTACAAGTTTACTCTTGAGGCCAAGGGCATTAGTGCTTTCAGGTACAGTTTGTTTTCAATACAGGAGGTTCTCTCAAGGAGATGTGCACTAAGCATTTTTCTGGGTTTGTAGTTGTTTTCCCTTAGCGTTTTACCCTGGAAATATGTAACTCGTTTTCACTTAATAACTCAGAATTTATATAGCTGTTCTTCCCCTCACTGCATTTTAAAGCATGAACAAATAAATCCCATGTGGCCTGTGGAATAGGTGGATGCTATTCTCACTGTACAGATGGCAATGGAAAGCAAAACGGGTCAGAAAGCCTTCAGTCACACAGCGAATTGCTGGGACGGTCTAGTGTAAAACGCTGGAGCTCCTAAACCAGCTCCGGATTCTCACCAGGCGTAGTGGTTATGGGGGAAAGAGTCCGAAAGGAAAAGAAAGGCAAACAGTTCTCAAGGCGATGAAGAAAAAGAGAAGAGTTAAGACAATTAAGACTGACATTCTGACACAGGCTCCCTCTGTGGCCCTGAGCAGCAGCTAAATCTCTGTTCCTCTATTTCTTATCTGTAAAAATGGAAAAAGTAAACATTGCCTGACTGCTGCAGGGACGGGGCGCAGTGTGTGAGCTGGAGGGGTGATACAGTGACGGGCATGATAGGAATAGAGATACGTTAGGGGATTGGTGGGATAAAAGGTACTGGAGAAGGTCTTGTGTTGCAACATGGCGTCATAGGAAGCAGAGTGGACGTGGAGAGTAGCAGAATGTGATAAATTTGTTTTCTTAGAGCATGGGGGAGGGTGGTTGACGATGCCTCTTGATTTAGATTCTGTTGGTTTTGGGGAAAAAAATATCTACATGGTTTGGTATTAGCTTATCTATCCACCTATATTGTTTTCTTTTTCAGCTTCTGCTTCATTAACACCAGATTTACTATCTCCAGGAAGTTCAAATGCATCTTCTCCTTTACCTTGTTTCGGACCCTCTTTCCAATCTACAACTTCCTTTGTCATTAGCGATATCACAGAGGAGGAGGCAGAACTCGAAAGCCCCGACCTCCCATCGGTCTCCATGCTTTGTTCTACAACCTCCGAGTGTTGTAAACCAGAACCAAAGGATCCTGACGAGGAAGATTCCGTGTCTCTTTCAAAGGCCAGCAGTTTTGCAGACATGATGGGCATTCTTAAAGACATTCATAGGATGAAGCAGAGCAAAGACTTGTAAGTACTTCCTGAACTCTCTTGATTTTATATCTTTTTGTTGGTGGTGGTCAAATCATTGTGGACACTGGACATTGCATTCACTGCTTGTTGATGCTGCTGTTGATGCTGCTCTATATTCACGATTCACAGGGAGGAAATACCTGTTGGTAGCAGAACTTGCTAACCATTAATGTTTCTGGGTTTGTTTTTTTAATGATGGCTTACCTGCCTGGGTAGAAAGCAATGGAAGGGCACTTAAACCAATTAGCACTGTGTTTGGCTGCTTCAACTTGTTCACCTGAAAAAAAGCTTGTCTTTGCCCAGATGAAAACCAGAACCATGTGTATTGGCAACTGTCAGTGGGGGCCGCTCTGCTTGCAGTGGTTCCAGGTGCTCAGACCATCCTGCAGCCCCAGGCAGTTGGGAAGCTCAGCACCTTTTCCATGTGGCACATGCAGGAATTAACGCACGGAACTTTTCAGCTTCTCAGCTTTTGCCTCTGGCCCAGCTCTGAGCGTGGGCAGCATGAGTTTTCACTTGTCTCTTGATGAGTTTACACATTGATCATGAGAGCGCGTCAAGCTGCTGACATGCCAGCTGCTGCATGGCTGAGACGGGATTCTGCCCCGCTGATAAAGTAGTTTCTTTCCTGTTAGCTGTGCTGCCTTTGTCTCACCTGTGAAATCACAGTGATGAAATTCAGTTTCCACGTTTTTCAGCCCGAAGATCTATCCAGCCATTATGTTGCGCGAGTAAGATTCTGGGCCAAAAATAACATGTTGCATGATGGCTGTTCACAATTTCTGTGCCTAATTCAGTTTAAAAGAAATTAAATTCTCGGCACTGAAAAAATTATATAGTCAAATGAGAGAAATATGTTCAGCTTGCATGCAAAACGTCAGTATGGTATTACACATCCATAATTCACACTGTACCCTTTTGCTCTTGTTTTCCTAAGCGTTAAATATTACTGAAAGCTTAAACGCTCACTTGCTATATATAAATGCCTATAACCTTTCTGGAGGGTGAGTAGAATTCATGGACCACAGATGAATTGCTCCTCTTCTTTCTTTCTGTCTGTTGCAAAGCAATGCTTTGGGCATCCAAAAATAATTCTGAATTATTAGTCAAAGGGAGAGAGAATTCTCAAGACAAACACCTGCAGTTGTGTGCGACTCGGCCACATTGGCTCAAGAGAGGTTTGGGTTGGGCTTTAGGTGACTTACCTGTGCCATGCTCATGGTCGTTCAGGGGCTCTGTTAAATCCGGAAAAAGCTCGCAGATGCTTCATGTTGTGACATGTAATGTTTTAACTTTATCAGAAACACGTGTACCTGTAGGACTAAGCATTCACATGTAACAATGTAATTATCAATCTTCTAATTAGTGCAGACTGGTATGTCAGCCAACTATGGAAGCAGACTCTTCAGGAAAGAAAACTGCCACCATCTGTGCCAGATGAAGACAGGGAAACATGCATTATTTGGGGGGGAAAAACCAAACTTGTACAAATAGAGATTATGGTAGGGAGATCTGAGGCATTTCTTATCCATGCCTGGCTATGCCAGCAAGGCTCCTGCCAGCCCCGGAATCGCGAGGAGCCGGGTGCTGACTGGGGGGAGGCTGTTTGCGAAGCCTTTGAGGAGGGCTGGAGCAAGTCCATGAGGCAGAAACGAAAATGTGACATGTATGTATGAGTGTTTGTTAGCCACAGCCCGGTTCGTGTGCTGGGCCCTTAGCAGGTGTTATGCTGAAGCTGGGATAATCCGCTGTCCGTGTTACCCTTCTGCATGTGGCAGTTGTGGGGCACGTGAGTGTGTCTTCAGCAGCCGTGTAGCTGATCCTGCGTGAAAAGCAGCATGTAGGTGACGGGGAACATTGCAATATAATGGATCACAATTTGACTTCAATTTCCTCGACAGAATGTATGAGAACAGCTAACAGTATGTGACGGCGTTTGATCTTGCTGTTACCGTGGGCGAGAAGCTGTGTGCGTGAGGGGGAGGGAGAGGTGGCTTGTGCACAAGGGCGGGATTTACCAACAGCGCTGATCTTAATGTTACAGGGGATGGGGGAGAGCAAGGATTTTGTACTGTGGAACACTTGGGGGAAGGGGATGGCTGCCAAACCCCTCCTCACTGGGGTGCAGTGGGCAAAGGAACTGAATCACCGGGACCCCTTTCTCCCCTTGCGACAGCGTGACTGATGAGCTGGGTCACCCTCGCAGCTGCTGCTGCCGCTGCTGCTTGCGTCAAGGCCGGTAACACTTTAATAGAAAAGCTGAAGACCGTTTCTTGCTGGGGCTTAACTCTTTTCCTCTCATCTGTTTCTTTGTCTCAGCCTCCTACATGCAACAGTGACATTTTAGGATACGGTTATTACGGCTTAATTAAAGCTGTTTGAAGAATCACAGGTAGTTGAAAAATTCCATTAAATAAATTACTGGTGTTCATTACTTGATGAGCTTTCATTCCTAGACACAATCCTCCAGTGTCCGTGCAGTTTTATGAGCAGCCCCACACTTCTACCGCTGTGCTCACTGTGCGGACATGCTGTTAGGTTATGCCGAGTGGATTTGCTGGTGTAGCTATGCAGTGCTGGTAACACTTAAAAGGATCATGTACTCTTTAAGTGGATGAAGGTACCAAATGGTGCTTAACGAGATAACTACATAGATGCTTCTCTGATGCTCCTATTTAGGACTTGGTGCTTAAAACACAACCTTGGAAGCTTCAGGAATGAGTGAGAATCGCTTGCAGAAATGTGCGTGTTTCAACAGATGTGAACTAGAGCCTGTGGCAGTGTCTGTGGTGCCGCCTGCGCGGGCAGTGGCTGAGTGGTGTGCCTGCTGAGCCGCGCGCTTGGCCGGGGGGGAGACGGGTAGCGTGAGGAGCTGCTCGGACTGTGAGTACACTTTTATTTGTAAGTACTACTGGTACGGGGCTGAACAACTTAATCTGTCCACGGTTATTTCCTTGGCCCCTCAAGCGGCTGTAAAGGGCTGAGACACTGAAGGTGAATGCTGGTGCTTTGTGGTCTGCTGCTGGTTGTGCCTCGCTGTAGGACTTTGTACTGTTTGGTAGGAGAGGTTCCTTTTCTCACCCCGGTGTGGGTTATCTGTCTCTTCACTCATCCTGGGAGAGCTTTGCCTTGTGATCGGCACAGCTTGAGGCTGTGCCAGTGCTGTTCCTCCTCACTGCTGTCAGTGTCACCTCCTCCTCTGGCTGCCTCGGTTTTCCCCGTCCCTCTTCAGAGGCAGCTGACGGACACGTGGGTAACTGAATTCTCAGGTTCGCCTGTGTGGAAGGAACAGTCTGGGGAGGGCTCCAGACCCTCTACTCTGAGCTTCCTCTGCACCCTTTTCTGAAGGAACAGTTCTATCCGGCTGAAATCAAAGGCATGATTCTGGCTACAAAATCATCTTTTAAATAGTGATGCATTTATGCAACTGTAAATTAAGAACTTGTATCAGACAAATCTGACATAGCGCTAAGGGTTACCCGTGAGCAGCTCGATGGCATCTTACACAGATTACTTAAAGCCTTCACTGTTAATTTGAGAACACGCCCCTCCTGAACACGTATAGATATACTTTGGGGGGATTTTTTCTTTTAGGAATTTTTAAAACACCCATAATGTTTTCTAACCAAGGGAGGACTTCAGCTATAAAAAAAAGTTAAGCTCTGAAATTATTATTGCAGGTTTTAAACAAAACCTTAGTGAGCAATTGGCAAGATCTGAGGGAAAAAAAAAATGGGTTTTAGCTTCTTGTAAAATAAGCTACTACTACAGTGAACTGCTCGTCTAACTTGTTGAAAGAGGCAGGGTGCTCTGGGAATAGAATGCTACAGAAAGACTCAAGCGCAGTAGCTAAGCAGAGGGAAACGTATACCAGCCCTCCTGTAAAATACCTGCAATTCCCTCTATTTAAATATAAAAGTATATACCCACTGTGTAGCAAAATTAATGAAAAATTAGTTCTAGGACTTCAACTCAAACACCACACCACTTGTAGATTTATATTGAGGGTATGTAGGCTGTAAATAGCTCGTGAAGTTTTATTTTACTTACCTGTTATTGACACAGTTGAATAAAAATTACGAAGAGCTTTGGTGCTGAGATTTTCAGGATGCCCCTTGATCCACAAACTGAGCTCCGGGTTTTCTAAAGCCAACACGAAAGGTCTGAATTTTCAGCTACTTTTTGTTGTTTTGTGGTGTTCTTGCACCTCTTCCACTTGCGACAAAAAAACGATGATAAAGGCTGGAGAAAAATACTTTGAGGACTCTAAGCAGAGCTGTAAGCTGTCAGCTCTGGCACATCTCTTTACTCGTTTGCTGTGCTTTTGTCTTCCATGTAGAAACCGAACTTCAGTGAAGGAAGACGACCCTGCTGTTCTTATCGCAGAAGTTCTGAGAAGAAAATTTGCCCTAAAGGATGAAGATCTGGCCATGAAGGAGAAATGATGTTACTGTCATTAAACTCTGTAAGCAAAAGTGTTATGCTCCCAAAATTTTCTCCACAGTAGCTGCCTTCCTAAGGATTGAGCCTTTTGCCTCTTTTAATTAGAAATGGTTTCTGCACCGGACACTTACTTAGGAAAGACCCTATGGATTTGATGTGTTTTCCATGTATTGTTATATTTAAGAAAAAACTTTTTAAGAAGATGGAAATTCTTTTCCACCTGTATTTTGATGTTGATTATTGATAAGGATCTTCTGAAGAGTGCAATGAGTGTTGCTGGATGACGTTCTTTCTACCTATGATTTTCCTTAAGTTCAAATTAAGCATTAACTTATAAGGGCCTTGTTACAATATAACTAGTTACCATTTCCAGTGTAAACGGATGTCAAACATCCAGTTCTTTCTCTGTTCTGAGTATGGTACAGAGCTACTGAGAATAAGCTAATGAACGCTTGCACGTTTTCAGTGTTCGGGAGGCTGTTGAACCACAGTGGTAAAAGGCGTCTTCCCGCTAACTCTGCCTGACCCGATGGCAGTCGATGATCAAACCACTCCCTCACACCTGCGGGACGTTGGCTGGTTTTAGGATGCCCTTTGTCTTTCTCAACTCACAAATTATCCCCACAATTGCATGACAGAATGGCCTTAATTTCTTGCCAGTAATGTAATGTTTCATTAATAGTCCTTGTATTCAGATAATGTATTTTATTTAGCATTCAAAAGGTCTATTTATTGAACCACCAATGCTAAGAACCGAGCACCCACCACAGGAGCTGTCATCTGAGAAAAGGGAAGAAGGAACTTGGCATTGTCTGTGGCTACAGTTCTCACTAACTGAGAAGGAGGTTTCCTTCAGCTACACATTCTCTGCAATGTTCCTCATGGCTGTATTTAAAGTATGATTTTTTTCCTTTATATAAAATGGAGCCTTAATAAGACAGTGGTTGTCCTTGATATCATTAACACACAGGTGTTCACACATGTCAGCAGCAGTGCCTGTATCACTGAGAGGTTGAGGGGTGTGTGGAATTTCAGCTGCTGCAGCAGAGGTGTTGGCTGGTGGTGCTGCAGATGAATGTACTCAGATGCCAAAGATTCTCCTAATCCACCGGGGGCTCAGCCCTTGGAAAATTAAACCATCATCCCAAGCTTAAAAGTGAGAGAAGAGGCGCTTGTATTGTCTCTGGCCACCCAGTGGGTGAGAGCAGAAATACCCTTTACGACTTAATCAGCCTTATAGGGAGCTGCTACAGTTCTCCCCCCTCAGATGCACACCAAGAGCCCCTGGAGCATACAATCATTCTCCCTCTGTCCCAATAAGGCTCCACTGCGTAATGATTTGGTGGGAATACACCCGCCTAAGGAGAAGGCAGAGCTGTAACCCAGAGTCCCTGTTCCTGGGAACGTGCTCCATGTGCAGGCTGGATATAGGCGTGCATCAGAGCAGTTAACCTCTGGGCTATGGTGTAAATGCAGTTTGGTCTGTTGCACTGAAAGTAAAGATAGCTTAAATGGCAACACCTGCAGTGTTAGACATACTCAACACTTTATAAAAAAAAAAAGTAAAAAATTGGGCGGTTGCTGCTGACAAAGGAGGCTGTTGTTCTGGAGTGTGATCGTGGTCACAGATGGCCTCTGCTGCGCATGACCCCTGGGGTTTTTGAGCAGCTGGTCCCTGCCCTTCAGGGACGGATCCAGATACAATCTAAAGCACACCCATCCAAAATGCTGTGTATTCAAAGCAGGGGGTTATGTTGAACAAGCCCTACAAACAGTGTACAGGAAACACCGCCACTGTTGGTGAGACATGGCAGCTGCCACACGCAGATAAACCAATACTGACCGGTCGTTGGTGCAGCCCGCAGCGCTCACTGCTCCGCTCTTCACCTCAGCAGGGCCACACTGAGGGACTCAGCCTGAGGGCACAGCGCACTCCAGCCAGCTGTGTCCCCGCCTGTGAAAGAGCTGCAAGTCCACTGTCAGGATTGCAGTTCAGACTCACCCAGAACAGATGCGCTGTGACAATCCCTCCTCTTTGTCACAGTCTTCCTCGCTTTAAACCTCTGGTAAGTCTGGCAACAGCAGTTAAGTGCTGTGATCCCACCTGCAGCTAGCAGAGGCGCAGCTTTCACAGCTCCAGATGCACAAGCTGAAAAACATGAACTTCCCCTTGCTGCCACACACGCCAGCTGTCACGAAAAGGGGCTGGTGCAACCGCAGTCCGCAACTAAGCAGAATGCAGCTGAGCTGAGTGCTTCCTCAAGGCCGCTAAGGTGAAGCGGACGGTGTGGTTCCTGAGCTGAGTCTAGAAAACCTTTAAATTTGGACTTCAGGATCCTGAGAAATACAGCCATGTGGGCTTTCAGGCTGACCATGACATACATCAGCCCCAGGCAGTACCAAAGCCAGGCCTTAGCCACACACGGGCTGTAATCGTGATTGAAACAGTTGAACCATTACGAACATACGCCTTCAAAGTTTTATTTTTATTAAATCAAAATTTCAGAGAACAAAAAGGTCCTGCCTGTTGCATGGGTCCACTGCATGTGCTGGCTAGACCACACATACAGAAACAATGGGTACACTTAACTAATTCTGACTGCTTTCTTACAAAAAAAATGCTTTCATGAGGCTTCAGAAGAGGTCATTAGGGGACCCATTGAAGGTCACTTACCAGTGTTTAATCACTCTGTTCCCTTCCGAATCCTGCGTGAACAGTAAATCATAGCACACATCCAGCTGCTGCTCCCCCGGTTGGCTCAGGCTCCTGTTTGCAGCATGGCTGGACCAGCCCTGGTAGGGAGAGTTCGGCAGCTGCCTGCGAGCTCTGCCGCTGTCCTTGCGAGGAGATGGGAGGTTCTGGCCGTGGTGAGAGATTACTCTGTTCCCCTCGGAATCCTGGGTGAACAGCTGCCTGCAGGGACTGCTCAGCCCCCTCTTACTGCCCCATCCCTCCTCGGCTGAACCAGCACCAGCATTCAGGATGCGCTCCCTCAGAGGCTGTGCTCCAGCTGGTCTTTGTGGAGATGAATAGAAGCCAACAGCCCAGGTACCGTCCTCTGTTACAGTAGGATTTATATTCTCAGTCTCAGTGAAATCAAATAAAGAATTAACACTACTCGATTGATGTGGTTTCTTACTCTGGTTTGCACCAAGCCTTGGCTGGAAATCAAGTCTGGTCTGTGCCTCCTCTGGGAGTGGCTGGCCCTCTCGTTCATCTGTCCCACACTCTGACGTGACCCTGCCACGTGCTGAAACCGTTTCTCCAGCAAATAAATCAGACACATTTCTGTGAGCGATGATCCGATTGCCTTCTGAATCCTGGGTGAAGCTGAAGAAGCAGCGATCCTCTCCTGCCCCACAGGAGGCTTCACTCTTGCTGTGGGACTCTGCTTGTGACACTGAAGAGTCTGGCAAAGGAGTCAGTGAGGCTGGTGCTTTCTGTACATGGTGCTGGGGTGTACCCTGCACCATCCCCACCTCCACTCTGAACAGTTCTTTCTGGGCTTCCTCCATCTGTGGCAAAGCCAAAATCTTCACAGGGGAATCAGCCAAAGAAATACTTTTTTCTTTACAGTCTTCATTTGGGATGAAAGGAGATGGCCTGGTGTTTTCTTTGTCTTTTTCATCTGAAAACAATACAGATTTGGTTAAAGCCAGAGCTGGCACACACGTTTCCCAGGGTTAGTCACTACCCACAGCACCATTCCTTGATGCCTGACTCAGAACTACCCTTTGGAGGGGCCCTCCATCTCCTCACAACAATCTGCATTTGTGCTGCTGAGGCTGCGATGGAATGGCAGCCTAAAACGCTGGAGTAGTTCCAAAAAGTGAACTTCCCTCAAGTGAGATGCAAGAGCTGCGTCTCCAACTGTGGCAGTCTCCGGCTTCTCTGCCTTCCTCCTCTCAGCTTTCCAGGCAGTTCACCTAGGACATTCCCTTTAAAAGCAGCAGCTCAAGAGTAAAAAAAAAACCAAAACAACAACAAAAAAAAACACAAAACAAACAAACAAGTTTGTTTGTTTGCTCACAGTTTGTTTGTTTGTTTGTCCACAGTGAAACTTCTACAGCTCACCTTCAACACTGGAAGGCATGAATTCCCACATTTGCTTCTGAAACCATTTAATATAAAATCTAATATAACTTCTTAATATAAGAGAGCTCATCCTCAATTCAGGATATGCTAACAGAAAAAAAAAATACAACTAAGAAATACTCCAGCATCTTAAATCCTACAGCCCTCTGACAAACAGCAGCAGAGTTCAATGAATCCAAACACACACAGTGAATAAGAATGCAATTCGCTGAGGGAATCAAACGAAAACAAAGGAGAAAGCACACAACACATTAAAAAAGGGGAGGAATAATAAATTCAAAGCAAAAACCATCAGTGGCCCTGTCACAACACAAAAATTGTCAAATAATTAAATTGTACAATTTATGTAATGGTTCCTCCCATCTCTCTATTGCTAAATGAGTTCAGTGTTGATGAACAAGCCCTCACACAACTCACAATATACAAACAGCAACACAATCCTACACTACTGGTTTCTGCATCCATTTCTTTTCTCTCCATATTTGTTACTTTGAGACCCACAGACAAATCACAGTTTCTTGTATTCCAGAGCATAAAAGCAGCCTCAAAAGCTCAGAGGTCGTGAGCCGACTTAATTAGCTTAAATATTCCAGTTCCCTTGTGATTCCTTCATTGGTTCAGTTCAGATTAAACACTGCATTCTTTAGAAAAGGCTTTATCCAACCCTTCATAAAAAGCTTTCCTCGCACACCTCCTGTTGACTCCCCTTGTAGGGAGCTTGTTTGAACCAAGTAACATGAATTTTCACTTCCAGCTATAATTCCAAGGGTATTTAACTGACAATTTAGAGCTGCTACCGTTTGGAACAAACCTGGCATGTAACGCCCTGGACGCTGCACCTTCCCCAGGCAGGGAGAGCTGCCCACAGGACACAGCCAGGTTTGCTGCTCCTGCCCAGACGGCACCCTGTCCCAGCCCAAGCAGCGTTCCCGACTGGATTGTCCTTTGTGCAATACCAGCCGGCAACACAGAACTGGACATTTTGCTACCTGGATGGTTTGTATCAGCGCTTGGGCAGAGCCAGGCTTCCCAACGTTCCTCTGAAAATTCCAGTTTTGTAGGGAGTAATGCCTGCTGCGTTGTTTAGAGTCCAGATTGCTCTCCAGTGAAGACTGACTGTGACTGCTGTTACTTATACAGTAACACTCTTAACACTGTAAAAGGTGCCTGCATTTATATTAACCATCACAATAAAATTATTTCTGGGAATTCAAGCCTTTAACCTTCACCCTCTTCACTAGAAAATATATTTTTCTGCTTAGTAAAGCTGCCAAGAAATAAAGCGAGATGATTTCCTATTACAGCCTGAAACTACTTTCCTACAGGGGCAGAGGCTGTTCCACAGTACCTGTCCGCGCGCTGAAGAAGGCAGAGATGGTGGTTTGCTTGGTGCGTGGCTGAGAGGCGCTTGCCTGCGTGAAAGCGACTGAGGTGTGTTTCCATTCCAGAACTCGACTAGATGCCTTTGGCTTGGCTACCAGAGACTAAGTAGGGAAAGAAACAAGTGGAAACTGAACACATGCCATTAAAAACAATTCTACCCTTCTTCCAGCATCGTGGCACGGTTCCCACCTTTGTTAAATGCGTCAGCTCTCCCTGTGGCACCATCACAGAACGGCTGAGGTGGGAAGGGGCCCGTGGAGGTCACCTTGTCCGCCCCCTGCTCAGGCAGGGTCCCCCACAGCAGGATGCTCAGGACCAAGGCGGTGGGCTGGCCCGGCCCTGCCACAGCCTCCGAGCTCTGCCAACCCTAACCCGCCCCTCTGGCACCTCTTGAGACCCTTCTCCAGCGCACAGCCGGCCACTCCGGGCTCTCACCACCTCGGTACCCCCCACCCCGGGCAGCCACACGCTCCCTCGGAACGGGGACCTGGGCAAACCCCGCTTGGCAGCGCTGGAGGTGGCTGCAGCACCAAAACAACCGTCACCACCCCCCCCACCGGGCCAGGTCCCCCCGCGCCGAGCCGCACCTGCGCCGCGCTCTGCTTCAGACGGGCCATGTCCAGCCACACATCGCACGCACCGACGGGCCGGGCCGCGCCGCCTCTGCGCCTGCGCTTCATCCCCGGCAGCGGGCGGGCTCCGGGCCGGCGACCCCAGGGCTGAGCGGGGCGTAGACCGCCGGTGGAGCGGCGCCCGAGGGGAGCGGAGCGGGGCCGAGCCGGACGCTCCCTCAGGCGCCGGCGCCGGCTCCACCGCCTCTTCCCGCCTCGCGCTCGGGCCGCCCCCGCCCAACGGCCGCCAACGGCCACCGCGCGCGCTCGTGGTGAGGAGGAACCAATCCGAGCGGCGGAGCGGGATGAGCGGCAGGCGGAGCCCCGCCCACTCTGGGCCGTGCTCTACATAAGGCCCGGGGCGGTGGCGGCCCTCTGAGAGGAGTGATGGCGGCGGGTAGCGGGGCGCTGCGGTGGGTCTGCGGACAGGCGGCATCGCGTGGCCCCCGAGGTCGGGACCGGCTGCCTTGACCAGCGCAGGAGAGGGGTGGCTGGTGGCGGAGGCAGAGATACCAACGGGGGACGGGAAACAGGGGCTGCTGTGCAGGTGGGAGGGGGAGCAGCACATACACCTGGGTCTTTTCCTCTCTCTCCCCTGCCCCCAGCCCACCTGTTTGCAAAACCCAACCCCAGCCCCATCCTCCCCCAGCCCCTCTCACCTTGCCTTTACAAGTTTCAGGTCTGCCCTCTCTTCACACCAGGCTTTGTGCTTCAAACCGACAGAGCTGTGCCTGAGTCCAGGGCCTCATCCACCACAGAGGGTGCAGAGGTTCCCCATTACTGCCCCGGGGCTCAGCCTCCATCAGGTCAACCCCAATGGTGCCCTCTCTGTGTCCTAATGTGCTTTTACAGACAGGGTCCCTGCCTTTCTCCCGCCCAATGCTCTCACCAGGGAAGGGACAGGGCCCTGTCTCTGTGTGGATACCTCTGTACAACTCCCCAAGCCATATAAAAAGGCCCCAAAGGGATATTAAATTAATTTTCTACCCTTGTTTGTGCTTTATACAAGTTTACCCCAGTCTGTTTCCATTAGCCAGTGCTAATGGGGGGGTGGATGGCACCTCCTTACCTTCTGCTGTAAGACCTGGTAGCCTCCAAGAACCTTTCCCAGCCCACTGCTGTTCGGGTACAGGGCTGCAGCGTTTAACGACATTTTGTTCCAACTGTTTATTCAGATACGTGAATTAAACCAGTGTACCATTTCAAGAGCAAGCTGGAACTAATTCTGAATTTAAAAAAAAAAAAAAAAAAAAAAAGCATAAAAAGCAGCTCTTAACTTTCCCTCCCTACAGAGAGCACTGCCGAGTAACAGTTCGCAAAGCTTTACATTCCTCTTCTCGAAGTTTGTGGCCGGATTCATGCCAGCATCACCACAGATGGCTGCACATCAACCGTTTGGGTGAGCTCACACGCTTCTCCTTGAGGGCTCTTACTCTTCTTTGAAGCTCAGCTTGTTCTTCACCTTCTGGGCCATGTAAGCGGCTGTGAGGACAGAGCAGGTCACAGTGAAGAGGCATAGGGCAGAGAAGTTGTGTGCCAAATCACCCTGAAGAGTGGAATAGATGTGTCTCCTGGACTCATAGTCCAACACCACTGCCTCGATCTGCGCCAGCGTGCAGAGTACCAGGCACACGTGAAAAATTTGATGGCTCTGCCCGAAGAAGTGACATTTCCCAGGGAACCACTTCTCGGGGTAAGGGTGCGAGAAAAAAAAGGCACCGATGAGGAAGAACAGCACCTGGCATTTGTGATACAGAAGGGCTGGGTCAGCCTGCTCGGAGGAGGGTGGCGCGGTATAGATGCGGTGGACCACAGGGCTTATGTCCAGCATGTACGCCAGGCCGGAGGGCAACTCCTGGCAGAGCCGGCTCAGAAGGCGAGCAGACTGGTGGTACCGGTACTTGGCATAGCAGGAACCAGCGCAGGACAGCCACGCTAACAGGACAGCCATCGGCATGTAAAACCCCTTGATCTTCTCGTGCCAGCTTGGCTCAATGGCGTAGTAGTAGTGCCCCAGAGCACTGCCGTACTGGTAAATGGCGACCCCCACGTAGTCCATGAAGAAGAAGCTGTAGTGCCAGAACTCAGATTTGGCCTGCAGAAGGTGAGCAAGGGTGCTGAACGTCAGGTAGGTGATGGATGCCACAATGATGATGAGGAGGGGTTGAGCGTGCAGGTCCTGCCCAAAATCCACCCGCTGCGAGAGCTGCTGGAACCGCAGCAGCAGGATCAGTGCTGCCACCAGATGGGTCCAGACATTGATGGCCTCGTTGTGCTGCTGGAAGAGCGTCGAGAAGTAATAGCGCCAGGTCTGCTGCACCGGCCGGTAGCCGGTGTGGATGTAGGGCTTCCAGAAGACCTTTGGCACCTCCGAACTGCTGACAGTGGAGGGAGAGAGGGGGGTCAGCAGCTGAGGGACCTGCCGCACATTAATGAAGAGGCGGCTAAGCTTTTCGGTGACGACCGTTGCCATGATGCAGCTGAACTCTGGGTCCCTGCCACGCAAAACAACCTTTGGGATGGAAAGAAAGTTTTGCTGCTGGATTTAACAGTGACTTTATAAAAAAAAAAAAAAAAAAAAAAAATCAACAAGCAGGAGCTGTTTGAAAGCTTTGTCTGTTGTTTTGTTTTTGTTTTTTTGTTTTTTCCCCAAAGACATGTAAAATCACATGTGACTGGAGAATGGCCTCACTGTAGCTGAAATAAAAGAATCACCAAAAATAGTAATAGGAAGGAGGCTCAAGGGAGATTTAAAATCCCCCCTGGAGTGCCCCATGCTACACCGGCGACAGACTGTCTGGAGGACTACAGAGGTAGAGGACAGGAGTATGGGGTTAATTGATACAATAATTAACACACCAGGATGCGTCAGTTCCTAGCTCACCCCTTTCCCAGCAGTTTGGGAACTGGGAAACAAATGAAACATCCCAAACAAACTCCCCGCTGCAGAGGCGGCCCAGATTCTCCCCCTTGTAAACTGTTTGCAGTATCTGTCTTCAATAGTAACAACAAACCACGTTCCCACAAGCCCCGAGACGACCTGCTCTGCCTCATGAGTGGTACGTTTCAGAACACAAAAAACATCTGTAACGCCAGTAACAGAAGATGTAACTTCTGTGTTTAGAGGTTTTACCGTCTTTTTTCAGCTCCTGATTTTCCATGCGGCTTTGCACGAAAACGACGCAGCTCAAGTGAGTTCATCCTGTTGCATCACCGAGGTCCGGCAGCGTAATCTTTGCGAGCAAGCCTTTCCATATTTACATTTTTGAAGCCGCTGTCCTTACCAAGATAAAGGCAGCCATGCTGGCTTGTTCTGCCTTTTCACAGCAGCCTTAAAAACACATTTAACAGAACGCACTCGAAACGTGATTCCCCCCCTTTCTTTACCTGCTCTTGTTCAGACGAGTTCTGAAGAAAACAGCCCAACTCCCGTCCAGCTCCAGTGCCAATTTACGCCTCAACTCCTGGCAAGTGCAGTCATTTCAGGGACAGCTCAGACAGGAAAAGCTCTTCAAAGTTTGGGAACAGGAGGAGGAGGAGGATGAGACTGTTTATTTTAAAAATCTCTGTAGTTTCCCCATAAAAAGAGAGCAGATAGGTCTGTAACTCATGCCTGCCCGAAGCTGAGGAGTACAGATGCAGCTAAAAAACAGGCTGTTTGCTGCTCAGCTCCCCTCTTGAATGCTCTTTTCCCACCTCGCATGGTTAAAGAGGCCCCACGTCAAAACCAACCCGCCTGGATCAGGGCAGCACCTCGCAGCGAGCAGTCCTGACCCTTGCTTGGCCTCCTAAACCCTCCTGTAGCACTGCAACACGCGCGGGCTGCCAGTGAAAAATTAACTTCATAAACGTCTTCCGGATTTTGCAGCTACTGCACTGAACTGAAACAGCCTCGAGTCCTGCTGGGGAGAAGCGGGCAAAAGCAGAACTTCCCAGGTTAAGCTGTTTTGACAAAACTTGATGGGCAGTTCAGAAGAAACTGCTGCCCTGCTGCTGCCCAGAGAACTTGCCTGTTGTGCCAGGGTTGCCCACGAAGACGCCTGGGTACGCGGGGAGGGGGCTCAGCTCCAGACCACGTCCAAACTCGTCACAGCTGCCAGAAGACAAATTTCTATGGGAAAGGCATCCCTGGTTCTGCTCAGGCACAAGCAGCGGGAAGAAGCTGTGCTCAGCGGGGCCAGGCACGTGGCAGGAAAGGGAGCGGTGTTTACTTCAGGTCCTCCAAAACTTGTCGGAGCAGAACCTAGTTTGCAAAGCTGTTCCTAGCTACGAAGCCTTGAGCAACGCTCAGCTATGAAGGGAGCGCATCCTGCGCAGCGCTGGAAATCATTAATCTGGTTTGTGCTCTGAATAATAACCTCCGCGCACCTACAAGATGTCAATAACGTTGCCTCAAACGCCTGTTATTTCCTATGGAGTATTTCCTTTCTCAACCAGCATCCACCCATCCTGCTGAATTTTTTCTCAATGATACAGACTCAGCCCCCAGCTGTTTACATCCCTGCCTGCTCCTGCGCACACGTCCATCTTTAGCCTTTTAAAGCACGAATACATCTCTTTCAAGCGATGACCGGTTTCTTCCCAGCACAGACTCACGGAGTCCCTGCGGTACGTGAGAAACCAGGGTGTTTTTGGCGGTTGGGCTCCAGGACCCGCACCCAGGCAGCCTCTCCTTCCTCCCGGCAGAGCAGCCCTGCCAAAACCCCTCTGGGGCACCCAGGGATCGATACCCCCCCCCGGTGTGCATATAGGGGAGTATTTCAGGCCACGGCTGCAGCTGGAGGTCAGGGTCGGTGGGACCGTGCCCTTCCCCTCCCGCAGCCCCAACAGGACCTGCTGCTCCCCCGGGAGCCCCCCCCCCCCCCCGGCCAAGGCACCTGCCGAGCCCACCGCAGCTCCGCTCCCCGCCGCCGAGCCCCGCAGAGGCCGCCCCCTCCCCCCCCCCCCCGCATCCACACCGGGACCGCCGCCGCCGGAGGCCTCCGCGCCCGCTCACCCCCGGGGATGCGCCGTTTCCCCATCCAGCGGCTCGCCCCGCCGGCCGCGGGCTGGGCTTCTCTCTTTAATGATTTACCTGCCACAGATCGGGAGGATAATCAGAGCGGCGGGGGTAGCCGCCCCCGGCGCAGCCCCTGCCCATGGCCGAGCGGGTTCCAATCGCTACTTCTCCAATTTCCCCTACCACACCCATCGGGAGGCTTTGCAGTTGCTTTTGTGACTTGCTGCCGCATGGTGGGCTGTCTAGCCTAGGAAATACAGCTCTGGAGCTTTTGTCTTAGTTTTGTCTTTTTTTTTTTTTTAAACCAACCTATTTATAGTCCAGCTATTATTTGTTCTCCTGCCTGAGCACCATCTCCATGCTAGTTTTTCCCCTCCTCCTCTTACTCCCTTCTCACATCACTACCATCCTCTCACTATTTGCATTCCCCAATCTCATTCCCACCCCTCAAAAACCTTCCATCTCCTCCCCAGCAGCTCGCAGAGGAACTGGGCTCAGACCCCGTGCATTAAGCTCCAGTTAAGCGTAATGCAGGCAGCCACGTAAAGCAGAACTCAGACAAGGGAACAGAAGGCCCCAAGCTGAGATCTGACAGCTCTGGCAAGTCAAAACCTCACATTTAACATCTCTTTGTGCTCTTAACGCCATTTGGGGTTTGGCAGTGCTGTCATCCTCCTCCCCACCCCTTGAAGAGATGGGGGGAAAACCCTCCACACAGGATTTGGGACACTTGGTCTTGTCTCAGCAGGTAGAGAAATACATTCAAAGAAAGACCTGACTTTTTTTTTATTGCTACTTATGCCTGATCTTGCATATGGGATCTGAGCCAGCGATCACTTAAACCTCCATTATGTAGCACAAGATATTCTTTTGTGAGCGCATTATGTAGGGGTTCAAGCCTTTGTCTCAAAGTTCAGCTCTGTATCCCCCTGTCCTCCCCACTGCCCCACGCTCTCAGCTTACCCAACATCAGTGTGTGCCATTAAAACCCCCAAACTTGCACTGCCCCCACTGCAGACAGGCAGTTGCTCCCCAACAGGTAGAAGTACAGTCTCTTACCTTAAATTATGAAGTATCATAATGCTTCTGAAAATCCGTCAGGGAAAGGGTCTGACCCCAGCCTTCCACTGCACCGAGCCTGGCTGTAACTCACTGCTCTTCTTTCATTCAAAGAGTATATCAGCTTTGGGTCAAGTACAACTCTGGTGCAAAAGTGTTAAGTGTGATACATGAAAGCTTTCTAAACTGAGGTTCCTGCTTTAGCAAGCCCCAGAAGACGGGCCAAGTGCTCCAGGACTCAATTAGCCCCTTAAAATAAATTCTGTACCAGCTTTTCCATCCTCAGAACACATCACCTGTCACCAACTCTGTCACTGGGGCAGTGCCAGATGCTCCAGGTGTGGAGATAACCCGAAAACAAACCTGGCAGCCAGGCCTCAAGATCAAGGGCACAACTGGGGGAAGGTAGGACCGAGTGTCCCTCAGTGAGACCAGCACCACCAAGTGGCATTAACAGAAGCTGTGACACCCACAGCTTCCCTGCTCTGAGGGAAGGCACTTAAAGCCATACTTCAGACCGTGGTGTTTATACTGAAAAAGATGGCAACCTTGTCTTTACCGCAGATCGGCATGAGTACCTGTGGATGTCCTTACAGGAAGGATCTGGATTGGTTTGGCTTTTTTTTTTTTTTAAGGCACCTGTACAACACAGCAACTCTGAACCCAATCCACCTAAAAAGCATCTTTCCTCAGAGCACAAGTACAGCCATATTCATTTCTCACACCCCAGAAAGAACAAAGATGATACACATCTCGTTGTGGGAAGGAGTTAATCTTCAGACTGGCCCTGTGGCACAGCATACAATCCCAACATACCTGCGGCACACACCAAAACAAGAGCAAGTCTTATCCCCAACAGCACTTTCAATTGGGGCAGGCTCACCAGCCCAGCACAGAACAGGTTTCCAACTTTTATGCAGGAAGCGGTACACAAGTCACCATTCAATAGCACAAGTCATCTTCTAGAAACCCTCACCAAAAAAAAAAAAAACAAAAAAAAAACCCACCACACACACACACCACCAAACCAACTCCAAGGCTCAGATCAGTCATGTGGTAACAAGGACTTGTTTGTTGAAGTGTCAGCATCCAAAGGGAGGTGGTTCTGAACTCTTTTTAACAAAAACACACAACAGCTGACCACTGCTGAGGTGTCAAAACAAAGCTCCGATTGTAAAATTAAGACAATGAGTGCACTCTAAGGGAAGGCAGCCACGCAGCGTGCCCAGGGGCATAAGGAGAAGTGCTGCTACAGCCCTTTCCACCAGCACAGGGTAAGGATGGCTCTTGCAGCCAACTGATTTTTGTTGTTTCTCATATCATTTTCAGAAGTAATTCTCATGATAACAGCACTGTGCAGCTTTATTTAGTCACTCAGTTACAGCAGTATTTTAGCAGAGTGGGACAGTCAGATTTTTGAAGTGTAACAGATATTCAGCATGGAACAGTATACTACATATTCCTTTCACAATGTCTTACAGAGCTGATACAGTACTAGCCATCAACCCAGTAGCAAGCGCACTGGAGTAGAAAAGGATGCAACAAGAAGATAGCTACACTGGAAAGACAACACTTTAGAAAAGTGAAACATGTAAGGTCTCCCCTCTAGCCCCCAAAGCAAGTGTACAGTTTGGATCTAATTTTACAGTTCTACATCAGTTTCTAGAAACTTAAAAAAAAAAAAACCAAACAAAAACAAAACCAAAGATAAAACCACTGGCCAGTACAGTCTTTGGATATTTAGAGGAGGGGGAGAGTCAGTTTCCAGAATTAAGTCAGTCGGTTTCAGCCTCACCGGGGTCTTTGCCTTCTTTGTTCTTTCGAACCTCTTCAATATGCTTGTCCTGAAAGACAGAAGACAGCAGCAGGGAAGCAGTTAGCTGTCCGGGCGCAGAGGGGCAGTGCTCCAGGCCGGCAGAGCAACCCCCTGCTTGCTTCCCACCCCCCAGCTCACAGCAGGAACCCATGAGCGAGGGCTACAGGATGAAGCTTTACAAGAGAGATGCTGCTCTAACTCCATCCATCCCCCCGCCCCCAAGAGGAGGGTTCCAGCAAGGACTTTTGCAGATTTAATAATCTTTCAAGATTAGACCACCACAGAACTTCCAAGGATGTCCATCTATTCACAGTACCTCCCCCCGCCCCACCCTCACCCCCCATTTACTTGGCTTTATTTCACCAGTTATCAAAGGAGTATGGATAATCCCTCCCCCAAAGGGGAACTGGGACTCTACACCCACCTTCTCCCTCAAGCGTTCCAGTTTAGCAGCCATTTGTGCCTCACGGTTTTCTTTGTTAGCTTCCATTTTGTGGGTCAGCTTCTCCTCTGCCATTTTGCTGAAGTTGTTGTTTTCTTCAATTGCTTTCTGAAGCACCTCTTTTTCATGCTCCCTTTTCTCAGCTAGCTGCTTCAAGACTTCTGCCTCATGAGACTAGCAAAAGAGAGGATGCCCACTTTGAACATAAACCACATGAACTACACAGACAACTATAGTTGAGCTGCTCACAACTCCCGAGAGAAAAATATCTTCTGCTATTTTACTGGAGAACTGCGTAACTTTGCGATGCAGGACAGAGCTCCCTGGTGCTTCCACCACCCACATAACCCATATTTCACCATTACAAACTACCAGGAAAGTTAAGTTTCTGTTATCACTTGCAATTCCCATTAAGTGGGATTTTTCTGGAAAAAAAGAACTTTTTTTTTTTACATTAACATTGATAAATGTTTCCTAGAAGATTCTCGCTTCTCAGAATGATGAATCGCTGTGATTCACGTCACACAGGAGGCTGCACTTCAGTTAGTAAGCCTCTGCACAGCCAAGAGCTCCAAGCTACATCTCAACAGCAAGGTCTTACAACAAGTCAGACAAACCTTCTCATTACAGATTCACCACTACATTTTTCTAAGAGAAAATGGATCTGTTATTATGTTAAAGACAAGAAAAAAAACAGCTTCTTCATGAAAGAAGATCACCACTCAATTAAACATTTTCTCCCGTTTTTTCATGTGACCATTCCAGATCACTTTGGGAACAAAGGCATGGCCTTGCAGACCATAATAAAGGTTCACCAGAGCTCCAGATATTCCAACAAAGTTCAATTACAATTTGATTTACCATACACAAACTGCTGATCACTTGACCCTAGCAACAAGTAAATTAAAAAAAAAATAACAAAATACTAAAACCAACACAACTTGCACGGACTGGTTGAGCAGAGCTCACTTAACCTGTTTTAAAGTTTACCTTGCGTCTCTCTTCTGCTGCTTCCAACTTCTTCTGAATCTCTTCCAATGACACATCCTTCTTCTTTGGGGGAGAAAGAGGGAATTCTGGGACTGCTTCTTTTGAGCGAGGACTGAGTATCAGCTCAAAGGCCTGCCCAGAAGCACGCTTTTCCAGTTCCTTCACTTGAATATCTAGGAACATGGGAAAAAACACACAAACAGTGTTTTAAAGCCAGGAACTGGCTAAGGTAACTTGAACATTCAAAAACTCAACACCACAAGGCTCACTTAGGGACACAGCATCCGAGTCAACAGTTCCGATGTAAAGCAGCAGCACTGCCATTCAAATACGTGGCAGGAAATTTTGTTTGCAATTCTTCCTTGATAGGACATTACACAAGCACCCAATATTTTATTTTAGGCATTAATATCCAGCATCATGAAAGCAAGTTTATCAGCACTTCAAATGAAAAAAAAAAAAAATAATAATTCTGTCTCCCATGACAAGTCTGAGGAAGAATTCAAGGTGTTCACTTAAGACCTGACACAGCCAAGAGCTGAAACCAGTTTTCAAAGAAATATGTAAGCCAGTGTTCTCTCTTCAAACACCTCTGAACAGGCACGTCAGCCCTGCAGTGTCAGTTGTACCAGCACACACCAGTTTTGATCACCAAGACGCCTAGATGATAGTCAGCTCTGTTAGCAGAGCAGATGGCATGCAGATGAGCTGAAGCCCATCTGCCAACAACCTCATCTGAGAGGGCTTTTGGTATGTTTTCACAAGCACCCAGTTTTAACAGCTTCTCCAAAGCAGCCTAGGGATGGGGAAAAAAGCATGGTGATGACAGTTTATTTTACTGTATTAGATTTTTAAATTATTTCTGAGGAAATTAAGAGAACAAAAAAAGACACAAGATCATTTAGTACATAATACTACATACCAGAAGTAGCCATGACCAAGAAAATATGACTCTAGAAGCCAACTCTGGGAGAGCTTCAATCGGTTGGATTCCTAGATAACAAAGAGACATGCCACTGAACATTAAATACATGAATTTTATTTCTTCTAACTCCTAATAAAAACTGCTAAGCGTAATTAGACCTGCTGAACAAAAGACAGCCGGGTGGGTTACTGCAGTCAGTAATTCCAGTCAGTCTGTGAGGCTGAGGCTGATGTACATTGCTAGGAACAGCAGAAATGCTCTGTTATTGGGGTTGCAGGATCTGCATGTAGGACTGCATAACCAGGCATTCCGAGTCCTTGTTTTACTCCACCGTAATTAAGATATGCAAACAAAGAGTCCCATTTTACCATTAAGTCAGCAGCGTATGGTTCTATGGATATTTCACCAATATTGCACATAGCAGATATAGCTCTCTGAAATAAAATACAGCACACAACGGGCCAGCAGAGCCAGAATGCCTGCTACGACCGAAAGATCTTAAATGCGCACATTGACCTAATTTAAAATTTTATTTGTGCACGGAACCAGATGCTGTGCATCACGACAGACAGGCAGCACGCACGCTGCCCAGCACCTCTTGTTATAAGGGGACACAATAAAAAAAGAGCCATAAAAGGCCCTAAAAACCCCAAAAGGAGGATTATTTTTTTCCCAGGTTTTAAGCTGTCGACGAAGCGGAGGCTGGGTGGGTGCGCCGCCCCAGAGCCGCACGGACGGGCGCTAGGACCGCGCACCCACCCGGACCTCAGCGGTACCGCCCCACCCGCCGCCGACCAATAGGAGCCGAGGCGGAGGCCCCGCCCCCTTCCTAACCGCACCGAATTCAAACCGCCGGGGAAAGAGCGAGCGGGAGCGCGCGCGCGCCCGCGCGCGGGGGGCTCGAGGGAAGGCGGGGCTAACGGTAACATCCGGGCACCTGCCGCCCCCCGCCGCAGGTGCGGGCCCCCGCCTCCACCTCGGGGTGGGGGGGTGGGGGGTAGGGAGGGGGGGCGACGGACGGGAACGGACCCTCACCCCGCCGCCGCCAAACGGGGCTCAACGGCGGGTCTCCGAGCTCGATGGCGTCGGGGCGCGGCCGGGCGCCGCCCCTTCCCCACTAACAATGGCGGGGTCCTGTCAGCGAGGGGAGGGGGCGCCGCCGCCAGAAGGGCGTCACCCCTCACACAGCGGCTCCCGGGACAATAGACACCCCCTTTTCCATCGGGAGACAACCCCCACCCCCCCACCCATTGTCTCCCGCAGCCCCTTCCTTTTGTCACCGCGACGCCCCAGAAGCGGGCGGGGAGGGCGCGACCTCCCGCCAGGAGAAGGGACAAAAGGGACCGGCGCGGGGCCCCCCGACCGCCCCCCTCGCCCTGACAGCCCTCCTCAGCCCCACCGCCGCGGAGAATGGACCTCCGCGAACCATCGCCTCCGCCTTCATCGACACCCGAAGGGCCGCCCTAGTCCCGGGTAGCCCGTGGGGACCCGCCCCGGCCCCGGGTGGCCCGCGGGGGTCGTCCCGCCGCCGCCGCGTACCCACCTGCCCGCTCCGCCGCTCCGGTCACACTCCGCTCCCGCCCGCCCCGCCGCGCACAAAAGCGCCAAACAAAGGCACGTGACCCGCCCCGCCCCGCCCCTATTGGCCGAGCGCGGCGGCACGTGCCACCCGCCGGGGGGGCGGGAGGGGGGGGGGGTTGGGCGAGGCGAGGGGCGCGCGACCACCACCCCTCCTCCCCGCTGCCGCCCGCTGCATGCCGGGAAACGTAGTCCGCCATGGGCGGGCGGTGGCGGCGAGGGGCGGCGACCCCCGCGGCCCGGCGGGGACCGGGCGGAGGGTGCGGGACCTCCCCGCGACGCCTTTCGTCTCCGCGGGTCGCCCCGGGGCCGTGCGGCCCCCAGCGCCGTGCTCTCCCTCCACGCCCTGGTTGGTGGTGAGACTCCCTTTGTCTCCCACCCCGGTGGTGGAGAGGAGTGGGGCCCCGTGGTGGCCTCCTTTGGTCAGGGTCGCCGGTCTCCTCAGGGGCATTCGGCAGGAGCGGAGCCGTGGCTTGGATAGTCACCTTGGCACTGGCCACTTACCTCAGGGCCACGGTCACCGTGAGGCCACGGTCACCTCAGGACGATGGTCACCTCAGAGCCATGGCCGCTTACCTCGAGGCTGTGGTCACCTCAGGACCACGATCACCTCAGAGTCATGGTCACCTGGCTCAGGGCCCTTGATACCTCAGGGCCATAGCCACTTACCTCAGGACTTTCAGTCACCTCAGGACTATGGTCACCTCAAGGCTATGGCAACTCACCTCAGGGCCACAGTTACCTCATGGCCATGGACACCTACCTTGGGGCCATGGTCACCTCTGAGCCACAGTCACCTACCTCAGGGCCCTTGGTCACCTCAGGACCACAGTCACCTCAGCATCATCACCATTTACCTTGGAGCCATGGTCACCTCGGGGCCATGGTCACCTACCTGAGGGCACGGTCACCTCAGGGCCAGTCCATTATCTCAGGGCCACAATAACCTCAGGGCTCTTGGTCATCATCAAGATGACCACCATGTTCCTTCAGTCACTTCAGGGTCACAGCCACCACAGGCCAACCTCAAAGAGGATCTTTGGGTCTGACAATGCGTTGGCCCCACAGCCCCTGGCAGTGTGTTTTGGGGGACAGCTACATGGCCACCCTCTCCTTTGGGGTGACACCAGCAAGTCAAAGCATGTCCAGAAAAGCCATCGTTCATGCAGATTCCATAGTATGTACATAACAGCTGTGTAAAGAGGATCTGTCTTTGTCCCACGGGCTGCACTGGGAGCAGTTCCCTTCCCAAGATAACGCTGTTGCCAAGCGCAGAGAAGTGGTTCCCGCGCAAATGTGCTGTAAATGAACTGGCTGCATTTTCGCGTGTTCCGTGCAACTGATTCCTGTACAATTCCCGGGGTAGTTTCCACGCTACAGTCACCGGAGTTACACCAAGAGTCAACACGCATAAAAGGCAGATGGCTGGAGAACAGCACAGATCTTCTGCTACAACACAAGCCCAGCCCAGTGGTCTCCGTACCCTAAATACCGAAGAAAGGACTTCTCTGAGGGAACCCACCCTTGTGCACACTCTTAAAATCAAGGATTTTGCACCCAAAAAAAAAATTCCTACCTTGAGGAAGGTTAATATTGTGACAGAAATGCATAAAGCTTTCAAAACAGAGATTATTTTAAACACTTGCCCTGTTTTTTGCTGATCTGACGTCTATTTCCATGGAAACCACATCCAGCAGCCGAGCTGCTAGAACCGGGAGAGGTTTCTGCCGGAGTGGCTCGCTGGGCATGGGAAGAGCCATTTTCCAGCAGCATGGTATAACCTTTTTGTGGGATTGAAGGGATTTCAGATCCAAAATGGTTTGGCTGCTTGGTCCTTCTGGATAATGCCTGGTACATTCACGGGGTTCTGACTCAGTACCAGTGGTATATGCATAGATCTCACATACGACACACGTGTTTTTAAATGAAACATCTTGCGTGCTTGGATTAAATTGCATCAAATGTTGCTGGAAGACAAAGCAGCCAAGAGACCATGCCACCAGCCTGTGTTTTATTTTATCATTTATTAATTATCATCCGTCTAGATCAACAATGTGTTGGATGCTTTGATATTAATGCTTTTTAGTAAAATCAATGAGCTTACCCTGGGATGATCTCAGGATTTCCCAGAGAAAACAAGGCTTCCTGGGCTCGGGGCTTTTTGTTTCGTACCTGTGTGACTGCCTTTAGTCCGTCCTCACCCCCCGGAGAGATGATGATGAAATATCATTTACCGCTTTT
The DNA here is from genome assembly GCF_965231255.1 of Vanellus vanellus. Classification (NCBI taxonomy): domain Eukaryota; kingdom Metazoa; phylum Chordata; class Aves; order Charadriiformes; family Charadriidae; genus Vanellus; species Vanellus vanellus. The sequence goes on along the minus strand of NC_138927.1, from coordinate 4,574,305 downwards.
GAAGGAGGGATGCAGGCTGAGATAAAACTACGAGTCATGCAGGGGCTGTTCTCAGGGCTTTCCATCTTATTTCCTGGGCTTCTCACAGGAGAAAAAAAAGAGAAAGAAAAAAGAAAAAGACCCAAATGTAACTTACCTTCACTTGCAGATTGCTTTTAAAGCCAAAAATGTTTCTTTCAGATAAGAACTCTCCTATGCGAGCGACAACGCGGTTTATTGATGAGAGGCACTGAGCGGGGAATCAGATTCGGGATCTATTCTCAGCTCCGAGATTTTCCATGCCGTGTCACTTAGGTTGAGACTCTGTAGCAACCCCTTTACACCACCTGCCACAAGTGGTTTCAATTTAAACCAAAATCTTTGAGTATTATTGTGACACAAAGAGAAATAACAGCTCTTAGCAGCTGGAAAGGCATGGAGACGATCTCATTTTTGGCCTCGTTGCAAGAGTGGATTTATTTTTGGAACATTTCATAAAACTCATTTGTTTATGTGGCATTTATTTTTGCCTGATTTCAAGGAGAACGGAGTATATGAAAAGCTTTTATTTAATTTGCATTTGATTTGTGTTTATCGACACATTTACTGCCATTCCAAACAGACTCTTCTTTCGTGGAGCCTAGCGGCATGTGGCTGCAGTAGTTTTTGTCTCCTGGATTCCTCATCACCAAGAGCTTTTTGCTATAATTCCTTTTTTTTTTTTTTTCCAAAAAAAGAGCAAGCTCAAGTGGGCTCGTTCTCAGCACAGACAAAACACGGGGACCCTCGGCTGCGGTTCAACACACCGCGCTCTCAGTGAAACATCTAAGTCAAGGTCTCATCAGGAGGACTCCTTGTACGTGTGAATTTAGGACGTGACGTGATCAGATTTAGCATAAAGATTAAAGCGTCTCCTCTGATGTGCTTATCAAAATATCCCACAAAGAGACTGACATAATTAGGTGACAACTCAGCCCACGGCAGCTCTTTTAACTTGCAAAAATATTTAATCTCCACTAAGAAAATGTGCTTTCTGAGTATTAAATTGCCACTCTTAGGCATCCATGGTGGATGGACTGACAGCTTATTTGTTAATCAGAGAATGTTTTAAAGTACCTCGGTAAGTAATATTAGCAAACATTTGCTGAGTCTGGTAACAGTCACTGCATTAGCAAAGTTCATTTTAAAACTAGAAATCCGATATGTTATTTGACCTGAGTCAATCGGTTTAACTGATTTAATAAATAACCTGCTAGAGGAGACTAATTTAAAAGAAACTTGCACTCAGAGGTAGAGAGAAGGGCTAAAAGATTTCGTTCTGGGTTTCTCAGTCTTTGTATTAACCTTCAGCAAATTTTTCTCCACACCGCAGCTTACCCATCTTCACACTGGCTGTACCGACGTGCTGCTGCCTGACAAAGGTCTCGAAAGGAAAATTAGTGGCTGCAAAGGTCTCACTGATCTTCAGGTAAAAATACATTTTAATCTAAATGGAGTTGAGGAGTCCGCGGACATGAAGACTAAAACGAGACTTGTAGGGAGTGTCTCCCTCACAATGAAAGCTCTTCCACAGGCAAGAAATGTTTAAGGAAATTGTTATTTGCTTACTGGAGGTGTTTAGGCTGATACTATATTTATGCTGAAAAATGCCATTAAGAAAATGTTCCCTTCAGAATAAAATCTGCGCTTGCCGATGTGTTGTTAGACACATTTTATTTTTTTTTCGAATGAGACAGGGCGCCTGGCTTACATTGTTCATTTGTTTTTTGAGAAATTCACTCAAACTCACTTCCCTCCATAAAATGAGACAAGTAAAAGCACTCGCCACAGATGGCAGTTGCGCCTGCAGCAAGAGAGATGAAAATATAAATTAATTGCTTTGTTATTGGGGCAATATAACCCTGAAACGTCATACTCACCTCTTCAAATGCAGTCGTAGGACTGTATTGCACGATATCCAAGTACTACGATGATGAGGGCTCTAAATAGAGTAGAAAAATGATCTAAGCTTCTAATGAACTAAAGACAAAGGCCTCACAAGTGCTGTGCTGTCCTTGCCCACAAATTCTCCAACACACTGAAATGGCGACAGACCCTGAAGTAAGGGCAGCGGCTGCGGTACCCACACAGGAGCACCTTCACCCTGGCTGCAGCAGGATGCTGAACGAGAATTGCTCTTCCTCCTGAACAGTGAGCTCTGCCTTCGATCCAGCCTGGGCAAAGGAACAGCAGAATTCCCTTCCCAGCCTGCTGGTAGATCTCCTGGCATGTTTTTCATTCTTTGTTTCCTCAGAAAATGAGGTTTTACATGATTAAACTACTTCTGTATCTCTTAACTAGTCTTCTCTCCCAGTTTTTAGCTTTGCGAGCCGGTCTCTGCCTCTCCGATAAATATGGATAAGAGCTCAGTGCCATGAATTCCACAAGTTTCTTGAAAACAGATGGCTGGGGAGAGGGAAGAGTGAGCAAAAAGCTTCAGCACAAGCCCAACTATTATTAGAGACCAGAGACTTCACACCAAGGAGAGCTATCACAGGCACTCCCAGCAGCGGGTACAGTTTCAGGGCTGGTTGTCTGCGGCACCAGCAGATCCTCCAAGACGCTAATGCGCAGCTGTGCTCTCCCGGCAGCTACCTGCCAAACGTAGGGACAGATCTATGTGGACACTGCCTCCCACCTCCACTACGTCCAGAAACACGGAATGAAAGCTGGCCTGGAGATCTCCTCGCACCGCTTTCCCCTCCTCCTTACTCCCATAGCTCCCAACCAAGCTGGGAGCCTCGACCCATTTCTCGGCATCCTCGCTGCTTTTCCCTTTCCGCTCCCAACCAGAGTCTACAAATTTGCATTTCCCATATGGAGCACCAAGAGCTTTGCTATTCAGGGAAGCCCGTAAACAGCTCACTGCCGAGGGTTCAAAAATAACTGCGCTGCACAGAGCTGCATCACCCGGGGATAGCGAGCGGCTGGGAGAGAAGCACGGAGAAAAGGGGTTATGGTTGGCTTTTATTTTTACATGTGAGCCAACAGGAGATGCACTAATTATATTTCAGAAGTGTCAGAGTCAGCCATTTCAGCTGGGATAGAGCAAAGGAGACAGCGTGATTTTGACAACCCCATGGAATAGCAATGCATAGGGAAGCCATCAAATATTCAACAGCCATAGAAGATTCCAGTAAAGACATTTGCTTTGGCTCTTTGAAAATGAAGGGGGGGTGGGGGGGTGGGGAGAAAAACTGGGTATAGCACTAGTTATTCCCCAGTTCCTAATTAGTTCCTTGAATTTAAAATATGGATTCAGCTCTACCAGCAGCTCAGCAAGCCTATTGTGCTATTAATACTTTCCTGGCGTGATATAGTTAAAAATACTGCCACCCTTTCAAGACAAAATGTAGCTTGGAAGTGTCACGATGGGAGGAGTTCAGGGATGGAAATCCTCTTAAAGGAATATGACTTCCCCGATGTCAAATAAACAATATGAATGAGCTTGTAACAGCCCCCAGACTGAGCCTGTTCCCACTAAGAGCAAATTTGAAAATAATACTCAACGCGGGGCTCTCGGGCCGTTTGCTGTCAAAGCTATTTCACTGACAAAATCGGTGCGCAGCCAAGTGGTAACAGGTTTTACTGATTTTTTTGCAGAAACCTGCCGCCTGGGGAGCAGGTGGGTTTGCAACTCTCAAGTGCCTGGCTCGCTTCAGACGACAGCGCGAGGTCGAATTCAGCTCCAAAGGCAGCATTTTGAAGCGTGTCCCCCCCCTTCTTTACATCCAGCCCCGCACTCGGGTAACACGGGAGATCCTGACCTGCACAGTGCAACAGCCGCAGCTCATTTTTCCCTGGCAATATCTATAGGTGCTGTTTATGGACGAGATCTGTCAGACACCATGGGCACAATAAAACACACCTCTTCCCACAGGACCGGTGAGCCAAGGAAACGAGTCTGGTTGGGTTTTTTTTATGGCACCTTTCGACTTCAGTCCAATGAGGAGGTCCAGGTCTGTGCTTTGGCACTTTAGATCCTCTCAGGACAATAAGCAGTTCCTCTCCTGTCTCCACCGACAATTCTGCATCAAAATGGGTTAATTCCTGCTCCGTCCCCGCTGGCTCTTCACTCACTGCCTGTAATCGCTCAGCAATACCAGCATGGAAACAATACCTGCACTTAACATTTGCTCAGTGCTCTTTGATCCCTTCCCCCCCCCCCCGCCCACTAATTTGAGTTCATAATACATCAATATATATATTAAAAGAAAAAAGACCAGACACATCCACTGCAGCTGTGAGAAGAGGCGAACAAAGCCAGCCTTTCTGCAGGAAAAACACATCTCTCTTGTATGCGATAAACCAGCAAACTGCTGCCGTACGCTAAAATCAATACCCGGAGAGACGCGCTCATGTTGCGACTGCCAACATAAGTGCTTCATTTTAATTAAAAAAAAAAAAAACAACCCACATGTCCACCACCCCCCCAAACTCAGGCCTTGCGTGATGATCGTCGTTAGAGGGCTGATATCAGCGCGAGGAGACGAAGGCATCCTGGAGCTGGTGGTTTGGGGAGGTTCTGGTACCACCGTGTCACCTGGGGAGGGGTGCTGACAGTCTCAGCACCACCCTGCACCCCGGTACAGGGTGACGATGTAAGTCAAGGGGTTAAAAAAGAGGATTTGGGGTCCCCGCCTCACACAGCCCCCTCTTCCCCCACCCATGCTTGGGGGCAAAGCAGGAGCCAGCATTCACGGGGCTGAGCTCAGCCTGTCCTTCCTAAAATGGGGGAAATCTGGATATTGACCAAAACTGATCCCTCCAAGCTGTTCCAGGTTTTTTTTCGGAGTAGCCTGGAACTAGAGAGACCTCATGCAGCCCCTTCTCTCCTCCAGCACCTCAGTTTTCCTTCTCAGTCCTGTTTTCCCCTGTTTATTCAGGAATCATCTCTAGGGTCAGCAAGAGACCACTCCAGCCTGAAACGGGGCTTCTGCTGCAGAGTGAAAACTGTTGAAAAAATGGTTGTGCCATCAAAATACCCTCGATGCTGCCAGCTGAGAGAACAGGAGCTCTCTTGCCCCGCGGCATCGCATTTTGAAAGCCAAGGAACTCAGCAAGCATCACGCCTGCAGCCCAGCCCTGCAGCATCGCACCTCGAAGCCGACAAGCACGTGCCCTGCGCCTGATCCCAAAGGTCTGCCCGCCCAGCAGAGCACGGGTCCTGCCCTGTAACCCAGCGCGGGAGGAACTGGTGCTTGGGAAGATGACAAAATTGAGCCAAATCCCTCGTGACTGCGAGCATCCGGGGCTTCCAGCTCAAGGCATCCTGGAAGCTGACACATTAGATGATAACAATGCACTCCAGAGATTAAGAAACTCAATTTTTCTTCGGAACTTCACCCAGAGCAAAGTGCCAAGAGAAAAATCAACATAGAAACAAGCACATACTTACCAGTCAAAAGAATGTAAGGAACTCTGCTCAAGAGGGTGCTGCCCGGGTTTGGGTTGGGAGCGGGGTCAGCACCGCACCTGCATCCACGCTGGTCTTCGGGGTTTGTATCGCAGCCCACAGCCGGACACCGAGCTCCTCTATCAGCACTTGTGCGGTTCTCGCTGCATGCACTGGGCTCAGCTTGCAGGGCCGCGGACCTTTACAAGCTGTCGTGAATCCAGGCCTTACTATTTTCCTTAAAAATACAAGAAAAAGGAAGAAAAACCCCAAAACAACAAAACCACCCCACAACAGTAAGCGTTATGGTAATTACAAGGAGGTTTTAACACATGTCTCAATTTGCATTAATTAAATCGATAGGGAAGCTTCAATTGAGTAAATGAGTTTTTTTTTCCTAAGCAGCAGCAAACGCTGCGGCAGGCTGGAGCTGGTATCTCCAGTTTGCTGCCTGCATGTGCGGCGGGCTGGGGAGGGATCTGCCGGCTGGAAGGGGCTTCCCAGGAGGGAGGGAGCCGCAGGCGGGATGGGCTGGGGGTGGGGAGGATGAGAAGACTCTCAGCTCTGAGACACTAAAGGTTCCAAGCCAGGTCTGTGCTAACACACTGTCGAATTTCAGCCCCGAGCCCGGAGAGTTGGAAAGCTTTGAAGCTGAAGCCGGTGGGAGAGCGGAGGTTGCTCTGCGGAGATAAGCTGTGGGTAAGAGGAATGCGTCCATTCATACCCCAGCCGTGCTGCAAGCACAGCTGTGAGGGGAATATAAATGGGCAACGGGTTTGATTTGGTTGGGTTTTTTATTTTTTTTTTTTTTTTTAAAGCCACCGGTTTGAATATTTAAGCAGAACAGACACACTGAAATTCTTGGCTGGAAGTGAACTCTTTCCACCGCACAACCCTCCGGAGCAGGGGACGGCTGGGCTGCCAACCTGCAGGTGGGTGCTCGGGTGCCGAACCCCCGAGGTAACGGAGCCGGTGTTTCCTTCCCACGTCCCTGAGAAGCAAAATCCCTCTGTGGGTAAACCACAGGGGATTTATGAATATAAAACCTGGCTAGTTCACGTTCAAACCCGCACCTCTGCCTTGTAAGGACACAGCAACCAGGAACTGGTGCTGGTGGGCTGCTGTGGCAGATCGCACACCAGGATAACCCTTCACTCCTGCTTTTTCCCAGAAAACCTTCCAGTGTGGCACAGGAAAGCCTGGAGCAGCTGGGGCCACCCCAAAGACTGAAGGACTCCCCTCCAGTTGCTGGCCCCGGCGGGTGGCCGGGAGTGATGCTCTATCCCAGCCCATGGCTGGCCTGGGAAACGCCGGCTCCGGCAGAGCTCTGCCAGCCCCTTCCTTTCCGACCTCTCGGGCCCAGCAAAGCAATCCAGGCAAGCTGCGATGTGGGGAAAACACCTTCCCCGGCGTGCTACGCCAGGGATTTGTGCCGCTTCTTTTATGCACGCTGCCTCCGGCCTCGGGGCTGGAGCATGCAATGGGGACCTGGAGGAAAGCGCTGTTTGCGAGGGGAGCCTGACTGAAGAGATGGCTCCGGGCTGGATTTTAAAGCAGATGCAGCGAGTCGGAATTTAAAGCAGCGAGTGAAGTCAGAAAATGCTCGGAGAGGGCTCCTGCACAGCCACATCCCACAGAGGGCAGAGAAGGGCTGATGGAGCAGAGGAAGAAGGGTATCTGCTCTGCTGGAGTGGCCCCAGGGCTTTTCTGAACTCTCTTCTGGCGGGGTTTTCCTCCAGAGGCACAAGGGCAATTGGGAACAGGGTCCCGGGAGCAGAGACCAGCTCTGGAGTGGGGAGCAAAGGGATGCTGTTGCAGACGGAGGGACATCTGCCCGCTTCCCCATGCCCCCAGCCCCACGGGCACTGGGGAGGGGAATAAACAGCTTTCTGTGAACCGAAGGGTTAACGACTGTCAGAGTCACCCTCTGAGCACAGTCGGGTTCTGCCATCCCCTTCCCCGAAAGCCTTTACATAAGACTCTTGCAGAATTTATAGCCTGTCTCAGCTGTGCCGTGCTGGAGCCACCACCGGGGCTGCTCCCCTGTAGCTGCCAGCGCAGATCCTGGCCGTGCTAATTCGGGGAGGAAAATGGGATTTGATTTCTGCACCAGTCACTGTCTTTCACTGTTAAAATGGGACCTGACGGGCTCTGTGTGTGTCGTCCCCCCCCGGCTCGCCCACACCATTCATCGCATACATCGACCTTGAATGTCCCCTCGGCATCTCAGCAGGAGCAGTCCTGAGGCTCCCTGGGTTGTCACAGCCCAGCCTGCTCGCAGGGCTAGAAATGGTGGTTTAGGTGTAAAACAATTAAAGAAAAAAAATATCTGGAAGCCTCAAAAGCACTGGGGTCTTGTGGTCCTGTTCACATCAGTCCTTTGTGTCACTGGAGAGCGGAGAAGACATTGAAAGATGTCCTCCCTGCTGCTGCACAGCCCTGCGCCTTCCACCGAGGCCATCCCGGAGCATCCTGAGCCCTGGGACTCACCCTCAAAGGGTCCAGGGGCCACCAGGGTGGCAAGGATGTGGCCATCACGGTGACACAAACAACTCAGGCACAGGAAGAGTGAGATGCTGCTTTTCCTTCCTTCCCCTGGGAGAAGGGCTTCGCTGGCACCTGTGTCATCTGCTGTCACTGGGGGAGGAACAGCATGTGCCACCCAAACCCCCCTCTCCTCCAGCCGCGGCACCCCAGGAGATCCTGCCTGTCGTCTGCAGCAGCTCCTCTCTGCGATGGCAGGAGGGGAAGCAACGCCAGCCAGGAATGCCGTGCCGGTGGCGGCGGGGACAATGCAAAAGCAGATGGTGCGCCCGGAGCCCGGCCGTTCCCCGCAGCTGCCGAGGCGGCGTGTCCAGGACTGCCTGCCGCCTCTCCCGCCGCAGTGCCAGCGACGACCCTGGGGAGGGTCTCCGGTAGGGTAAATCCACGCAGCTCCACTGGCTTCAGCCCTGCTTCGGGATGGATGAGGATCGCACCCCCCTTTAAAAGCGCCCCTTGCTCTAACATCTCTGGCGTTACCCAGGAAGGCGCTGTAGGTACTTCCGAAGTGCCTTATTCCCACCGCCAGCCTGCGCCCGTTTGCCGCAGCGTTGCTCTTCGTGCTGCAAAACCAGGCTGGGCTGTTTTCCTTCCGTCCCTGGGGCTGATCTCAGTCCCCGTTTCACATCCCCTGTGCTGCTGGGGTGCTCAGACATACTTCCAGCCGGCCCCTTGTTTAAAACCGTCCTCTTGCTTTTTGCCCCCTGGATTTTAGGCGTGGAGTCAGCGATCTGGCCAGCTTTCCAGGACAACGATAGGATTTTCATTACCTTTGTGCCTGGAGCTCTGAGGCCGCATCTCCTTGCGCCGGTTCTTTCGGCCGTGGTTGAACTACCCCCAGCCCGCGGCGAACGACCCCACCGCCTGCTCCTGCCAGATGTGCCACAGCTGCAGCAGATCCAGCCAGGACCAGCGCGGGATCGATGCCCACCTACCCCCTGCGTGCAAGAAGGGTGTCACCTCGGGCCCAAGTGACAGCCAACTCAGTCTTCATCCCTGGGGATTTTATTCCCTTAGCCCCACAGCCCTCACTGCAGCCCTCGCTGGAGCAGGGAGGGTTCTCCTGGCCACCAGACATCCTACAAGCATGGTCCCCAGGTCCTGCTCTCCCCATGGGTCCTCCTGCCCTTGTTGGGGCCGGCTGATTCTGGACAAGAAGCCGCCTCTTTCCTGGTACCCGGCTCCCACCAGCGACCTCGGAGCAGGCTACAGATTGGAGCGGCAGAACGGTGCTTCTGGAACAACCGAGTCTCCGATGCCTTCGAGGAGGTCGTCCCATTGATGGAACTCCTCTTCCAGGTCTGCACGGGGCAGAGATGGTGACGGGGTTACTACAGCGATTATCAGCCCGGCTCCAGGCGTAAAGGAGGAGCTTTGTGCAATGGGATGGGAAGCACCAAACCCAAGCCCAGGGAGGCAGCGGCCGCCTCGCAGCCCCCTGCAAGCGGGGGAGCTCTCGTGCCCTCCCGAACCCCCGGCCAACATGCCCTCCACCCCGCGCCGTACTGAGATGCCTTTGCAGGAAGGCCAGAGCCGCCCGGCTGGTGATATCCAGACCCCTGTAGGGGTCGAGGGTCCCCCTTGCACCGAAGACGCGGCCGATGAGCTTCCCGGTGAGAAAGGTGAAGTCGGTCTGGCTCTGGTGCACGGATCCCCTGGGACAGGGAAGGGATCTGCTTCAGCGGGAGCTGGGGAGAGGTCCTCCTGCTGGGACACAGATTGTAGGTGCTCCCAGGAGGGTACCAGCGGGTGGGTGCCACCAGCCCCTGACTCACAGGATGGTTATAATCTTTGTCTGGCTGTTTCTGGAGCTCAGCCTCTTCATTTTGGCAATGCTTTCTGGTGTCTGGAACTTCTCGGTGTTGATGAAGAGCACGGGCTTGGGCACCTCCGGGTACAGTGAGTTCTCCAGGGGGAACATCCAGGCATCGAGAGCCACCGCGCACCTGCGGCAGGACGGATGCCCGGCGCTGCCGCCCACGCCACAGCTTCCCTTCCCACCGGGATGAGCCATGTGTCCCTGGAGCTTCCCACAGCTCCTTGTCCCTGCTGCGGCTTACCTGAAGCCTGGCTCTTTCACCAAGGCCAGCACTGCTGTCACCCCGCCGAAGGAATGGCCCATGACGGCGACTTTGGTCAGATCAATGCTGTCCTGCAAAAAGGAGAAGGCTGAGGAGCCTGTGCCCAAACCTCACTGCAGAAAGTCCCTCATTATGGAAGAGAAAGCCAAGGGAAGATCAGCAAAGCCCTTTGCAAGGGACACCGTGTCCCATATTCACCACCGGTGCAATGGGACCCGGCTTCCCCGGCATGCACGGGGCAGAAAAAGGAGAAGAGAGGAACCAAGAAGCCGAGACGTGGAATGCTGTGGCCCTGCACAGACCCTGCTTGTCCCAGGAGGAAAAGACTCATGCAACAAGGACTGATCCTGCCAGCAAAGGGCACCCGGACCCCCCCATCAGCCAAACGATGCCCCTGGCTGGTCCTTCAGCACAGACCGACTCGGATACCTTCAGCACGGAGAGATCAAAGTCCTGGTGAAGGACGTTCGGGACAGATTTACCACTGTTGATGTCCTCGAAGAGCCGGAGCGCTCGCACGCATTCCTCTGCTCTCTGATGAACCTGGGAGTGAGAATTGCCCCTTCCCCAGTTAACCCAGCTCCTCCACCCCACAAGTTTGGGGCCAGATCCTCCCTCCAGCGTCCACCCACGCTCATCCCTCCAAAACCGCAGCGCTCAGACCCGACGGGGCTTTCCCTCAATTATGGCAAACGTAAAAGCAAGCGAGAGGCTGCACCGCAGCGGCTCCCGCGGGGCCGCAGTGAATTTATTGGAATGGTTTCTTGTTTGGTTTGGTTTTAATTCAGTTAATCTGATAGCGCAGACGGCTGGAGATGAGCAAAAGATCTCTGCTCCGGGGAGGAAGGAGCGGGGCGTGCAGGGGAGGCAGAGCCCGCTTTCCTCGCCAGCTGCCCCCCGGCCAATCCTGCCGAAGCCATCCGCCGGTGCGAACACCCGCAGGGAGCCCCGACCCCCCGTCTCCCCCCCAACTGCCAGGAGCAAACCTGGACGTCCCCCCGAATCCCAGCTCGGGGGCTCCATCCAGGAGCGGCTCAAAAGCTCAAACTGCCAATTTGGGGGGAGGAAGCCCCGACCTGGAGCCACTTTGGGACTAAGTCCTCTGTTCCCCTAAGGACACAAATGCTGTTGGCTGTGCACGTTTAAAGACCTTCCCCCAAAGTGACAAGTGACAAAAAACTCAGATGAAAACCCCTCTCCGCTCCTCCCTGCTCCCTCTAACACAGAAGATGCCGTAACCGAGGCTGACCTGGCAACCATTTCCCTCTATTTATAATATATTTCTCATTCACCCTCAACACTTATGCTCATGGGTTCATCTTTATAGCAAAACTGTTTCCCTTCTTTGTGCAATGTGCCGTGTGACAGAGCATATACAAAAATAAGAGGCCAGGAGGGGATTTAAGACTGCCAAAAGCACCTCCAACCACTACGTTTCCTAGAGAGCTTTTCTACGACAAATCTCGACTCGATGTTGTCCTTTTAAATGAGGCAGAAACGAGCAGGGGGGGACCGGGCTCAGCAGGAAACCTTCCTGCTCCCCAGCAAGCAGCTGTCTGGGCTAATCCCAGAGAGACAAAAATCAGAGTGTGAACAAACCCAGCAGCCGGTCCGGAGCCTCGCCAGCCGGCGGCGCTGGGCTGGGCAGAAAGCCCGTTTCTCCCCGGGGTGCGGGTGACATTAAGCATCCGCGGGGGGGACGTGGCAAAACCCAGCCCGGCTCTTGCCAGGGTCAGCTGGAGCCAGACAGAGACACCCCATGAAACAGAGATAAACAGGTTGAACAGATTTTTCTCAGCTTGCAAGGAGGGAGCTCAGCCCCAGCACCACGGCGGTACGGGTTTGGGAAGGGCGGGAGATGAAGACCCCAGGGATGAGGGGCCAGCTTGGCTTGCAGGAGGGATTTCACACCTGCCGGGTTGCCCGCCCTTGACCCCCCACTCCAGTACCTGCTTGTTTCGGAAATAAAACTCCTTCTGCCCTTGGGGCACCCGTTGGTAGGGGATCCACTCCTCTCTCCCAGCCTCTGCCGTGCAGAAATACGTCGCGGAGGCAGAATGGTCCCTGCAGCGGCGGGAAGGCAGGCAGCCGCGTCGCGGGGGCACCGGCAGCTCCCTGGGCCACGATGCCCTGCCAGCCCCGTCACGGCTGCCAAATTCGGTGGGGACAGGGACACTCACCTGTGCTCCAGCGCTGCCACCGCGAATCCCCATGATGCCAACTCCGAGCAGACCGAGGAGTACAGGGTCCTGCCAGGGAGCCGAGGGGGAGCGGAGTCACCAGTGCAAGGCAGCAGGGCCACCGTGGGCCCAGGACACCCGTGTCCCCGTCCCAGCCCTTAGCACAGGCTCAGCACCCCCAGACCCAGTTGGGGCTCATCCTACCGAAAAGCTCCCAGGCCATGGGAGAAGATGATCAGTGGGTACCCACTGCTGCAGGGCTTGAAAGGTCCGTTCCAGCTCACGGGCACTCTGCAGGAGCCTGTGGGAAAGAGAAACCCCCCAGGAAAAGACGGGGGACATGGGCATCGGCTCGGCTCTGGGGACGGGCTCGGTGTCCTCAAACCCCGCTAAGGGAGTGGGTGCCCAGGGGATGGGGGAGCACCCGGGATGGGGGACAGGGTGCTGGCCGCCCCCTTACCGATGGTGACGTTGAGCAGAGGCGCGCACCAGCGTCGGCTGCGGTGGGCAAAGTCGGCCAGTCCGCCGCAGTACTCGTAGCGCGGGATCCAGAGGGGCCGCTCAGCCCCTGCCCGGGGCAGGCAGGGGTAGAAGAGGCGGAGGAAGAGCCCCTGGGGGAGAGAGGGGAAGGGGGGGGACACGGTGGGGACAGCACAGAGCAGCGGTGGCCGTGTCCTCGGTGAGCTCAGCTCTCGCAAAACCCATCTGGCTGCAGCCACCCTGCTGCGCATGGAACCCCGTCCCCGTACCTGCCGCGTGTGGCCCACCATGACATCCGCGCAGCCCACGTGGTGAGGTCCCTTCCCCAGGGGCAGCGCCAGCGACGGTGTCCCCCCCATGCTGCCACGGCCCAGCCGAGGTAAAGGCATGGGGTCAGGGTCTGTCCCCCACCCGGGGGACCCCGACTCGGTCCTTCCTCCTTCCCGCACCTCTCTCCCGTTGCCCACACCCCGGGCATCCCCCCACACTGCACCAGCAAACGCACCGGCACCAAGAGGAGAAAGGAGGCTCCCAGTTCCCCCCTCACCCCCCCGAATTCCCACGAGGCAGGTGGGGCTCGGCAGAACCTGCCCCACGGCCACCCTGCTACGGGGCAGCCATCCCTGTCCCCATCCCTGTCCCCATCCCTGTCCCCATCCCGTCCCCATCCCCGTCCCCATCTCCCCCTGCGCCCGGGGGCGCTGGCACTGCAGGGCTGGGGGGGCCGGGAGGTGTGCGAGCGAGGGGTCAGTGTGGGGCTGACATGGTGTCTGCGAGCCCTGCGCACCCACGGGATCCACCCAGGACACAGGGGGGACGGAGCCCTGCACCCCCTCCAGTGCAGAACTACAGCTCCCAGCAGCTCCCCAGGCTGGGGAACCACAACTCCCAGTATAGCCCTGGCTGAGGACTACACCTCCCAGTATCCCCAGCTGAACTACAGATCCCAGTGCTTCCCAGTACCCGTCTCCCAGAGCCCCCAGTGCTCCCCCCAGCGCCCCCAGTTACCATCGCAGCTCCCAGTACTCCCCTCAGCTCCCAGTGCCCTCACCCCTGCAGTTCCCAGTGCCCCCACTCCTGCATTTCCCAGTGCTTCCCCCTGCGGCTCCCAGTGTCCCTCCCGAGGTCCCAGGGCTCCCCCAGCTCCCAGTTTCCCTCTGTGCCCCCCAGCTCCCAGCACAGCCCCCCCCAACACCCAGTATCCCCCATTCCCCCCCCCCACAGCCCCCCCCCACCCCCCGCACTCACCGGTGCACCGGGTCACAGCTCCCAGCACGCACCAGTGTGTCCTGCACTACAGCTCCCAGTGCCACCCGTGCACGTGGACTACAGCTCCCAGTAACCACCAGTACTGGACACAGCTCCCAGTGACGTCAGTGCAAAGCCACATCTCCCAGTGTCACCAGTGCATAATCACGGCTTCCAGAGCCAGAAATGCAAGATGCAGCTCCCAGTGCCCCCAGTGCAACATCGCAGTTCCCAATGCAACGTCGCAGCTCCCAGTTCCACCAGTGCAACAACACAGCTCCCAGTGCCACCAGTGCAAAATCACGGCTTCTAGTGCCACCAATGCAAGATGCAAGTCCCAGCGCCACCAGTGCAAAGCCACAGCTCCCAGTACCCCCAGTGCAGGACACAACCCCAATCCCCCCACCACAGCAGCAGCCCCTCCGTGGGGTGCCATGGGGGGGCAGTGCCCATCGGCAGCACCCTGACCTCGGGGCTGCCCTGGCCCTGTCTGTACCCCAGCTGGGTTCCTGACCCCCCCGGCGCTGGGGACTGTCCCCACGTGTGTGTCCCCCCGAGACCCTTCGAGCCCCCAGAGCTGCCCCAGAGCTGCCCATCCCCACGTTCTCTGTCCTTTGGTTAATCCGCTTTCTCCAGCTAAGGCAGCCCCATGCCCGCAGTAATCCCCTCCGCGGCCAGGGATTAACTCCCGAGCCATCCCCTCGGCCGGGCCCGGCAAATAAATATCCAAAGATTCGGTAAAAAACATCCCTACCGAGCTGCTGTGTATGCAACCCCACAGCGGGCTCCCCAGCGCGGTCTCCTGGGTGCACGGGGAAACTGAGGCATGGGATGGACACTAAAGGGGGCTATTCCGGTGTCACCTTGTCCCCAGGGTCCCACCCGGCTGCTGGAGCAGGGAGAGGGGACCCCATCCCCCCATCCCGAACCCACCGGCACAGCCACCTTGGGGTGCCCTGTGCCAAGCACCCGACGTGCCCAGAGGCCGGGACCAGCCGCAGGCTGAGGCCGGCCAGGTTGTTACACCCATGGACGGGATCCAGCATGGCATCACGTCCCAGCTTGCCCGGCCGGCGGGGCTGGGCGGAGGGTGGCTGGTGCGGCCGGGGATGCCGAGGCAGGGTGGGAGAGGCGAGCCCCGACCTGCCTGCGCTGCCCGCTCCAGCCCACGCCTGGCTCCCTACGGTGGGGCTCAGCCCCCCTCTGCACCCCCACATCGGAGAGGGCTCCGGCTGGAGATGGTGGGGGCTGCTCGAGTCCTGCTGTGGGGGGCCATGTCGCTCTCGCCTCCGATGGAGCCCTGCAGGACAGGGGTGCGGGGGTCCCGCCAGCAAACCTCTGGGGTCCCGGTTATGGGGGGTGCTGGGGGGGAGCGCTGGGGGCCTGCTGGCTTTGCTGCTGACCACGGCTCCCCCACGCTGGGCTCACGCAGCGTTTACAGGGGCTTTCGTTAAAGGGATTAATTAACTCAGCCCGTGGTCCCGCTCGGTTCCCATTCCAGCCACCCCATCAAGAGTTTTCACAGCCGTGAGCTGTGGATTTGTGATTTGGGGGGGGGGTGGGACGGACAGGGACACAGTCAGGCCAGGCTGAGACCCCCATCCCTGCCCCGTGGGAGGGTGAACCCCACAGTCCACCACCAGGTTTGTGCTGTGGCCCCGACTCCTGTGAGTGGATGGGTTTGGAGCCGGGTTTGACTTAGAGAAGAGCTGTCAGAGGGTGTCACTGGAGCCCGGGGGTGTCACTGGAGCCCGGGGGTCGCTGGAGCCCAGGGGTGACATTGGAGCCCAAGGGTGTCGCTGGTGGAGGTGGCCCCAGCTGTTTCTGTCCCTGCTGCCCTATAACTGCCCCGTCCCTTTGGGGGTTCCCCGAGTGGCTCCAGGGCACAGAGGGGCTGGGGGGGGGGGATGAAGCCCCGTGGGCTGTGACCAGAGGGACGGGCTGCTCCCCTCGGGCCTCCCCGGCACCGGACGCCCCCTCGAACAGGGACGCGAGTGGCGGGACGTGGGACGGCCCTCGCGTGGGGCCCCACAGCGGGCGGGCGGCGCAGGGACCCTGCGGAGCCCCGGCCCCCCCCTCCGGCCCCCCCCCACCTTGGGTGAGCGGGGAACCCCCGTCCCACGTGGGCGCCCTGAGGGCGGCGGGCGCGGCCAATGGGAAGGCGCCGCAGGGCGGGGGGGCGTGTCCGCTGGCCGGCGCGGGCCACGCCTACGGGAGCGCGGGAGACCAATGGGAAGGCGGGTGGGCGGGGCCAAGGGCGAATGTTGTGACGGTGGGAATAGGACGCGGTGTAACAGATGCGGACGGGGGGGGGGGGGCACTGGACGGCGGGGGGGGGGATGGACCGGGGGGGGAATGGATCACGGAGGGTGATGGACCACGGGGACCCACCGGGCAGCGGGGTCGGGCACTGACCGGGGAGGAGACGGGCAGGCAAGGGGACAGGGGGGCAGCCAGCTCGGGGCGGGGGGGGACACACGGACAGACGGACAGGGGACAGCTAACCCCGGGGAGGGGGCGACAGATAGACGGACGGGGGACAGCCAGCTCCGGGGGCGGGGGGGACGACACACGGCACAGGCGGCCTGACACGGGGGCAGGAGGACAGGCAGCCACCGGGGGCGCAAGCAGCGGGGACACACACACACACACAGAGGGACAGTCAGCCCAACGCAGGGACAAGGTGACAAGGCGGGGGGGGGGACACCCCAGCCCCCCCCTCTTGGCAGGCGCACCCCTCCGGGGACACCCCCGGGGCAGGGGGGCGGAGGGGGAGACACCCCACACACACACACTCCCGCGGGACCGGGGCTGCGCGGAGCCTCCCGCAGCGGCTCCTCCGTGCGGCCGCGCACCGGGAGCGTTGGGCGACGGGCGGGGAGAGCCCGGTAGGGCGGTACGGCGGCTGCTCCGCCGCCTTCCCCGGCCGGGGATGCCGCCCGGAGCCGCGGGGAGCCGCGTATCGAGACTTCAGGACACGGAGGTCCGAAAGCCACCCGGGGTTGCGTGTCCCCAAAGGTAACGGGGGGGACCGGGCTTGGAGACGGGGAAGGAGCAGTTTGGCGAGAACCGGGGGCTCCGGAGGCAGTGGGGGGTTTTATTCCCGGGGGGAGACTGGGAAAAGGAGAGTGTGGGGGGATGTCCTGTCGTGGGGAGCTGCTTGCGGTGACACAGTTGGTGGCAGCAGGACGGCGACGGCGTGACCTCTCCCCTTCTCCAGGGATTTGAAGCTGGGCCAAGTGGCGATGGAAATGTCATTGTCGCGGCACAGGGGCCCAGCAAAGTAAAACGCTGCGCCGGAGGGAAGGGAGCGGGACGCTGCTGCACCGAGCTCTGCTCCGCAGCCAGAGAGACCGACGGCCCTGAAAAGCCAGCGCAGCCCCGGTCGGAAGGGGCAGCAAGAGGACCGTGGGGTTCATCCACGCTCCCACGGGCTGCAAGGGCCACAGGACAATAATACCTGGGGACTGGGAGCCGTCCCACCGCCCACTCAGGGTTCGGGACATCGGCCTTTTGACCGGACTCCGGTGCCAGTCTGAGCCCGATGAGGAGCCAGGGCTGCGCATGAACCTATGCAGACCAGGAAGAAATACATTTTCCTGACTTTCCTTGCCTCTTGGCTCCTGCTTTTCTTCTTTGGAGGAGACCAGCTGCGCCGTTTCGCTTTCTTTTCCGGGAGGAAAACAGAAGCCCGGAGGAATTGGCCCCTCTGGACGGATCGGTCCGTCCTCAAAAGCTTTGCAGACCCTGAGGAGCTCCAGAGCAATGGAGATCCCTCGCTGCCATCGCCCCGGGAGCGGCGGGCGGCGCGGCTGAGCATCTACAAGAACAGCAGATGCCGGATGGAAACCTGCTTCGACTTCTCCAGGTGCGAGAAGCACGGCTTCAAAGTCTTCACCTACCCCCGGGAGAGGGACCAGCCCCTTTCGGAGAGTTACAGCAAAATCCTCACCTCCATCAAGCGCTCTCGCTACTACACCCCGAACCCCGAGGAAGCCTGCCTCTTCATCCTCAGCATCGACACACTGGACCGCGACCATCTCTCAAGTCAATACGTCCGTAACGTCGATGAGAAAATCCGTGGTTTCCCGCTCTGGAATGGCGGCCGTAACCACCTCATCTTCAACCTCTACTCGGGCACCTGGCCCAATTACACCGAGGACCTGGGCTTCGACATCGGCCAGGCCATCCTGGCCAAAGCCAGCTTCTACACCGAGAACTTCAGGCCTGGCTTTGACATCTCCATCCCTCTCTTCTCCAAGGACCACCCGCAGCGTGGCGGGGAGAGGGGGTGGTTGTATCAGGACTCCATCCCCCCAAAAAAGAAATACTTGTTGGTGTTCAAGGGGAAGCGGTACCTGACCGGCATTGGCTCCGGCACCAGGAACGCGCTGCACCACATCCACAACGGGAAGGACATTGTCTCCCTCACCACCTGCAAGCACGGCAAGGACTGGGAGAAGCACAAGGACACACGCTGCGACAAGGATAACGTCGACTACGAAAAGTGAGTCAGAGATGGGGTGAGAAAGGGGGTCTGGCGGGGGGGGACACCCCACAAATGTTCCTGCCCCTTTGTGGGGCGCAGCCGTGCTTGTCTGTGGTGACTGGACCTCCAGACGTGGGGAGAGAGGAAAGTTTTGGGCTCTCCCAAAATAGATGAGAGTTTCCTTTCCGTAGCGGGGAGCGAGGCACTGGTTGTTCAGGGCTTTCCTGTTCTGTATTAAAGTTCAAGTAATCTGGTGAGAGCGGCGCTTATCTGCAATCACCGTGGTCGCCTTTAATACGATTTCCCTTTTTCCTAACGCTGATGAATGATGCTTTTCTTCTCCCCCCTCCCGCCCTCCCCTAACATAAATGTTTCTCTTGGAGATGAGCCCGAAACATCCCCCCCTCGCTGGCTCTGCTAAAAATCCCACCAAACTGGCAGGTCCTTGGGCACCCCAGTGTGGGGCGTCCCTGAGGTCACCCAAATGTGATGGGATAGGGGGTCCCCTCTTGCAAACAGGGATGGCGGCAGCAGCAGTGTGGGATGGAAAAACTGGGGGGACAAAGTTCTGTGAGTTTGGGGGGCTCCGTGCTGTAGGGACGTATGCTGATTCCTCACCTCCCCATCCTGCTGCATGGGACCCGTCACCAGCTCCAGGGCTGGTAAGCACAGACCTTGTCCCGCCAGTGATGGGCAGGTCCCCGTCCTGCTGCCTGGGGACATCCCGCAGCCACCCGGCCGGAGAGCAGATGGGGAAAGGCCACGTTGGGCATCATCCTCAAAGCGTCTTAGGAGGTGCCGGGAGGTAAAAGCGGAGCTGGGGTACGTGGGCACCGGGATTAGCCGGGGCTTTGGGGCGGCTCAGGCACCGCATGGCCCCGTCCGGCGGGTGCCACCAGCCCGGCAGGGTCAGCCCCTGCGGCAGAGCTTTTTTGGGGACAGGGCATTGCAGGACAGTGAGAGATGCCGCAGGCGGGTGGGACGGGGAGGGGGGGGCAAGATCAGCCCTGCGCTGTGCCAAGGGGTGGTGGGATAGGAAATCCCCCTCCTGACGGGCCCAGGTAATCCCCTAATGCTGTTTGCAAGTACAGGGAGATTTACACCTCGTCCGGGACAGCTTTAAGCAGCAGATAGACGGGCAACACGTGGCGCAGGACGGCGTGCTCGCGCGTGACCCCGAGCCTCTGCTGTCCCACTTGTCCCCATGGGACACCCGGGCAAAAAGTCCTCAGTGTCTCCATCGTGCTTGGCCAGCTCTGCCCGACCCCGTCCTGGGGATTTATGACCCCCCACCCCAGGAGGAGATGTCCCTAGACCTTGGGACGGCGGCAGAACAACGGTGGGGACGGGCCAGCGGGGAGGGGACACACCACGGTTGGCAAAGTGAGACCCCGGCTGCCCTGTTCACCCAGTGCATTGGGGGCATCCCCGTTTGCTCGGGGCGGTGGGGGGCAGCACCGGGACCAGAGGAAGGCCTTGTTGGGGGCTCCATCACCTTCCTCGCACCCGGGGCTGGGGGGGGCGCTGCCTAAAACAAACCAGTTCTGTGCCCAGATAAAGGGTGGCTTGTAGGAGCGCTGCGGTCCGGCCCCACTGGGCGCTGCCCCGGGTTTAAAGCAATCCAAGAAGTGGGTTGGGAAAGGCGCTCTGGAGCCGACGGGTCCCACTGGCGGCACCGTGCCCGGCCGGAGCCACGGAGGGGCCAGGCGGAGGGAGCGTGGCGGGCGCCCGTCTCGGCTCCTAACAAAACAAGGAAGCCCTGACGGCGTGATTACCCGGAAACCGCAGCGCGTCAGGAGCAAAGTATTTCCATCGGGAGGTTTTGGCCCCGCAGCCCGGCCGGCGCCAGCTTCCCCACGACGGCTGCCTGCGAGGGGAGGCTGCCCGCGGCCATTCTGAGCCCCCTCCAGGGACGCATCCTGCTGCCCACCCAGCCCTGGCGGTGGGGACAACCCCACGGAGGTGCTGGGGGTCACAGCTGGGCAGGAGTTCCCAAGGAGCGGGTGCCCCGACGGCGAGCACCGGCAGCGTCCGGCCCCGGGGACGTGGCTGTCGCTGCTGCGGTTTCATGGAGGGGGGGTCTGGGCTCTGTTTGAGCCGCTCTCGCCCCTCCAGCAGGTCGCCGGGGTGTTAACGGGGCAGAGTGCTCTAATGGGGCTTTCAGCATCCATTGGAGATGTCGGGATGGTTCCTCCGGAGGCGGATTTTGATGGCAAAACTTCATGCCTTGGCACTGGGGCCGGTTTCCCACATCCCAGGCTGCCGGGATGTTCCAGGGTGCTCCAGCCCCCATGGAGGGGACACGTCCTCAACCCCCAGGTTGGCACCAGCCCCACATCCCATCCCCAGTGTGGGGAGACCCTTCCCCCTGGGGACCAGCACATTTCAAGCAGCCCTTTGGCATTGCGGCTCTCCCTGGCTGGACCGCGCGTGTCCCCCCTCCCTGGGGCCATCCAGGATTCGGCTGCCCCGTCCCTCCCTCCCTGCGGGCAGGAACAGACGGGGTCTGTCCCAACCTAATGTCAATATTGGATTTTCCGGCGCGGTCGCGGGGACCCGGCAGCGGACGCACTTCTCCCTCCTGGACG
The DNA here is from genome assembly GCF_965231255.1 of Vanellus vanellus. Taxonomy (NCBI): domain Eukaryota; kingdom Metazoa; phylum Chordata; class Aves; order Charadriiformes; family Charadriidae; genus Vanellus; species Vanellus vanellus. The sequence continues at coordinate 4,553,285 of NC_138927.1, read as the reverse complement.
CACAGAAGGGGCTTTCATAGCCCCACGGTGCGAGCCCAGCCCGGGGCGGGGGGGGGCACGCTGCCTGCGTCCCTGCGGGCAGCCGGCCCTCTGCCCCCGCCGAAACGCTGCCAGGGCGGGCAGGGCCGATCCTGCCCGGCAAGTCTGGGCACGGCAGAGGAGTCGCCGCAGTTTCGGGCTCGGGGGTTTGGGTGCTGGCTTTGTGTGGGGTTTCATTACAGGCGGGTGGAGGGAGCTGGGTCATGCCTTCGAAGGGCACCGGGGTCCTATCCTGACCCCCCCACCCCCGCTTCTTTAAGCGGTGCCCAGGCACATCGCGCCATCACCCGGGGCATCTCCGCTCCACCGGCCCTGCAGAGCTGGGGGCTATTCAGGGCCAAAATCAGCCCCGATCAATGCTAACCCCCCTGAGCTGGCCCTGAGCCCCTTTGGGGGGGATGCTCAGCCTTGCCAGGTGCCGGTGAGACCCCCCGCAGTATGTTTGTGGGCTGGGGGGGGGGGGGGGGGCATGCCTGACCCCCATCCCATCTCCCATCACCAGGTTCGACTACCAGGAGCTGCTGCACAACTCCACCTTCTGCATCGTGCCCCGGGGCCGGCGCTTGGGCTCCTTCCGCTTCCTGGAGGCACTGCAGGTATGGGGCAGGTAGGGGGGGATGGGTGACCCCCACCTGGGGGTCTGGGGGCTCTGTCCCAACCTGTGTGGGGTCCCACCGCAGGCTGCCTGCATCCCCGTGCTGCTGAGCGACGGCTGGGAGCTGCCCTTCGCCGAAGCCATCGACTGGGGCAAAGCTGCCGTCGTGGGCAATGAGAGGCTGCTGCTGCAGGTACCGCGGTTGGATTCTGTCCCACGCCAGACACGAGGGAGCCCCCCCAAATGTTGATGCCAGAGTGGTGGTGGAGCCCCCAGTCAAGCTTGGAGGGGTGAGGGGGGAAACCTCCGCAGCTGAGCCCAGCAGCCCTCCCATGGGCAGATGCAGGAGGGTCTCATCCAGCCCAGAGTGGGGGTCCCATGCCAGTAACATCATTTGTCTCAGGGGGGTGTTGAACATCTCCCCAGACCCAAAGCACTTGAGGGTCCCGGGCTAGATCCTGCTCCACGGAGAGGAGGTGGCAGAGTCGTAGTGGGATGGTGGCACAGCGTCTTTGGCCGTAGGGTGTCCCTCGGGATGGCATGGAGGTGGCAGAGGCAAGGCAGCCCTGCCAGGGCGCTGGGGGGGACGACGATGAGGTGAGAAACCAGCGCTCCCCTCCCTCCTGCTGCAGATTCCCTCTGCCGTCCGCTGCATCCACCCGGAGCGCGTGCTGGCTTTCCAGCAGCAGACCCAGTTCCTGTGGGACGCGTACTTCTCCTCCGTCGACAAGATCGTGCACACCACGCTGGAGGTGAGCTCCTCCCTCCGTCGTCTCCCCCATCCAGACCCCGGGGTCACAACCAGGGTGCTGAGAGCATCTCCCCAACCTCTGGCAGATCATCAAGGACCGGCTGCACCCGCACCGTTCCCGCTCCCGCTTCCTCTGGAACACGCTGCCCGGGGGGCTCCTGGCCCTGCCCGACTTCTCCACCCACCTCGGGGACTTTCCCTTCTACTACCTGCAGCACGGTAGGACCCCGCCTGCCCTGGCTGAGCACGGCCAACTCAGTGCATGCCACAACATCTCTCCTTCTCCCCCTCCTTTTCCAGGCTCCAGCCCCTCCAAGAAGTTCACGGCTTTCATCCGGGCCGTCTCGCCGTCTGACTCCCTCTCCCAACCCATCCTCAGGCTCATCCAGGCCGTCTCCGCATCCCAGTACTGCGCCCAGGTAGGGGGAGCTGAGCCCCGCACCGCTCGGTGCAGCTCCAGTGGGAGGGATGGGGCAGAGTCCCGTGGGCTGGGAAGGGCGAGGGTGGGTTGGGGGTGGGATGGGGTGGCTGGTGGTGTCACCCATGGGTGAGCAGAGCTGTCTCCCCAGCCCACCGGGCTGGAGGTGGAACCATCCACGGGTTTATTGGGGTCCAAACTACCGTGAGATGGTTTTGGGGTGAGCTGGGTTAAAGCAGGTCCTGCTGCGGGGCTGGGGAGCGCTCAGCCCTGGGAACACCGATGCACCAACGCACCCTGAGGGGTCAGCCCGGCCAGACACCCCCAGACACACTGGTCCTCCCCCTGCAGATCCTGGTGCTGTGGAGCTGCGAGAAGCCACCGCCGCCCAGCGGGAAATGGCCCCAGACCACCGTGCCTCTGACCATCATCCAGGGCAGGGGGAAGGTGAGAGGAGCTGGGATGCGGGCAGGGAGCTGGGGCATCCACCCCATGGCACATCCCAACCTGATTTTTCCCTCTCCCGTAGCTCAGCGACCGCTTCTTCCCCTACGCGGCCATCCAGACAGACGCCGTGCTGAGCCTGGATGAGCACACCAGCCTCTCGACCAGCGAGGTGAGGCCACGGGCACTGTGGTCCCCACCCCATGGAGCTGGGGCAAGCCCCGTGCTGAGCCGGGAAGGATGCTGAGTGGTCGCCGTAGGGCTGGCAGGGAGCGGTGCCCCCTGTCCCCATATCCCCGTGCTGGGGGCGATGGTGAGCCCCCTCCAGCAGGTCCCCACAGCCAGGTGACACCGTCCCCCGTCCCGTGCCAGGTGGACTTTGCCTTCGTGGTGTGGCGCAGCTTCCCCGAGCGCATCGTGGGCTTCCCCACGCAGAGCCACTTCTGGGACCCCGAGCAGAGGCGCTGGGGCTACACTTCCAAATGGACCAACGAGCTCTCCATCGTCCTCACCGCCGCTGCCTTCTACCACAGGTACCTGGCCAGGGAGAGGCCGGCGGGGTGGGGGGCTCGGCCGCATCCTGCCCCCCTCCTCACTCCCTCCCCAGGTATTATCACAGCCTCTTCACGGAGTACCTGCCGGCGGGGCTGCGGGAGCTGGTGGACGGCCTGGCCGCCTGCGAGGACATCCTGATGAACGTCCTCGTGGCCGCCGTCACCAAGCTGCCGCCCATCAAGGTCACCCAGCGGAAGCAGCACAAGGAGACCGTGCCCCAGCAGGTAGGGTGCAAGGATGGGGATGCGGGGACCCCCAATCCCCCGGTTGGGGAGCGGAGCCCCTCACCCCCACGCTCCCCTCCTGCCAAGGTGAAGGGCACGGCGGGGGCGGCCGGCGGCCGGCGTTTCTCCCAGCGGCAGGATTGCCTCGACCAGCTGGTGGACTGGTTTGGCTACATGCCCCTCGTGTCCTCCCAGCTGCGCCTCGACCCCGTCCTCTTCAAGGACCAGGTCTCCGTCCTGCGCAAGAAATACCCACGCTTGGAGAAACTCTGAGGGCTGCCGGGGAGCGGGGTCGGGGTCGGCCCCGGGTGCCCTATTCCCGGTGCGCGGAGCCCTCCCAGTTGCTGCTAACGGGGTTTTACTCGTTATTGGGTTTTACCAGTGCAATAAAGGTGGGTGGAGAGGCAGAGTCCGGCCGGCGGCTGCGGGATGCGGGGAGCGGGCTATGCCTGGGAGGGAGCGCTGGAAGCACGGGTGGTTTGGTGCACCGGTGCTGCTGCCGTCGGCGGCCATCCAGGCACCCTGGGAATAACCCGGGCAGCACCCGGCCACACACGCAGCCCCCCCCGGGCCCCCAACGCCGTGGGGAGGGTGAGTCCTTTGGCTTCCCAAGGGCAAACAGAGGAGTGATAAGAGGCGAGAGCGTGTCAAGCGTGTCCTCCCTGCCCCCAGCTGCGATGGGTCCCCCTGCAGCCCCTGGGCGCCCCAGCACCCCCCTTGCCTCCCAACGCTCCCCGAAGAAGGGAAAAGGGTAATTTCAGCGGTCTTTCCCCCCAGCTGAATAGAAACAGGGAAAATTAAGGCCGCTGGCCTCCAACAGCTGCTCTCCTCCAGCCGCCGCAGCCGTGGGTCCGTCCTTGCTGCCTTCACTCCCAGCAGACACCCGAGATAACATCCCGGCGCCACCAGACCCAACATCGCCCCCCCCGCACGCAGCCAACCCTTTGCTCCGCTTTATTTTCCACGTATGAAAAGTGGCCCCCCCCACCCCCTGCGGCCAAGGATGGGAGGGAGCTGCCGGGGGGGTATCTCAGTCGCGGGGGGGCTGGCATTCCCGGCAGTCCCGCATCTCCTCGGAGTAGCTCTCCACCTGGATGGTGGTGGTGTGGAAGTGGAAGGTGCCCTGCAGCCGGGAGCTGGCCTCCTCCAGCACCTCCTGCGCGCTGGCACCCGCGTCTGCAAGGAGCCAGGGAGGGGATGTCGGGGTGCGGGTGAACCCCAGATTCCCTCCCCCCATCGCTTTCCCTGGGGAGTGACACTCACTGATGGCGATGTGCACCGAGAGCAGCGGCTGCGCCGCCGTCAGCGCCCAGATGTGGAGGCTGTGCACGGCCTCCACCCCCCCCACCGCCAGCAGCGTCTCCCGCACGGCGTTGAAGTCCATCCCTTTGGGGGTGCCTGGGGAGGGAGAGCCGCGGGCGCTGGAGGGACGGGGGCCACGGCACCCATGGGTGGCCCCGTGGCCTGGACCCCCCTGGTGGGTTCTTACCCTCCATGAGGACAAGAAGGACGTCACGGAGGATGGTCAGCGTTGTCCCCAGCACCAGCGCAGAGAAGAGGAAGGTGCAGATGGGATCCACATACTTGTACTCGGGCTGGGGGGAGTGGAAGAGAGTGAGGTCCATCCGGTGCTGTCACCCCACCCCAAATCCACATCAGCACCAGTGGGAAGGGCACACAGCCCTCTCCATCTCACCCCTGTGCCTGGGCCAGGGCTGGCTGAAGCCACTGTCCCCATGTCCCTATGTCCCCAGCATCCCCTTCGCCCCCATGACCACCCAGACCTTAAAGAAGATGATGTAGGATGCGATGAGGACACCGACGCTCTGCAGCAGGTCCCCCACAACATGGACAAAGGCGGCGCGGACGCTGGCATTGGGCTGCTCGCCGGCCGCCTCATGGCTGTGCCCGTGTCCCGTTTGGTGCAGAGCCACCCCCATCCTGTGGGCAGGACAGCGGTGACATCCCCGGGGCCACCAGGCACAGGATGGGGGACACCCAGGGAGGGTGAGAGCTGACCATACGTACACGACATTGACAGCCACGGCACAAGCGGAGGTGATGAGCATGACGCCGCCCTCGATGTCGTAGTCAGCCGAGAGCAACCGCTGGGCCGCCAGGTAGACCAGGACGCCCGTCACCACCCAGATGGAGAGCACGGAGAGCAGGGCCCCCAGGATCTCTGCGGAGAGCCCCCCCGGCCCCACATTGCCGCTTCACCACCCGGCCGAGCCTGAGCACCCTTCCAGCCCCCGGCAGCACCAGGGCTCGGGGTGGGCACCCAGCACCCATCCCGGTTGTTTGGTGCCTCCACCCGTGCCCATGGTGCCGGGGTTTTGCCAGGGCTCCCCATGCCCCCCAAAGCTCCCCAAGGCATCTGGTCCCCATGGAGAGGGCACCCTGGGATACTCCGGGTGCTCCCTGGGGACCCCGGGAGCCGGATGGCAGCCCCGGGGGTGGTGCCACCCCGTTACCTGCCCGGTGCCAGCCGAAATTCATGGTTTTGGTGGGGGGGCGTGAGGACACCCAGAGCGCAAAGAGGCTGATCATGATGCTGGCGAAGTCCGTCAGGAGGTGGGCTGCGTCCGTCAGGATGGCCAGGCTGTGCGCCAAGTACCCGCCTGCGGAGAGGGGACAGCAGGGACATCGGGGTGGCATTGGGGTGGGGGATCCCTCCCCCCAAGCCAGACACAGACCAGGTCACCCCGTGCTGCAGTGGGGGCCCCACTGAGTGCTTTGACCCACTGAAAAGCAGCGGGGAGCCCTGCCCGCACCCTGCGGGCAGCCACTTGGGGTGGCCCTTGGGGACCGTCCCAGCTGGACCCTGCACCGCCACTCACCCACGGCTTCCCCCACCATGAAGACAAGGCAGATGGCAGCGGCCAGGTAGAGCTTCCTGCGTGCCCGCTGCTGCTGGCTGGGGTGGCCGTCGGCCCCCCGCGTGTGGCAGTGCCGGCTGCGCCGTGTCCCCAGCTCCAGGGCGGGCGCCTGTCCCTGCAGCGAGTTGTGCCCGTTCTTTTGCACAGCCCCCAGGTAGGACCTGTCGGCGAGAGGGGCCGTCGGGGGTCGGAGCGGGGGGCCCGGGAGGATTTTGGGGAGCGGGTTGGACCCTGAACGCTCCCCTCCCCCCCCCCCCCATCCTCTTCTCTGGCTGGATGCCTCCGGGGGACCCCACCTGGGAGCCCCACAGGGAAGAGGGGACACCATGTCCCCAACCCCCCATGGGGCACCCCCATACCCGCCTGCGCCCTCGCTCAGCAGATGCCGCTTCTCCTCGCCGGCTGCCATTCTCCTCTGGGGCGGTGGGCCAGGGTGGGTGACCCCGGTGTGTGGCCGGCGCTGGTGGCAGCCGGTGGCCGCCGGTGGCCTCGGCTCGTGTGAAGCTGTGGGGACTCGTGTGCAAAGGCCGTGCGGGGAGGGAGGGCCAGGCCGGCTGCAAAGCACCCGTGGCCGCCTGCCCCCTCGCCCCACACCCGGGGGGCTGCTGCTAGGCTCGGGGGGTGGGGTGGGGGACATTTCCCTAGGACCCCCCCCATGGACCCCCCAGGAACCACGCACCAGGACACGGATGCAGCCCCCGAGGCGGGGGGAGGATGGAGCAGCATCCTGTCCCCCCTCCCAAAAGGCACACGGTGACCCCCCTCCCCACCTCGGGGCCCTCCCAGGTTTAGGTCCAGCCATGGAGCAGCCATGTGACAGCTAAGCCTGGGGCCAGACAACCCCCCCCCCCCAAATGGCAGTGACCCACCGCCCTGGGGGAGGGCAGTGCTAATTGCCCCAGCGCTAATTGCAATTACAGCACAGCCCAGAGCACCGCTGCGGGTGCTGCCTCAGTTTCCCCTTGGCCAGGCGCAGGACAAAAGCGCTCATGGTATATTTTTGCAGTGGCGGTATATTTTTGCAGTCGTGTCAGCTCAGCTGGCAGCAAACCGGCAGCTCAATGACGAATCTGTCCCTTGTTTCAGGGACTGGCACAGCCTGGAGCATCCTCTTCCCCCCACCACCCCCTGCATCCCCAAGCCCTGGGCAAGCACTGGCCCCGGGCACCCCATGGCCAGGAGATAAATCCTGCCGGGTGCTGACCTGTTACATCCCCGGGCGGGCGGCCAGGCGCCGGGTGCCAGCGCTGCCAGAGGTGCTAATGAGGCCGACAATTAAGTGTTGGGCCAGGAGGCATCTCTCTACCACGCTGGCCACCGAGCCAGGACACTGGTGACGGCACCAGCTCAGCAAACCCTCCCACATCCCCAGTGCCCATCGCGGGGCCGGCGAGCTGAAAACGAGAAGCGAGGGAAAAAAAACCCAAGCACTCAAAACACCAGTTTTCTTTATAAAATACACAAAATTCAAATCCGTGACATTTATATACAAAAGAAGGAAGATATAAAACGTGCGGAATTGTCCTGTTTGCACCCGTATAGAAAAGTGTCCCGTGCTGGAGCAGGCGCTGGCTCGCAAGGCCACCAGCCCCCGCAGTGTGTCCCCCCACTGTCCCGAGTCCCGTCGCCGGACATCCTGCGCCCGCGGCGTTTCTCCTGCGCCGGCAACGTCGCTGTGGCTACTGGGGAGCTGCCAGGAGGAGAGGATGGAGGGGTTGAGTGGGGTCCAAGCCCCCAAAGCTCCCCCAAAGCTTGAGGGTCCCGGGGAGGTGGGCTTGGCCATGTGACCCCTCTTACCCATCACTGGCCTCTCGGGCGCCTCATCCTCCTCTGCTTCTTCTTCCTCCCCATCAAAGTACTCCTCGTCTTCCTCGGCTGCAAACAGGCAGCCAAAACATCACTGTGGTGCCACCGGGAAAGATGGCGGGTGCCACCAGGTCGGTGGGAGTTGGTAAAGGGGCATCGGGGAGTTCAGGGGCTGAATTACCGGGGTCGAAGTCCAACGCGCGGACTGCCTCGGCGAGGTGGTCCAGGCTCACTGAGAAGGCGTCCATGCTCTCGTAGCCGTGCTCGATCTTCTCCAGCCTGCCACCCTTGGAGGCTTCCACAATCCTGGGCACAGAGAGAGCATGGCCGTGTGTCCCTCTGTCCCCTCAGCAGGCTGGGGGACCGTGGGGTGCTGGCGTGGAGGGGTTGGGCATCCCCACGCTCACCGCCTGAGCACCCCACGGCCATCTGCAGGGCAGGGGCTGGGGATCACCGAATTTTCTGCAATTTGGGCACTTACGTTTTAATGAGCTGCTTGGCGTTCTGTGGGGAGGAAGAGGAGAGGTGAGTGAAGCCACATGGCAGCCACCGAGATGTCCCCAAACTGGTGGGACCACATAAAAGCACCAGCAGGAGGGGGGGGGGGGGGGGGGGGGGAGGGAGAGATTTGGGGGTCTCACCATGAGGAAGGTGGCCCCCCCGGTCTCCTCCATGGCCTGGATGGCCGTCTCCACCAGCCGACTTGACTTCTCCAGCTGCTCCTTGTACCGGCGGATGAGGCCCTGGACGAAGCCTGTCTTGTCGCCCTGCTCGTGGGTGATGCGCTGCAGCAGCTCCGACTTCTTCTCCTCCAGCAGCGCTGCCAAGGCGTCGAAGCGAGCGCACAGCTCCCTCTTGGCCGCCTCGCTGTTCTCCTGCAGGGACGAGGGACAAGGGATGTCACATGTGTATGTCCCTCGGCACCAGCAGCATCCCTGCTCCGTGGGCTCCAGCTCCCTCCTGGCCATCCCAAATGCCCCCCTGGCTGAGGTTTCACCCCCCCCCCCCGGGTTTTGGTGGGCTCCTTTTCCCCCTGTCCTCACCTCGGTGCTCCGGCACGAGTCCTCCAGCTGGGAGATGATGGTCTGGATCCGGTCGTTCCCCGCTACCAGCATGGAGATGCAGTTGTTCAGCTCGGTCTGGGCAGGGGTGGATGGACACAAACAGTTTGAACCCCAACAGGGACACAGGGACATCTCCCATCCCGACACGGGGACGGGCTGGGCATTGACCGGCCCCAGCTCTGCTCCCCCCACGTCCCCCTGAGCCGCGGCCAATCTAAATATAGTCTGTCTCCTGGGCGAAGTCACCCGGGGGCTATAAATACCCCGTGAGCGGGTCCCTGTGCTATTTGTGGCCGTCCCAGCTCAGCACATCACCCCGAGACTGGCCGTGTCTCCTGCAGCCCCCCTCCCCCCCCCCCCCCCGTTCCCCCCCGCATAGCACCTTCTGTCCCTGGAAGGTGGTTTCCAGGGGGGCAACCTCGCAGTCCTTGTGGGCACCGAAGACTTTGCACATGGAGCAGGTGGGGACCTCGCAGGTGACACAATAGATGTTGATCCGCTCGTCCTCGTGCTCCTTGCACATGGGGTGCTCCCCCTTCTTCAGGGGCCTGCTGGAGAGAGCGGCACGGCCGCGGTGACGTCCCCTTCAGGATGACATCCCCATCGGGGTGATGTCCCCATTGCAGTGATATCCCTGCTGTGATGATGTCCCCATTGCAGCATCGTCCCCTCCGTGGTGATACCCCCCCTTGCAGCATCACCCCCACTGCGGTGACATCCCCACTGATGCTGTACAGTCACCCCAAAATCAGGTCCCCGGGGAAGAGGGCAGATCTTGGCATAGCCCCACACTTGCTCCTTTGGGAGCCATGAACCTCTGCGCCCCCCTAAGCCCCAAGCCCAGTAAGCACCAGTTTAAACCAGTGCAGCACTGAGCACGGCAGGTGGGTGGGTGGCCCTGGGGCTGCGCTCCAGGGACGCTGCACAAGTGCCTAATTTTAGCCTTGGGCTGCCGGGATTTATTGTTGTCACCCAACGCGTGACCAGGACGGGGGTCTCAGCCAGGGGCTGCAGCCGAATCGTCCCCTCTGCAGCAAGGGGGGGGGGGGGACATGGGGACAAGCCAACCCACTGAGGCAAAGACAGGGCTGGCCCTTCAAGCCCCCTGTCCCCCCCCGGCAGCCGCAGACACCTGCCACGTGCCATCGTCCCCGTCCCCATGGCTCTCAAACAATATTTACAGCGCTTCGGGGAATTTGGCCGGGGCCACCACTCTGCCTTGAGAACCTGTGATCCCTCCGTGTCCCCCCCCCTCAAAACTGTCCCTCTGCCCCTTATCAGCCAGCAGTGTCCGCTGTCACGAGCAGAGCCTGGATTTGTCCCCCACACCTCTTATCTCCCACCGAACGCTCCAGCAGCAGAAGCAGAGCACGGGGCGGGGGGAGGCAGGACCTGCCCCACTGCCACTGCACCCCCAGGAACCCATCGTCCCCCTGAGCCACCTGGAGACCCAAACTTCTCTGGATGAGGGGGACTTGGGTTCGGGGAGGAAGATTTGGGTCAGGGAGGAAAATGTAGGTCAGGAACCATTAAGCCTCACAATTTCTCGCCCAGCTGCAGTCTCCTGCGGCCTCAATGACGGTGCTGGGACTCAAGAGATGGCCGTCCCCACATCCCTACGTCCCCATGTCCCCACGTCCCCATGTCCTCATGACCCCATGTCCTCACTGGGGCAAGGCACAGGCACTCAGCCACAGCCGCCCATGCCCACCTGGAGCACTCCTGCTTGTAGATGTCGATGATGTTCTCCACCAGCAGGTTCCTCTGCAGCCCGTAGACACCGTGACGGTCCAGTAGCACCTCATGGCGGCACGACGGGCACCGGAACCGGCCCCCCGAAATCACGCTGCCCCGGCTCTGCCAGTACGGGTTGGAGGCCTGGGAGGGGGAGATGCACATTGGGGGGAGGTTCATGAGCATCCCCACAGCACCGCGAACATCACTGCAGCACCGCGAGCATCCCCACAGCCCCACGAGCGTCCCCACAGCCCCACAAGCATCCCAGTGACCTCCAGCCCCGGCAGAGGAGGGGAACGGGCATGGGGACCCCCTCTCACCTGGAAGACGTCGTTGGCACACTTGCGGCAGAGGTTGTGCTGGCAGGGCAGGATCACCACCGGCTTGCTGAACATCTCCAGGCAGATGGGGCAGATGAGCTGCTTCTCCAGGCTCTCCATGGGGCTGCCATCCTGTAGGATGCCGGCTTGGAAATCCATCGGAACAACGGCGCGCTTCTCTCACCCGCTCTCGTCTGCCGGCAGCACCCCTCGTCCCGCTATTTATAAGTCGTTCCCCGGTCACGAGGAGCCAAATCCTGACGCGGGGTCGGGTGTCCGGGGAAGCAGCAGCACCTGTCACACGGGACTGAGCCATCAGGATGCCGCCGGCGGCGGTAAACAAGCTGGGGACAGGCTGTTCGGGGGGCCCTGCCCGCCCGTGCCGCGGGTGCTGGCACACCGAAAATGGAGCTGGGGGTTAAACAGGGCCAGGATTTGCCCCAGGGCCAAATGGCCGCACACCCTGGGGGGGACACACAGGGGACAGCGTGGCCAGATCCTGAGGCTGGACCCCACAAGGCCATCGGGGTGGGGGCACGAAGGGGCTAAAACCAGCCCTGCGGTGGTTCAGGCAGTGTGACGGTGCCAGGAATGGGGCAGAGCTGGGCCAGCACCGGTGGGGGGAGTGGCTTACAGAGAGCATCTTGCTTTGCACCCCCAAAATGCCGCCACTACTGGGGTGCAAACAGGCAGCTCGCCAGCGGGTGCCTGGGCTGTGCTTGGAGGGGACAACGCAGCCCCCAGCCCTGGCACGTGTACCGGGGTCCCCCCTTCCCTCTCCAGGCAGGGGTTGGGGGGCTTTTCTGTACCCCCAGATGCAGAGGTAGATGCAGGGAGGGCTCCTGGGGCTGCTCCCCGCGCTGGCGTACGCGGCCATGACCCGACCAGCCCCTCCGCTCGGTTGCAAAACCTGACCCAGAAAAGGCTCTTGGGGGGGGGGGGGGGGGGTGGAAGGGGCCGAGCACAGTCCCTCAGGACCCGCACCCACCGGGGAAAACAGCCCCGGCACACGGTGCCCGGTTGGCACGGCGATAAACAGGGTGTCGTGCCAAATGCCAGCGCCCGTCCACAGCGGGACCTGTAAATATTGGCAGCTGCAGGAGGAGAGAGGGGTAATTATAGCGCCGTCGCATGTGGGTCACGCTGGCGGGGGGACAGGGTGGGGTGGGGGGGTGGCTGCTGCTGCGGTGGCTGCGGCAGGAGGGGAGGGGTGCTGGGGAGTGGGGATGCACAAGTGAAGGGACACGTGTGTGCAGGGGTGCGTGGGTGCACAAGTACAGGGGTACGTGGGTGCATGAGTACGTGGGTGCAAAAGTGCAGGGGTACGTGGGTGGAGGGGTACGTGGGTGTACGGGTACGTGGGTGCACAAGTATGGGGGTACGTGGGTGTAGGGGTGCGTGGGTGCATGAGTAGATGGGTGCACAAGTGTAGGGGTGTGTGGGTGGAGGGGTACGTGGGTGTACAGGTACGTGGGTGCACGGGTACATGGATGCACAAGTGCAGGGGTACACGGGTGCAGGGGTGTGTGGGTGCACACGTACAGGGGTACGTGGCTGCAGGGGCACGTGGGTGCGTGAGTACATGGGTGCACAAGTGCAGGGGTGCGTGTGTGCGGGGGTACACAGGTAGATAGATACAGGGGTGCACGGGTACAGGGGTACATGTGTCCATGAGTACATGGGTATAAGGGTGCAGGGCTACGTGGGTGCACAAGTATGGGGTGTACAGGTAATACGGGTGCACAAGTGTCGGAGATTGATCGGCACGGACTCCTGAAGTAGGTGAATCAGAAGACCCTTTATTGCGCTCAAGCAAGCGTTTATATATCCTTTCTCACAGAACACGCGAATCACAATGAATTTTTATTGGACAAAACACGCTGTTCACGCGCCCAAGCTGCTAATATAATCGGTTGCTTCAAACTAAACATACTTTCTCAAAGTTGTTTGTCTCTGCTTCTTCACTTCCTTCTTGCCTCTTGCTTCACCACTTGTTTCTTTGTTTCCCGCCTTTCAAGGTCTTTCAAGGTCGTTCCATAGGCCTTCGGTATCTGCGTCAATATTCCCCACAATTCCCCCTTTTTGTTTTTCTACAATCCAGAGTTTTTTCGTCGCATCTTCAGTCATTTTTTGAACACACCGTAACAAACAAGGTATAATCAATACAATTCCCATTAGGACCCACAATATCGTACCACCTTGCACCACCAGATCTTTTAACCATCCCGTTATGCCCCACTGACTCAGCCACTCGCGACGGCCTATATTGCCATGTTCCAGTCTTGCGTGGGTTCCTTCAGTTTTTGGATTGGTTTATGTATTGATTCCGAGTGGTCTGACAAGTTCATGCAACACGTACCTTCAAAGTCCTCACATCCGTGACCTTGTGCTAACAACAAAAAGTCTGTTGCTGCTCGGTTTTGCAAAGTGGTGTGTCTTACAGAATCTACATGGACAAGCAAAGCGGACAAAGCTTGTGAGGATAAATTTGTTTGTTTGGCTAGCCAACATCCCGGTTTATTGAGGTCTCCTAATGCTTTTCCCGCTATCAATATGTCATCCATACAATGATAGATCACAAGGTTGGCATTCTTTTTTCGTATGTCCTTTAATGCATAGTCCACATAATGCTGGCACATCATTGGTGAGTTTTTCATTCCTTGGGGTAAGACTACCCAATGGGTGCATGGGTGCTTGCCTATTTGCTGTTCAAACAGAAAACGCAAATTTCGGCGCATCTTCAGGATGTAGCGGGATGGTAAAAAACCAATCCTTTAGGTCGATGATTAAAATGTCCCAATTTCTTGGAATCATGGCTTGGGGATGGCATTCCTGGTTGCAATGATCCCATATCTTCCATTACTTCATTCACTGCTCGTAAGTTGTGCAACAGCCGCCACTTTCCGCTTTTCTTGGGTATTGTAAATATGGGAGTATTCCATGGACTAGTTGATGGAACTATATGCCCTTGTGATAGTTGTTCTTCTACTAGCATTTGTATGGCTGCGACTTTTCTTTTGTTAATGGCCACTGATCTACCCAAACTGGGTTCTCTGTTTTCCAGTTCAGCTTGAGTATAGGTCGCCGATCAGCAGCCATCGCCGTAAATCTTCTTGTGTTGTTAACACAAACTGCATTTGGCTGAGGACATCTCTTCCCAAGAGATTCATCGGAATGTTTGCCACAAGGGGCACAACGTGACAGGTTGAGCCATCGTTTGTTTTTACTTGGACGGGTATTTTGCTCTGTCTTGTCTGCGAGACTCCTCCTACACCCATGAGTCCGTTCCCAGGCGTTGGCGTTAGCCAAGCGCTCGGCCAACGTTTTGCACCAATTACCGTCATGTCTGCTCCAGTGTCAAGTAGCGTTGTTAGCTTTACCTCTCTAGGTGTCGCTGCAAGATTAGTGATGGTTACAGTCATGGTTTTCTTTCCCTGATTTTTATGGTCCAATAAAGTTCTGCTATACCGGTAGAACCAAAGCCACTGTCTCCTCTTGCAACATTTGTTTTACTTATAGTCTGTGATTTAAATGGGACTAATTGGGCAATTCTGCTCATCGCGGGGGAAGTGGGTTCCCTTCTTTAGTAAATTTTGATCGACACTGGTTGGCATAGTGCCGCCCCTTATGACAGCGAGGACATATTCCGGGCACACTGTTCCAGTCACGGCGGGTCTCGTGATTCCCCCCTCTTTGGTTAGGACAATTGTAGCTCACATGCCCTGGGTTGCCACACACATAACACTGCTTCGGCGTTGCCCCGGTTTTCAAGGCAGCAGCAGAAGCTAATGTTAAACTTTGCATGTGATGCTCCACTGAGCCAACGGCGTTACACACTTCTATCATTTGCACGAGAGAGGTTCCCACAGGAAGACCCTTAAGGATTTTCCAACAATCGGTATTTGCATTTTCTATTACCAGCTTCATTATGAGACCCTATTTGGCTTCTTTATTATCTACTTGTTTATTGCATCTCTCAGTCTGTCTACAAATTTCATAAAGGTCTCATTATTTCTCCGAATCACTCTTGTAAAGGACTGTTTTGGTCTCCCTACTTCAGGGAGTTTACGGATGGCTCGTACTGCGAGCTCCGCAGCTTAAGATATCTGTATGTAACCGAGCCGGGTCAGTAAAATCTTCTTCACCCATCAACTGTGGAGTACCGGTGCCAAATCTTGGATCATTTTGGTCTCTGTCTAGATTCTCTACAGCGGCGGCCTGACATAAATCTTTCCACTTACTTTCCCATAACAGTTTTTTGAGTGGGTGTTAATATCATTTGGGCAGAGTTTAATATCATATGGGGTAACCGTCTGCCCTGCCAGTATATTCTCTAGTAGAGGCATCACAAATGGAGAAGTTAGACCGTAATCCATTATTGCTTTGTGTGTTTCTTTTATGTGGCCCCACTGAAATGGAGTCCATTCATTCGGTGCGTTAGTTTTTGGGTCAAACCTAAGCTCTGGGGCAGTCAGCGGCGAAGGCCACTGCTCCTCCCTAGATGGCTCATCAAAGGCTGGCAAGGGAGGCTTTGGAGTGGGATTGATATCAGGGCCCGATAGATCAATCAAGTCACGTCCCGTATGTTCAGAGCTCGCCCCCTCGGCTTGCTGTTCGCCTTCCTTTGATTTAAGTGCTGCGACAGCTGCCCCCAAAGCTTTGTGTTCAGCTTTTTTGTCCTTTAAAGTTTCTAGAATTAGTCTCCACGTAGTCATGATGTCTTTGGAGTAGAATCTCCGTGAGATGTGGCATCCCAAATTTTTTCAACGGCCATTTCCCACGTGGCTACCTCAAACGCCATTACAGAGTCGACGTGGGTGCCGTTAGCCTTTAACCATTTTAACATAAGTTTTATCTTATACTCATCATATTTAACACCTCAATTCTGCAATATCTTAAGCAAAATTTGTACTATAGCTTTCTCTTCTGCAGACACATGTGCTCCCATCTTAATTGCTATCCAGCCGCTCACCTGCACTCAAGCGGAGAGGTGACTGACCCGGGTATATGTGCTCGGTCAGTCCTGCTGCCGTAGCGAACTCGTTGGGCTGGAGCTTCTCCCGGCGCCGCAGCGTCTCAACGCTATCACGTCGGCATCATCATTTGTCAGAGACTGATTGGCACAGACTCCTGAAGTAGGTGAATCAGAAGACCCTTTATTGCGCTCAAGCAAGCGTTTATATATCCTTTCTCACGGAACACGCGAATCACAACGAATTTTTATTGGACAAAACACGCTGTTCACGCGCCCAAGCTGCTAATATAATCGGTTGCTTCAAACTAAACATACTTTCTCAAAGTTGTTTGTCTCTGCTTCTTCACTTCCTTCTTGCCTCTTGCTTCACCACTTGTTTCTTTGTTTCCCGCCTTTCAAGGTCTTTCAAGGTCGTTCCATAGGCCTTCGGTATCTGCGTCAATATTCCCCACACACAAGTGCAGGGCTAAGTGGGTGCACAAATCCAGGGGTACGTGGGTGCAGGGGTACGCAGGTGGATAGGTACCGGGGTGCACAGGTACAGGGGTACGGGGTTACATGGGTCCATCGGTATAAGGGTGCAGGGTGCCCATGTCCGCGAGTACATGGCTACAAGGGTGCAGGGAGGTAATGGGTGCAGGGGTACATGGGTGGATACGTACAGGGGTGCACAGGTATGGGGGTCCATGGGTATAGTGGTGCAGGGGTACACAGGTGCAGGGGTACAGGGTTACACGGGTACAGGGTTACATGTGTCCATGGGTATAATGGTGCAGAAGCTCATGGTTGCAGGGGTGCGTGTGTCCATGAGTACATGGCTAAAAGGGTGCAGGGAGGTAATGGGTGCAGGGGCACATGGGTATAGGGGCACAAGAGCGCCTGGGTACATGGTGTAGGGGTGCACGTGTCCATGTGTACATGGGTATAGGGGTGCAGGGGTGCACAGGCCCCATTTTTGCCACAGCCAGGTGGCCCCGCAGCTGTTTTGGGTGCTCCTTCCGGGCCGGCTCACATGTCAACCAAGTGACCGTGCTGGGACCGGCCAAGCACATCTTGCATAATTGTCCCCAGTTTGGGCACTTGGGGCTCTTCCAGGCAGGCGGTGGCAGGGAAGCGGGACTGGCTGGGCACTCGGAAGGGCGGCGCAGGGGTCGGCCACCGGCCGGAGCCAGGAGTGGGGCACCCAGATGTGCACCCATCCCCGCAGCCGTGAGCTGGCCCTGCCCGGGGGTGGCATTGATTAACTAATTGCTTCTGGACTCGATTAAGGGGATTCGCGGGAAGGGATGGGTTGTAATGCCTTAATCAGCTTTCAAACCCACAAGGCCAGGCCCTAATTGGCTTGGGGCAGCTTAGGCAGGGCCCCGGGGTGCTAATCACCACCGGGTTCGTTCCAATTAACGGGGGGAGAGCGCGTTGCTCTGGCGGGAGCGTGTCTGGGCGGCCGCGTGTCTGCAGGGCTCCAAGCAGCGGCTGGCCCTGGCTTCTCCCTAAAGCACTGCGATGGCCCTGTGGGTGGGGGGGGACAGCGGGGACCACGGCGGGAGCCCCGGGACCCCCAACTCCTGCGCTGGGGGGGCACCGGCAGCCCTACAGCGCACGGAGGAGAGGGGGTGACGGTGGCGAGAGGGACACAGGGGAAGGGGCACAGCTCTCGGCCAGGAGCTGTGCCGCAGTCACACAAAGCCGGAGCGCAACCAAAGGCGTGAGGGACTCCATTTATTTTTTTTTTTTCCCCTAATGCCAAGAAATACATTAATAAATATTTTTTTATTAAAAAACCCACAAAACACCCCCAAAGAAGAGGGATGAGCGCGGGGAGGGGGGGGTTGCAGGGACAGGGCAGGACAGAGAGTACCCGAGGCGAAGGGGCGGGCAGAAGGGGGACGCACAACGCGTCACCGTCACCGGCCCCGCGCGCCGCCGGTGCCGCGCAGGAGCGTCACAGCGCGCGCGCACCCGCCTTCACAGAAGGGCGCGCGCTCCCCGCAGCCACCGACCAATCAGAGGCGCCGGGAGGCGTGGCTCGCGCGGGGGGCGTGGCGGCGGCGGCGCAGGGAGGGGGAGCCCTAGAATGGCGGCCGGGCGGAGGCAGCGCGGTGGCGGCGCCGAGGTAACGCGGCGCCCGGCCCGGCCCGGGGGCGGCGGCGGGGAGCGGGTCTGGGCTGTCGCTCGCCCGTGTCATAATGGGGGACCGCACCATAGCGAGAGGATGCGCCGCGCCGGGCCCATACAAGCGGCGACCTCCGCCTCAGGTGTGAGGGGGCCCCGGGGTACCGGCAGAGGCGGGCAGGGCCCCGCCGGCCGCGCTCCCCCTCAGGCCGCGGCTGAGGGGGTGAGACCCGGCTTCGGCCCGAAGAGAGCGGTGCCTGGGTAATTTCCCTCCGGAGAGAGGTCCCTCTCGGTGCAGGTCGGGTCCCGGTGTGGCAGCCCCTTATGCGGCCTCCCTGGAGGAGCAAGGCCGGGGGAGAGGGGGGGGAAGGCAGTGTGTAATTTATTTTATTCCGTAATTATTGCTGCTAACGAGGTGGCTGGGGAGGGAAGGCGCTCGCCCTGTGAGGTGCCGGGTGCGGGTTCCCGGGCCTGCGGGAGGCAGCAGGGGCAGGCCCGGCCTGGTTGCTCGGCGCCGCCGGGGCCTGGGCCCGTCCCCGCTGCCGCTTGGCGTGAGCTGCCCCGGTCGCTGCCCCGGGGAGCAGCCGGCACTTCTCATGGCGTTAGGCAATAAACCTCGGTGGCATTTCCAGACCAGCCTGGCCCGCTCTGGGGGCGAAGGAAGGGCGGGTAGCAACCCTGAGGCTCGGCAGAATGACAGATCCTCTCTGGTAACAGCACACAGCTGACTGACCCTCAACATGGGGAGGAGGGACACACACATTTTCTGCTCGTTTTGAACCTGATGTGATAGTGTTTGAGTAACGCAGTCTTTTCCTCAGGATTGGCCGCTGGTGAGGTTACAGATCCTGCTCTTCCCCGCCCCCCCCCGGCAAGGGAGGGGCTATTGGCCCGTCAGATCTTAACGTTCAGGCTGTAATCTTAATCTCTTCCTCATAGTCCTGCTACAGGTGCGGGCTCACCGCACCTTGTGAGCAGAATCTCATGGTAATGCGTTTCTTGGGCACATCACATTTCAGTTCAAAATGTTCATGTAAATGTGCATCACAGAACTTTGCTGAAAGGTTAAAATGTCTGTGCAGTATTGCCCTGAGACTGACGATACCTTTTTTCTCTCTCTTTTTCTTTTTTTTCCCTTTTTTTCTAAAAAAAAAAAAGTACCCAAAACAGTGGAAATACTTGAAAGCTTCCTACTAATAACAGGCTGTTTCGATGTGGTCCTTATTGCCTGGATTACTGACAAAGAGAATTACATTTATCACTGTCAATCTTACAAACTATTTTAGTTGTGATATGCTAGCTGTCACTTTTGTTTGTTTATTTTTGTGTTTCATTCTGTTTGACCAGTGATAATTGGCTAGCCAAGCTTTTTTTTTTTTTTCCCCTGTCTGTAGTCAGTGTCCCATTTTTGGTTTGGTTGTGTGAAGGTGGTGGTGGTGTGTTTTGGTTTGTAATCTTGCAGGGAAGCGTGCAGGGAGGTTCATAAATCTGTAGCAGGGTTTGGTGGCTTTTTTTTTTGTGTGTGTGTGTCTTTTGTTTTACTTATAGAGCAATATCTTAACTTTTGTCCTTGCTCTGTTGAGCAAAAGTGGAAGTTAGATGCTGGGTACAAGCTTTTGCAATCAGTTGCCACTTTTTAACTTGTTGTAACCATAGGCTCCTCATTCAGAGGAGACTAGGTAAAAAATAAATCAGAAGCGATTGAAGCATCCTCTTGTCTTAGTATCAGTAAAAGAATTTAATGATTAAATTATAACAGAAACATTTACTTACACAGTCACCTCTATAAAGGCAGTGTTAATTAAATCTGATACTGCCCAACCACAGGCTTCAACTAGAACCTCTTCTCTGCTATCCCAGGCGTGGACAGAGAGCATGATGCCATACTATTGTTCCCGCAGATGTTCACGGAAGACACTGAGAGAAAGGAGCAGGAGCATACGCGATAGTCCTGTCTCGGCACAGTACCAGTCTAGGTTTGAATTGTTGCCACCTTGAAAACTGGGCTGTATTTGAAATCTTAATGATCCCCCTAAAATGATGTAATTTCACTTTTAACTAGTCCGTGGCAACAGGTATAGGTTTACAGAATAGCTTCTGGAATATTCTAGCACTCAAATGCAGCGTTGCATTCAGTGTAACGCTTGGAGGCACTGCCCTTTTAATTGCAGGGTATTGGTAGGCCTAATATCGCCGCACCAAGCCATATGGGGGAAAATACAGCCCAGTTCTTGCTCATGAGTTTTAGTTCTGTGGGTTTTTCCCCCTTCCCCAGAACCCTTGATCTTGAAGATGGTGAGTAGCCAGCCTAAGTACGATCTAATACGGGAGGTTGGTCGTGGCAGTTATGGTGTGGTGTACGAAGCAGTCGTCAGGAAGACCTCTGCACGGGTCGCGGTGAAAAAGATTCGGTGCCATGCTCCAGAGAATGTGGAACTAGCTCTGCGTGAGTTCTGGGCACTTAGCAGTATCAAGAGCCAGCATCCCAACGTCATTCACCTGGAGGAGTGCATCTTGCAGAAAGATGGTATGGTGCAGAAGATGTCCCATGGCTCCAGTTCCTCCCTTTATTTACAGGTACATGAAGCTGAGGTAATGGGGTGGAAGTAATTAATACGGATGTGTAGCTGGGAGGGAAGGAGGTGGGTAGCCAAGATCATTTTTTTTTGAGGTATGTTTAGTTAGGAGAGGGTATTGTTCATATTGTTGACACCCAAAAATTATTTTATATCTTTAAAAGGGCGTATCTATTGAACAATCACCTGTATCTTGTAATTTGAAACCATGCCACTCTAAAAGACTCCGGTATTTTTTAAATGCAAATCAGCTTTGGTAATTTGAGGAAACACTACAGGTAAAGCAGAAGGGAGGCGCAGGCTGTTGTATTACTTGGTAGAAGCCCTGCTGTGGGGTTAACGAGCAGACACGTTCTAATGTCTTGAGACAGAACTCTGAAGAATTTCTTAATCTCGGATGTCCTTGGAAGAGGAAGTAACTGTCTTGATTTAGGAAGCCAGCACTTAAAATTCTTTCAGAAATAATAAGTGATTGGTAGCATGTGGTAAGCCATTTTCTTTTTTGAATAAATAACTATTAATCTCCTCAAAAAGAGGTAAAGGTATGATAAATAAGGAAATAAATATCACTCCCCCTATGTGGCTACTGAAAGCGTCCTTTAAGTTGCCTTAAGATGCATATTTTTGAACAATAGGTAGCTCTGAAAAGACCTCGAAAGATAATCCAATTCATTGCCTTGTCAAGAAGCTGCCCCAACTATAAATCATCCCTTGGCAGAAATTTGTGTCTCTGGTTTAAGAAGTCAGTGGCCTGCTCCGTGTTTATTATGTTATCCCTGGTCAGCTTTTAACACTTCAGTTTCTATTGTTGTCATTCTTGCATGTCTAATGTGGACCTTTTGTTACTGAACATTCATCTGACAACCCTTCACGGCTGTCCAGATCATGCCGAATGCTGTACGAGCCTGAGACAGAGGATTCTTGCTTTTGTGAACTCCCTGTAGCTTGGTAGTTGTTACTGACCTGCTTTCATGAAGGGATTAGGTAGAATAGTACTGTCCAGCTCGTGTGGGAGAAGTTAGTGCCTTACCTTCCTTGTCGTTAGTGGATCTGTGAGATATTACATCAAACTTGTGGACAGTTGTACAGGGAGGAGCTTAAAAAAAACAGGGTGGAACTGCAAGGTGGGGGAGAGCTTCCAGATCACCTGCAGCATTGGATTTTGGTGGTAGTGAGCATAGATCTCCCCCGTGTCGGGCACTACGAGTTGTTTTCCTGCTCCAGAGGACAGAGAAGAGCAAAAGGCAGAGCCGAGCTGACTCTGAAGAGACTGGGATCACTTCATAAATGCGTGTATATGCTAAACTAGAGGAAAATCAGATCTCCCTTGGCTTGCCCTCTCCTCTCCCCAGCCCAGGCGATACTGCTTTACAGAGCTGAACTGGTGCAGTGTGAGGAGGCTGGCCGGGGAGGGTGTTAGTGTCTCCTGAAGGGCTTGGGGGCAGATGCTTAACTGGTGTCAGCTAACTAAGGCAGTAACATGAGAGCCCTAAACTAGCGTGGTCCTGTGGTGCTTTGCCACTGTCACAGACGTAGTAGTGGATTGTGTTGTCTTAAGGCTCTGAACTGAGATGTAAGTACAGCTTCTGTGGAGCCATGCGGAGGGGAGAGCTGCGTGGTGGTGCTCGCTTGCCAAAGGAGACTCCCTGCTGTCCTGCGATACCTTAATCTCGCTGTTACTGACTGTAAACCCTAAATACGTAGTTTTCTAGTTCTAACATGGATTTACTCTTTTAAGTCGGCCTGGTTTGAGTACAAGTTGTGCTTACAATTAAAAATAGCTGTGAATTGCTAGTGATTTTGCTCTTGGATGGAAAAAGTAACTTTTTAAAAGCATTTTAAAATGGCTCTCTAAATATTACTAGCAACCTTTATTTTTGAAAGCCTGTAGGAGCTATGTTTGGTTTAGTATACATTGGTTTACTTCTAACAGAATTGTGAGACTTACCTTCCAGAGCGTGCGAAGAGCCACCTCAGAGGAGCTGAAGCAGCAAATGTGTAGTTGTGTAAACAGGATTAGTAAAACTAATTGCTGGTTTTACTTTGCTTTTTGTATGAAGCAGCCATTAGAACTGGCTGCTCGAGCTGCTTGCTGCTCATATTCTAGGAAACAGCTGGTGGATCATGATGGCGGGCAAGGTGTTGGGTACAGCGGCTGTGCCTGTAGACAGGCATTCCCCTGAGTTAAGGGATCCTGCGTTAACACTTGCTAGCATAAGTTAACGTGTAAGGAATGGAGAATAGGCTTTAAAACTCTATTGTGGTGCTGCTTCATCAGTGGAGGACAAATACAACCCACCAGCACTGTGCGGAGTTAGTTGTTTGTACATTAAAGTTGTTAGTGAAATGGGTGGGACAGGCTTTGTTGGGGTGGGACGCTGTCCAGCTGAAACAGATGGGAGTGCAATGGCCACTTCATATCTCTCAAAATACTCTTATCTGGGTCTAGCTCTAGCTGCTGGGCAGGAGTGTGAACTTGATATGCTTCTCGCACACAAAAATAAGGAGGCTGTCAAATACATTGTGATTTTTATTTTTTTTTTTTACATCAGAAATTTTACATAAAGCTTTATTTTTACCAGTTGCAATATCTTACTCTCTGGATTGTTGAGAGGAAGATCCAAACTTCATGTATTTTTCCATCATATCTTTATATTCTTGTGATCATCAGGTAGTTGTGACGTTTCTTTTCCTTGTTGCAGCTTGTAGAGACCTCATTAAAAGGAGAAGTAGTCTTTGACCCCAGAAGCGCTTATTACCTCTGGTTTGTAATGGATTTCTGTGATGGAGGAGATATGAATGAGTATCTGTTGTCCCGAAAGCCGAACCGCAAGACCAACACTAGTTTCATGCTTCAGCTCAGCAGTGCACTGGCATTCCTGCACAAAAATCAGATTATTCATCGTGATCTCAAACCTGACAATATTCTGATCTCTCAGAGCAGGATGGATGCTAGTGACTTGGAGCCCACCCTGAAAGTAGCTGATTTTGGGCTAAGTAAAGTATGTTCAGCCTCAGGACAGAATCCCGAGGAACCGGTCAATGTCAATAAGTGTTTTCTATCAACTGCATGTGGGACTGACTTCTATATGGCCCCTGAAGTTTGGGAAGGACACTACACTGCCAAAGCAGACATCTTTGCGTTGGGGATTATAATCTGGGCAATGTTGGAAAGAATCACATTCGTAGATACAGAAACAAAGAAAGAACTTCTGGGGAGTTACGTCAAGCAGGGGACAGCGATCGTGCCTGTTGGAGAAGCGCTTCTAGAAAACCCAAAAATGGAACTGCTCATCCCTGTAAAGAAGAAATCCATGAATGCTCAAATGAAACAGCTGATCAAGGAAATGCTGGCTGCCAACCCGCAGGACCGACCCGATGCTTTTGAGCTAGAACTGCGATTAGTCAACATAGCTTTTAAAGACAGCAGCTGGGACACGTGATCTGCCGAGTCGTGTCTCTCTCGGTAGAGCTGCTTCTCACCTAATGGATGGTGCAACTTAATGGCAGTAAAAGAAACGAGCCTAAACTCAGACCTGCAGGGTGTAGTTTCTACCAGACGAATCTCTTCAGAGTTTCAGAAATGATACGAATGTTGAGTTGGCCATTGTGTTAAGATGCGTTGATGTGTATAATACCAGGATGTTACACGCCAAGTGTAAGATGTGATGATGTTCGCATGTGTACACTGGCAGTGGGATGTCTTAAGAGCTGAGACTTGATTTCCAGCACTATGACATGGAGTATTTTGTACATTCCAGTTTCCTATGTCAGTATTAGGAACTCTCATGGGAAAAAAAGAGATTTGCATGCTGGTCGTGCAAATCTTCAGGCTTTGTAAAGTAATTCTGTGTATATATTTATGTATACGAGTGACTGGGAGGAGTGTATGCCACTTTTCTTAAATTGCTTGCTGTGGGTCTGAATGATTGGGGTCTGCTAGAAAACTGGGTGAAGAAGATAGATGAGAAGCATTCCTTCTTTTCCAGGCCTGAGTAACTTTGTTATTTATTTTTGTTATCTAATGTCAAAGATAGAGTCTGATACTTGACTTTGTAGACAAAAAAAAAAAAAAAAAAGCAAGCAATGCAAGGGGATGAGCAGTTTTCAAAGTGCTGTCATGACCACGCTTAGCACTTACAGCTTAATGATCTCGTTGCCGGGGGAGTCAAATTACAAATGTATGCAATCAGATTGCTAGCATGTGGGCTACTTCATTAAGAATTCGATTTTGCTTTCTTCTAGTAATCAAATACTTTAATCAGTTAACCTACAGTTTCGCAACGTGCTCTCTGCCCTTGTGTCTATAACCCAGGAGCACCTTGAGGATTTATAATAGCAGGATACTGTGGGCTTAGTTTATGGAAATGTGGATGAGGGAATCCAGCAGCATAGAGCGTCATTTTTAAGATTCTTCAAAATACGGGTTGCAGCACAGTTTTCCTGTTAACTGAATCTAATAATACTGGTCATGGTCTCTTCCTTTCTGGCACTGACTCTAACCTGGTAGCAATGAGGAGATAAAGGGGTGGCTGTTTGTCTTGTAGAACACACCTGTTCTCAAATATGGGAGAAAACTCAGTAACCAGTATGTGAAAGGTATCTCCGATTTGTGTGGCAACCTTGGCTGATTTTTTTATTTGTTTTCCTCCTTTTAAAGAAGTAATATTTATTTAAAAGCACGGATGGTAGGATGGAAAGCTTTGAAGTAGTTGAAAGGCTGCTTATCCCCAGCTCTTATTGCACAGAAGCAGGTTGATATGCTAAGAGAGGTTTCCCTGAGGTCACCTGACGCTGTACGGCAGACAGAAGCTGCTTTGTAATAGTATAACACTTTGTTCTTTTGTGTGCAGGACCATGACCTTTCTCATCAATTTGACCTTTTGGAAAAAGTAGAATCTTAAGAAATTGCCTTTAAAGCTGCAACAAAGGCCAGTTTTCTTAATAAAATCAATTTAATGTTTCTTTTTCCCAAATCTTACCTGAAACTGACCTTGTATAATTTACTGTGTGGATACTGTTCCCTCTTAGTGGTGCGAGAGCAGTTCTGAGCAGTCAGTGTTTATTCTGCCCAAGTGTGAATAAACAGCACAACCAAAATGTAACTTTTTGTTCTTCCAAAAGCAAAGGATTCTGATTCTGCCAAACTTCAGAGGCTTT
The DNA here is from genome assembly GCF_965231255.1 of Vanellus vanellus. Classification (NCBI taxonomy): domain Eukaryota; kingdom Metazoa; phylum Chordata; class Aves; order Charadriiformes; family Charadriidae; genus Vanellus; species Vanellus vanellus. Next base: position 4,527,630 of record NC_138927.1, on the reverse strand, counting down.
ACCGACTACAGCTGGTCCTTACCTGGTGCTGTGTAGAGCAGGTGACAGTTGCCCACAGGGCCCTAGTCCTTAATTCTTGTTATTTTACTTCACTTTATTGTTTAAGGCAAGTTGTCTAAACAGTGATTCTCAGACAGTTACACTTTGACTCTAAACAATGTTTATTGTTTAGAAGATGCTATAGAAGTAACTTTCAGAAGACAGTGTTCCTACAACAGAGTGCCTTCGCTTCAGCATAAATCGGCAGGGACAGAGGCGACTGCATCTTACCGAGGATACAGCCTGTTGACTGCGTAGATGTCCTAGTGTCGCCCCCTTCCCTGCAGGGAACTTAGTCTATAAAAGACAACTTGGAGCCTCTCTGTGAGTAATGACAAGGAGAGATCTGTTTATTCTTATGTTCTAAGAGTGGAGATCTGCCTGTTCTCATATCTTAACTGAGTTCAGTACAACTGAAGCCTCAGCTTGTTACTGAAAGGAGGAAAACAAACCTCTCGCTGTCTGTGCCAACACTTTCACAGTACTTGCGTTTCAGCGTGCTCACTCGATGAGTAAAGTTTTAAGAGGGTATACAATTTTTCTATCTTAAACTTGGGAACATTTCAAAATGCCTTGCTAATTTCCTCTTACTCTTGCCTACCTAAAAGTCAGAATCAACTATGTTACCTTAAAGTATGAATCTAGTACAGAATAATACTACTTACCTGTAAGGCGCTTTGCAGATCATCTGATTCTCCTCTGAAGTTTTTCAAAGGATGAACACCGACCGTGCTGCCTGCCTGCCTGCCTGCCGTGCAGAAACGAGTGCTAGGGAATGGCACAGGAAAGTTGGTTTGGGTGGTGTTTTTTTTTTTTGACTCCCAAAGTGTTTCTTTGCACTGATTGCCACTTTAAAGGGTGGGGGGTACCTGAAATCCCTCTCATGGTGCTTAGCCTTGCTGTTGGGTGATGCTGAGTGTTTCCTTGGTTAACGCTGAATGGTAGTCCTCGATGTCTCTGTTCTGTTTGATTTTTGTTGTCTGAGGTCTTTGTTTTGAAACCTTTGATAAATGAAATTGTTGTAGCAGCTTCAGAGTTACTCACCAGCGTGACACAAAGTCAAGATACTTTTCAGCACTCAGAAAAGATTTTTTTTTTTCAAATCTTTCTTTAAAAACTGTAAAATATATTTTATTGAGAATTTATAATGAGGAAAAATTGTGTAATTTATTAAGTTCATGACTGTTTTTGAAATAAAATCTGAATCTCGATGAATTTTTTTGAACTTTCTACAGGGAATTCCTTTTCTTCTCAGTCAGGCCAATGTCATCTAGCTGTCAGCAGAGCTGCTGAAGGGTTTACTTGCTGTGTTAGGACAGAAGTGAGCTGCAGTAGTTCATCACAGCCATACAATAGGTGACTCTAAGCTTGTAAAAGATGCTGGGCTGGCTAATAGCTGTGCTGCTCATCTTCTGTGGGTAGCAGCCCTGCCAGACTTCTACTGATGTGTAACGTGCTGCTGGAGGACTTGACAGAGCAAGGCCAAACTGGGTGTGAAAACGGAGCTGTCTCTTGGACCAGTTGAGGTGAGCCGTGTCCATGTGGCCCCTGCGACTTCTGCCAAGCCCTTCAATAATCAAAACAGTGCTCTTCTGGGTGTGCTGTACTTTCAAAGAAGGGATTAAAGGCTAAAAAAAAAAAAAAAAAAGCATTCTTGCACCCAGTACATACTTGAAGTTGTTAGTACAAGCGGAGTGAGTACCACCCTGGGCTGTAAGGAGATCTCTGGCAGGCTCTGTCTACCCCGCCACTGGTACTACTGGATTTTTGAGGCTGCAAATAGATGCTGACGCTCTCCTGGGCACTGCCACTCCTCTTGCTGAAGTGAGCCTTTCACCTCTAGTTCCTGCGTGTGCTGGAATAAGATTTCACCCCAAAAGCCGCCAGCCCTCCTTCTATGGGTAAACAAGACTTCACCCCAAAATTCTCCAGCTCTCCTTCTGTGTGTGAACCTTGTTGCCCGGCTGAAGGCAGCCCAGCAAACCTGAGCTCTGCTGCGTTTCCCTCCTGCGTACGTGGGCCGAGTGCTGCCGGCTTCTCCGGGAGCGGGAGGAGGGAGCAGACACGTGCAGGCTGTTGGGCAGCTCCTGGGGCTGAACCAGGTGTGAATGGTCTGGAGGTTTGTGAGGAACAGGGGCCTGCTGGTCTCACATGCCCTGAGAAACCTTAGCAATAAAGGTGAGGAAACACCATTACTTATACATGATACAAGCCTAGTAGTCATTTGCATGTTTTAATTAACAGTGCTCCAGAACAAAGGGTTGTGCAGGCTGGGAGCGGGAATAACACAAACTTGAAATGCTGTAAATTGTTTTGTTTTGCCATTTCTTACCCCCGCAACAAACCCGAGCCCAGTCATCTGCTGTGTGCCACGTGCTTGCATCGTCGCCTGCGGGTTCCTGCGTGTACTGGTGCCAGAGACGGGGAGATTCCCTGCCTGGCAGGAGCTACGTGGTTCAATCCGTAAATCAATGCAGTCCTTGCAAAAGAGACAGGGACTGAAACTTAAATTATTTTTTCATTAAAGGATAAGCACCTTTAATTAAAGAGAAAGCCGTGCCTCTGATTAGTTGTAAGAGTGGTGATTTTAAATATAGACACAGGCTAAGGTTCCTCCCCCACAAAATGAAGAAAACTAAGCCTACATACTTGAAATATATCTAGTCCATGGAGGGGGTGGGAAATCTCTGAAGAAATGCCCCATTGCGGGAATCAGATGTAACTAAGGCTGCGGCTCGGCTCGAATAACCCAACCCCTGCTTTATTCTCCTTGTTTTGCAGAATGCTGAGGCCTCGGGCTCCAGCTTGCCCGTCCCCTTTCCTCGGGCAGGGCTTGGCTCGGGATCCCGGCTCTGCAGCCCTGGGCTCGGGAACTCGCCTGGTTTTGTATTTTCGCTTTGCGTTGGTTTAAACAAGAGTTTTCCTTCGCGCCAGCCAATCGCGGCTCCTGCGCAAACTGCAGCGTAATGGCAGACGTTTCTTTGTGGTCGAGATAAAGTCCTGTCTCGGGGAGCTGGCAGCCGCCTGCCCCCCTCCCGTTGGAAGGGTGCCCTTGCTTCAGAGAAACAACTTTCCCCCCCAGCCCCCCCGTGCGGTGGCTGGCTGAGCAGGCACACTCCGGTGGCCTTTGGACTACGGGCAGCACAAACGGACAGCTTTTTGCGTTCCTTTTCCCTTTGCTCCGCCAATGTCCCGTGAATCCTTCTATGGGGTATCGATCGATCGTTAAGTGGGTTTTTGTCTTTACTGGCGGGTTTGCGTGGGGACCACAAGGATAACTAGTTGGTGTTTAAACACAAACTCTGTTTAACGGGCACCGCGCAGCGTTGCCTGTTCCGTTTCCCGGTGGGTCGCTGGGCAGCTGTTTATGCAAAGCGCAATTTCTATTCGGAAGTGCAGCGAAGGAAGAGGGATGTGTCTGAACTGCCACAAACTGTTTATGCTGTTCAGGGAGGGGTGGGAGGTGGAAATGCAGACTGAGCTGCTGCAGATCTCCGTTTGCTCGCTCTGTAAGCATTTTTGGGGAGTCTGAGACCCCACACTCCTGTAAGCAGAGCAGGCGAAGCACGGAGAAGTCGAGCAGCCTGGAGGATGAGCCGGCACCACCGCTGCGTCCCTGCGAGAGAAGCCACAGCCCAGGCCATGTTCTTAAATATCTTTGTTCCTAGATGAATTTCCAGATTATTGGGGTGCCCAAAGCAGAAAACAGTTGCCTGAGGGCTGCAGTTTGTAAGAAGCGGCCAGTGCTGGCCCAGGCTGAGCTGGCAGGTGGTGGTTGGAGCTGCGGCTGCTGTCTTTGGTGCGGCCCCGTATGCCCAGCTCCCATCCTGCCCTCCACCAGGTCAGGGGTGCTGGGCTGGGGTGCTGGAGGACATGGCTACCTTGCTTCAGGTTTTCCTAAAGAGGACAAAGGGAGAACCACTGATCACATTGCAGGTGCTCGGAGACCTCTTTAATCTCTGGGGTTTGAGATGAAAACAGAGGCAACCTAAAAACCTTTGCGGGTCCCACGCAGTGGGTGGAGGGTTCAGCTCAGATGCTCAGCCTTGACCCTGGGGAGGCTTCCCTCCATCCCAGCAGCTCCTTCCATCCCTCTCTCCCTGTGGTCCCAGTACCGACCTGTGTTGCTTCGCAGCAAGGCCAGACGTCGCCCACCGTGGTTTTTGAAGCCCCCATTGGGGGGTGTGAACCTCCACGGGAGCCGTGGTATCTTCTCCTGGGCCCAGCTGCTGCCTGGCTCCTACTTGCACGAACTTGTGGGTGCCTGCCTCAGATTAGGTGGTGGTTTCAGATTTATTCATGCCCGTTTGAGCCCTTGGTATTTTTAAACTCGTATATCGAGCCTCCCACTCCTGCCCTCTCCCGAAGGGAAGCGCCTGCACCCTGGGCGCTCTGGCTTGTGGCCCCCGTGGGCAGCTTTCCAGGCGGTGGCATTTGCATGGACCTCGGACCAGAAAGAGCTTTTGTAGGTTGTGAAAGTAAACCAGCAAGTAGAAACAGATGGCTGCGTTATCAGGTGCTGCAGCCCTGTCTGCATCTGGCCATGGTGGAGTTAAAGTCATAGTTTGTTTGGGTTTTTTTCCTTTCTAAAGGAGAAACTCATCTGGAAAGGACTCAACGGGACGCGGCCGGCTCCAGCCCTCCTGCCCTGTGCTGGCACGGCAGCCTTGGGCTTCCCCTGCTCACCTGGGTCCATCCCGGCCGCGCTGGGAGCCCTGCGCTGCTCCTCAAGCCTTGGGGGGGCGTTACGGGGTGGGGATGTAATTAGCAGGGCTGAGAGGGCTGTGTCCCCCTTCCCCGCAAGCCCTCCTCCCGCCCAAATCGCGGTACCGGGGCTGTTTCATCGGGAACCAGACGTGTTCTGGAAAATAGTGTCGGAAGGAGGATCTGTGCTCTGGGACTCGTGACCTTTGAGGACTTTCTCAGGCTTTTCTCACCCACCGCAAGGGCTGGAAGTTTCCATACCTGGTCCCAGCTGGATTACTTCCTGGAAGTAAAGTTTTACTTCCAGGGTTTTATCCCAGCGTTGCTTTGCTTGCTTGGCGCCCGTGCTCGCTTCCCGCTGAGTGGGGAGGGGAGGGAAGCGGAGCCCCATCGAAGAGCAGAGAGTGCCTTGTGAAAGCCCTGAGTACCCTTAAATAAAAATGAGGGACTTTGAGCATCTGAGAGACTACGAGAAGCCACCCGGTGCGTTTACAAGAGGCCAATTAATGGGGTAAATCCCTTCCTAGAAGTCAATGTGACAAAACCCCCATCACCCCCCCAGGCGAAACGGACGCTGATGCCAGGAAAGGCTCCTCACACCGTCCCTTTTTGTATCCTGAAGGGAATCTGCCTTGTCCAAACATAACAGTTCAACAGTGAGTGTCTGGCGGGTGCTCTGAGGAGCCGGAAAGGAGGACAGCCGCTCCGTCTGCCTCGCTCCGGGTTAGGAACGATCCCCTGGGAACACCCTGCATCAGCCAGAGAAAGGTGAATCCAAGGCTGCTCTTACTCACTCGTGGCGTTACCGGAATGGCTGCCGGGATTCCAGCTCAGAAAATAAAACCTGTCCTAATAAACAGTGATTCATGTTGCCTGGAATTAAAAATAAGGTCCTGTTGGCTGTGGCCCTCCCGCATGGGAGCCCGGGGGCAGATCCCGGGGCTGCCATGGGTTTCTCCATCACTCATCCCCGTCCTTTTCCCCACCTGCCCCTGGAGACGGTCGGATTTGCTCTGGCGTGGCCGCATCCTGCCCACAGAGCCCCAGTGCCGCTGGGAGCGCAGCCGTGCCTGTTGCTCTTCTCCAGGTTTATTGGAATAGGATTGGTGGTTTGTCCCTTCCTCACTTTCACTGGGATTTTTTTCCGGTTCCAGCAGAGCACGGGCAAGCCCTGGCCACTCTCATCCCACTCAACCTCTGTTTTTATCAGCCCGAGAATCCTGTCCCCTTCCCGGCACCGGTGCTGTCACGCTGGGAGGTGCTGGATGCCGACCCGGCCCCGGTTCCCGGCACTGGTTCCCCAGCAGCGGCACCGTAGGAAGGAACTGGGGTGGGAGCCAGCGGCGCTGGGGGCCAGGTCCCCTCTCGTCCAGGGACAGAGCGCCCTGGCCTGTGGGTCCTGGGCCGAACGCCATGGCTTTGTCCCCGCTGGTGTCTCCTGGTCCCCTGAGTCCCTGCAAGCAGCCTGGGCTGGGGTGTGCTCCGGCTCTCCATCCGTACTGGCTGCGAGAGGGATGGAGGGAGCTGGCCGGTCCCTAGGGAGCACTGGGGGCTTTCTCCGAGCCTGCTCCAAGGGGCTGGGAGCCAAACTTAGGGTGCAGCATGTCCTTCCCCCCTCCCGACTGCCGCGGTGTCACCTTCGCAGCCCCCCTGGGCAGGCACTGGGGTTGGAGGGGGACTGGGGGCTGCACCCGCAGGAGCGCTCAGCCTTCGGGAAGGGGAGAGGGCAGCGATAAAAATAACCCCTGGGCCGGCTCCAGCCCGTTGTGGCTTCCTGCGATTTACAGCCCTTCCCGGGGGGAAGAGGAGGCAGGAACCCGCCTGGCTCGGGGCTGGCTTTGACCCTTTCGCCACCAGCGGAGAAGGTGCCAGAAGGACTCTTCTCCCTCCTGCTCCCTCGCGGGCCGGGGCGGGATCCTGGGGAAGGGGCTCGTGGTGGGCTCCTTCTCCTGAGCTGTGCCCAGCATCTTCGGGGGGGATGTAGAAGGAGAAGCTGCCGGAGTGGACATGGTTTCCCTGTCCCATTCCTGATGCCCCATGTGGGGGGGGGACACAGAGAGACTCAGTCCTGCCTGGGAGGAGGCAGAGGTCGCTGCTGCAGATCCCGAAATGCCGGCCGGGCTCCCGTAAGGAGGAGGAGAGCTGGCAGAGGTGAGCTGGTGCTGCTGGGGAAGGAGGGTTAGTGCTGGCTGGGCAGGGGCAGGGCTCCGGGCTGTGAGGACTGCAGCTGGGGCAGGGGGGTCGTGCTGGTAGGGAGGGCAAAGGGCAGGCTCCTGCTGACAGATCTGGGCTGGCAGGGGTTAACAGGGTGGCTCTTCCTCTTCCTCACCCTCTATATGAGACTCCTGCTGGCTCTGGGCTCAGTTTGCTGCTGGCGGCCAGAGGGGCAGGAGCTGACTGAGACCGGAGCATCCTCACATCCCATCCGAGCATCCCCACATCCCATCCCTGCATCCCTGCGTGGGCTCAGGTGAGCAAGAGCATCCTCCACCCGCCGAGCCCAGCGGCTTGGCACGGATCCTGGCAGTGGGGCCGGGCTGGGGAGTGTGCAGGCGCGCTGGTGTGGGCAGTCGCATCCTGGGCACGCTGGTTCTGCCAGGGCAATGCCAGCAGGTCATGGGACCACGTGTCAGGGCCACCTTCCCTTGAACCACCACGAAGCTCTGCCCCACACTGGGGGATGCTGGGGAGCTCATCCCTTGGGAGCACAGGACCAGACAAACCGCGTGCCTCAGTTTCCCCACCTGTACGCCAGGGGTGGATGCGGTGTTGGAGCCCTTGGGCTGTGTGTGTGGAGATGCGTGGGCAGAGGGCTCCCAGGCTGTTTGCTCTCTAGCAAGCTCTGCTCTGCCTGGCCCCGTGTCCCTGCTGTCACCTGGGGGGGCTGTGGGGCTGGCTCAGCCACTGGCGATGGGGTGGCTCTTCACGGCTCTTTGAGCCTCTTCTGCTCCACGAAACCATCTGCTTTGGGCATTTACAGCCCCCGGGTCAGGCTCCAGACCCCCTTTCCCCAGCACCCACCACCACCACCGGCTTCACGGCCCCGGTCCCGCACAGATGCTCGGGTACAGCTGGGCAAGAGCCATTGCACCCCAGGGCTAATAAAAGCCCCTTTGCTCCACACCCCCCATGCATGGAGCAGGAGATACCTTCCCTCCCAGGCAGCCGAGCTCAGCCTGGCCACCGGGAGCACAGCACAAAGACCCCAAACCATCCCCCAGCCCCTGCCCCACTGCCATCACGCACGGGCCCGGCCGGGGCAGCTCGCCAGCTCTCCTGTGCGCGGGCTTTGTTCTGCTGTCCCTGCGCTCGGAAAGATAAGGCGGTCGGCTCCGGTATTTTTTCCTGTTGGAAGCCGCTCCTGGGATGAGGGTGAAGCCGGCGGATGCTCGGCGCTTCTCTCTTCCTGCCCGCGGATTGTTCCTGCCCGGGCGGGCAGAGCTCGCTGCCTGCTGCCTGCCTGCTTGGCCGAGGGCAGCGCCGCCTTGTTGCCCGTGGGATCCAGGGGACCCCCGGCCCCGCTTCGTCCCCATCGCCCCCTTTTGCTGATGCTGCATCCTCGGTGCTAACCCCAGCTCTCCTCTTTCCTCCCAGGGCCAAATCCAGGAGCCGAGCGAAGCTTCGGGAGCCTCCCCGGTCTCAGCACCAGACCCACTCAGGGGGAGCAGAGCAACCAGGGGTACCATTTTTGGGGCTGGGGGGCAATGGTGCCCCTGGGCAGCCCTTCTCTCACCATCTGCGCCTCCAGCAACATGCGCCTCGTGACCCCCGGCCGTGGGTCCCCCCTGGCCTGGCTGAACCGGGGGCCCGAGTGCCCACGGGAGCCAGGGGGCAGCGGGGGCCGGGTGCCCAGCGCCGTGGAGCGGTTGGAGGCCGACAAGGCGAAATACGTCAAATCCCAGCAGGTCATCAACAGCCGGCAGGAGCCGGCATTGCGGGGCTGTTCACCCCGGCACTCCCCCCGCAGCCGGCGCCTCCTCGCCCGCCAGCAGTGTAATGAATTGTGTCAGGGCTCAGACCTGAGCCGGGAGGGTCCCAGGAAGCTGCCGTGCCCGCAGTCCCCCGTGTCACGCCGGACCGGTGGCAGGCGCCTGCTGAGACCTGACTCACTCATCATCTACCGGCAGAAACGGGACTGTCCGGGGGGTGACAAGGAGAACGCCAAGGGCTCAGGGCTGGTGCGACGCCTCTTCCAGGGACCCCTCAGAGACAAGCCCCCCAGCTCGCCCCCAGCCAGGGGGCTGGGTGAGGGGTCACCAGCCCCCCAGAGTCCCGAGACCCCCATGCTGTGGGTTCCTGCGGAGAAGGACAAGGTGAGGATGCAGGGTGCCAGCAGCGGTGGTGGCGGTGGTGGCAGTGGTGGCAGTTTCCCTCTGCCAGGCAGCCCAGTGGCACAATCCCCCCGGCCCCCCGGAAAGCAGGCGCTGGCTCTGCGTGTCTCCCTGCCGCTCTCGGAGCAGGAGCGGTTCTTCAACTACTGCGGGCTGGACCGGGCACTGGTGGAGCTGCTGGGGCAGGAGCGCTTCGGGCCAGCAGGATGGGACAACGCCTCGGCTCGGCTCCCTGGCTCCTGCGAGTCGGAGCCCGGACAGGCCTCGGGGGGCAGCGAGGGGGATGCAGAGCCCGGCGAGGAGGAGCCAGACAACCGGCTGGGCTCTGCTGTCTCGGTGGTGGAGCGCAACGCCCGCGTCATCAAGTGGCTCTATAGCTGCCAGAGAGCCTGGGCGGCCACCAAAGAGTCCACTGTCTGAGCCAAGGCAGCCCAGCTGGGGACGAGGACACCCATGTGTGTCCTGCTGGCTGGATGTGGCTCCCCACCCTCACTGGATGGCCACATCCCTTTGCCCTCAGTGGATGTGGCCGATGGGCTGGTGGCATCCACGGTCCTGGTGCTGCGGGGCTGCTGCTGGCCGGGATGGCCACCAGGTCTGCCCTACCCACCCCCAGAGCCACCAGGTCTACCCTGGTCCTGGGGCTGAGCATGGTGGGGGGACCTGAGGGCAGGTGGGGAAGGGGGTCCCCTGAGTGAGTCTCTCCCTGGCCCCCGGGGTCTAGCAGGCTGCTGTCCCCGTGCTGTGACCCATCTCCACCCTCCCAGTCTCCAAGCCAGGGTGGTGGGACGGGGCTGCAGCCCCCATCGGCTGCTCATGTCCTGCACCCACTGCAGGCTGGGGGGGGGGTGGGGGTGGGCAGAGCCCAAACCCCCCGTCATGGGCAGTGCCCACCCCACAGCTCCCTTCTGCCCAGAAAAGGGGCTCCTCAGGCCAGGGCAGTGCTCAATAAACCTGATTGTCTTTTTTTTCTAGCCTGGCAGCGCGTGTGGTTTGTGCGGGCAGATCCCAGGCTGGGTGGGGGGATGCTTCAGGGCTGGGGGTGGCAGCTCCCCACCACGGGATCCATGTGATGGGGCTGCTGGGGGGTGGGGAGGACGAAGAAAGCACCAGGCAGGGCTCGGGGAAGAGGGGCACCTCAGGGTCTTTAGTGCAGACACGTTTCCAAAACCCACCGCAGAGCCCTCGGGCGCGGGCAGGGGGCTGCCTGCCAGCGGGGGGGGGGCACCGGCCCTGCTGGAGAGTCCGGCCAGCGCATCTTCCTCTAGTTGCCCTTGGGGGCACTTTTATTCCGGATCTCAGCCAGTTTGCCGGCCAGGAAGCCCCAGTGGAAGGCCCCTTCCTCTGGTTCCCGCAGATCGCTGCCATCATCACCTGGCGGTTCCCCGGGGCTCTCGTCTGGCTCTGGGGGGGACACCCCCTTGTCCGGCCCCGATGCCTGCTGCCACTTGGTAGCAAAGAGATCCCAAAAGCCCGGTGCTTTCTCAGAGGGGGGTGGCTCAGGCGGCGAGGCGGCCAGCGGGCTGGGGAGAGAGCAGGGATGGGGACATTTGTGCAGGGACCCTTCTTGCCAGGACTGGCCCCCCCCGAGCCCCACCATGTCCACCTTTCAGGCCAACTCTGCCCCCGCTGCCCCCCAGTCCTGTAAGTATAGGCAGGGGAGAGGGATGTGGGTGATAGGACAGGGGGATGCGGGAGCTTGGACAGATCATGGCTTTGGGGTCCCCCCCCACCGAGCTGCAACTTACTGGTCTGCACAGGGCTCCGGGCTGAGCAGCTGGTGCTCGTCCTCACGGGTGAAGAGGGATGAAAGTGTCCGCCAGCTCCGGGCACCCACCCCCTGCACCTGTGGGGGAGACAGCACCGGGCTCACCGGGGACCTCCAGGACCCAGCAGGCCCCCCCAGGACCCCCACTTCCCCTGGCCTCCTCCTCACCTTCCTCGCCAGCTGGGACACAGGGTTGGGTCCCTCCTCCATCAGTGTAGGGTGCTCAGCCGTCTCTGTCAGCTCAGGGGGGTCTCCCTGCAACAAAGCCCCCAGGTGAGGGCAAGGGTGCGGCAGGGGGGGCAGGGAGGTTGGTCACCCCACTTCAGGGGCACCCTGGCATGCTGGTGCCCCTACCCTACCTCCTCCTGCAGCACGCCTTCTGCCCGCGCCCCCCCCAGCGTCTGCAGCACTTTGGCCTTGTAGAGCCGCCAGAAGCCCTGGGTCATGGTGAGGGGCTCTGCGGGGCCAGGAGCCGGGTGCCGCGGGGAGCAGGAGGGGTGCGGGGCTGGGCGCCCCCCCCCCCCGCACCGCCCCAGCGATCCGGTGGCTTCATTAAAGTTTCAGGGGCTGCTTTTGATGCACAAAGGGGAACCTGAGCCCAGCCTGAGCCGGGGGCATGGCGGGGGCGGCTGCTTTGGTCACCCCTAAACCCCCCTCTCCACCCCCCTGCCCCAACCCCGCAGTGCCCCTTGCCCACGGGGGACACCCAAGGCTAGGGCCACCCCAGTCCCACAGTGCAGAGCAGGCGCTGGGGCTCGGCGTTCCCCTGCTATGGGTCCCCATCTATAATTGATCACTCGCGGGGGGGGGGAGAAGAAACACGATCAGTGCCGGGACACAATGCGCTGAGCCCTCCCCAGCTCATCACAGCAGTGACCGGGGCAGCACAGGCCCCCGTCACCTCCCGCCCTGAGGCCAGGCCCTGTGCCCCACTGCGGGGACAGCCTGGGGGCAGCCACCGGGTGCTGGGGGGCCTTGGTTGTCCCCGGTTGTCCCCCGGTCCCGTTCACGGCTGTGGCTGCAGGACTACGGGGCTGAGCCAGGGGGCGTGGTCTGTCGCTACATGGGCGTGGTCTCACGCCTCGTAGGCGTGGCCAGCAGACTCAAGCTCGGCTGTACCACCTTGTGGGCGGAGCCTGCCGCTTCGTGGGCGGAGCCTGACGCTTTGTGGGCGGGGTGTCACGGGGCGGGGCGGGGCCTGCGGCCGGCTGCGCCTGCGCAGTGCGGGGCGTGCGGTGCCGGCGTGCGTCCGGTCCGCCATGTCGCCGCGCAATGGCCGCCGCACCGGCGCCCACCGGGCGCACTCGCTGGCTCGGCAGTTGAAGACGAAGCGGCGCCGCCGCGACCTGGACGAGATCCACGCGGACCTGCGGCCCGAGAACGCTGCTCGGCTGCTGCGGCAGGAGCCCGACCCCGACCTGCCGGGTTGCGCCCAGTTCTACTGCCTGCACTGCGCGTGCGTGGGCCGGGGGAGGTTGACAGGGCCGGGGGTTCCCCGCACCGGGGGTGGGGGGTCCCGGGGGGCCCTGGTCGCGGGGGGACTGGGGAGGGATGGCTCTAACCCTTGGGGGGCTTTCCCTGGTGCCGGGGCTTGCCCTGGTCCTGGGGTGGGGTTGACCTGGTGCTGGAGAGTCCCTGGCTCCTGGGGGGGGGGGGGGACTGGTCCCGGTGAGGGGGGCGTTTGTTGTCGTGCTGGGGGTTCCTTGGCCCCTGGGAGGGGGTTGTCCTGGTCTTGGGGGTGTCTATGGCCCCTGGAGGGGTTTGTCCTGGTCCTGGGGGGGTCTGTGGCCCCAGGAGGGGTTTGTCCTGGTCCTGGGGGGGTCTGTGGCCCCAGGAGGGGTTTGTCCTGGTCCTGGGGGGGTCTGTGGCCCCTGGGAAGGGGTTGTCCTGGTCCTGGGGGGGGTCCTTGGCTTCTGAGGGGGGCTGGTCCTGGTGAGGGGGGCTCTGATCCTTGGGGGGGTGTTTGCTGTGCTGCTGAGAATTGCCTGGCCCCTGGGGGGGGGGGGGGGGTGTTCTGGTCCTGGGGGGTCCCTGGCCACTGAGGGGGGGGGCTGGTCCCAGCAAGGGGTACTTGTTCTGGTCTCAGGGGGGACCCTGGCCCATGGGGAACTGGCCCCAGGGGTGGGGGGGAACCTGGCCCCTCGGTAGGGCTCTCCCCAGCCCCGCTGCCATATCAAAGCACCCTGACCCCCGGCCTCTTATCCCCCCCCCCCCCCCCCCAGGCGTTACTTTGTGGACCTGACCAGCATGAAGGAGCACTTCAGGTCCAAGGTGCACAAGAAGAGGTAAGGGGGGTGGAAGCTGAGCAGGTCCCTGAGAGGCCCCATGGGCCACTGTCCTGCCCCAGAGCAGGCTGTGGCCCCCCAGCCCCACTTCATCAGGGGTGAGACGGGTGGTGGCATCAGTTCTGGGCCGGTCTTGTTTTGAGGAGCTGGGGTGGATGGCTTCAGCCTTCCTCTCTGCCTTCCCCGCAGGCTGAAGCAGCTGCGGGAGGCACCATACACACAGGAGGAGGCAGAACGTGCCGCCGGGATGGGCTCCTACATCCCCCCGAAGAAGGTGGAAGTGCAGACCCAGCCGCTCGAGGAGGTCACAGAGATGGAGGCGTCCAGCTGAGCGTGGACTGAGGGGTCGGGGGCAGCTCCGTAAGGGCCTTCTTTGTCCTCAGCTTTGTGAGAAAAACACGCCCCAGCGCAGCCTGCCAACGAGCGAACGCACCGTTCCTCCCGGCAGCCCTCCTCGCCGGAGCACTAACGAGGAGAAGGAGCCAGCGAGACCCCGGGTGCCCTAGCTATGTGTCCTCCTTTTTGGGGAAGGGGCAAGCCGCTTTGTCCCTAAGCGCTGGCGTGACTGTACACTCATCTTTTTGCTTTTAGAGTGGTTTTAGGCTTCTCTTCTTGGGTCAGAGGTTCAATCTGGTGAGTCACCCATTAAAATATGTCAACAAACAGGCTGGCGGTGTTGAGAGCTCTGTGTGAGCATGACCCAGGCCCTCTGGAGGGTGGCAGTCGCCCCTTGGGGTGAAAGACAACCTCTTGGTGTTGTGTTCTTCCCGATCATACAAAGGGAAAAATATTTCCAGCGTCTGTACCAGCCGGGAGGAACGGCCTTGTTCCGGTGCTGCTGCCCTGGCAGGGTGGTTAACGGTCCCTCTGCTTTATCCTCCTGGCAGGGGGATCCCAGCCTGCTGGTAGCAGATACGGGGCTGCTTTTTGGGGGGGGAATATGTGCTTGAGTGAACTTTTCCTCAAGCTCTTGAGTCCATAGCGAGCAGCTGGTTGTAGTGCTGGCCCTGTCTGGTTGGGCCTTGAGCGGGGAGTGCTGGTGTCCCTCCGGCAGGGACACTTCCAGGCTGCTGTCCCTTAAAACCCAGCGCCTGCAAAGTGATTTTGTCTTGCTAGAGGGTTGGGGCTGCGTGTGTGGCGTGATCAGCCTCCCCCCCACACTCCATGTCCATCAGCCTGATTTGCTGTGATCCTGCTGGTGACCCTGCCTCCGCCTGCCGGGCTCTCAGGGGACTTAGTGTGACAATGTCACCACCCGCTGCTGCAAATTCCTGCAGAGCGGCTCTCTCCGATGCAGCCCTGGCAGCAAAGCCCTCAGCCTGGAGGTTTGTCCCTCCTGCTGACCCGGGGATGGGGCGCTGGGTCGGAGCGGTAGAAAGGCGGCGTAACAACGCAGCTGTGCTCGGCAGGAAAGGGTTTATTTCCATGCAGCCTGCCCGGATTTGTCCCCCCCCCCTCGAGCCGGGGAGATGAAGGCGACTAAATCTAGCTGTTAGCATCTCTCTAGGGGTAGCTCTGCGAGGGTTCGGTGGGTGCGAGGGGGCCGGGAAGGTGGCAGACCCCATCCCGGTGGGATGTGCCTGCCTGGGGAGACGCGTCGCTGACCCCATGGCCCCATCTCTTCCCCCCCCACCATTGTTGCAGAGGCCAGTCTGGTCCCAGCCCTCCCCACCGCGTTACCTAACGGTGCTCGGCACTGACCTCCTTTCTGCGGGACTGGGTTGGCTGTGGCCACAGCACAGTCCTGTGGGGATGGGGGGGGGGCTGTGTGGCTGCTGGTGGGGTGGAAGGTGCTCCCCAGACGCCTCTGCTTAGGGGGGTAGATGGAGATGGACGCGGCACCAGGCTCCACGATCTGTCTGTCTGTCTGTTCATCCTGTGGTCATCTTATGGCCGGTGTCTCACAGCGGCTTGGTCAGGGTCTCATCCGGCAGCTCTGGAGCCAGGAGGTGGCTTCTCCGGTCTCCATCCCGGTCGTTGAACCGGCTCCCGAAAGTGAAGACAGTCATGGGGGCAGAGGCGCGTGTCCCCCAGCCCTGGGGCATCCCATCGCCCAGGCATGGTGGGAAAGGCTGGACGTGGTGCAGATCAGCCGGAAAACATCCGCATCCGGCAGATCTGCTCAAGCGGGGGCCAGCGGGTGGAGGGGGACCCTGGCACCCCCCTGGGGACCATCCCTGCGGCCCCGCCAGACCCCTCCTCATGGTTCTGGGGGGGCTTTGGTGGGGCCGGCCATCTTCCGGACACTGTAGATGGAGAGGCAGAGCCCGGCGGCCGCCAGCAGTAGGGCCAGGGGGGGCAGCAGGCGCCCCCCCGGCTCAGCCCCCCGTCCCGCCGCCAGCTGCATCTGTGGGAGGAGAGAGGAGAGGAGAAGGGAGCGCTGCGAGACCCCCGAGCCCCAAACTCCCCAGGGGTAGGGGACCTGAGGCTATGCCCATCACGCCCAGAGGGTGATGGGGGCAGCTTTGTGCCCCCCCTCCCCCCCCAGCCCAGGCTGTCTAGGGGTGCTTTTGGGGTGCCTCATGCAGCACTTGGGTTCCCCTTCAGCACCCTCGCTGCCAGCCCGCAGCCGGGATACAACCGGGCACGGCCCCCATGGCCGGCAGGCCTGGTGGACAGCACGGGCAGGGTCCCGGGGGTCCCCACGGAGTCCCACCACCCACCCCCTCCTCTCCCCTTACCTGGAGCAGACGGAAGTACCCCGGCGTCAAGCGTCGGGGGCGGATGATCATGTCGCAGCGGGCGGCAGCAGGATCAGGCCCTGTGGGTCAGCAGCGAGTAGCAGTGGGGCTGGGCCCTCTCCCACCCCCCCCTCCTCCAAACCCCGAGACCCCCACCCCGACTGCTGTGAGAGAGGGGTCTGCGTCTGTCGCCCGCCTGCCGGCCCCGCGGCCCCCTCAGGAAGGGCGGCACGCACCCGGCGAGCGCCGAGCAGCTGTCAGCCGCGATCAGCGCCCGCTGCTCCCCCAAGCGCACACGCCGGGGCGGGGGGAGACGGGCGCCGAGGCGCTGGCGGGGGGGCCCAGCGCCAGCCCAGGGCAGATTTGGGGGGGTGGGGAGGGCAGGAAAGCCGGGCTTTGTGGGGGCAAACCCCTCTGTAGGCCTGCACGTGGAGTCCCCCCTGCCTCAGTTTCCCCACCGGTAAAGGAAAAAGGTGGGAATTATGCCTGGGGAAGGGGGGGTGACACCCCCCCCCTCATTTGAGTGGTGAGGAGGGGGCAGAGCAGGGGGTCCCCCCCAGGTTTTCCCAGGGGTCTGTGGCGTCAAACGTGGCTACTGGGGGACACCCGCTAGTGTCATGAGTTCTGTTGGGACTCAGCCCTCGCTGCATGAAGTGGTTGGGGGGGGGGGGGCACACACACCTCATCTCACACACAGTAAAGGGGAAACTGAGGCTTGGGGGTGCTCCCTGGGTGGGTGCAGTTTCCCCGGAGGGGGAGGGGGGGTTTCGGCAGCCGTGTGTCACCGTCTGGTCCGTGACTCAGTGGGGTGCGTCGTGGGGCCTCGCCCCATGGGGTCGTTACTGGGCTGTACTGGGCCGTACTGGGCGGGCGGCCCCGGGCGCGGCGGAGGCCGTGGTGAGCGGCACACGGGTGCGCCAATGGGGCCGCCCGTCCCTGGCGCAGGTGAGCAGCCGCTCCCGCCACCGGTTCCGGCCTGGCCGCCATGGAGCCCGTGGGTGCCTGGGGCCCTGTGCAGGCGGCCGCCTGGCTCCGAGGTGAGGCCTCCCCCCCGCGCCCAGGCTGCCCCCAACCCAGGGTGGGGGGACCCCGCTGCTGCCCCTGGGGTGGGGGTCTTGGGGTGGCTTGTCCCTGGTTTGGGGACACACGGGTGGCATGGTGTGGCTGGGGGGGGGGAGGTAGATTTTCCCATCCGTCACCCCTTGTCTCTGGGGAGGTCGGGGGGGGGGGGGGGGGTCGGTCATCCCCACCATCTGCGCTGAGACCGGGTGAACTCATCGCACCGAGAGAGCCCTCTCGGCAGCCCTGGGGTCACCCGGCCAGGGGCCAGTGGGGACATCAGCGGGGAGGGGGTGCTGGTCCCCCCCACCCCGCCGGTGTCCGGCTGGTGTTAGGACACGTCTGCGGGCAGGGCTGGATGCGGCGGTGCAGGGGTACCCCTTCGAGACCTGGGGGCTGGCGGGGCCCGAGCTGCTGGGGCTGTCGGCGGGGACGCTGGAGGCGCTGGGTGTGCGGCGCCTGGGGCACCAGGAGCTGCTGCTGGAGGCCGTGGAGCAGCTCCGCGCCCTGGTGAGTGCTGGCACCCATGGGTGCTGCGGGGTTCCCGCGGCGGAACGGGGGACGTGGGGGCACCCTGGGCTGGGTGGAGGGGGGGACATGGGGAAATCTTTGGTTGGAGGTTTGGGGGACACAGGGACACCCTGCTGGGGGAGAAGGGGGGACATGGAGGCACCCCGGGTTGGAGGGGGAGGATGTGGGGGCACCTTGGGCTGGGTGAAGGTGGGGACACGGGGATACCTTGAATTGGATGGGGGCGCAATGTGGGGGCACCCTGGGCTGGGTGGAGGGGGGGGCCACAGGGACACCCTGGGTTGGGTGGAGAGGGGGACATGGAGACACCCTGGGTTGGAGGGGGAGCATGTGGGGGCATCTTGGGCTGGGTGAAGGTGGGGACATGGGGACATCTTGGGTTGGGTGGGTGGGTGGTGTGGGGACACCCTGGTTTGGGTGGAGATGGGGACATGGGGAAACCTTTGACTAGAAGAGGGGGGGCTCAGGGGCAGCCTGGGCTGGTAGAGGGGGGGACATGGAGGCACCCTGGGCTGGAGGAGGAGGATGCAGGAGGACCCTGGGCTGAGTGAAGGGGAGGGTTGCAGGGGCACCCTGGGCTAAGTGGAGGGGGGACATGGGAGCACCCTGGGCTGGGTGGAGTGGGGGGGATGTGGAAGCACCCTGTAGACCCCCGCTGCCTTCCCGTCCTCCGGTGTCTGTGTCCCCCCCACCCACCAGGACGCGGGGCTGGTGAGCACCAGCCTGCGGACGCTGACGGAGAGGCTGCGGGAGCTGGCACAGGGCATCCAGGGCCTGGTGCTGGGGGGGCCACCGGCAGGGACAGACCCCCGGCCACCCCCCCTCGCCCTCCTGGCCCGTGTCGTCGACCTGGTCGGGGCCGCCAAGGGGCTCTTCTCCTGGCTCAACAGGTCCGGGGCGGGTGGGGGCACCTATGGGTGCTGGGTGCCCCCGGTGCCCAGGGCTGAGGTCTCTGCCCCCCCCCTCCCCCCCCCCCAGGTACCTCTTCTCCACCCTCAACGACTTTTCGGCCAGCCGGGACATCGTCCTGCTCTGCACCCAGTTAGCAGAGACGCTGCAGGCGGTGGGTGTCCAGGGGGGGCTGTGCTGCCCTGAGGCCACAGTGATGGTCACAGTGTTGGGGGGGGCAGAAACCAGCTCTCTTATCCCCCAAAACTCTGCCTGCCAGAGCGGGGGGAGAGCTGGGGTGAGGGAGGATGTGTTAAGGGTGGGGGATGTCCCCGTGGAGCCCCCACCCCAACTGGGATGAAGGGGGGCGCTGAGCCATTCCATCCCACTCAGCCCAACATCTTGTCCCCCCCAGGACTGCCCCGCCGCTGAGAGAGACAGCCAGATCCTGCAGATTGTAAGTGGTGGGTGAGGAGGGGGTGGTGGGCATGGGGGGCCCAGTGCTGCCAGGGCCTCCCCTCAGCCCCCCCCCCTCCCCCCCAACCCCCGCTGTCACCCTCAGTGCCAACACATCGTGGGCATCTGCGAGAGCATCGTGGGCTGCAGCCCCCCGGCGCTGCTGGACCGCAGAGCTGTACTGCAACGCGTGGGGCTGGCGCTGCCCCCCAGCCTGCAGGGCAGCCCCCCGATGTCCCCCGACACCCCGGTGCTGCCCCCTGGCCTGTGGAGGAGCCCCCCAACATCCCCTGACACCCCTACGCTGCCCCCCAGCCCATGGGGGAGCCCCCCGATGTCCTCTGACACTCCAACGCTGCCCTCTGACCCACGGGGGAGCCCCCCACCGCTCCCCACCACCCCGCTGGTGAGTCCCCAGTGTCCCCAGTGTCCCAGAACCCCCCTGTACCCCTCGTACCCCGCTCACACCTCCCTCCTGTCCCCCCCAGGGCCTTGAGATCACCTCCACCAGCTCCTGCCTGCACTTCGTGTCTGCGACCACCTCGGAGGTGAGTGAGGAGCTTCTCCTCCCAGTCTGTCACCCACCCCCCCGACGCCACCCTGTCCCTCCGTCACCCCCTTTTAGCGCCCACCGTGGGGAATACCACCCGTCCCAGCTACAACCCATCCAGCCGGATCCTGTGAGCTCTTAGTGCCCTAATCTGCCCCCCACCCCGACCCAAAGCATGGGGTGGCTGCCTGCAGCTGAGACCGTGCAACTCATGTCATGAGTGAGCACAGCCTGGCCCGTGGTGGGAGCCCTCCCTCCGCACCCCGATCCCACCAGCCACTCTGGCCAGTGCTGAGCAAGGTCAGGCTGCCGGTTAATGGTTAACCCCCCTGGGTTCTCCCCAGCTGGGAGAGCATGGATTAGCTGGGGGCGGGGAGGGGAGCACCCGGGGCCGGGCACCCGGCTGCCACCCTGCCTCTGCCCCAGGCCCTGGCAGCCCACGGGGGCCGCATCCTGCCCGGAGACGAGATCGTGCAGGTCAATGAGCAGGTCGTGGTGAGTCTGGGGGATGGGAGCTCAGGCACTGGCTTTGGCGATGAAGTTGTGGCCAGGGGAGCCCCAGCATGGGGGGGGGGGGGGGGGCGATGGGGCTGGGAGGATTTGGAGGGATGTGGGAGCTGTGATCTGCAGAATGCAGGAGCTGTGGCTAGGAAAGGTCTGGGGGACACAGGAGCCACTGCCAAGGGGGGTTTGGGGGATGTGGGAGCTGCAGCAGGACAGGACCTGGGGGATGCAGGAGCTGAGGAGGGGTTGGGGGATGCGGGAGCTGCTGCAGAGGAGGATTTGGGGGATGTGAGAGCTGTGACTGGGGAAATGTGAAGGACACAGGAACCATGGCCAGGGAGATCCGTGGGATCTGCAGCCGGGGAGGATGCGGGGGATGGAGGAGCTGGAGCTGGGGAGGGTTTGGGGGATGTGGGAGCCGTGGGACTGGGAGGGTGCATGAGGCTGGGGCCGGGCAGCCGTGGGGCAGCCCATGGGTCTGGGTCCACGGCTCACCAGGGGGTGCGTGCAGGTGGGTTGGACGCGTGTCAACCTGGTGAAAAAGCTGCTGGAGAATGTGAGCGGGGTGACACTGGTGCTGAAGAAGATCCCCCTCGACCTGCCCGGCTCTCCACCCTCTCCCAGGCAGCAGGTGAGTGATCCCAGTGCTCCCAGTACAGCCCCAGTGCTGCACTGGGCTGTGCTGGGAACCAGGAAGGAATGTTCAGAGCTGGGCATCTCCCACCGCATTGGTGGTCCCTAAAGTTGTGGAGGACCGTGGTGGGATGTGGGCTGGTCCTGACGCTCCATCCGCAGCTCCCAGGAGCGTTTTCAGACACTGCGGATCCCCCCAGCACCAGGAGCGGCGAGTGCCCGGGCAGCCCCGTGTCCCTGACCTCCAGGTGAGCCCTGTCCCCTGACACCCCAACACCCCCAGCCCAGAGATGTTTGGGTGCCCCTTCCCAGCTCTTTCTGGGGGGAGAGGAGCCGGCAGCGTGGCAGCTGCCTGTGAGCGGTCCGGGAAACTGCCAATAGTCTTAAGGAATTGAAAAAAAAAAAAAAACAACAGTGGCTGTGTTTGTAATTCATTCACTTGGTAACGTTTTAATGGGGTTGAAACTATATTTAGACATGACCCTTCTCCTCTCCCGGAATGGAAAGGCGTGCGCGGAGCCGGCAGCAGGGAGAACCGTGGGTGCCCCAAGCGAGTGCGGGGCCGGACGGAGCCCAATAGTGGGACCCCCGCAGCAGTTGAGGGGGTTTTGGCTTAGGGATCCCTTCTCCCCTCCCCCCCACCAGTGCTGCTGCTGACTTGGACTCGGGGCCAGACTCGGCGCTGGACCCTGTCACCGACGAAGAGGACGGAGAGGACGAGCGGGACTCGGGGCTGCCTGGGGCGGCCGTGGGGCAGCTGCCGGGGCTGTCCGGCCACGGTAGGAGGGGAGCGGAGGGGGTGTCTGGGGTCGGGGTGGTTTCTTCCCCCGGGACGGGAGGCTGGAGTCCCACTTGCTGTTTGCAGGTGCTGCAGAGGAGGAGGAGGCGTGGGAGGGTGGCACCCCACCGGGCACCCCGTGCTCCCCGGGTGTCCTCGCTGCCGCCGGACCCTGCGTTGCAGAGCTCAGTCCCACAGCAGCCCCTGCCACGGGGGCTGGGGGTGCAGAGGTCGGCCAACCCCCCAATTTGGTGAGAGCTGTTGGGACAGAAGCGCTGAGCCTCGGGGGGGGGGGGTGTCTCTGGGGAGGTGGCAACAAGGGATATGTGGGATTTCATGTCCTGCCTGAGCTGGGAGGCAAAACGCCCATCCCTGGGGGGGAGTTCCCTGCTGAGCTCGCTTCTGTGGGGTGTGTGAGTTGGGGGTCCCTATGGAGCTATGGGTGCTGCTGGGGGGGCTCAGCTAACACTGCCCTGCCCCTTACCCCCCTGCATGATCCCTAACTGCTCATCTCTGACTCCCCGTCCAGGGCAGTCCCCAGACAGGACGCAGACCGAAAGGTGAGAGGGACGCTGCTGGGACTGGGGTGATCGGTGCTGAGGGCTCTCCCGGGTGCTCCCCCCTGCTCCCCCTTCCCTGCTCTTGATCCCACCACCACCACTGTGGCCAGCAGGAGTGGCGACCAGGCTGAGCCGCCGGCGGGTCTCGTGCCGGGACCTGGGCCGGGTGGACTGCGATGGCTGGCTCCTGAAGAAGAAAGACCACGTGGGCTTCATGGCCCAGAAGTGGAAGCGGTGCTGGTTTGTGCTGAAGGGCCACACGCTCTATTGGTACCACCACCCCAATGTGAGTGGGGATGACGGGTGTCCTTGATCCCCATCTGAGGCTGCCGAGGTGGGCACTGAACATGGCTGTGTCTCCTTCGCAGGATGAGAAGGCTGCAGGTCTCATCAACGTGGCCACCTACGACCTGGAGAGCACAAGGGAGCAGAAGAAGAAATAGTGAGTGGGGTCTGTCTCACCGTGGACCTCCCAGCTGGCGGTGGAGGGGAGGATGCTGTCCCAAGGGCCACAGGCCAATGAGCCCCGTTGGGTACCACCTGCACATCCCTGCGACGATGGTGGGGTCCCCATGGGGCTGGTGGGATCCCTGCAGTGCTGGCAGGACTTCCCAGCTTACAATACAGGAGCCCACACTTTGAGCAAGATGTGCATTGTGCTACTGGTGTTATCTGGCCGGGGCTGAGGACTGGAGCATCTCCGACAGCAGGGAAAAGCCCACACCCCTGGGCTGGGTTAGGACAGGGGGGCTCTGGCGTGGGGGAGGCTGGATGGGGGCTTGGGACTGGCTCCAGTGCCGGGTAGCTCCAGCAGCAAAGGTCTATCCTCCTCCAGTGTGTTCCAGCTCTCCCATCAGAGGTACAAGCCCTTCATCTTCGCCGCGGAAACGCTGGCCGATTTGAGCATGTGAGTAATGTGCCGGTTGGTGACAGCCCATGTGGGTCGCACCACACCGTGCTGGCCATCACCTTCTGTCCGTCCATCCTTTCGTTCCCCAGGTGGGTCAGTCACCTGATAACAGCCAAAACGAAGTACGCACTGGCCCACCAGTCGGTCCCGGACAGGGAGGAAGGTAACAGGCCCTTCCTGGGGTGGGAGATGGGCTCGGTTCCCCTGTGGGACATGGGGACCCCATGGGGAGCTCTGGGCTGGGGATCCTGGTGGGGCATGGGACCTCTGGGAACTTTGCCTGTGATTTGGGGGCTATGGGAGAAATGCTTCATGAGTGGAGGGCAGGGGTGATGCTCAGCCCTGGAGAGGGCTGGGGGGGCAGCCTGGGGCTTCCCACTCCCACCATCCTCCCCCATGGCCTCCAGACTGCTACAGTGAGACAGAAGCCGAGGACCCCGATGACGAGTCCCCCAGGCACAGATGCGACTCGGTGAGTAGCCCTATGGGAGATCCTGGGGAGGGGATGGGAGATCCTCATCTCACCTCCCACCCCGTCTCTTCCCCAGCCAAAGAGGAGGCTGCAAAATGCCCCGGAGAAAGCGCAGCTCTACCCGGCCAGTGGCGAGCCCAGCAGCGCAGCCAGCAGCCCCCAGGGCAGCCCCCGGCCCTGCTCACCCTTGGGTAGGTGCTGGGGGGTGACATCTGTCACCCTGTCCGCTTGCGTGCACCTTTTAATCGAAGTTAGGGCCACCCTTTTGCAGGTGTGTGTGTGTGCTGGGGGGGTAACTTGAGTTGGGATGTATTTGACTGTGAACCATGTGGTGTCTCGGGGTGCTCTCAGGGCAGGGTCATGTGTGGGGGCAGCTCCATGCGGTTTTGGGACTGCCCCCCTGCTATGGTGCCTCCTTGTGTCACCCAGAGCCCGCTGGGGAGGATCTCGAGTGCCTGATGTGGTGCCTGAAGCAGGGCGGGGTGTCCCTCATCGGGCAGCAGCGGTTCCTGACGCATGAGCAGTGCCGTAAGTCCTTCATCCGGCGCAACAAGAACCCCCACATCAACGAGAAGGTGCATGTGGTGCGAGCCCTGCAGAGCACGCTCAAGGTGGGAGCCCGCATCCCCCTTACCCCCCCAGTTCTCCCTGCCCAGGGGCAGCCACCCCAAAACATGCCCCTTTCTCTCGGCAGGCAAAGCTGGAGGAGCTGCAGGCCCTGGAGAAGTTGCTCAGTGATGCTGAGCTCACCTCGGAGAAGTTCACGCGCTGGAAGGAAGAGCACCAGGAGCTGTACCAGGAGCTGCAGGAGTGGTGGGCAAGGCAGGAGGGTGATGGGGGGCTTGGGGCTGAGCATGGCCCCCCTGAGGAGGCAGCTGAACCCTGACACCCCGCCGGGACTTCTCTGGCACAAATCTTTGCCAATAAAAATCATGGTGCTGTGGGAGCAAAGTGGGTGCTCTGCCCGTGCTGGGAGGGGTGCACAGGGGGATTGACAACATTTTTGAAATATCGGCCCCCAGCGTGGACTTGCCGCAGGAGAAGTGGCTTCTGCTACATTCCCCCTCCCTGGGGTGGGACGTTGCAGTGTCACTCTTGCTTTCTTCAAGGATGTTTTGCCTCAGTTTCACGTTGACAACGGGGCCCTTTTCCGGGACGAATGTGCCCCTGCCATGCACACCGGCCCGGCTGAGGTCTCTCTGCTGTAAATAAAACTGTGTCGACAAGGGCTGATGACTTTTCTTGGCGCCAAAGTGTCCCAGCCAGTGGCTTGCACGTGCCATCATCCTCAAGGGATTGTGGCATCCCTCTGTGCCCTGCTTTCCTCCCACCTTGGGCTGCACCAGCCCAGCTGGGGGCGATGGCACCCACCCATGGGGTGGGGGGACAGGGATGGGCTCTGATGGCGTTGTGAGGCCAGGAAGGGCAATGAAGCTGGGAAGGCATCCCAGGGAGGACTGGGGTGCTCTGGGGGCTTTATGCAGCTCACAAGGTGCAAGGGGAGAGCATGGAGCTGGATGAGGACAGAGATGTGGTCACCCTGGAAATGGTGGAGTCCCTGTGCCACCCGGCCCCTTAGAGATGTGCTACAGATGGGTACGGGGACGCTCTTTATTTAGCAGCAGCTGCAGAAGCTAAAAGCTGCGTAAGAATTAAGGCACAATCAATCAACAGGCAAGTGAATGAAAACTTAAGAGTGAAAGAGGTGAAGATGGGGAACGGACCAACCTCTTCCACCTAGTGATGGTCCAAGGGGTGCAGGACAGCCATGGTGGGAGGCTGAGGAGCTGCTGTCACCTCACAGCGAGCAGCATCATCCCGTGACGCTCATGGCAGGAACCAGTCTGTCCCAGTACCTCAATAATCCACCTCGTAAGGGGCAGCAGCCAGCCTCGTGACAAACCCCCTCTTACTGCAGAAGCTGGTGGCCAGGCAGACACCAGCCACCACCTCCACCCCTCCGCCACTCCAGCCCAGGTAGAGACATGTCTCCAGGTGGAAGCTGTCTGCCAGGGGGGTCTGTGGGCTGGCTAAATCCAGCAGCACCCGATGAGCCATGTAGGAAGCGGCACCCAGATACACGGTGCCTGCCAGCATCAGCAAGAGCCCAGCAGTGGCCACCAGGTTGGACTGTGGAGGAGGGGCCCACCACCGTGCCCGAGCACAGCCAGGGCATACGCCAGGGCTCCCAGCAGCACTGAGCCCACAGTGGCTGCTTTCAGCACCCACATGGGACAGAAATGGGCTGTGTCCTCCAGGAGAGCGTGACAGACTGGGCCCAGCTGGACGGGCACCTCCACGCAACTCTCCCACAGGCCGCCGCTGAAGAGGTCGTGGGGGTAGCTGGGCCACTCGGGCTCCCGCCACTGCGGGGTGGCCGTGGCCACCAGCAGCAGCACCCAGCCCGTGGGGGCCGGTGCCAGACCCCACACTAGGGTGAGGGTCCCCATCACCAGCGAGGCCTCACTGCTGGCGGTGCCGCTGCTCCAGTCGTGGCTGGCCCTGCCCGGGGAAGGAAGGTGACCCCACACCGCACATGAGAAGCCCTGACGTGGCCGAGTATAACGAAGTGCCCAGAGCCATGGCCTCTCCGCCGCCGGCGCCCAGGGCAGCGCTGACTTTTCCAGCCGAGTGGGCAAAGCTGGGGGCAGCCCCGGGGAGCCTGACGGCCTGGGCCGGCCGGAGAGGCCCTGAAGGGGCGGTGGAGCCTGTGCGGTGAGGGAATGTGGGGGCAACGGTGGGACTGGGCCCCGCTGCCCCGTACGGCCCGAGGCGGAGCCTGCGCCAGCCCTCCCTCACACACTGTCCGGCCTGACTTCCGCCGCCACTGCGCATGCGCAGGGCAAAGGCTGGTGCCGCTCTCTCAAGCCCCGCCCTACGGCTGGCGGCTAAGGACAATTTTCCTCCTCCAGAAACCGTCGAAGCTGAGGGGTGGGAATCAGCGTTCCGGTAAGCCAATGAGAGAGGGGTGTGGGCGGGGCAGGCGCGTCCGATAGGCTGCGGGGCAGGGAAAGAGCGAGGGGGCTCCGCCCCTTTTCCTCTGCCACTCCCCCCTCGCGGCTGTAACGGTCGCGGCGCGCGGGGCAGCGCCAGCGGGGCGGCGGAGCCAGGTGAGGGGGTCGGGCCTGCCGGGGAGCGGTCCCGCTGCTGGGCCTTACGGGCTCCTCCTGTGCTTCCCCCCTCGGTGAAACCATCCCTCCTCCTCTGTCCCGGGCTGCCTGGCTCCCGCCTTCCCCTCAGGGACCGGCTCCCCTGCCCTTCTCCTCAGGGACAATCCGCCCCCCGGCTCTTCCCCTCAGGGACCGGCCCCTCGGGGTCAGGCTGCGCCTTGCAGGCGGTGGGGCCTCCCCTCACCTCCGAGGTCAACCGCCTTCCCCACCCGAATCACTCTTTTCCCCATCCCCTTCCAGGGGCCGAAGGGCTGCCCCCCGCACGCAGGCTTCATGTTACTCCACCTACCCACCAAGCTCTCCCCCCTCCATCGGGTGAAGCGCTGCTCCCCCCCCCCCCCCCCCCTCTTCGTGACCCACCACTCCCCTCCCTCTTTCTCTTTCGTTTTTCCTTATTTTGCACATGTTCCTTCTCGCCCCCTCTGCGGGGTCTGCTCTGTGCCCGCTGCTGGAAAGGGGGTGGTTTGTGCTGTGTGTGTGGGTGTTCTCTGTGGTGTGTGTTTGTGGTGCTGAGTGAGGTGGGAATGCTTTGGTTGCTTTGTCTTTTTTTATTTCAAGAGATTGTGCTGGGATTTCCCTGTTATAACTGTCTGTCTGTAGTGCTGGAGACTGAGATTTAAACTCAGGAATTTCTGAAACAAACCTAAATTAATCGTTATAAGCACTGTTTAGCTAGAAGTGTTTTATTTCTTTGCTGTATGAGTGAAATGCTACTTCTGTTTATTAGCTATCCTACTGCATTCCCAATGTCTATCCTATATTGTAAAATCTGTATATATATGTTTTCTAAGAATTAATGGTTCCCATGAGCTCTTTGAATCAGTTAATCAAAAATCTGTAAGAGTTGATAATCAAGGATTTGGTATTTGACTGGTGGAGAGGAGAGCGGCCTTGAATTTCTACAGTGAAGCCCGAGAGTTGTAAATTATACTTGCATCATCAGAGGCAGGAAATTCACTGCCTGAAGTACTCAGATAAGCAGATAAATTAAACCAAAGCTCTGCCTAGATAATGATTGCCATTTATGGAACAGCAATGCTAAGTTTTGAATGACTGTATTTCTGCATGTAGTTGCTCAGTGACCTCTACAGAGGGCAGAAATGAACTGGTTTAGAGTTAAGACTTTTAAAGGGAAATTTTTAGTTTCTATAGACATAAAGCTGGCGTGTAGGTACCATGGTGACTGATGCTCTATAAATAACTACGATGGGGATAACACATGCCCCAGTTGAAAGGCGCTGCCGAACTGCTGTATACCTGGAGAATGTTGCAAACATGAACTCTTCTCATTTCTCAGGCATGAAGAAAACCTACAGTAACTGCAAGGGGTTTTTAAGTATTGTCTCTGTTGCTGTGGGAATGAAACAGAGAGACCCTAGGGAGGAGATGCTAATTAAATACGAAATACTGTGTTACTCTGAAGGAAAAGTAGCTGATCTGTGCGTACCCTTTGCTTGGTTAGTGGGAGCAGGGTTTGGTTTATGCTGATTTAAAATATGATTTTTATTTATTGCCCTGTAGTTCACTGGATAGATAAGATGGCTGCTCTTGAGAAACATCCAGAGCTGAGGCTCCAGCAGAACAATCCACCAGGTAAGGACAGTCCTTTCTTTAAAGCCCTTCTGCTGTCAGATCCTGTTTCAGTTTCTCTGAGGGGACATATGGCTCTGAGAAGAGTTCTTTAACAAAAGCTTTTTATTAAAAAAAAAGAAAAAATCTTACTCCTGCAAAATAAAACAACTGCATTTTGCAAGGGTAGAGAATCATTTGATAAAGAACCTGTCTCTCGAGCGATAACTGATAAACTGGGAAGAATTTTTAACAGTTAATGCAAAAATGTGTCTTTACCAGCATTGCTGTGTGCCAGTATTGCTGCTGCAGTAGAGAGCATCAGCTGGGTGTAATATCACCAGACTTATCAATGGGAATATAATTTACTGATTTTGCATTCTGATTTCCACAACAAGATTGATATTATTTGACTTCCTTGTACTTGATGCCATTTCCTTTTGCAAAAAAAAAATTTCTTTAGCAACAATATGGGGAGTCAAGCAAGGATCAGTTTGGATTTGGTAGCACAGGTAATTAGATGTGGCTTAATTAGATGTGTTAAAAGGCTTTTCAGTCTGACTAAAACATAAATATCCCTGGCTTTTTCTCTCCAGATCCCAGCACCAGTCAGAAGAGTAATTTCTTGGAGACTGACTGGAAAACACCTATGTTGTCTGTGAAGTTCCAGAGCCGTGTCAGTCGCTGTTCAAGTGTGGCCGACAGCGGGGATGGGGGCATTGGGACCTCCTGCTCAAACAGCACAGAAGGTGATGGCTAGCACGGGATCATGCAGTAACAGCCAAAACCTTTGTTTTCTTAGAAGACCAAGAAGCATTAAATAGCCCCATATTACTGAACCCTAGAATGTAAAACTTAGGGAAGAGCAGAGCCTGTAACAATGTTTGGAGACTATTTCAAAACCAGTGTCTCAGTACACAGATGTGCTGCCTGAAATATAAACAAGTGATTAAGGGACTTGCTGTTTCTCTAAGTTAATTTGGTCATCTTCTAAATGTATTAAGCATTTTTAACTGACTAGAAGATCCAGCTTGGTGATTTGCTGGTTCATAATGACCAACAAGTGACTTATCAGCAAGTCTGTTGTGTGATTTTTATTTTTTTTTTTTTATGAAATAATTTCTAGGTGCCTCTAGAGATTTCAGATGAGAGTGCATTTGTGCCTGAGTCTCTCCAGTGTTAGAGCTGTGTGCTTCTCACTGAAGAATGCTGCAGCCTTGTCCTCAGCTGAGGCACGTTCTGTGAAATTGCTCGTCCCAGCAATCCTTTCCACCTGTATTTTCATCTTCATCCATGAAAGTGACATAAACCACTATTGGTTCTCTGATTCTTCTTTCGCTTCACACATTCATGCGTTTCACAAGCTGCCCTGAGCCTTTTGAATGAGCCATAGATCTTAAAAATGTGTTAGTTGAAATGAAGGCTTTTTAGAAAGCCTGGCTTGTGGAAATATTGCTGGAAATATTACTAGAGCACATGTTTAAATGTGCCATCTGGCCTCTCTTGGGATAATGAAACATCCAGTTGCACACTGAGGGTGGGGGAGATAATGATGTCCCTCTCGGAAATTGCCCTTCTGAATGCTTGTAATGTTTTAGTCTTGTTTGTAAGAGCTGAGGCTGAATTGCGGCACTGACAGCTGGCTGAAGCACACTGTTTCTCAGGTCACTATGTTATTCAACATGTTGTTGTGACAACCCTTAGCACACTCAAGGAACCGATTGCAGCATCTGCACGTGGCGTGCTGGTCAGAGAACTTGAGTTCCTGATAGTGATACTGGGGTGTAAATTTAGGGGCTGTAAAAGGAAATGGTACTGTCTCTTCTGTTTGCCAAGGTGAACGTGCTTGCGACTGCTTGGTAGCATGCTGTTCTCTGGAGATCCTAGGAACAGCCAAGTAATGTCTAAGAGATTTTCTCCCCGTCCCATTCATTTTTGAGGAGAGGGTGTTGTGCCTTTATTGTGATAGTTTTCCTGCAGTTTTATGGTCTTTGCAGAATCTGGTTTCAATCATATTCAAATTGTAACCTTTTATTCCTTCTTGTAACACACTTTGAGGTTACAAACAGGTGGAAGGAAGGGTGACCTTGCACTCCTGAGGGTGGGTTAAAGAACCATCATGTGGGGATGGGCCTTCAGCCAAACCCACCAAGAAAACAAGTTTGTGTATGTGGGAGAAACCTGGCATTACTGTGATACACAATGTATCGAGACGAGGAGTTGGGAACAGGCACTTTGCTGTTTGCCTTTCTCAGCTCTTGCTGTTGCTGTATTGAAATCTGAGAGTTGCTAAGAATAACCCTGTATTTCCATGTAGCCAGGTTTGGTGCCCATCTGACAGGACGGGCTCACGTTGGGGTGCGTGCACTGAACTCTTATCTCATTTCCTGTGGCAATAAGGCAAGAGCCATTGCTCTCGCCTCTAGGAAAAGCTCTTTTGCTGCAATGTCCTGGAGGAGTTCGAAGGTCAACTGCTTGGTGATCTAGTGTTCAGCTATGTTTGAAGCTCATCATGGGCTTAGTGAAGGCTCCAGTTAGCTTTGGTTACAGTTCAGAGTCGCTGAGCTGTGGGACGGGCAGAACAGAATCAAGGTCTCAGTGTTCAGCTGAGTAAGTTTCAGCCTTTTTATTCAATTTAAAGAACTTGATTTTTAAACGTATAGAAAGATAAGCTTACTGATTTTTAGTTTGTACTAGAGTAGCTTAAAAACAAGGAATTAAAAATGTGTACTGAACTAAACTTGGATTCTCCCCGTGGTTTACGGTGGTAGGAAAATGTCAGCAGGCTCCTGAAGCTTGTAGTGAAAGGGAACATAGATGTGCCTTAGTCTTGCTACTGCTGCTGCTTAGGAGGACACGTTCAGGGGGAAAACAATGGGGGTTTAAACTTCTTTCAGAAATCTCAGCAGAGGAATGTCTGTTCATGTCAAAATATTTTCAGGGTTGTAATTAGAGCATCACTCTTCTTCTCTCCCTAGACTTTTGCAATTCCAGTAACGGTTCATCATTCCAGCCCATCAAAACCCAAGTGACCATCCCAACAGCCCATGTTATGCCTTCTACATTGGGTGCCTCACCCTCCAAACTGTGCACTGCAGGAGACCAGAGCTGTTCACAGAGTACTTCAAAAACTGCTATGCCAGGATCTGCTTCTGAACACTCAGGGCTCAGAGATTTCAATGCCGGGAAGCCTTCTCAGGTGCCACCCAGGGATCTCTTGCGTCTCTATGGGACTTCAGGGGAAAATGGTTTTGAGCAATCCTGGCATCCTGTTTCTGATCACATGAGAACAGAAGATACTTGGAAGTTTGACACCCCTGCCATTGAGCGCACCCTTAACCAGTCTCTCTTTCTGGATAGTTTGTGCACTGACCCTCTCCACAGGTTCCAGAAGTTCAATCCAAACTCTGGGGCAGCTGAGGCAGGAAAGGACCATTATAAGGTGCTGCCAGAGAGTAAGCAAGTGGCAGGGGCTAATGGAATCTGTGAGCCCCAGGATGGAACGTGGCCGAGTGGGAGCAGACTGATGCCAACAGGACTCCAGGCCAACAATTTCTTTTCAAAATCTGTAACTCCTTCATCTCGAGCATGGATGCAGGAAACCTGCACAGTACATCCACACGAGAGGGTCTGCGAGCTCAGTGCTTGGAAACAACAGCTGGACAAAGTGCGATTGCAAGTAGAGCAAATGCAGGTAGGCAGCTGCTTGTGTGAATGTATGAGTTTGAAACCCTTCCTGTCTCTTTAGTCGTGAATCGTTGTTCCAGACTTAGGAAGCAAGAGGGGAAATGTCTCATGCTTCTCCCTGTCTTACACTGAAAGCCTCTTAATGATCTGTTTTTACGTGTGGTGTCACAGGTATCATTTCACGTGCTGCTTATGTAGAGTAGCCCTGTATTAAGTTACAGCACTGTGCAGCGCTTCAGATCAAAAGGTGAAATATCCCGTCTGCTAGAAACTGCAAAGAAAAAGCATGTCAGGAAGTTCTTAACAGTTTCTAGAATAATTGTATTCTGTATCTAGCATTAGGAAATGGACTTTTTTTTTTAAAGATGCATAAAACTAACTGCAGTTTATTAGATGGAAACCGTTTGTTTATCACCTCCCACCAGCTGCACCCTAATGGAGACAAATTGTTTCCCGTGAGCTAGCACAGTGATCTAAAATTATTTGTTAATCTCCAGTTGTGCTTGGGCAAAGTTACTTGTTCTTGGACATCGAGGGAGACTGAAATAGCTATGTCCTGGCATGCAGATGAGCACACAGCGTGCAAAATAGCTCTAGCAATGTTGCAATTACCTCTGTGGAGCACAAACCTCTCCCTCCTCATTTTGTCTCCTCTTTCAGTTACAAAATGGAGGAGCTTGTCACCATCCCTCGATGTATTCTCCTTCCCTGCCTACACCTGATCCAGCTCAGTGGATCAATATCCTGAACTCCAATGAAAACCTACTTAAAGAGAAAGAGCTTCTCATTGACAGGTGAGAGTTTGCTACCGACATGTGGCTTAAGGACTACAGTGCATTTCCTTTTGGAAAGGGAGGGTTTTGAAAGTACCAAGGAAAGCTCATATCTGAGTCCCTTTTACCTGACTGAGTTTTGGTGGTTGGTGTTTTTTTTTTTATTTTTTTTTTTTTTCAAAGAACAATGTAATGACCTTTGAGAACAGCCTATTTTTTTTCATGAGCTTTCCTCCCCTGAATCCTGAAGGGTTCAATTAAATCAATTTTCATTACGGTTTTCTGTCCTTTTATAAGGAATAAAGATTTCTGTTCACATCATAATTATCTGGAATGTTGTGCCTTTTTGCTTGAGGACTTTCTGGGAGCTCTTTGAGATCTTAATTTTAAATTTGTTCTTTGTGAGTTTGGGCTGGCAAACAACGTTTCTCATACCTAATGCTAGTGGTCCATAAGCCCTTTTGAAAAAGTAAGTGCTAATGAAAACTACCTTCAGCAGGTAACTGGACTGTAATACTTTTTTCTGCTTGGTCACTCTGAGTCCTTTGCCTGTTCATTTTACTCATAAGCTCAGCAGCAGAGTTGGATCCTCCAAAGCACGCAAGGCTTGTGTGTTTAATGTATAATGATTGCTGGGGCAGGAGGCTTTGAAGGGAAGGGAGGGAATAAAAGTTAATACCAATTGTAAAAAAAAAAAAAAAAAAAGTTGAAATGGGTATCTTTCAGATTATTTCTCTGCAGTTCATTTGTGAGTTGGAGTTGTCTTTTTGTTCTGCATGTCACTGTATGGAGCACTAGAGTTGTGGTGTCACTGTTCATGTTTTATTGCTCTCTACTGTATGTTTGAGAACAGTGTGTTTTTTTTTACAGACAAAGACAACACATATCCCAGTTGGAGCAGAAGGTCCGGGAAAGTGAACTGCAGGTTCACAGTGCCCTGCTTGGCTGTCCAGCACCCTATGGCGATGCCTACATGTTGAGAATGCAGGTAATTTGGTGCAACAGGGTGTCAGTAAGAAATTTATTGAATCCAGTGGTCATACCACTTCTCATTAGGTGTTTACTCTGCATATCCCTCCTACTCAGGAAAATTAGCCTTTGTATGGCATCCCAATTACCTGTCATCTCTGAGATCTCAAGCCCTGAAAGTACTACTGTTTGTTTAGAAGCTGTGCTAGTGATGCAAACGCCTGACAGCACTGACAAATGCTATTTCAGATATTGCAGTATATAAGATGGGCTGAATGATGTTTGGGAATCAGGAGGGCTGAGAACACAGCTCTGAGACAGCGCAGCTTCTTAGTGCCGGTTTGTAACTAACCAAATTCACAGGCTGTCTCTGTTTGCAGGAGCTGCAGCGGGAGAATATGTTTCTTCGAGCACAGTTCACAGAGAAGACTGAATCGCTCAGTAAGGAAAAGATTGAATTGGAGAGAAAACTGGCTGCTGCAGAGGTGGATGCAAAGCTGATCCGGGAGTCACTGAAAGAAACTGTGCAGAAACATGCAGAGGAGTTAAAGAAACAGGAAGAAAGGGTACGATCCCATTGCTCTAGAGATAGAAAGGTGTTTTTTCTTTGAGAAGCCAAAAGTCAGTGTAGTGTCTAGATGGAAGCCTACTGTGGCAGTGTGTTATTGCAGGTATTTTCTGATCTCCTTGTAGAGTACTTTGGTTTATAAGCAAAAGCCCTTCCTCCTGCAGCTAAAAGTATTTCAGTACCTCCTCTTTTACCCAGAGAAGCAGGCTGTCTTTAGCTAAGTGAGCAGAAATGCTGTTGATTTTAGGGAGATATTGTATTTTGGTGTTGAGTGCTGTACAAAAAGGTAAATGAGTGTGCTTACAGAGGACTGAAGAATGGATAAGAAATTATGTAAACTAAACTTGTATATAACTGTCTGTGTAGGTAAAGGGAAGAGACAAACACATTAATAACCTTAAAAAGAAATGCCAGAAGGAATCTGAACAAAACAGAGAGAGACAGCAGAGAATCGAGACACTGGAACGGTACCTGGCTGATCTACCAACCCTTGAGGACCACCAGAAACAGAGTCAGAAGGTAAAACTTTCTCTGATTTGTGATGATAGCTCTTCACATACTTGCTCAGATAACTTTTCTACAGCTGCAGATAATTCTTTGTGCGGCTGCCCAAGTAAAGTTGTGGTCTGGCCTTTTTGGAGGAGGAATGTTCTAAGCTATAGCTGAGAATTGCTGCATAGGTGGTAAAAAATCTGCCTTGCGAATGTAGTTGAAACATGGTGTGTGTGGTGAAACCTCTGGGAGGCCTCTAGAGTCTTGTGATGGTCTTTGTTGCAGCTGAAGGAGTCTGAACTGAAGAGTACTGCTATGCAGGAAACAGTGCTGGCACTGGAAACAGAGCTTGGAGATGTCCGGGCTGCTTTCAGGGAGCAAGAGATGCAGCTAGAAACCCAAAAACACAAGGAGCTGGAGCTTCTTTCCACTGTGCGCAGGTAAAAATTGGGAGGACTAGAGTAACCTTCATCATAGCACTGAAGTAATTGCTGCACAAGAACAGTGATGATTCGGCACAGCCACTGTCCCACCTGTCAGAACCAGGTTGCCATGGATTTGTGATGATTATGTGAGTGCTCGCCAAAACAGAGTGTTCAAATTCTGTGTGCCAACAGTGGCGGGTGGGAGCAGAACCAGATGGCTGAAAGAATGGGGGCCCCTGTTTTGTCACCTAGGCTTGTCTCTGTCCTCAGGTTTATTGCTCTCAACTGTAAATCCTTGCAAAATGGACCTATGTAATCTGCAATCGTTGCGTCTCTGCAAATGTGCTAATATCATGGGTAGGGCTGTGTCCAGGGAGAGAGAATCCCTCCTTCAGTCCTTGCTGTTTGCGAGCTGGGTTGCAAACAGGGCAATACTGAGATCTGATATGAAAATAACCATTTGCCTCCTCATATTGTTTAGTGAGGGAAACACCCTAAATAAAGCTGGCTTTCCCATGGTGTTCTCCTAATTTCAGCTTGCAGGACAAGGTGCAGCAGTGTGTAAAGAATGCAGAGAGAGGACCCCCGGCCCAGGATGGGGAGAGACAGAAAATAGAAAATGACTCTTTGAAGAAAGAATGCGACTGCCTCAGGAAGGTAACAAGCTGTCCCAACTGGGAATCACACATTTTTCCTTCCACTGACTCACACCAGGCACTAAAATGAAATCAGGGACTTTTGCAGTCATAGACAGCCACAATTGCACTGAAGCAGCAGTTCCTGGAATTCCAAACTGAGGGGTGTTAAAAGCTGTTCTTGACGCAATAACTATGCGCTCCTACAGTAACACTGGCGAGAAGTTGCAGAATGCAGAAGAGGGGAGAGGAAAACCACAAGAATGCAACTTCTCCCATCTGGTTTTAGCTGATAATTCTAATGGTGGTTTTTATCAGGTGCCTTTCATCAGGGAATCTAAGTCCACTACTAACAGAAGTAGTGATTAAAGCTGTAAGTGGACAGGAATGAGAAGGAGAGTGGATGCTGTCCTACTGAAGGAGAAATCCTGGAAGTATTACTGAGTCTGTGTGGCCAGTTCTGATGCCTCTGCTTTTGATTTCAGATTGTGGACAAACAGCAGAAGAAGATAGAGCAGTTGTCCTTGCAAGTAAAGGTGAGAGGTGACTGCAGAGGGACCTAGAATTGAGAATCTGCTGTGAAGTGAGTTAGACTTACTACTTTCCATGGTCTGTTCCAGAACCTGGAAGAACAGGTGGCCCAGGAAGAGGGGACAAGCCAAGCTCTGAAAGAGGAGGCCATGAGAAAAGAAAATGCACTGCAGCAGCTCCGGACTGCTGTGAAAGAGGTCAGAGCGAGAGTGTTTAAAGTGCCCGAGCATAGCAGAACAATGGATTGTCTTTTAGCAAGACCTTTAATTTGCAGAGAGAAGCACAACCTCTCCTGCTTCCTGATAGTCGGTTGCCCTGTCAGTTGCTCTGAAAGGACCTCTTCTCTGTTCAAAAGCAGGAGGAGAAAGGCAGTTTCTGCCCTGGGAACTTCAGCTGGGGCTGCGGGTTGTGGTGGAGGACACTGAGCTTGCCAGCTGGGGGCAGCAAGGCAGAGAGCTGGAGTCCAAACTCGACTGCAGGGCTGGAGTCCCACTCTCAAGCCTAAAGGAAGCCGAGCACAACAGCAGCCTTTGAGGGAAGGGATGGCCAGTGTTGGCGTGAGCGGGTGGTGCACAGTCTTCTGGAAGCTTACGTTGTATCATGCCTCGGCAGGGGCAGCGTAGTGTCAGGGGGTGCTTCCTGGTTCTGCCTGGAGAAGTGAAGGCTCCGGGGAGACCTTAGAGCCCCTTCCAGTCCCTAAAGGGGCTACAGGAAAGGTGGGGAGGGACTCTTGATCAGGGATTGTAGCAACAGGATGAGGGGAAACAGTTTTAAACTGAAAAAGGGTAGATTTAGATGAGATATCAGGAAGAAATTCTTCACTGTGAGGGTGGAGAAACTGGCCCAGGTTGCCCAGAGAAGCTGTGGCTGCCCCATACCTGGAGGCGTTCAAGGCCAGGTTGGACAGGGCTTGGAGTAACCTGGGCTGGTGGGAGGTGTCCCTGCCCATGGCAGTGGGGTTGGAACTAGATGATCTTTAAGGTCCCTCCCAAGCCAAACCATTCTATGATTCCTGTCTGATCCAGGAAAGCTAAATGCTCACACCCTGTAGGACTGACACTCGCTTATCTGGCGAGAGTCTGGAGGGTTTGATGTAAGCCTGCTGCTCCTGTCCTCAGTGCTCCCATCATTATCGAGCAGTTGTGTCAAGTTTCTTAAAGTGTGCTAGTTCTATACTGAGTGACCACTAATCTGCTGTGTCCGTTTGCTCAGCTTTCGGTGCAGAACCAGGATCTCATTGAGAAGAACCTGACTCTTCAGGAACGACTCCGGCAGGCAGAGCTAACCACCCAGCCACTGCCTGCTGAGACAGCCCACCTCGCCCAGGAGTTGCACAGCGAGCTGGCCAGTTGTCTGCAAGATTTGCAGTCTGTCTACAGCATCGTCACTCACAGGGCTCAGGGCAAGGATCCCAACCTCTCTCTGCTCCTGGGCATTCGCTGTAAGTATGTGGAGCGATGGCAGAGCAAAGCCTTCAGTTCCTGTGCTGCAGTAGACTTTAACTCACACATAATGTAGCATGGAAGGTTCTCATCTTTCTGGGATTCTGAACCTTCCTTCCGTGGTTAGCTAGCTCTAAAGGTGCATGCTGTAATAACTAAATGTTAAGTGGTACCTCTTTTGCAAATGTGCTTTGGTTTTTCTGGCTCACTT
This sequence comes from Vanellus vanellus, assembly GCF_965231255.1. Lineage (NCBI taxonomy): Eukaryota > Metazoa > Chordata > Aves > Charadriiformes > Charadriidae > Vanellus > Vanellus vanellus. The sequence goes on along the minus strand of NC_138927.1, from coordinate 4,490,009 downwards.
GCAAATGTCTGTGATCCTGGGTCAGAATTGCATGCAAGGTAACTCCCTTCTCTGACCCCACAGTTGTGCAGTACTCTGCTAAGGAGAAGGACGACTTGCTGAGCCCTGATGGACTTGCAAAGAAACTGGTGGAGGTGAAACAGCTTCACAAAGAGGTGGAGGACTTAAGGACGGCAATATCTGACAGATATGCTCAGGACATGGGAGATAACTGCATCACCCAGTAAAGAACACTCCCCAAAGTAAGACAGGAAATGAAGACTTGAAAACCTCAGGAGTCTAGCGCTCCTACAACCCAAAACCTATTCAGCACTTTACCATCCCTTTGTTCGGGTACAAGATGTGTGACTTAACCAATCCCTGAGAAATCGGGGTTTGTTGCCAGAAGTGTTTGGCTGCTGACTGGCTAACTGGAATCGTTCAGGGCTTCGGTGTTGGGCTTTGCAGTAGCTTTGATCTTGTGGAATGTGTTTATGCTGTGTTTGCTGGAGCTGGTGTGGTCTCTGATGCTGGGAGATGAATTCTGAATTGCCTTCCAGGCATGTCAAATGCTGAACATGCAAATGTGACAGTTAAAATGATCACTAAAAGGAAATATATGCCCTGGTCTTTCTGATAAATTCTCTGTGCAGATCCTGTGTGACTAGTAAGACCAGAGGATTATCAGAGTGTTCAGGGAATATTTGTGGACTTCATAGGTGAGCAGGTGTGCCAGTTATACTGGTGCTAATTACATCAAGGTGCTACAGGCACCTCAGATCCTGTGTGCACAGTTCTGTCTTGGATGGCTGTGTTCACAGAGCAGGACCCACTTTGCTCAGGTAAATGCAACCAGACCCTTTCAGTCGCCAAAAGAGTTGGGGAATAAAGCAACACTAAAGGAAGACTCTGAAAGCACTCCCCCTGGGCATTGTTACCCCAGAAGCCTTAAGCTTTTTATCCCTCCTGAAATAGCACTCTGAGTGTGGGTATGATTCAGACTGCAGAGGAAGTGGATTGATGCTGAAGTGCCTTAATGTGCTAGAGAAACCTCCTGTCCCTATGCTGCTTCATGCCTAATGCATCTGCTGGCAGGGTGAGGAACTGCTGTTTCTTGTAGCAGCCTTTAGAGCCATCGCAAACAGTTCTGGGGAGCCTCGAATGTGTGTAGCCCCTGCCAGAGCCACAGAGAGCCTCTGCACCCCTGAGGGAACCCGCTGCAGGCCAGCGGGATGACACCGCTGCTTGGCACTCTGCTTGCTAGGGAGAAAGCTGTTCTGGTCCTAACATGGCAGGATGATGGTATAGCTGGATCCGAGCTCTCCCTGATGTCTGCAAGGCAGTGACCACTCGGGCTTTGTTGTAGACCTGCTCCTTGTTCTCTGGGAGCTCCCTGCTTCTCTGCTAAGTAATGGGATTTCTAAATAAATCAGCATGGGATGCGGTTCACTTTGTCACAACCCTCTAACGTTAGTGGCAACTTGTCCTGGTACTGAGTGCTTGCTTATGACAGTGCTGTGGTGCTGAGGGTGGAACCTTTTTGGTTTTCAGCTTGAGTTAAGGGCAAGATAAGTTGGTAGTATAATGGGGGGGAGGAAATACTGCTGAAACTTCTGTCTGTTTGGTTGCTCTTGGTTCACGTTGCGGCTATGAGCCCTAGATTTAGAAGTGCTTTTGTTATTCCTCTGTGTTAAATTTTAAGACCAAATCTGTTTCGTTCTTAGTGTTTGGCCACCATGGGTGATGGTGGCAACAGTTTAGTTTGCTGTCCTGAGCTACCCCCTGCACAGCACGAGGAGAGAGTGCAGCAGCATCTGCTGGGCGGCCAGCTCTGTGCTCTGTTCTTGCCGCATCTAGTATAGGACACTTCTGGCTGTTTCTGTTCCCAGGCTGCTGATGCCATGTACTGAGCTAAATGTGGGCCAAGGCTATTTCTTGAAGTCATTTGTCCTGGCTGCTGGGAGCTCTCTAAGCACTGGGGTGCAGAGCAGCACCAGCTGTGACAGTGGCTCTCTCCCGCAGGTTAACAGGGCACTGTTTAGCACCGTCTGTATTCTCTTTGGGGTGCAAGATCTAGTTCCCAGGTGCTGTGCGGGGGATGCATTTGCCCTCTGCCCCTGCAGAGCTGGCTGTGAAACGGGATCGTGGCTGAAACCCCATCTCGGCCGACGCTTGGAGCCTCGCGCCTGGCCCTGTCCCAGCAGCTGCGCTGCCCAGCTCGGGAAGAGAAACATCCCTGTGTCATCCTCCTGCAAAACTGGACCCGTCTGGCTAAGATGGTGACCCCATCTGCTGCGTGTGACTACTGCTCTCCGTGCAGGGGGAACCTCGGGCCTTTCCTTACAGAGCAACCCAAAGAGGGGTGGGTGGCACCGCGTTGCCACCCGGTCCCCTCGCTCAGCGTGTCCCTCCCGTCGCCTTGCCTGCGGTGTGTTCATGCCGGCCTTTGTCTCACCCGTTTGTTTGTACTGAGTATTTTGAGTATAAAATAAAGCCGCTCTGCTCCACTCGTGCGAACCGGCTCCGTACCGGGGAAGGCTGGCGGGGGGGTGCCGGGGCCGGGCCCCGCCGAGGCCGCATGCCCGGGCCCGCCGGTCCCATTGGTCCTCGCAGTCACATGCCGGGCGGCGGCGGGGCCGCCCGTTCCCTCCCTCCGAGCCTCCCTCCGCCGGGCTGAGCGCAGGGAGCGGCCGCGATCGCAGCATGAGCACCCTCAAGGTCTACAGCACCTCGGTGACCGGATCCCGGGAGGTGAGGGGCCGGCGGGGGCTCCGGCAGGGCAGGTCTGGGCAACCCCCTCTTCCCTGGGGTGGGCGGCTCTCCACCGTGGAGCTGCGAAGCCTCCCCCCCCCTACCCCATCTCAGGTGTCCCCTCCCCTGCTAACGCTGCACCATCCCCTTCTTCCCCCGAATCCATCCCGCCGTGCTGGGTGTGTCCCGTCTCCCCCCAGGACCGAGCCCCGTGGCCAGGTGGGGTCTGGACTGTGGCCCGTTGCTCCATGAGCACTGCGCTGAGTGTGGCTGGGGTGCGTGCCCGCCCTTTGGGCTCCTCTCCAGCTCCCCATAACCTGCCTTTCCCGCCCGGGTTCCAGATCAAATCCCAACAGAGTGAAGTAACCAGAATCCTCGATGGGAAAAACATCAAGTACGAGCTGGTGGATATCTCCCAGGACAACGCTCTCCGGGAGGAGATGAGGGCAAAGGCAGGCAACCCCAAAGCCATCCCACCCCAGATTGTCAACGGAGATCACTACTGTGGGGTAAGGCTTGTGCTCTGCACTGGGAATAAGCACCGTGGAGGCTGGGTGGTGGGCAATAATCCCATCCCCTTGGTTTTGCTATAAATGGTGTCAGGATGCCTTTCAGAAGGCGTTTCTGAGGTGCGTGGACAAGGTGCTGCCAGGGTTAACGGGCGTTTGGAGCGCACTGGCTTGTGAAAAGCAGGACCCGGGCAGGGGGACTCTGGCTGACAATGGGCAGGGGGGGTTGCACTGTGTGGGGCTGTCCCCGCTTTGCCCTGTCATCCTCTCTGTGACTGTCACCTGTGCTGTGAACCAGTTTGTGCTGTGTGCTCAGGGGACCCTATGCTGCCTGACTGGTGGGAGCATATCACCCACTCTTGCCTTGTGAGTGACCGTGTGGCTTTTCCCTGCAGGATTACGAGCTCTTTGTGGAAGCAGTGGAGCAAAACACCCTGCAGGAGTTCCTGAAGCTGGCCTGAGCCCCAGGCTCCCCTCCCGTCCTGGACTCTACCTGCATTCCTGAGCACCCTCATCTCCGACCACCTTCACTTCCAGGTTGTCAGCACTGTCCTGGCACCGTGACCTGTATCCCAGCATAGGGAAACCCATGACCAAAACTACTCATTGCAGCTGCCTACAATTCCCTCCTGCCTAACCCTGATAATCATTTCAGAGGGATCCAAAGAAAGTCTGATGCTCGCTGCGCATGGCCTTTGAACAAAGCTGGGCCTGGCTCACACCGCAGCTTCCAGTGCCTCTGTAAACAGCAAAGCCTCTGGGGCTGTGTGAAGTGCAGCCGTCCGTCAGCCCTCTCCTCTGCAGGGAGAGTTTCTGCTTCAGGAGGGAAGGGCTTAGGATTGCATGTTACTTCCCACTTCTCCCAGTTGCTGTTAAAATTGTAAATCCTGCTGCCTCACTTCCTCTTTTTTTTTTTTTCATCTCAACTGCAGAGATTATGGCAAGTAAGTTGATTTTTTTTGTTTGTTCTAATTTAATGCAAAAATACTGCACAAAGCTGGGGTCTGACCACCCACCACGGAGAAGGCTGGGGGCGAAGGCTGGTGTCACTCGGCAGGCTGCCCGGGGGGATGGATAGGCCTAGAAGTGACCTGTGCTGCTCCGTCTGCCCTCCACTGCTATGCGGTGCCAGGGCTCCCTCGCGAGCATTAATGGCTCAGGGCTGCTCCAGAACAGCTGATGCTCCAGCTGTCTTATCTTTCCTCTTTGAGTTGGCTTTTTTGCAACCCGGACCAAGTGCATTTTGTTTTCCTGCCAAAAAGCAAGTTTATAACCAGTGTTGTCTTCCGAGATGCTATTAAATGTTACTGTACCTTTCACGTCGGTGCTTGTGCGTTTCTTTTAAATTTGGTTTTATTTTGACTACAGGTTAAACATCACCCTGCGTAATGATTCTGAGTAATTTCCAGCTTAGAGAAACCGAATCAGTTGTACTTGCTGCTGCAGCCTGACACAAAGATCTTAACACCTTAGATTGCTGCCTCTAATCAAAGGCTCACAGGACTTGTCTGAATATATCCTACAGCGTGGTAGTGACAGGTACCTCTCTGTGGGGTGAGAATGGCAGCCTGGGGGAGGGACGGTTTCAGCCCAGACATAGGAGTCAAAAAACCAAATCCCTGGCACAAAGTCTTACCTGGTTGGTTATAGACCAGGATATAGAGGGGCAGTGGAAAATGCTGCCCTACAGGAAGGTTCCCTGTACACTCCTATACCTGCTACAGGTGGAAAAAGGAGGAAACTAACTTAGAGCAGTGGGGATTGAGTCACTGGTCACAGGGACCCTGTGGAAGCAGCTGGTTTGCACGAGTGGCGCTGCCTGTATTTGAGTTGTGCAGGGTCCAGCTCTGGTCAGAGGGCTTTGGGAAGTGTTCTGGGTGTCCTGCTCTCTTCCACAGCAACTGTGCCTTTGAAATCTTAACAGAAGCGGAAATTGCAACTTAAATAAATGGTTTTATTGGGAGCCTATAATGAGGGCTGGGTCTCTGCAAAAAGGGAACCTGCCAGAAGGCGCTGCCTCGCACAAGTGGGAGTGTCGTCAGCTGGGAGTCAAGTGGGAGCTTGTCACAGTTGAAACAGGAAGAATGTGCTGGGAAAAGGGGCCTGCAAAGCACAGCCCCAGCCCACAGGAGAGGGAGGAGGATGCTTTACTCGGGCTTCAGCAGAGAAGCAGCAAAGGGATTATCATCTTCTCCAATGACATGGTGTCCTGTTGCAGCATCCAGCTGCCGAGGGAGGGAGGCTGGCAGCTCTGGGTTTTTGCAGGCGGGCTCGGCGTGGCTGTGAGCTGGGGCCCTGCTGGATCTGGGGGCTGTCCAAGGGAAGGAGTTGTTCACGTACAGGAAACCCAGTAGCAGGATCTCCTGGCTGAGCTAGGTCTGGCTCAGTCCCAGCATTGGAATGGCTCAGGGCCTTTTGGTTTAGCTTCACCAGGGACCGTATAACTGAGCCCGTTTCTCTCATGGTCTGAGTGCAGTTGAAATCTCTGGGGAGCAGCTGTGTGGAAAGCAAATTGACCCTGGCTGTTTGTCTGTCCTGCTGCTATAGAAAATCCCTGAGCCCAGCTAAGCAACTGCCCGCTAGCAGTGTAAAGCCGATGGCTTTCCCTGGGCAGGGATCAGCCTGTGTAACCTTCAGCAGAGGTGAGAAACCAGGCCTCAGGTTTGAGCTGACAGAAATGCCCCTGTGTTAGGAGCCCACCTCTCTTGGGGAAAAGGATCCACCCGCGAGGCAGCAGGACTGGGCCTGGCACTCGCTGCCTCTGAGCTCTTCTCTCCATCCCAGGTAACAGCGCAATGAAACAATCTGGAAAGACAACCCTCTCTTTTCCCAGCTAGGGGAGGTTATAACACAGCTAACGGTGCGAGGCAGCTCCTTCCTCTTGCAGAGCTTGGGATGAGCAGCTTTTGCTGTTAGGCTGTTTGCAGCCCTGTCCCCTCTTGTTGGGAGGGGTCTCTTCTTCGAAGCAGCAAGGAGGCATTGGGGATCAGGCCGCATTCCTGCAGGCTCCTGGAGTTGTCTGCGTACACCCTCTGGGGAAAGGTACTGATGATCTCATATGAGTCGGAGTCTCCACCCCTAGGAAAGAACAGCACAATCTTTCCTACATGGAGGATCCCCCAAGGTTTTGCTGAGATGCTCTGGCTGATCCAGCTGCGGTTAGGTAAGAGCAGAGGGAGACACTGTTTCACAAGCACAGGCTGAGCAGAAAAAAGGGCTTCCTGCCCAAACTGCTAACAGCCAGGCACAGAGCAGCCATTCCAGGCTCCACAGCTGCAGTGGGGAACGAGGTTCTTGCATCCCAACAGCAGTGAGCTCATTGTCGGCTCTGACTGAGGCCAGAGCTACGGCCTGCAACGCAGTGGGAAGAGGCGAGAGCAAAGGGGTCCCCTCAACCATCTGGAACTGTCCCCAAAGCTCTTGGGCAGCATTGAATGTGTTGGGATATAGAGCTGGCTGAGCAAAGGGTGGTGTTTGTCCAGCAGCAGAACCATCAGCCAAGCTGAAGGCTGCAGCTCAGCTTCCAGGATCCACCAGCACCTTGGGAATGGTGGTAATAGGCAAGTGCTGCTGAGCAGCTGGAAGGAGGCAAAGGCAGTGGTGGACCTGGGTCAGATGACAATTTTCAGAGAACAAAAGAGGCTTATCTCTGCTGCTGTGTCAGCTTTTTGGGAAAGGTGGGGATTAAATGCTCTGAGCTAAGCGTGACCCTGGCAGCACTGCCCAGAGGGCATCGCTGGCGGTGGAGCCAAAGCAGCAGAAGGGTGCCCAGCAGCTCCTGGGGCTGGGACTGTAACCCTCAGCCTGCTCAGCTCAGGCTCATCTGTCTGAAGCACAGTTCCAGGGCCTTCAGCCGCAGCTGAGAAACCTTCCCTGGGGCTTTACGGAGCGAGGAAAGGAGGAAGTCCCAGGCTTACCTGGCATGCACGAGGTGCTGGCGCAGGTCCCCTATGGTTTCTGTGAACAGCATCTTTACAATGTATGTCTGCTCCCCACTCTCAGATTTGATGCGGAGGGTGCAGACATCAGGGGCAGAAGCTTCAGCCTCTTCAGCTGTCTTCACCCTGGAGGTTAGAATACCTCGTCAGGTGAGGAGTGAGGGCTCGGCCAGCGACAGAGCCTGCGAGCTCTACTCAGCAGGCAAAGCCTCTGGGCTGCCAGGGTGATCTGAACAGGGGGAGAGGTGTTTCATGTTTGGGAATGTCCTTGAGATGAAAGAGGCCCAGTCTGACTGCAGGTGAGCAGCCTGGCCCACAGACCAAACTGCTGCTTTGCTTTCCCTGCTTAAAGGTGCCTTGGAAAGAGAGTTGCTGACCTTTTTTAGCTTTTTCATTTTAGATCAGGGTTGTCTGGTAAGTACTTCGTCCTACTTTCTTGATTAAAAATAATCTGCTTGGGTTTTTTTCATTAGCTATTTGGGTCTTGTCTTGCCAGAAGACTATGAGTGGAAAAGTGTTGTTAGTGTGACCTCCCACTTGGGCATCAGTTTCCTTGAGGAATTCTCCCATTTAACGTGATCACAAACAGCTTTTTAGATGGTTTCAAACTCTTAGGCTTTGGCTTGCTGTTGGGAAAAGTATTTCACAGCAATAAGTAAGTAATATTTTGAACAACAGAACCTTTTGTTAGAGATGTAAATGATGGCAAGTTTACCACGAACAGTTTAGTGGTCTTCCCAAAAGATCAAACTTGGCTTTTTTTTTCCTAATTATTTCTAAGCTATAAAATGGGCGAGTCCATTTACTTCCTCAACTGAAACCCCTGAAATAAACCCTCAATGATGAAATAGGAGGAAGATGAGAGAGCGCCTGACAGGGCAGGGATGAAGGGGCCATGCCGGTACCTCTCCAGGGCAGACAGTCTGGGTGTCTCCACCAGGATCTCTTCGCTGCTCTGCACCCCACCAGAGCCCTGAAACCAAACCAGGTGAGTGTCACCGCTGCCTGCTCTGCACAGAGAGCAACCAGTATCAGGAAAGCCCAGGAGCAGGTGCCAAAGTGCCACGTGTGCCCTGGTGGAGCCTCTCTGGGGGGAGGAGGTTACGCAGAGCTGAGAGGCCCAAGGAGGGGGTACGGGGTACAGTGCTGTGCAGGGCGCTGAGCCCAGGGAATCGCTGCCCGCCTCATCCTATGGGTGTTTGAGGGGTCCACTCGTACCTGCTGTGCTGCTCTGGCTGAGCCTTGGACATCAATCACTTCTCTGTGTTTTGAGGACTTAGAAAACTTGTTGAGAAGCTGCTCCGAGGAGAGTTTGGGACCTGCCAGAGCAGAGAGGAGATGTGTCCACATGCAACCTTTTTGACAAACATTTTTTCCCCAGAATAGGCTGATTTGGTGAAATGTGAGAGCACAACAGCCAACAGGGAGAGCTCTAACCTTCCCTAGCTAGGCTTAGACTGGCTCTTGATCTCCCCTGTTGAAGCTTGTCCCACTTTCTGGCCCACTAAATGTTTGATTGTCAACATCAACATTGAGAAACTGTGCAGCCTCTTCAGTGCACAGTTGGGCTGCATGACAGAAACCTTGTCAGCCCTGCTGTGAACAGGAAAAACAGACTATGACAATTTTTACAGGCTTGGAAAGTTTTTCATCTTGTGAGGGTTTATTTGCAGGTGGCCGTTCCTTTTTCTGTGGCAATTTCTTTTTTTTTTTAACTACTTGGATAAAGGAAACATTTAGCACAACTTCTGTTTGTGAATGGCCTTGAGATGAATGATCAAGCAGTACAGTTTTATATAAATAGAAAGATGTTGCTGATGGGCAATGCATGTGTTTGGGTTATTTAGGTATGCATGCACAAACGCACTGTTTTCTGTCTATATGACTGACTGCATTTGACTTTCCAGCCATGACAGATATTTCTTACACAGACTGATGGAGTTTAGAAGCAAAATGAGGAATCTGTGGCCTCACCTTATGTCCCATATTCTCTTATGAAAGTCTGAAGAGGAATCGTCCCATATTCGGTACGGTTAAGATCGGTCTGGCTTGAAGATGTCCGCCTTTACGGAATGAGCTTGTAGGAGAACCGAAGGTTGGTTGCAAGCTACCCCACCCCCAATCTACAGGGTTCCCTCAGCATCCTTTGCTGATAAAGGGGAAGCTAGAAGGAGCTTGGCCTTTCAGAAAGGCACAGGGCAGATATGTTTTTGAAAACCCACTGATCTTCTGGTCTTCTATTATTTGTCATGTTTCATTCTTTAGGAGGATTTAATGATGAGAGGACACCACGTGTGCTGCCTTGCTGCCAGCTCCTGAAGCAACACTGGGGCTACAAGCACAGGGCTCGGACCCAGAAGTGTTGCCTTTCTCACTGAGACCCTACACATTCCCCTCCTACCAGCTGGACTGCCCCAGTAAGGTTTTGATTCTCCTCTTTGGCAGTTAGCTGCATTTTTTAGGCAGGCTTAAGAATTTACCTGGGATCTCAGCGGTTTCCTGCAATTTGCTTGATTTTGAATGGCCAACCACTTGGCCATGGCCAGGAAAACTCCCTGGAAGGTCTCTCTCCCAAAATACCACGTCCCTTCTGTCAGTGACCTGTTGAATTAAGGCCAACTGCCATAAGCAAGTCTGACTGTTGCACAAGCTTGTTCTCACTGCATCAGAGCACAATAAACCACAGCAACAACAACCAAGAGTTGTAAACCCCAAGTGAAACCAAGAGAGCTGCTACTGTGAAAGCTGCTCCAGCTGTCCAAACTCAATGAAATGTATTTTCAGCTCCTATAGGCTCTCTAACAAAGCAAATCCTGGAAGATCCCCCCAAGTCCCCTGGATGGCCCACCCAGACTGCAGGGTAGTTGTTTATCCATCTCAACAGGCACTGGGCAGCTGCTCCTTTCCATGAGTTGTAAGAAATGTGCTTGGACTTGACCTTTCCTCCACGTCTGCTTCCACACTTGAAAACACTCTCCAGGTGGAAAGCAATGTGAAAGCAGCAGGTTGGGGGTGGAGAGGGATTTGGCAGTAAGAAGCTGCAGTGGGAACTGTCAAATGGCTCTAACAGACCAAGGAAGGCAGAGTGCTACCCCGAGGGCCCCAGCAATGGGGAAGGCTGTATAAACAGGCAGTCTTTCTGTCTGGGTTCCACTTATGTTCCTCTTACATCTGGCTGGCTATATCTCTGTGTCCATATTTAGCCCAGGTTACTGTACTGTCTTGTGGCTTCCAGATGTGGCCAGCTATTCACAGATTATAGGGAACCATAGCCACAAGAGCCTGGCACATTCCTTCCTCTTCCACCTGACTTTCTAACTACCACAACTGCCAGCTCACTTGGCTGTCCTGACCTCATACTCGCCCGTGCAGTTGTGGCCTGCTTTCTTCGTGGCAGTGGGTAGGTGCACCCCTCTGGTTGTGCCTGCTTACATTTCGGGTGCACTTGAAGACCTAGATTAGAGTTCCCTGAGGCTCTCTGCCTGCTTTCTGCCTGAAAATGTGGCCTTGGCTTTTTGCCAGTTCTGAGAAATCAAAAAGTGGGGCCCAAAAGAGCCTCAGGTGGCCAAATCCATTTAAATTGTGGCAAAATAAACTCTCCCGACATCCTCCTTGAGAGACACTTGTTCAATCTCTTTTTAAAAGCTTTTCCGGGGTAACTATTTGAGAACTTTTTTTTCTCCTTTTTGTTACACAGCTCTTCAGAGGCTGCACGTACTACTTCTCTTCTACAAAGCCTGCTATGCTCTTAGAAGTCATGTTCCAAACCAATATTCACCGAGGCAGGGGAAACCATTCAGTCCTGTTGCTGAAATGCTCACTTAACTCCCTATAACGGCTCTAGCAGGTGTGCTCCCAGCCACCCTTTCCCCAAGACAAACATGCACAGAATTAAGCTGCGTGTATGCTGTGTTCAAAAACCTCAAACTTAATTTGCTGTTGGGAGCGTCCAACAGATTGGTGAAAGAAATCTGAACAATTTTCTTGAGAGCCAAGAGAGCAATTTCTTCCAAAAAATTGATGAATAGGGTTTTGCACTGCTTACCTGCAAAGGGATGCCATCTGGGTAGCGCATCTGCAACTCTGAAGGGAAATAGCCATCCATAATATCCTGCAGGCATTGCTGAAACAAAATGAAAACTCACGGTCGTACCTCAGACTTTCTATTTATTTCATGACTGATATATTCCTTCTGGGCCACTCCTATTTGTGTTGTTATTGCCATGAAAAAATGTCTGCATAACAGACCCAGAATCTCCATCTCTAAAAATTACTACACAAAGACTTACTAGTCTTTAAAGGCACCAGGGAAAGGCAGGTGAGAAGCTGGAGGTCTCAATAACTGCTCCTTTTTAGGACTGGGATGAGCTCACAAGCCTTATTCCCATACAGTCCCTTTCCTGAGGCTTAGTGAATGACAGCAGGGTGGCTCTAAGTCTAATTCCTCTACAGACCTTTCCATACCTGTGTGGATGGGTCCTCGTAGGGCCGAAAGGGTCCATCAAACATGACAATCCCATTTTGATACAGCGTGAGAGGGAGGGGTTCTGGCTGCCTCAGCCGAGCACCCCGAGGCGTGCGCTCAATTTGAGAAATGCCTTCTCCAGCCAGCACATTCAAATCCTTCACGTTTTCCAAGATTAAATCAAAATCAATCTGGTGTTTGGAAACAACTGCTTCACCTGTGGTGGAGGGATCAGAGTTAGAGAGGGAAGGGGATGCCAGCTAAGCAGCTTTCATCTCTGTGCGGATGTGTTCGAGGTGCGTCTGAGTCCTAACGCTTTGGGGCTGTCTGTGGGGCCTCTCCATGCTTTGGCTTTTGCACTTTTGCAAAGTGTGGTGCAATAGGGCTGCTGTGATGCGGCGCTGCCAGGTTTACATGGGTGTGTGCAAAACCACAAAGGCAGGGCAGCAGGAAAACAGCCCTCTTGCTACAAGCTAATATAACTCCAGAGCCAGCTACAGAGGCAGCCAGCTCTTTAGAGACCACGCTCAGCTCCGTGTCTTTGTTTGTAGTTTCAGAAGTGTTGTGTCGTCCCTTAATATGGTGCTGTAAAATGCACAGAGTGAGGAATTTAACTAGTTGGATTAACTAGATAGCTAGTCTGCCCTGACCCATTTATCCTGAAGAAACGCCAGTGCAAACACAGCTGGCTGCCTGCTGCTTGCCACCAGCAGATTGCTCGCTCTTGCTGGGGCACTGCTGAGGATGTTTATCTGGGTGCTTGAGGAGGGTGGTAGGGTGAAGCAGTAAAAGAGGCGTGATGGGGCAGAAGGATGAAATCAGAAGAGGAAATGAAAGAAGAGGTGTAGGCAGAGGTAAAGCCTTTCGTATTTTCTGTTCTGCCTTTTTTACGATTTGATAAAGGAGGGCAAGGAAACCTCCCTTAAAAAGGGTGAGCTGAAAACAATGTAAATTATTTCTACTGCTTCCCTGGTCTTCTACCCATCTAAGGGAGGGAAGGATTAGTTAGCTAATATTTGCATGGTGTTTAGGAAGCAGCATTAGCTGTACAGCCCAAATATTAGTCTTTCTTTTTTTTCTCTATTACCACTTCCTAAGAAGACTTTGCCAAATACGCTTGGACCCCATACAGCACAATCAGGTCTCAATTAAACCACTCACGTGATAGTTGGGAGGAAAGGCAAACAATACTCTCTGGTGGAGCCAGACAATATGGATAAGTTACTACAGCTACTATATACTCCAAGCATCTGATTCTGTTTTCCCCCCATTTTACGTCAATGTTATTACAGCAATCAAGCTTCAAACATTTAGAGTATGGGAACTCTTCTGGAAGCAGCTGCTGCGAGGCTATCCTTCCAAATGGCTGAGCCATCGAGTTCTCTCCTCTTCCCCTAGACGGGGCTTACAAAATGTACGTATATAAAATACCAACATTCTGCCTGGCTTAGCTCTGGTGAAATTGCTCTATATCTCTGTCCCTGAGATAGACTGATATGAAGACCTCAGCACAAGATCACAAATTCTGAAGACCCAAATTTTGGGTGTTACATGCTTATCTACTCCGGGGGAGTATTATACCTCCTCTAAGCACGCAGCAGGAGCTAGGATAGCTGCTTCAGCAACGAGTGCTGATGCTTTACCTGGCTTCCATAGGCTCCTTACTGGCAGCTCTTCTTCATCCTTGAGCGATTCTAAATCTTCCAGCTGTTCATGTCTCTCTCCAACCCAAATCAGACCATAGTCATTTAGAAACCGCTGTAAGAGGAAAGTGCAAATCAGCATTGTATACCAGAGCTTCGGAAAAGGAGAAACAGAAGCCTGAGAGTGGTCAGCTGTGACTGAGAAGCAGAAGGGGAGGTGAAAGAGAAGGTTTGTCTTGGGGCTTTTTGGCCCTGGCAGACCAACAGACTCACTGGCAGGATAGTAGTAGCAGCTCTGCTAGTAGCCGGCAAAAGGAAGAATGAAAGTATCTGTAGTGTACAGTAATCTCCCAAGACTGTAGTAGCTGCAAAGAATATTTCTACAGTCCCAGAAATCATAATGAAGAGGCTTGCAGGAGGCACAAATATTTGTGTATTAAAAAAAACTTACTGCCCTGTAACTCGCGTCCAACCTATTCTTTCTTTTCAGAAGGGTGAGGTGAAAAATTGTGATGATCAAAGTGGCAGCTTGAAAAAAGACCAAGCAGCCTGGGACTGCGATGATCTCAAACCAAAGGTGCAGATGGCTTAGGGCAAGTGTCTCACCTCCATCTCCCAGACCTGGGTCTGCAGCTGAAGGCACCTAGTTTCCAGTTCCTCTGCTGTAGATGGGTCAGGAGCATCTGAAAGGGAAGACTTGCTTTTTCTATGTACAGCCTTAATGAAGTGTGATAAATAACCCATGTCACACAGTGCACATGCACCAGCAGTACCTGCCTGTACCATTAAGTGAACTTAAGCCTGTACAACACAGCAGCTGAACATGAGCTCTGCATGCTGGTCCCTGACAATTCAACCTGCAGCAGTTTGATAAAGATGACGATAGACTAAAAGATAGTTGTGAATGATACTGGTGAAGTTTAATGCTGTAGGAAGCTGATGTGAGCAGGGCTGTTTGCAATTACACAATGAGAATCACTTGGCTTACTCAGTCTTAAGGCACTTATTAAAAAAATGAGCAGGTGTCCACTAAAGCTGGATCCAGAAACCTAGGCTGAATGCATGATGAGGTAAAAACCACATTTGTGGTTTGACAGGCATGTTCTTGTGCTTCGCTCAGGAAATGGAGAACTTACCACAGCTTTGTGCTAACAAGGTAGTTTAGCCATTGTAGGAAACATGTCGGGGCCCAGCTGGAGAGCTGCTGGACTCCAAGAAACCGAATGGGGGGAAGACCTTCTTCAGTGACTCACTCAAAGCTGGGTTCAATTTAGAGTTACGCTGCCTTACAGGACAAGTGAGCCTGAACCAGTAATCCTGTTTGAGACTCCAAGTAGATTTTTAGTTTCTCTTAGCTGTGAGTAGCTCTGTTTTTCCACCCTGTTTGAACTCTGTAGTATTTACCGTTCTTTTTTTTTCTGACCATCCTCACATATCTTTGTGGTTGGTCTATGCGGTTGTCTATGCTTGTGGAAACTTGGTAACCCATAGAAAATAGGTCAGGAAATAATGTTTTGCACTGCACCAGAAAACCCGCATAACAGATGCAAGTATAAAGTGCGGATCTGCTCTGGCAGATGGTACCACGTGTGCGTAACTGATACCACTCACTGAAGAGGCTCTCGGGCTTTTAAGGCAAGGGTGGCTCAGAGAGGTCTCCAAGCCTGCTCTGTTGCAGTACCAGGAGCTCTGTAGCTCTCCCACAGGTAGGAGGAAGGTGCCAAGGGTAGAACAATTTTTACCTTCTCCTTTCTGAAGAGTCTTCATCTTCTCTTCAAGTTCAGCAATCCTCCTATCCTTCAGGACCAGAACAAATAATGACCCGTTTAGTTCCTTGGCCTTCAGTTTGCATAATTAGTCCTGGCTGGGTGAGTCAGTGGTGCAGGTACTCTCACCCCACTTGGACACAGGCAAAATAAGGGTCAGAAAGGCTGTATCACCTCACAAATACTTTAATTAGACTCAAACGAGGGGTGGGATATAAATACACAGCTCCAAGAATAGCAGAGGGACATGCTGACCTATCTCCCCTTCCTCCATCTGCACAAGAGCTGTAGGCAGCCATGGGGACTCGCAGCCCTGTGCTTCCTGCTCAGGCACAGCTTGTGCCCTGACCTGCAGTGGCTGATCTAGAAATGAAACCAGCATCTCTGCAGCCACTTCTTTAAAGAAAAGAAAGGGTATTTACTCTAAGCTGCAGGAATGCAAAGAGGTCTGCTCGAGGATGATTCTGCTGTATGAGCAGCTGTTGTTTCAGAAAGCAAAAGGAAGAAAGGTCTGAAGCCAAACTGCTAATGGTATCAGTGAAAGGGTGCAGAGAGTCTTTGAGACCTCACAGCAGGGACTGTCCACTCTCCCGCCCCAAAGACTGATACAATTTCTCTGTTGCTTTGCAAAGGCTTGTTTGTGTAATTAACAGAGCAGGCTACAGATTAACTTGGTTTAGCCCAAACTAGGTCTGAGCAGGTGTAATGCTACTGTGGCTTCAGCCATCAAAGCAGGGCACAGAAGAGGTTCAGTAAGGGGCAGTATTTTTACCTTCAGTTGGATTTCTTGTGCTTGTTTCTTTAGTTTTTGTTCCAATAGCATGAGTTTTTGCATCACAGAGGACACGAGGTCCATGTCAGTGCAAGCTTCGCCTGAAAGCACAAGTACATGTTACCTCTCTAAAATGGCATTGGAGGCTCATCTGCACCATAGGGGACTCCACACAAGAATCCCTGTTCTGCCATGGCAGGTAGGACAAGGGTACATTTTGGGCGTTACTGGGTAGAAATCCCTTGTCTTCTGACTGGTAGGGACATGGCTGTCTGACTGACAGCACACTGTGTATATGAGAGGGGGACCACAGGAATTAGCCCTGGCCTGGGGTATTGAGTCCACCAGACTGTCACTGAGAAACTGTGATGGCCCAGAATCCCCTAATCATTGAGGGACTTTACCCTGCATGTTCTTTTGCAGTGTTGTCCCCCTTGAGCAGGAGGGGAGACTGCCTTGTGCTGGATTCTTTGTCCTAGGAGACAGGCTGTCATCTTCTCGGAAAAGGCATGAAGATCATGAAAGAAAGAAAAAAGGTCAGTGTTTTGGATACGACTTCTCCAAAAGCAGGTAAAGAAATACTGGGGTTATGCTGTGGGAAAGAGAGGGCAGGAGAAAGCAGGGTGGCCCAGTCCATTCACTCCCACAAGCACTCTCAGACTAATTAATGAATGTGGGCACTCATTATGAGCCGGGACCCAAGGGAAGGTACAATGTCAGCAGCTGGGAAGAGCAAACACAAAATGGAGCTTGCAGAAAGAGACCATGACACTAGTACAGAGCATCCTGCTCTGTACAGTGAGGCAGAAAGTGGTAATATTGAGCTGTTTTAGCAAAAAGCACGACACTGGGATTAACAGAAGCAGCAAACTTCACTGGGAGTGGAAAGGGAGTTTTTGCTTTAAGATCTAGTAGGAAGGATGTGACCTAAAATGGAACTGTAAAAGCAGATGAGGCTCTAGGGCTTGGTGAGGATGTGGGAACCTTTTGTTACGTATCTGATTTTGGACATATGTAGGAGAGAAAGAGCCATAATCATTGCAAAACATGTAGGATGATAAGAAAAGTCTTACCAGTGGAGGCAATGAACTTGGACTGCTCTGCCCTTTTCGTAAAAATAAAAGGGGATAATATGTAAAAATAAAGCATAGGTTCATTAACTTTGGAAGAATTTGCCTGATGGGCAAGTTTTTTAAAATGTAATTGAAAAGGCTGTCCAAAAAAGCCCAGACTGTTTATTTTTCTCATCAGCCCATCTTCCCAGTCCATATACCCTTGCTTTCTGGGCAGAGTGGGTGTTCATACACCCAGAACTTGTAGTAAAAGTTAAAATCCTTGAGCTGCAACCTGTGGGACCTGCCTGGGAGCAGAGGGGGGGTGAAACCTAGGTGAGAGAGGTGCAGCAGTGCCTGCTGCCTCGGGGCAGGACGGGTGAAAGAGCCAACGCTTGTGATGCCATTGCAGCTGCAGAAAGCAACTCTTGTCCGCTTGAAACTGATGAAGCGCTAACGCGATACGAACCCATGCGAGACCTGACTGACCAACATCCCTGGTACCTGCTGGGGACTGATGCCGGCCAGGAGGCAGCAGGTAAGAAATTTGGGGAGTTTTATTCGAGCTGGTGTTGTTGCAGAGCCTGTCACCATCATGTACAGCCCTGTGTGTCCCCAGAAGGCCGGTAGTGATCAGCTTTTTGAGGGATCGTTGGCAAAAAGGGGCTGAAAATAACGGGAGTAACTGGTACCGCCCGGGGGTGCCTGCGCGTGTGGGCCTTGGGGGAGGCTGGAGGTGGGTGGCAGCGCTGGGGGCACCCGGCGTGTGCTGGGGGGGCGCACCGTGTGTTTCGGGGGGTCCCTCACGGTGCGTGGGGGGGTCCAAAACCGCGGGGGGTTCCCCCCGTTCCCCCGTCGCTGACGCAGCACTCACCCCGCGCTCAGCGCGCCGCCGCCATCTTGTTTACTGGCGGTTGCCACAGCGACGGAGGACCGCTGGCATTGGCTCAGCCCCGGTCACGTGGAGGGCGCGGCAGCATGAGGACTACGCATCCCAGCATGCACCGCTCTGGCGCCCCCCCCGGGGACTCGGGCTATGGCGGCGGGACCCTGGCTATGGGAGCCAGGCCCGGGGCCCTGCGAGGGTCCCTACGGGACCCGCCACCGTCCCTGCTGACTCCCCCCGGCGCCAACGGGCCCCAGCGCGGGTCAGCGGGTTGCCCCGAGGGCACCTGTGCTGGGGGGTGATCCGGCCTCCCGGCCCGCGGCACTTGTGCTGGGGGTGATCCGGCCTCCCGGCCCGCGGCGGGGCCTTCCCGGCCTCCCCGAACCCGCGCCTGGAGGAGGGATTCGCCGGGAGAAGCCGCCGCCGTTTGCCGCTTTGAGGCCGGGGACTGGATTTCGGCCAGGCCGAACAGCTCCCTGCCTGCCCTCTGCCCTGCACACCGGCCCGCAAAAATGGTGCTTTTTCGATCTCTGTTCACTTCAGAGGGCTTCAAACATTTCCCAAGCTGGGGCGGGACCCACCGTGCGCAGCCATGCTTCCTTTCCTCAGCCACCCTCTGCGCCCCTGAAGCTTCAGCTCGTAGACATGGTCTGTGGCACAACCTGACCTGAGGTATCACAGCTCCTCCTAATTTCCTCACCTGCCCCTCCCGTCTCTGTTTTCTAGCAATGCTTTCTCTCACCCGGGCACCACCACAGGCCTGTTTTGCCTTGATGATGTTCTGAACTCCACCCAGCGCTTGCTGTCATCCAGAGAGCCCTTCCCTGAGCGTCCCCCATGCTGCCCACTGCCCCTGTGCTCCTCTACTCTCCGGAGAGCTCAGCCTCGACAGTTGGAGAGGGGCAGAACAGGCTGATTTTTAGCACCTTTTATGGGATGTTGGCTGTCCACAAGAAACTTTCATTCTGACACTTCTATGAAGTGCAAAAAATAACTAAATTTGGTGAAGCTTTGTCACAGAGGAGCCTTCAGCTCTGGGCAGAGGCTGGCAGCAGGTTCGCTGCGCTGTGATACGCTTCACCGACACAAAACCAGACAGCAGGTGTATGTGCTTGGAGCATTTCAGTAGTACTTACTTCAAACCGTATTAGAATAACCAGATCACTTTTGTTTCTTCCTGCTGCTGCAGTTGAGTGGGTGAGGGAACTCAGAGATCTGCTGTGAGGAGATGGATGTTGGGGGGCTGGAAGGGTTTCCCTGATCCATTACCCGCATCAGACTACCCCAGGCATGTAACTGAAATTCATAGGGACAGCTTGGACCCAGCTTCTGCCCTGAGCTGCAGGGAAGGAGGTTTGTTACATGGTGGAATGCAGCGCCCTTGTTGAAATGTTGGTTGCAATTTACAAACTCTCCCAGTGAACCAGGGAGGTTAACCCATAACCACTATGAGTTCTTCATGGATGTGGGGCACAGAACAGGCACTCCCCAGAGAAAAGCAGAGCTCAGCATGGAGGGTTTCATGTCGAAGGTGGTATTTTGTGATGTGGGAAAAGGCAGGGCAAGGTGCTCGCTGCCTTTGCTGGAGATGGTGGCCAGGATGTCCTGCTCGGGGCTGGCTGTGCAGCCATGCCGGGGAACAGGAGGAGTAGGAGCTGCTCTTGTGCCAGGCAATGTAGATCGACGGCTCTGGAGAAGTGAGGCCGAAAGGGCTGTACAGGGTTGTGTCCGTCTGGACATCCCCATGTCTTGCAACTTCTCCCTCGCAGCATCTGCAGCGGATGCGACTTCCTCAAATCACCCTGGGTTCAAACATCCCTTTGGGGTGGTGGAGCCGGGGCAAGGAAGGAGGTGTGATTGGTGAGACAGAGCTAACACTGCGCTTAAAACCTTCGACTGCAATCACTGCGAGCAGATGAGGAAGTGTCACGGCACAAGCTGAGCCAAGCCCCAACCATGCAGCCCCTCCAGCATGCCCACCTGCTCCTCCTGCTCGCCCTGCTTGTCCTCTGCATGGTAAGAGAAACCCCACAGTGTGGGGCCTCACGGAGGCCAGGGGGTCCAGCCAGCTCTGTCCCGGGGGTGTGACGGCAGTTGGGGGGCTGCAGGGTTCAACCAGTGGGAGAATTTCTGCTGAACTTCAGCTGGAAACCTGAGCATTTGACTTTCTATTGACTTTAACGCTGGCTGTCTTACCAGGAGCTTTGCACTGTGGTCTGTAAGGTCTAAATACTTCCATACGTTGCTTTTTTTTAGAGCATTGTTTTACTTAAGAGCATCATGTATATCTGTAACCTTTGCACTTAGCTCTCCGCTGCATCCTGCAGCCTCTCCGTTGCATACTGGCCCCAGCCTGTGCCTGGTGTGGGGACACTGAGGATGGCTGTGGGGACAGCAAGGATGGCTGCAGGGCCATGGGGGTGCTGAGCATGGCTGTGGGGACACTGGGTGGGCACACAGCTGTCTGGTTTCCTCTTGCTGCTCCCCACTGGAGGTTATTTTCCTTCCTGCTGGGAGGCTCCATAAGGGCTCGGCTCCAGCACCATGCTGGTGGATGTCGGCTCTCTCCTTGGTGGGGACCAGTGTGTGGGAGGGTTGAACGTGGCGGCGCTTTTAGGAAGGGTGATGCTTTTCAGAGCAGCTCTCAGGATAATTTTTTTTCCTAAAGCGTGTTGGTAATGGGGCCAGATTTATCTGTGGTTGTTTCGCTCACAAACTCTGCATGGCTGCAACCTGCTGCCGGCTCCACAGGGTGCATTTACTTTTCGGGAGCCCTGCTCTGTGGCCAGGCAAACCAGCCAAAAGCCCTCAGAGCACAAGAGTGCCTGTGAAGAGGCAGAGCTGGGCATCGGGGCCCCATCCCTGGCTCTGTCCCGGCTCCAGAAGGACCCGAGGAATGGTGCGAACCAGCATGGGGGCTGGTTCACGGAGGGAAATGCATCCCTTTTCCAGCAGCCCAAGGCAGTGCTTGTCACTGTGGTCCCCTTTTGCAGGTGTAACACACAACCGCTTACACCAGGAGTTCTGGGAAGGGACCAAAAACCCAGTAAGAGTAAAGCGGTCCTGCACGGTCAGGGCACAAGGGATTCATGCAAACACCTTAATTTGGAAGGTGCTGATCTTGAGAGATGGAAGGAAACTGCCCTGAAATCACCATCCCAGCTGTGTTACATCTCACACGCTGACCGCAATGTCTCTGCTTGCGACAGCCCTGGGGGATGGAGGGTCCCTCCTCCTCCTCCCTGTTCTTTTGTTCAGCATGGGCGTTTCTCAGCTCTGCTCCTGCACCCCGCATCCTCTGCCGCAGGGCCCGTGAGCCACCATGTGCCCAACCACTTCCTCGCCACCATCTGAGGGGCAGAACCTCCCCGGGCTTCTGCTTCCCCCCCCCCCCCCCCCCCAGTCTCTAAAAGCTAGAAACAACAGTGCAACAATGCGAGGCGAGCTTGGGGAAAACCCCAAAGCCAACTGTGATTTCTGCATGCGGCATGAAGGAGAACCTGCGAGGGAAGCGGAGGCCACGTGTCCCCCATGGAAAGGGGCAGTGCAGGCACTGGGGTGGCAGTACCTGCTGGGCAGGGGGGACAGGGCAGTATGGCTGTGGGGACGACCCCCTTACCCAGGACAGATGGGTGAGGGCACTGGGGGGGAAGGGGGGGGGTTCCACCCTGACTCTCTTGTTTTCTTTTCCAGCCCCTTGGCCAGGCCGGGGAGGGGACCACCACCTCCACTACCAGTTTAAAGCAGCCTCCGCAAAGCAGCCTGAGCCCCCCCTACGGCAGCCCAGCCCTCCTCTCCCTTGCCCTGGGGCTGGCTGTGGCTTTCTTCCTGCGGCTTCGCTGACCCGGAGGGTCCCCATCCTTCCCCAGGATGGCGTCCCCTACCCCGCCACCTCCTTGGACCCTCGCAGCATAGAGGACCAGCCATCTCTCCCCTCCCTGCTCCGTACTCCCTCTCCCTCCGGCCTCGCCGCCCCGCCTGGAAGCAAGGCCCCGGGGTGGGTTCGGCAGAGCGAGGCCTACTGCGGGGCTCGGAGAAATAAAGCGTTGGTGTAGAGGCCTCTGGCTCGTCTCCGTTGTGGGGCTGGGGCACGTTTAGTAACGGGGCTGAGCTCTGGCTCTTCCCCGGCCCCGCTGGAGGCTCTTCGGGGCACCTGCGGCCCCGGCTCCGCTCCCGGGCGTACGCCCGGGGACGGGCCTCGGGGACGAGGCCGGGGCCCAGTGCCGACAGCGCCCCCCATAGGCCGGACGGACCCTCTCAGTGCAGTGAGTCCTGGCCAATCCCACGGCTGGAGCTTGTGCTCCCCACCAATCCGATGCTGCGAAACTCCCTGTTATTAGCCAATCACGGCCTGGCGGGGGCTATATAAGGGCGGGTGTGGACGAGAGAGAGACTCTCTTCCTGTCAGGAGCGGCGCTGGTGTGGAGAGGGCGGTAGCGCGTTACGGGGGTGGTACTGAGAGGCTTTTTTCCCCGTCAGCAGCGCCCCTGTCTGCCCAGGTGGGCTGAGCTGGTGTGTTTCGACGTCCCTCCGCGGTTTGCAGGTGCCTCAGCGGTGGCCCAGGTTGTACAGGGGGCTAGCGTCCTCTCTGAGGGTCTCTTGGGCCCTGTGGTGGTGTCCTCTGCCTTCCCGCCAGCATTGCTCTCACGAGCTGGGGATGGGGTGCTCTGTATCCGTGTGCCTGCTGGCTCTGCAGGCCTGGCATTGCCCTTTCCGAGCAGCCCTGCCTGTCGCCCCTGCCTGCAGGCAGCGGTTTGGGCTGTGGCCGACGAGAGCCTGCCTGCCCGCTGGCCTGGCAGAGGAGCACATTGGAGCTGGGCGTCCCTGTGCAGCATGCTCCGCTCTCCTGTGGTTATGCGTCCTCCTGCCCGAACAGGTCTTGGGGCAACTGGGGACACATTTCAGCATAAAGATGGACGTTTGATGAACGGCTGTTGCCGAAAGCCAGAGCAATCATCGGCTGGCTGGAGATGCCTGATGTAAGGACCTTGGTGCACCTGAGTCTGCCGAGGGAACCTCCTGGGGAGGCACTGTGCTGTCTGTTGCCACCAGAACAGCCCGGTTTCGCTGCCGGGTTGATAAATGATTGTTGCCCAAATGCAGTGACTCTTCCCCAAACTGGGCTCAACCTGCTCAGCAAACCGGGCCCTTGCCGGCAGCCGTCTCCTCTCCCCAGCAGCGAGGACAGAAGCGCTTGATGTCTCTGTGTGTGAATTTCTCACCCCATGTCCCTTCTGGCTCTGAGTCATGTCCCCGGGGAGCTCCTACCCTCACCCAGGTGGAGGAGACCTCTGTCCCCCAAACCTCGAAGACGGGTGATGCGAGCCACGATGCAGCTCTGCAGCATGGACACTAACTGTTGCTGAAGCAGAGCTCACCCTGGGGTGATAGGACTGGAACTCCCCCAGGACCAGGCTGGGCTCCCCCCTGAGCCAGAGCTGGTGGCGTCTGGCAGCGCCCAGTGCTCCTGGGGGGCACAGCTTGGCCTACGCCTCCCTCCTTGAAACCCAGGGCCCCGGTGCTGCTTGTGGCCCGTGGACACTAGAGGGCACTGGGCTCCCATCCTGGGAGCAGGATTGGGCCCCTGGAGGCGGCAAGGTGCTGGGGTGCGGGGCAGCTCCCCTGCATGGGGGCTGTCAGGCTGTGGCCGGTGCAAGGACAAGGACAAGGACAAGGACACCAACCACCCAGGCAGAGCTGGCCCAGATGCGGAGGGCCATATCTTACACACATACATAAATACAGTTCAGATGGGGGAGCTGATGAGGAGGGGGCTCTGCTGCTCTCCAGAGGGTCTCGAGCTGGTCGTGTCCATGGGGTCCTTCGTGAGCCATGTACGGGGCTCCCCGGAAGGGGGGTGGGGTGGTTCCCCCTTGTGATGGAAGGGGTGGTGGGCATCCTTCATGCCAGCCGCCGGGGCGGAGGGGTGCGATGTGTGTGGGGTAGGATGCCTCCTGCCCCAGTGCGGGGATGCTGGCAGGGTGTCCCCATCCTGCCCAGTGGCACTTCTGGGCATGCGAGTTGTATGCTGCCCCCTCATATCACCTGTATGTCCCAGATCTGTGTGGGTCTTTCCTCAGCCATGTCCCAAACAATGGCGTGGTCCCGGTCGTAGGATCGGCCGCCTGTGGAGCAAGCGGAAAGTTTCAGGAGGGCAGACTGTGCACCTGATGGCAGTGAAGGGGTAGGTGCCCCATCTCACAGCCAAACACCACGGTTTTGGGGGTCCCTGGGAAAGCAGCCCCTGTGCCAACGCTGAGGCCTCACCCTTTATATCGAGGATCATGTCCTCGAACATCTGGCTGTGGATCCGGCCCTGAGAATCAATGCTCCAGGTCTGTCGCGGCATCCGGGTCTCGGACCACAGCACGGCCTTCGCGCCCTTCCCAGCCGGCCCGATGACCTGCAGGCTCATGTTGGGGGCCACCTGCAAGGAGCAGTGGTGGCCAGGTCAGCCCGTTCCTCTCCATTGCCTCCACCTGGTGCAGAGGCGTGGAGCTCAGAGGGGTATGTAAATGTGGCTGGTTCTGGGGTGGGACATGGGATGAGCAGGAAAACCCCTCAGTGAGAGGTGGGTGTGATTAGGGTGACAAAAACTCCTCAGGGAAGGCAGAGATGCTTTCATGTCTCCAGGGGAGACTTGGGGAAGAGAGAATAAACCAATCTTTGGGGACGAGGCTGAGGTCAGGTGCTGGGAAAGGCTGTTATAAGCCCTAAAAGATCGCTGTGGGGTGGGGAGTACCCCAGCAGGAGTCCTGCCAGGGGCTCCCCAGTCCCCTCCCCGGCTCTGGCTGTCACACATGAGCCCTGACCTGGTTTTTGATCAGCCCATCCTCGTAATACCAGACGGAGCTGCTCTGCTCGCTCAAGCTGGAGACCACCACCCGCCCTGCTTTCATGTCCTCCACGTCATCAGGGACGGAAAGGTAGAGCTCCAGCTCCCTGCTCCTGATGCGGAAATAGATCCGTCTCTGGAAAGAGAGAAACCTTTTTTTTTTTTTTGCACCGAAAAGCCCTGCTGCCTGCACCTCCAGCCCCACACACCACAGCTGAGGAGGGACCTCACCCGGCTTGTGACCTTGTGACTTTGGGAAGGGAGGACCGTGGTCCCCTGGGGCAGCAGCCCTAAGAGTCCTCCCGATCCCTGCCTCTCCCCAGGGTGATGGCTGTGGTCCTGGCCTGTCTCCCATAGCTGGCACAGGCACGGCTCTGCCCCCCGGGATGCCAGGGTGTTTTGCAAGGCGCCTGCTGACTGGGAGCATTTTGCCACCAAGGTGGCCACTCCCAGGGCAGGGGACAGGGATCTGGGGGGGATGCTGCTGGGCTGGCAGTGCCTTTCATGGTCAGAGCTGTCAGAGGGTGCTGCTGCTCTCCAGGCTGTGCCCCGCTGCCTTCTCCGGCTCACCCAGAGCCGTATCCTCCTCCTGGCCATCAGGACTGGCAGCTCTTTAGCTCCATGTGAGCCACCTTCCTCAGTGTTTTGGGGTTCATCGTCCTGTCCCATCCCAGCACTAACCTGGCGGATGGGGTAGAGGGATCCCACGTGCTGGAGCCCGCTATACGTCAGCCAGTTGGTGATTTCGGTGCAGTCCAGCAGCCACTGGCGCCCGCGGAAGTCACCATGTTCACACAGCACCCAGCTGTAGGGGATGGGATGGGATGGGATGGGATGGGATGGGATGGGATGGGATGGGATGGGATGGGATGGGATGGGATGGGATGGACAGACCATGGTCACTCCCGGGCAGGCAGACAGCACCTGCCGGCCGAGGGAGAGCAATGCTGGGGCTCACTTACATCCCGCCTTTGACGCGCACCGACAGCACGTGGTTGTTGAAACCCTCTGCCTGGAGACTCCGCACTTCGTTGTTCAGCTCAATCTCCTTCCCCTCGAAACACTCCAGCCCGTGCAGGAAGATGGAAGGCTCCGAGAAAAACTGCGGGATAGGGGAAGAAGTGTGAGGGGGACAAGCAGGAGGAGCGAGCACCCATGGGTGCAGAAGGGCTCTGAGGCTGGAGAGCCAGTGCCAGGGGCACCTGCAGGAGGGCAAAAAGGTTCTGGGGGGGGTTCTGCCCCCATGCTGGCAGCACTCACCACTGGAACCTTCTTCAAGGAGCGGATGGTGGTGGAGGAGAGGCAGCCCATGGCGCTGAGCGTGGGGTACTCGCCCTCGGACAGCACGTGCTGGTCCCCCGCGAAGGCCTGCCCGTCAAACAGGATCCAGCTGGTGGGGAGGAGCATGCCCAGGCTGACGTGGCCATCGTGGTGGGCATCCATCCCTCTTGCAGCACCCCCATCCTGCCCACCCTCCCCAGGAGTCCCCATGGGCAGTGGTGGTGCTGCCGGCCAGGGTGATGTTCCTGTTCCCATCCCCAGCCGGAGGCAGTGAGGCCCTGGGACACCCTACCTGCCCCCGCGGACTCTGCAGGAATGTGGGACAAAGGCAGCAGGCAAGGCGTCCTGGTCCTCCTCGAAGGCGATGTGGTCCCCCAAGAAGTCGGGCTCTGAGAAGAGCAGGATCTGGGGTGGGGGAGCGGAGGGGCTTGGTGAGGGGGGCAAAGCATCGCCACCACCCCACAAGGAGTCGTGTCCCCCAGGGGGGCACATCTCCCTCCCCATCTGCTGCCCCTGACCTTGGAGACGAAATGGAGGTTGCGTTCCCCAACCTGGAAGCAGACAGAGTAGGGCTGGTTGGCATCTTACCTCAGCCCGGCCCCCACCAGCCCCGTGTGTGGTGGCACCAGTGGGTCCTGCAGCGAAGTGAGGGGTGTCTGATGCTCTCACCTGCAGGATGGGCTGCGCCGAGGAGATGCGGCAATCCGTGGCACCCCAGTCTTCGCAGTTGCGGTACACCCCCTTCTCCAGGATGTACTGTTCGCCCGAGAAGTTGGTGCCCTCGTAGGCCACCCACCTGCCAGGAAAACGTGAGTGCTGGCTCAAAGTCCGCCCCACATCCTTCCCCCTCTACCCCCTGTCCCTGCACTCACACGCCGCTCAGCACGTGGATGGACTGGGTGACGGTGCCGTAGCCGGCCAGCTGCGTGTCGGGTAGTGCCTCGCTCAGCTCCACGCTTGGGCCCTCCTCGAAGTCCATCGCTTCAAAGAGGACCAGCGCCGGGTCGGAGAAGTCCTGCGGGGAGAAGGAGCCCCCCCCAAGAGTCCCTCGGTCTGCCGGGGGGAAGGGGCTGCAGGGCTGGCTGCTCTCCAGGGACCGCAGGGAGGATGGGAGCAGCTCTGGGCACCTACAGCTCTGCATGTGATGAGTTTGGGGGATCTCAGGCCATGCCCAGCTGCCTGATGCAGGCAGGGAAGGCTCCCTTTGGGGGATGAGGATGGGACTGGGTGGGCGCTGGCTCTCCCTTCCCACACTGGGTCCGTCCCCAAGCGATGCCACCTCCCCTGCCCTCACCGTCCGTATCAGCCGTAGGGACACCAGCTCCTTGCTGTATCCACCCCACTGCTTCCAGTCCTGGTACTCCCCTTCTTCCAGCAGGTACTGGTGGCCGCGGAAGCCCTCCTTCTCGTAGCCGACCCAGCTGTGGCACAGGCAGATGTGGGCAGTGAGGTCTCCGGAGGATTTCCACGTGCCAGGACACAAGGACACCATCCAAGTGGTTCCAGTGCCACCCTCTCCCCCAAGCTGCCTGCAGCCATTCCACAGCCACGGGCAGCCCCTCCAGGCCTTTTCCTGAGGGTGATCATCACCTTCCCAGCCTGCTCCAGCTGGGATTGCCCACCCTGCACTGCTCACCAGCCACCCAGGACATGCAGGGAGCCCACGGTGGGCAGTGCCGGCCCAGGCAGGCGCTTCAGGTCATAGATGTCTCGGCTGATGGAAAAGCTGCGGCCCTGGAAACCCGCAGCCTCGTAGATCAGCACCTGGGGACGCGGCGGGGTGAGCGTGGTCCCATGGCCATCCCAGCCCCATGGCCTCGCCAGGCGCTGGCCCAGCACTCACCTGTGGCTCGCCGGGTCTCTCCACGACGGGGCAGCCCTGGAAGGAGAAGGAGCCCCAGTGAGGCTATGGTGGCAGGAAGGGATGGCACAGGGAAATCTGATTCCCCCCCTTTGAAGCCTGAGCTGGTTTTTGGGTCATTTTCGTTCAAGAACAAGCTCTTTTGGGCTTTGTTTCATTGCTTTCCTTCACCACTAACCCACAGGAGCACTTTCCAGAGCCACGCTTGGCACATTTCCACACCGAGCTCTCACTGATGCGAACCGGGAGCTGCTGGGAGATGCTCTCACCTTTCATGCCCAGGGCTGGATGTGGCCCCGGCACCCCAGTAACCATGCCGCAGCAACCAGCACTCACCAGCCTGATGGGGTGCATGGAACAGATGGATGGGTCCTTTGCTCCCCAAGCCTTTAAATTGGGGTACCCGCCCGGCTCCAAAACGTAGGGGTCATCATCAAAGAAAGGCTTGGAGTAAACCAGCCACCTGGGGAAGAGAAGGAAAGCATCACGCCCCATTCCAGCCCATGCTGGAGCCCACCCAGTGCCCACCGGGCTCCACGGTCCCACTCACAGGCCCGAGTGGACGATGATGGAGGCGGCGGCGAGTGCCTGGCCCTGCGTACGGGTGTCCTCAGCCGAGTCGGTGAACGTCAGCCGAGCGCCTTCACCGTTCTCCTCCGCAAACAGGCTAATCTCCGGGGTGCGGTAATCCTGGCGTGGAGCAGAGCAGCATTACGGAGGTCCAGCACCCCCCGCTTGGTGGGTGCGGGGAGACATGGAGGGGGAGCAGGAGGTTCAGGGGGGTCCCTGTGCTCACCCGCACCACCCTCTTGAAGGAGCCGATGCGGAAGGGCCGGCTGCTGCGGGGCTCCTCGCTCTGCCTGTACGCCGTCCAGGGGTTGTCGATCTCCACGTCCCCCTCGGCCAGCACACACTTGCGCCCGTGAAACCGCGGCTTCTCGTACATCACCCACCTGGGAGCGGGGTGGGAGCAAAGGGGTGTAGAGGGGAATTTCTGCTTTTACCCGTAGCCCCACAGCCATCGAGAGCCTCAGGGCAGAGTGTGGGTGGGGACGTCCTGTCACCGCCACGATGCTGGATCGCAGCCACAGTAATTAGCACCGGCGGGACGGTCACTCCTGAACCCCAGGCTGGGACCCGGCCGCCATCCCTGGCACAGGGAGAGCAGGAGCCCCAGCCGAGCCCTCCCTCCGCATCCTCACCGCGTATCCTTGCCCTGCCGCCGTCCCCTACCCGCCTCGGATGACCCGGATGGAGATGGTGTGCGAGAGCTCCCAGGATGTGGCGTCGGGGACATCGCCCCAGATCTCCCGTTTCTGGCCTGCGAAGCCGGCCTCGGAGAAGAGGATGATCTGGGAGGAGGTGACACAGCGGAGAGGTGCTGCCATACCGCTCCACACCGTGCCCCAGCCAGCCCAGCCCAGCCCCACCACGCTCCCTGTACCTTGCCAGGTCTCATGTTGATCTTCTCAAAGCCCTCCTTGTCCTCGTGCTGTGAACACCCCAGGAGACGGGCGCATGAGGAGCACGAAGGGACGTCGGTCGCACCAGCCATCTCCCCGCAGCCCGAGGAAGCCACAGCCACAGCCTCACGTCTGGCGTCTGCCAATCCCTCCCACTGCCCCGAGCAGCCACACCTCAAGCATTTCTGCACTGCTGGGGATCAGCCTCCCTGCCCCTGGACCCTCCCACCATCCATGGTGGCACCTTCCCATCACTTGACCTGGTACCCTTCCGTCACCCACCCCAGTATCCATCCTGTCACCCAGGATGGCACCATTCAATCACTCATGCCAATACCCTCCATCACCTGCCCTGGTACCCTCCTATCACTCATCCCAGTACCCTCCCATCACACCAGGGGTTTTCACCCCATGGTCTCTCTGATGGGAAGCACAAGCCATGTGCTGGGAAAGATGCTCCAGGGTTCGGACCCCACCACCACCCCTCGTGCCCAGGAGGATACACCATCTCCCCAGGAACCACGTTGCGGGGTTCACTCACCAGGACATCAGTGGGGCACAGGACCATGGTGCTCTCCAGCTCTTCGGTGACAGGAGGGACACAGCCAGGACTCGGGGCTTCCAGCATGGCCATTTCAGGGCCAGGGTGGTCACCAGGGCCCAGCCCGTTGTCCCTGGGGGTGGGCAAGCCCGTGGCCCCACCATCCCTGCTGGGCAGCTCGAGCAGGGCAGTGCTGGGGGAGATGAAGCGGCTGTAGAGCACGCTGTTGTCCAGGCGCGAGTAGGGTTTCCCCTCATCGGCTGCGGCCGCCCGGTGCTCCAAGAAGTGTGAGAGCAGCGCCATGCCCTTGAGAACGTTCCCTCGGAAGAGCACGCTCCGCTCGCCCAAGCTCCCAGCCACTGGTTTGGCCTTTTCCTCCAATCTTGCCTGCCCTGGCGTCCCTGGGAATGAACCTTCCTCCACTCGGCCATTGCCAACCACGCTGTCCCCAAGGACTCCATGGTGGGACCCCACTGGGGACCGCTCGTCAGGGCTTAGGTAGGGGTTCTCGATCTCCACCTCCTCCTCAGGGGTCTCCTCCTGTCGCCCCACTGAGCCCCGCGCCAGCAGCTCACGCAGGGCCTCGGGCAGGGAGACTGGGGCACGGGGGGCCACGCGGTCCTCATGGATGGGGGGCAGAGCGGCACAGCGGCCCAGCGATGATGGTCGGGGCTGGCGCGGGGTCTTCGGTGCCTTCCGCATCTCCGAGGGCTCCATATTGCGTAGAGTGTCCACGAAGATCTCCATGTCCACCAGCAGCTCGGGGTCCTCCTCAGTTGTGTCTGGGGGACTCTTGAATGGTGGGTCCTGGGCTGAGGGCTCAGTGTGGGGCTCTGGGCTGTGCTCAGGCTCTTGGGCTGTGCTCTGGGGGTCCCCCGTTGTCTCACCCCTCTCCAACTCAACCTCAGCCTTCGGAGATGCTGGTCCTTCAGATGAAGGCTCTGGACCATTGCTCACCTCTAAGGAGGGATTTTTGGGGGTGCTGCCAGCTCCCAGGGGGCTCTCTGTCCTCAGTGGTGTGGCTGAAATGGTGCCGTCCCTGTCTGCTGTGCTTCCCTCTCCCACGTCAGCCAGATCAGCCCGGCCGCCAGCATCCTCCAAGGGACACTGCGGGGAGCTGGTTATACTGGTTTGTGGGTCCTCGGGCCTGTCGCCATCTCTTGGGCTTGCGTTTGGTGGCACGGCTTCGGCTTGCGGCAAGCATTTCTCCCCAGGGGATCCCTCGGCCAGGAGCCTGTCTGCCTCCACGGTGCCCGGCGAGCTCTCGCTGCCTGCTGTGGCCACAGCGAACCCACTGCCGTCCTGCCCGTGGCTCTCCCGCTGCGGCGGGGCCATAGTGGCACCGGCAGCATCGTGCACCCCGTTTTGGGCTTCCTTTCCCTCCGCCAGCCCCGGCTCAGGCCCGGCTGCATCCCTGCCCGTCCGCAGCACGGTGACGTGCCTGGCCTTGGGCAGGGCAGAGACGCAGCCGGGCTTGGCCCCACACGGGGCACCGGGACCCTCACCGGGACCTCCCGCGGGGCGCTCGGTGGGTCGGGTGGGGAGGAGGGTGCCATGCACGTAGCTCTCCCTGTGCACAGGCACCTCGCGGGGGTCACCCACCGGTGGGGTGATGCCACCGCCACAGCCGCCGCCGCCACCGCCAGCCACCGCCTTCCCCCTCTCATCCTGCCGCCGGGGCTTCTGCGCGGGAGAATACACCTGCGAGAAGATGGGGCCGTGCGCGGTGAAGTCCTTGAGGAGGTTGGCGGAGGACGAGCGTTCCCGCTGTGTCAGGGCGGTGGGGCTGGCCGCCGTCTTCTCCACGATCTCCCTCTCCCAGGCCTGCAGCAGGAGGGAGACGCGGGAGGGACTCCCCTCCCGGCCCCGCGCGCTCCCCGTGCTCTCCAGCCGCCGCGACACCAGCGAGACCTTCTGGAAGCGGGACCTGCCCTCGGGCCCTGGCGTGCTCGGCACCGCTTGCTTCATGCTCAGCTCCGCGCTGGAGACGAAGCCCCTGGCTTTGGCGTGCCGGAATGGCGAATCCATGCCGGGGGGCCGAGAAGAGGGCTGCCACGGCCCCGTATCGCCCCGTGCTGTGGGGGATTGGCCCCTGCGGCTGCTGCGCTGGGGTTGGTGGAGCTGCAGGGAGAAAAGGAGACCCTGGGAGTGTTGAGCAGAAACCACCTTGCAGATACCAGTCCTGGACGCCAAGCCAGACCCTAAAACCCCCTAGACCTTCCTCTGATCCTACAGGACATTTTGGGGGTGTCCTACAAGCACGGGAGGTGGGTTTGGGGCTCTCTGCAATTCTTGAGGTGTTCATGTCATCCCTCATGGCACATGTAGGACATGGGGGGCACCGTGGGGCCCTCTGCCTGCCCGCACCGATGCTGCTGCATCCGGCAGAGATGGTGGGGAGCTCTGCCATGACACTGAGGTGGGCTCCGGCAGAGCCCAGCGGGTCGGCACAGCGCAGGTGAGTGTGCAGGATCCGGTTGGGCCATGCCGTGCCCCGAGTCATGCCATGCCCCGAGCTGCGGG
Source organism: Vanellus vanellus (assembly GCF_965231255.1). Lineage (NCBI taxonomy): Eukaryota > Metazoa > Chordata > Aves > Charadriiformes > Charadriidae > Vanellus > Vanellus vanellus. The sequence continues at coordinate 4,457,744 of NC_138927.1, read as the reverse complement.
ATGAGTCAGGCGGGCGGCAGGGCTGCGCCGAGTCAGCAAATGCAGCAAACAAACAAGCCCAAAAATCAACAGGGAAGCTGCTCCGTGGGGAAAAGGGGCCTGGATGGGACCGGACCAGGGCTGGGGCAGCTGTGGGGTTTGCAGGAGGAGGTGGGCACCTGAGCAGCATCTTCCCTTGACCTTTCTCTATTGCTGTTCAGCAAAGGACGGATGGCTCAGTCCACCTCTGCAGCCCCATCGGCATGAGAAAATGAGCTGCGCTAATCACCCAGCGCTTGCACCCTGGTCCAAGCTGGTACCCAGCGCTCAGCTCCCGCGCCCTCGTGTTTGGTGCTGCAAAGTGGGCACCACTGTGGTCCCCGGGGCGCAGGGCAGGGGACAGGGCCACCCACGCCATCTCGGCTTGGGGGGATGCTGACGGAGGCGTCGCAGCGCCGTGGCTGCGTCTCTGCCCCAGGAGGGTTTTATTGCTGGGTTTGGGTTTGGGAAGCAGCTGACACAGCAGGTGCCGGGGAGGGAGCTGGGACCACACCAGCATCTCAGCATCTCCCAATTAGAAGCTGTTTGGTGTCACCACCCAGCTACGGGGACAGCAGCAGGGACGGGGCCCGAGGACAGGCTGAGCTTGGGGGTCGGGGAGACTGGGGGTAGGCAGAGGAGTGCCGGGTGCAGGCAGCTGCCTGCCCCTTCTGCCAGCCCGCCATGCGCCCTCTGTCTGGCTCTCCCCGGCCCGGCAGGTCTTTCCGGTACAGATAGGAAGGGTTTGTGTCATTTTCCAGGAGGCGATGAGACCTCGTCTGGGACAGCCAGCACCGCTCCAGGCTGGGACCAGCCTGGGTGGAGCCTCACATCTGCGTGGGCAAAGCCACAGCTGGATCCCCAGGGCCACAGCTGGATCCCCAGGGTGATAGCACCCACCAGTGGAAGAGGGATGGGTGCACTCAGCAGAGCGGAGGAAAAGCTGCTTAAATTGTGCCGGGGACAAGACGGAGGTCAGAGAAAACCACCAAGAGAAGGGTCAGGCTGGAGGGAGCCCCAGCGCCCCAAGCCGGTGGCACATGGGGACCCCCATACTGGGGAAGTTCCTGCTGGGGGCGGCGGTGCCAGGACAGTGTGGTTTGCGCAGGGACGTGGCCCCTCTCCACCCTGCAATGTTGCCATCCCGCCGGAGCCGCCTGCCACCCGGTTGCACCCTGGGCTTGCTTCAGCGCTGGTTTCTCAAGCACTCGCTGGCAGTGCCCGGCCCTGTCGTGCCCGTGGCCCCGGGGTGGCACCGGGATGGGGACTCTGGCTTCACGCGGCACCGGAGTGCTGGGGGAAGGCAGGAGCTGCTGACTCAGCACGTCACAGCTACCTCTTGCCCGGAGCCGGATTTCCAAAGATCTCCAGGTTTGTGTTTCCCATCCCACCCCTGCAGCTGGATCCAGCACCCGGTGCCACCCTGGGCCGCCAGTGCTCCACCGGCCCTGGGAAAAGAGCTCACCCCAGAGCCCTGCTCTGCCCCAGTACCCCTTTTTTAGCTAAAATATTTCCTACTGCAACAGTGGGTCAAGGACACGAGGACACGAGGATAAGACCCTGCAGCCTCCTGGCTGCTCCTGCCGGCCATCCCTGCCCGCCAGGATGTGTCACGCTGGATCCCAGTGGTATTGCCACACCGGGGCAGCCAGCACAGCTAATTAATCCCCCCTGGCCAAGCCAAGCCAACCCACTCAGCTCATTAGATGCCTCCCATCATCCCAAAGGGTCTCCCAGCACCCAGCCCAGGTCTCCCAGCACCCAAGTAAAAGGCGCAAGGTGCCATTTAATATTCAGAAGAGACCGAGGGGACAAGGGCAGTGGTTGCGGCTGCCTTTGAGCCGGTGACCACGGATTAAGCCGAGCCTCCAGCCACGCCGGGCTGAGCCCCGTCGCCGCGGGGTGAGAGCGGACCTGCCGCCTTCAGGAAAATCAAGGATTTGGTTTGGGCGGCTGCTGCGCGGGCTGGGGTTCATGACGAGGGCAGGGGAACCGCCATCTCGCCCCGCTGCCCCTGCCACCCCACCACCCGGCTGTGTCACTGTCAGCCACGTGCCCTGTGGCGAGGAGGGGGACAGGAGTGACGGGGGAGCCCCACTGTCCCCCCGGCCCAGGTTGCAATGCCACCGGAGGTGGAGGAGCTTCAGCTCACTCCAGTGGCTCTGGGGATGTGCTTTGGTGGCAGCAGCTGGGTTAAAACCCCAGCAGCCCCCCAAATTCGGAGACTGAAGGTGAGAGGGGCAGAACTGGGCTCAGCCCCCACCTCCCAGCCCCGTCCCCCCGCTCCCTGGCCAGTGCCGATCCCAGGAGAGCAGGGACCCATCCCAGCACCCGCCAAGCTGGGGCATGGTTCCGAGCACTGGGCAGCCCCCATGGGTGGCAGCTGGGACAAGGAGCACTGGTGCCCTCCAGCTCCTGGCACTGTGAAGCCTCCCTCCCCGCAAGCACCCGGGCAAGCCCAGGCGGCACCCTGTGCTGGGGGGGGCCCCCCACCCTGCACCCCCATGTACCTGCCAGCCGAGGGTCCCGCCGTGACGCCGGGGTGCTGTGCCGAGCGGGGCTGGGGGTGCTGCTGCTCCCTGCACGCCGTGGCTGGGCGGACCGGCAGAGTCACCCGCCGAGCACCCAGCCCTCGCCGAGCACCCAGCCCTCAGCACCCAGCCCTGGCGCAGCGGAGGTTTGGCATTCCTCAGGTGCTGACAGCCGGGGAGCCGGTCAGGCTGGTTCCCCTGCACCCAGCTCCTCCGTTTCCTCCGACTCAGCAGCGCCGGGAGGGAGCCTGGCCGACCTGGGTGGCTCCGAGTGCCCCCGGACCCCTGCCCGGACACCCCCTCCCCAGCACCCAACTTGCTGAGGATGGTGGTAAACCTCGGAGGGGATCTCGGTGACCGGCTTTGTCACCGCACCTCCAGCCAGCCAGATGGGGCATCGTGTTGGCCAGGCTCAGCCGGGCCATGGGGTCGGCGGGGTCTCGACACGGTGTGGCTGGGGATCCCCAGGGCCGTGATCACACCCGGATTCATCAACTGCGTGGGGGTCCCACACCCCCACACCCCACACCCCTGACCCTGCAGTGCATCCCTGGGAGGCTTCCAGCGCTGGGAGATCTCCCAGGTCTCGGAGAGATGGGGATCTTGAGGGGCTTCATGCTGGCTTGGGGATGGAGTGAGTGCCACAGTAGCCCTGGGCCACCGTGGGACACCTGACCCCAGGGCGTAGGGCTGTTTCCTGGCAGGGCTCGGGGTGACAGCAGAGCCATCACCCGCCCTGTATCCTCTCCCTGCCCTCCCGCTCCTCCCCAGCACCCGTGGGTGCCCCGCCACGGTGCCAGCCTTGCCCTGAGGCCACCACTCCCGGCTGCTGGCCCAGCCCGGGAGCCTCCTCGGCCACCGCCAGCCCAGTGCAAGTGGCCACAGCTCAATGCTGGTTGGGGTGCCCGGGGCCACCCAGCTCTGGGTGCCACTGCTCACGTGCTGGGGAAACTGAGGCACAGCAGAGCTCCTTCCGCACCTTGGCCAGGGGCACTGGGGTCCAGCCGGGGGTGGGGACCTCACGGTGTGGCTGTCCTGTCTTCACTGCAGAGATGGCTTTGCCATCCCGGAGAAGCGCCGGGTCACGACGGGGGCTGGAGCGGGTTGGCCGGACTCTGCCCTGTCCCTCCCTGCTGCAGCCGGCGGGACACAGTTGTGAAACCCCCCGGGAGGAGCCGTGTGGCAGTGAGGACACCCGTGGGAATCGTGTCCCCAACCCCCCCTGGGGAAGGGTCTGTGAAGCCCCCCTGTGCTGGTCCTCACTGGGGGGGATCAGCCCAATTGAACCCCAGAGCCTCGGGGGGGTGGGCTCCAGGCAGCCCTGCCAGCCCCTGGCCCGGGGCTGCGGTGGCTGGGCACTGAGCCGCGCTGTTTGCCAGCACCAGAGGAACTGGCTCCATCCCATGTCCCATGTCCCATGTCCTTCCAAGGGACACCCATGGAGATATCCAGGGACCCTCTCTCCCGCCCCTGGGGAGCTGCACCGGGCTGGGCCCTGCTGAGGGTGGGTGCGCTGCAGAGCCAGAAATGTTTATTGAATAAAATCATGGGAGGGATGCCACTCACCAGCCCCAACCTCAGCAGCAGGCAAGGACAGCCGGGGCCATCGTGTCCTTTGGCTGTCAGCAAGGTGCTCAGGGTGCCAGCGGGATGCAGGGGGCAGCACCCAGAGGTATCCGAGATGGAGGTGCCCACCCCGGCATGGCACCCCCAGAGAGAGCCCTGGGAGGGTTTGGCAGAGTCACCAAGCCGGGAAAAGCAGTGACAGGCAGAGCTGTGTCCCCGTGGCGCCGTGGTGGTGACATGCTGAGAGCTCGGGGTGCGCCTGCCATTGGGGGGGCTGAGAAATGAAAGCTTTTTCCATGGAAAGGGGGATTTGTCACACCCCAGGTGCAGCCCTGGGGCAGTAATGCTGCAGGCTGGGGACACCAGCATGGCTTGGGACACAGGGCTGGGGACACTGGCATGGCTTGGGACACAGGGCTGGAGACACTGGCATGGCTTGGGACATGGGGCTGGGGGCACCGGCATGGCTTGGGACATGGCGCTGGCTGGGGGGATGCCTTCCCCGAGGGCTATGGGGACAGAGGGCTGCTCAGCGTTTTGGGGGGGACCCTCCTCTGTCCTTGTCCCCAAGGCTGGGGCAGCATTGATGGAGCTGGAGGTCACAGTGAATGATGGTGGTGGCTCCTCCTGGCCCTGAGGATCCGGGGCTGGGGGGCAGCCCCCACCCACGCAGCCCTTGGGGCTGTCCCAGCTCAGACAGACCCCACTGGGGGACATTGCTGCTGCCTGGGGACACCATGGCGGGTCTCCACATCCACCTCTGCCCAGCCAGTCAGCCCCTTTCCCACCTTCCCCAGCATGAAGCCCTGCAAGAGCACCATATCCTGACAGGGATGGCTCCCTCCTTCCTTCTCATCCTCATCCTCCTCCTCCTCCTGCATTGGCCACCCGGCATCCAGACTGGAGCACCCACCAGCCTGGGTGAGGTGGCCACAGGGAGCCAGGGGGCCGGGGGGTGGGTGGCAGCGCTGGTGGAGGCGCTGGTGGAGCTGGAGGTGGATGCGCTGGGAGAAACGGCCACGGCACTGGTGGCACTGGAAGGGCTTCTCACCCGAGTGCAGCCGCAGGTGGGTCTTCAGGTTGCTGCTGCTGCTGAAGCACTTGTGGCACATCTGCAGGGGCGAGGGGATGAGTGCTGCACCCCGGGTTGAGACGCCCACCCACTCACCCTCCTGGCACCCAGTGGGCACCTACCAGGCACTGGTGGGGCTTCTCGCCGGTGTGCACCAGCCGGTGCTTCTGCAGGTGTGCCAGCTGCGTGAAGCGCTTCTTGCAGATGTGACACTGGAAGGGTTTCTCACCACTGTGCACCCTCAGGTGAACCTGTGGAGGGGTGGCACAGGGCTACGGGGGGGGGCACCCAGGGAGCCCAGAGTCCAGGCTGCCGCAGTCTCCCCTCCTGGGAGCATCCTGCAGCCCCCAAAGCACAGCTGGAGCATGGAGGGGGGGTAAATCCCCAGCTTCATGCACTTGGGGCATTTTGCTAGAGAGGAAACTGAGGCACGGGGAGACCTGCCCGCACAGCGGGGACGAGCCACCACTGCCCCTTGTCCCCAGCATGGGCTGACCCTAGGGATGCAGAAGGGGTGGGCTGCCAGGCTTGGGGAGGGGGGGAGAGTGGGTGCCGGGGCACCCCGGGTACCTTGAGGTTGGAGAGCTGCCTGAAGCTCTTGGCGCAGACGTTGCACTCATACTTGCTCCTGCCCACGTCCTTCCCCAGCGAGTACATCCCAGTGCCGGTGGGTGGCTTGGCCACGCCGCAGTGGGGCACCTCCGGCTGCGGGGCAGAGCGGGGCATCCCCCCCCGTGGCAGCGGGCACCCCCCTGCCCCACAGCTGGGGAAGGACACTTGGGGAAGAGGGAGAAATCCCACCAGTGGTGGCTTCGGCAGCCCTGGACCTCCCTGCCCAGAGGGCAGCGGGGTCCCGCATGGGCACAGCTGGAGGAGGGCACTGCCGCAGCCCTGCGAAGGTGGCACTGGTGTCCCCATGTCACCCAGCACGGGCTGCAGGGCCAGCAGGAGCAGGGGACAGTGGGTGCTGCAGAGAGGGAGGCACGTCTGGGGCAGGAGGAGGGGGCACAGGACGCCTGGGTGGACCCTCAGCTCTCTGGGCAGCCCGAGGGGTGGCCAGGTCCCCACCAGCACCGGCTCTGCTTGGCCAAAGGGCTCCTTCCTCCTGCCCTCCGCGGGTCCCCGCAGCTCTTCGGCCTCAGCTCTGATCTCCTCCTCCATGCTGCCAGCGGGGACATCTTTGGTGCTGAGCGGCCACGCTGGTGAAGGGGTCATGTCTGGCCCCACTGGGGTCCTGCAGCTGGTGGCCTTGGTGGCATCGGTGGCTGCGGGCAGAGAAGCAGCCGAGGGGTCAGCGGGGGGGACGGGCAGCTTGGGGACGAGGGGCCAGTGGGGGCACCCCAACAGAGGCAGGAGCAAAGCTGCATCTGCAGGACAAACAGGAGCACCCACTGCCGGATTTGTGGGGCCAGGGGTGCAGGCAGCTGCGAGGGGAGATGGGGGGGGTCTGTCTCTGCAGCAGGGGGGGTCTGCTGAGCCCTCAGCCCTGGCCAGCGGCCCTTTGGGGGCAGCTTGGCCCCAGTCCTCCAGGATGAAGGCCAAGAAACTGGCCACATCCAAGGGAAGGGATGGGAAGGGAGGGAAGAGGCAGAGGAGGGCAGGGAGGAAGAGCAAGGGGAGGAAGGAGAGCAGGAGAGCTCGAGCAGAGAGCACCATCCCCTTCCCAGCCTCACCCTCATGGAGGCGTAGGGACCACAGTGGTGGTGGGTGGTGGGTGGGCTCCTGGCTGTGCCCCGTGGGGAGGTGGCGGTGGGGGGGCAGCGGCCACCGGCAGCAGATGTAGACGCGAAGACCGCGGGGGCAGAGCAGGAGATTGGGGACCGTGGGGCCCGGGTTCACGTAGCCCATCCAGGCAATGCAATGGGGGCTGGGGGTGGTGAGGAGGGGGCAAAGGGTCCCCTCTGGCCAAGGAGGCCTGCAGGGGGGGGAAATGGGACGACACATGAGCTGGGACCTGGAGCAGAGTGACGAGGCTGGACCCTACAGACACCAGTCCTCGGGGTGGCCAAGAACCAGGGGTGGTTTTGGAAACGGGGAGATGGCCAAGGCCCCCCCAACCTGCAGAGCAGGGTCTTTGGCTGTGACCGTCCTGCCACTGCCCCTCCCCTGTTGTGCCTCAGTTTCCCCCCTGCAGCATCATCTGGGGAGGGCTGAGCCGTTCCCCACAGAGGTCAGGGCTGGGGGGGGGTGTGTCGGGGTGTCCCCATGGGTACCTGGAGGTGAGGGAGAGGTTTTGGGCTGATGGGGGACCAAGGCAGTGGCGGTGGGACCGGTACTCACCCTCCAGGAGCACTGTCCGTCAGATGTCCCCTTTGGTGTAGATGTCCTCGAGGGGAGACCGATCCTGTGTGTCCTGTGGGATGCACTTGCCACTCCCCACAGACAGTCTGGGGGGGCACCAGCCACTGCTCAGAGGGGACCAGGGGGGCTCAGCCACCTCCTCACCCCATCCTGCACCCCCAAACACCACGGGCTGAGCCCCCGCAGCGGGGCACGGCTGGGGACTTGAGCAGGACCCTGTCCTGGTGGGGTCACCAGAGCATGAAAAGCCATCGCTGGGGAAAAAAATGACATCTACAGGAGGTTTGCCCAAACCTGCTGAGCACAAACTGAGAGCCAGGCAGGGAGCGGAGCCGGGGCTGGGATGCATCCGGGCAGGACCCTGACCTCCCCTCGGCCCCGCTTCCCCAGCCACTGGAAGGCAAATAGCCATTTCCCCCCCTCCTTTTGCTTGTTTTTGGGGTAACTAAACCCAAAGCAATGGTCAAGCCTAAAAACCAGGTTTGCGGCGTGGGCTGGGGAAGCCAAAGCCTGGCAAACAAAGCCGTACACCACCCAGCATCACCGTGTCCCAGCACCGAAGAGCTCTGTCCCCCCCCCCGGCTGATGCTGCGCTCCGTAAAACGGCAAATGGTGGCGATGGCAGCCCTGAGCCGGAGCGGTCGGAACTGGGGTCTGCAGGGGAGGTGGGAAGGGCAGAGGTGGGAGGGATGCCCACACGTGGGGACATCCCTGTGGGACATGGCAGCACGATGGCTCCTACCTCCTCCGCTCCGGTGCCACGGTCGCCGAAGAGCCCCGGTCACGGCTGCGTTACGGTTCAGTGGCTGCCGGGAGCGTGAACAGGAAACCACTGGGTTTGGGGGCCTTTGCTAAATTTGGAGAGGAAAGGTGAAGCCTCTTCGCAGGGAGGAAGAGGAGGAGGTGGGACCGGGTTGTCTCTAATAGACATGGCCCCACAGCCAGGGATTCGGCTCCCTCACCAGGGCATGGCCTGGCACTGGGAGCCACCACCAGTGACATCGTGAGAAGGTCTCTCCAGAGCAGAATATCCCCAGGAAAGCAGAGGGAGGTCACCGTGTTCCCCCCAGTGCTGAGGGCACTGGGGGCACTGGGAACTGTGACGCAGCAGGGCCCCAAGCCCCATGCAGTCAGGCTTTCCTGCCCTGGCCAGGGGTGGCAGGGGTGACACCGCCGCCCACCACGGGGACAGCAGGACCTCAGCCACCCGCCAGCCAGTGCCACCAGCCCCGGCAGCACAGGAGTGGCGGCAGCCTCAGCTGGGGATGTCCAACAGCCTGATACCACAGGAATGGCTCCCCTTAGACACGGTGTTAACTCTGAAACCTACTGGTGGCTAACACAGTCACTGCTTTGCAGAGAAGCACTCAGTGAACACACACAGCAGCTCCCAGCAGTGACAGCAGCCCCAGCCCCACATTCCCCCCCCCTGCTCCAGTGACAGCAGGAAGGGGACGAGTCCCACACCCATTCAAATACCTCCCAAAAAGCTGCCCCACCAGGGATGACCAGAAAATATTGGTTTCTCCTTCTCTGCTGGGTTTCACCAGAACCTCTGGGCCCCCTCCAGCGCCCTTCACAGGGAACACAGTGGCTTAAGGAACCACCTGGAAAACACAACCAGGTGGGGAGTAGCAGGGGAAGGTTTTGGGACAGAAACCTCCTTTCACACCAATTTGCTTTGGGAGGAAAGGTTCCTGTGTGGGGTCCCAGAGAAGGGGAATGGCAGCAGCTCCTGCCCAGCCACCCCAGATCCACGGCCCTGCTTCCGCGGGGGTACCAGTGGGTACCAGTGAGTACCAGCTGAGTCCTCTCAGAAACAGCCCCAGAGTCAGAGGGGGCACAGAGTGGTCCCCAGCAGCCCCAGGGGGCTGAACACCCCCGCGGGGTCTGGCTGCTCATCCTCGTGGCTCCGGCACAGAAGCAGGATCTGGCCCCTGCATCCCTCCAGCACCGTGGGCTCCTGGGAGGGGCAGTGATGGGGTGGTCCTGGGAGCCCCGCAGCCGGCTGCAGTGTGTGTGTGTGTCTGTGTGTGTGTGTGCACGTGTGTGCAAGCCTGTGCAAGCGTGTGTATGTGCCAAACCAGCCGAACCAGCTGGCCATGGCTCTGTGGGAAATGGCAGCTCCCTGCCGCGTCCCCCGGCATAGCCGGGGCTGGCTGGGGAGGATTTAGTCAGCACTGGGGAGGGTCCTCCCTGGGGCAAACCAGTTCCCCTGGGAATGGGGGAACTGGAGGGACACTGGGGCAAGCCTGGGCCTTGAGTCACTGTATGCAAAGGGAGGGATGAGGTACGGGGCAGGCATGTTGGTGACAGCGAGGCGGGGAAGGGAAAGGAAAAGTAAGAGGAGGTTGGGAGAGATCGAGACACGAGAACAAAGTAGTGCCAGGGTTGGGGGTGGGGTGGGTGAGGCAGGGCTGGGATGGGTGTCCTGGGACCCCAGAGCACCCCAGTCCCCTGGGGAAAGCCCCGGGGGGCTGCAGAGCCTGGAGGGGATGACAGGGTGCCCAAGGTGGGGATAGCAAGGTGCTGGGAGGGTGCCTGGATGCCCAAGGGGTGGATGTCAGGATGCTGGGGGGATGCTGGGGGGATGCTGGGGTGCACAGGGGGCAGCTTTGCAGGTCTTTGGGTGTCTTACAAACACCCAGGTGATGGTTAGCAGCCTGCCAGCAGGGCAGGAGGGAGGAGGAAGGGGGGTACCAGGTGCTGGGGATGGAGATATTGAGATAGCAAGTGCTCGGGGACCGCAGTGATATGTCACCACTTCCTCCCTGCCAGCACTTCAAAAAGGCAGCAGACACCAGTCACCCCTGCCTGCACCCCGAGCTCACAGCACCCAGCACCCCCTCAGCGCCTGAGCATCCAAAATTTCACACCTTCCCTGCTGCCCACGATGGCTCGAGATAAGCGTCTCTGGTGGCAGCAGCTCACCAGCACACGGCCGGAGCTGAGAACTAACGCTCTCATCCTCTATGTGACCTGCACAACCCCCCCATTTTCCCTCTGCCTTGACCCCTCCAGCTCCCAGGGATGTTGCTGGCATCCCAGCAGCAGCATCCAGCAGCGGTCCCTAGACCATCCATGGAGCTGGGATTCCTGTCAGCGTGGGGTGATGGTGGCATCCCCGTCCCCAGGGGATGGGACACAGGATTCCCCCCCCCCCCCCCCCCCCCGATGCTCCCCCTTAGCTTGCAGTTCCTCTCGGCGCGGGGGTGGCCCTGGCAGTGGGTGCTTTTCAGAAACACCACCCCCAAACCTGTCCCTTTCCTGCTTTGTTCAAGTTGGGTTTTCCTGGAAGGGCCTGAGAGCTTAAAATACCCCCGGGGGTGTTGCTAAGAAATGGCTTTGGGTCCGGCTACCCAGCTGGCACCTGGTGGGGAGAGTGAGGGCTTCCTGAGGTGCACCGAGTGCATCAGGTCTCTGCAGCAACGCATGGGGATGGGGATGTTCCAGGGAGAGGCCTTTGCCCATGTCCTCAGGGCTCTCAGGGCACCCGCGGTGACAGGGATAGAGCCACGCCAGCCCCTGGGCAGCCCCAGGTGATGCTGAGCTGGGGACTGTCCCTATGAAGGGGGCTGGGCATGGGACATCTCCCCATGGGTGGTCTCAAAGCATCCGAAAGCTCCTGGGCATGAAGCCCATTTTATGGGTAGGGAAACTGAGGCACAGCAGGAGCAGGGACATGAGAAGGGTCTGCCTGGGCTGACCCAGACCCGTGTCACCCCCCCGGGCTGTATTTTGGGTGGGAGGTTTGGGCTCCTGTGCCCATTTGCACCCATGGCACACAGGGCTGTGTCACCTGCAGGCAGAGCTCCTCCCCTGGGTGAACACTGGGTGCCCCCACCCTGTCCCCATGGGACAGGCACCTGGAGGGTGCTGCTCTGCCCACACCTGCAATGAGTTTCCAGGTCTCAGCACTGGGGAAGGGGCTGAGGGCAGGGCAGTGTTCACCACAGCTGCTGGTGTTTGGAGGTGATGGGCTGTGGATGCGTCAGCCAGCTCAGCTTCCCTGGGCTCACCCTGCCTGGGTCTTTTTAGGGGGGGGGCTCTCTAGCACCCTGAGGAGGAGAAAAACCCTCTTTTTAAGAGGGTGAGAGGAGGAGGATGCAGGGTAGGCTGATGCTTTGGGAGGTAAGAATCAACTGCGGGAGGAGAGGCTCTGTCTCCTTTCCCCAGTGTCCTGCCATGTCCCCCCCAGTCTGGCTCCCTCAAAGCAATTTTCTTGCCCTCTGCCTGGGTTTGCTCTCAGGGGGAGCAAGGCTTAACTGGGGTGGGGGGATTTAAGGGGTGAGGGAAGGCTTGTGAGCCCTGGCGTGCTGGAGGCTGCTGCCTCAGAGGAATATCTCTTTCAGCTATTGATTTCCCTTTATCAGGGAGCAGGAATATGTATGGGGCTGAAATCCTGATCAATCCCCGCTCTGCAGCTGATCGATCAGCTGCTGCCCAAGGGCTGTTATTGAAGGTTGCTGGGGATGCAAAGAGGAGCTGCCGAATTTGGGCATGACCCTTTGCTCCAGGCCAGGCCTGTCTCTACCTGCCTTTACCCCCTCCTGCCTTATCCAAAAGGCAGCGAAGCCGCAGGGAAGCCTGGCACCGGGCAGCATCCTGGCAGGTCACCCCACAGGCACACTCCTTGCCCTTCCCTTGTCAAATGCCGATGCCCTGGGGAGCCCCGTTTCTGACAGCAGCAGGATGGCCATGGTCCATCCCCACTGTGGGCACCCCAGAGCCCCAAACCCAGAGGTGCGGGGCACCCGCTGACACCCCAGAGCTGGAAAGCAGCCCCAGGGGAGCATTTTTGAGGTGTTGGGAAGGGGATGCCTGGTTAGGGCATCCTTGGGAGCACACCGGTGCTTCCGGTAGGTCGATGCACCCCCAGCCCTGTGTCCCCAGTGCAGGGAGGTACTGGAGCATCCCTCAATCCCAGCCGGGCTTGTTAGAGGCATGGGATGAGCGGAGGGTTTGGGGGGGGACGGTGAGGGGGAGGAGCGGCACCATGGCCTCCGTTATTGATTGCTTTGTAGCCAAAGGTCAGCGGCAAGCGTGCAAGGATGGGGAGGAGGGAGGCGGGTGGCGCTGGACGAGAGGGGCTGGCTGCCGGCACTGGGGTTGTGCCAAAGTAGGGGTGTAAGTGCCAGCCTTGGGGAGCGCAGGGCACCGAGCCGGTGTGGAGAGCCTGGCATGGGTTCCCATTGCACAGACACCCACTGGCAGCCGCCCACTGGCCACATGGCCCCATTGTGCCTCAGTTTCTCCACCAGCAGATTGGGTAGTGAGGCTGTGCGGTGGTTGGCAGCACCCTGGGCTGGGTGAGTGGGGAAGAAGGTGCTGGGGGCTGCAGGGAAGGGTCTGTGCCCAAGGGAGGGAGGTGGAGGTGGGCTCAGTGGGGGTTGGAGGAGGTTTGTGCATGTCTGTGTGCAGCCAGGAGGGTTGTACCTGTGGGATGGGCAGGGAGAGGGCTCAGTTTTCCCTGGCGGGGGCTCAGAGGCTGCTTTTGAGCTGGTCTGTGCCTTCCCGATGGGCAAGTGGTGATGGTGACTGTGCTGGGAGATGGCACTGGAGCCACAGCCCTAATAGTATGATTTCCCAGGGCCCTACAGCTCCCCGGCACCAGCCCCATTGAGGACCCAGTCCCCATCTCTGCCAAAGCTGTGACCCAGGTGCCCGGGCTTTGCAAACCCCCAGAGCCTCATCCTGCTGAGCTCAGGACCTGGCTGGAACGACACAGCCCCCAGGCAGTATCGTGCTGCCTGTGTGGGGGTCTGCGATGCCGGACCATGGGCAGCAGCGCCCGTGCTGGGCTCCGGCAGAGCACTGCCTGCCCTCACCCCGGCCATGCCGCGAGGGGGAAGATTTACAGGCTGTCAGAGCCAGGGCCAGAGGTCAGCAGGGGTCAGAAAGTCCATTTCGGAGAGGTCACTGTCCACTTCTTTCAATCTAATGAAGCCATTATTTGTGAAAGCGGCCGCTTTGCCGGCTATTCCCTTGAAGCTGAGCAGGGCACAGCGACCGGTTCTGAAAGAACAGGAAGGAGTCCCCTTCCCTTTTGCATTTGCCATTCAACAGGCCCCCAAAACAAATACACCACACACAGAAATATGATGCAGGGCCGTCGCCGCTGTGGGGCTGTGTCAATGAGGCCGGGGGAGATGAGGTTGAGACGTAAAGGGAAACTGCCTGGAAGCGCCGTGCTCAGGGATGTGGCTGTGTCACTTTGACGGAAAGTCACTGAGGATGGGCAGAAATTGGAAGTTGCTGAGAAACTTGCTTCTGAGTTTAAACAGTTACATGAAAGTGTCTCTGGGGGCTGCCAATCCCTCTCCTTGGGGAAGGGGCTGGGGGAATGAACCTGGTGCATGGTGTTAATTGTTTTCCGAAGGATTTGTTTTGGAGAAAACAAGGGCTGATCCTCACCACATCTTTCCCTCTACCCCCACGCCCACCTTCCACACCACTGCGGGGTGTCCTTTCTGCCCCAGGACACTGTCCCCAGGTTGTGTGGGTGCTGGCATTGGGGTGTCCCTTCTGAGAACAAAAGGCACAGAGATGATCTGCTCTGCAAACCTTGGCCCCAGCCCAAGGGGCTTGTTCAGGTGGCCCTTAACACCACGAGTGTTGCTCGTGGGCTTTTTTTGCAGAAGCACGGAGTGAAACACCCAGGCAGTTGGCTGTGCCTTCCCCAAATCCCAAGCGAAAGGGGAAAGCGGGGAAGGAGGTGGGCTGGAAGGAGGGATAAGCTGGGAGGAATGGAGCCACACAGAGAGGTTTCCCGCAAGCTTTGGGTTATTTTTCCCCTTCTTCTCTTCTCTTGCCCCAATTATCCTCAAAGAGGTGAACGAGAACATACGCAACCCGTGGACCTGGCCCTCGCTGGCCAGGAGAGGGTGCCAGATACACCCCGGCTCCCGCAGCCGCCGGGATGGTCCCGCAGCGGATCCCCCCGCCCCGGGACAGCCGTGGGTGACGGCAGGGAGGCGGGGAGCGTGAAGCTGAGCAAGTGTGAACACACACCGTGGTTTCCCTCTTGCCAAGACTGTCCCAGCCCGGCGTCCCCTCCGCCAGCCCCGTCTCTGGGCAGGGAGCTCTGGAGGCTGCTGGAGCCCGGTCGCGAGTGGGAACGGAGATCCCGGTCTGTGCCCGGGAACCATCCGGCTGGACTCTGCTCTCCTGCTGTCGCAGACGAGGGGCTGCTCCTTGACTTTGGGTTCTTGTCTCAAGGCTGAGGTGGAGTTTCCTCCCCTCGCCGTGTCTATCCCCATTAAAACCAGCGTAAAGATGAGGTGACACCCTATGAGCGTCATGGAATTATTAACGCTGCTGTGCGCGGGTCACGGGCACCTCCTGCTCCACCCGTGCCCCGTGGGACCCTGCTTCACCAGTACTGCGGGAGCTGGCAGAGCTCTGCCCCCCCCAGCCCCGGTCGCCTCCTCCCAAAGTCTCAACCCTGCCGTCGGGGTGCCCACGCAGAGAAAAAAAAATCCCCATCCTCCTCCTCTGCCCTCACCCTGGATCCGCGGGTGGGAGTCCGGCGGTGCTGCTCGGGGCTGCGGGGAAGGGGCAACGAGGAGCCCCCGGGTGTAGGTAGCCTCGGTGGCGAGCGGGGGTTGTGCGGGACAGGAGGAGGAGGAAGGCAGCCTCCCAGGACCATGGACAGCGGCACTGCTCAGTACCATGGCCAGCGCCGGCGGCGCCGCGGCCCCGGAGGCGGTGGCGGCCTCGCGCGGGGTTTCCCCACGCGGGATTTTACCGGCAGCACCGGGACGGGGTGGGGGTGTCCCCCTCGGTTGACACCGCTGTCCCCAGCGTGTCCAGCCGCCGTAGGTGCTCTCCCGCTCCGCTCAATGGTACCACGCGGGGCGAGTCCCGCGTGGGGCGGCCGCGGTAAGCTCAAACGCTGCCCCACCACGACCCCCGGCTCTCCCTGCGTGGGGGATTGGGGGGGTTCACTGACGGCTCAACTCGATTTAGGGGCGGTGGTGAGATCCCCCCCACACACACACCCCCCACACCGCCCGGGAGGGGCGGCGGGCGGCGCTGTGCCCCCGCGGGCTGGGGCGGCAGCGGGGCATTGTCCGCCCGCCGGAAATGGAGCCGATGGTCACTCGCCCTTTGTCCCCGCCTGGCTCGGGGGGCGACCGGGCCCCCGCCGCCTCCCCCCGCCACGCCTCGGCACCGCTCACTCGCCGGCGGGAGGGCAGCCTGTGTCGCCGGGCCGAGGGCGGGGGGGGACACGACACGCACCGCCACGGGTGTTGCATGGCCCCGTGGGATTGCATAGCCCCGGCGGTGCGCGCCCCACTCGCGGGACACGGGATGGGCCTGGGGGCGCAGGAAGACGCCGGTGTCCCTAAAAACCGACTCTCGCCACACCCCCCCACCCCCCCCCCCAGTGTCTCAGCTCAGCCCGGTCCCGGTTCCTCCGCCCCGCCGGGGCACGGGCCGTGGATCGCAGGTGGCTCCGCTCGTGGGGGCAGCTGGGGGAGGCGGGGGGGTGGGGGAAGTGCGGAGAAACGACGTGGAAACTCCCCGCAGTCCTCGGGGGTCCCACCTCCTCACACCCCACCCTCCCCGGGGGTCACGTCTTCCCCTGACAGGTGGCCTCGCCCCTAAATGGGGAGGGGGGGGTCAACCCACACGCCCCCCCCCGCCAAATCCCTCCCGGAATGTGTCGCTATTACCGGGAGGGGGGTTAATTAGGATCACGTGGGGGCGGGATGGCGGACCGGGGCCCGGCGCCCCCCGGCCCCGCGGGTGGGTCCTGGGGGGGGGGAGGTGGAGTGGGGGGGGCGGGGGCCGCTATTGTCTGCGAGAATTTGGGAGCCTTTGAAAAAACCCTCCCGCTCCCTCCCACCCCTATTGTTGGAGTGAAGATGGAGTCAAACCTCTCCCGGCTCCCTCCCGGCGGGGTCTAAGCTGGGGTTTTTGTTGAGTTTTTTTTTTTCTTTTTTCCTTTTTTTTTCTTTTTTTTTTTTTTTTTTTTTTTTTTTGGCTGGGCTGATACCCTCAAAGCTGGCCGAGGAGGAGGAGGGAGGAGGCGGTAACAGCCACAACTCGGAATTTGCAAGCGAGTGTCGGGATGGGGTCTGTTTCCAACCAGCAGTTTGCAGGTTAAGTTATATTATTGTCGCAGCCCGCCTCGGCTCCGCGATTATTAATAACGGCGGCAGAGCCCGGCTGGGGGGCGCAGGGACACCCCCCCCTCCTCACCCCGACCCCGGTTCACCCAGCCCCGCTGCGCCCCAGCAGCGAGGCCGGGCCCGGCGTGGGCTCGTTCCCCCGCTGCAGCTCTGGGGGAATTCGAACGGGGGGCAATTTAATTTATTTTTTTTTTTCCAAACACCACCCCCAGCCCAAGGATGAGCCCAAAAGTTTGGGGCCGGTGGTGGCTGCTGGGGTCGTTTGGGAGCGGGGGGGGGTCCCCGTGCAGCGGGGGATGCTGACGGCGGGGGAGAGACTTTCTCCAGCGTGGCTTGCTGGGGGCAGGGGGATTTCGGGTTGGTATTTTGAGGTTTTTTTTCCCCTTTTTCGTGTTTCTTGATATTTTTTGTTTGGCGTTTTTTGTGGTTTTTTTTTTTTTTTTTTAATTATTATTTTTAACGTTTTTGAGGGGAGAATGGATTTAGGCCTTCCACCCCACGCACTGCCGGGGTTGTGCCGGCAGGAGCTGCCTTCATTTCCCCCCACTCCTCGGGTGAACCCCACACACTCGTGGAGGCAGAGCTGACCGCTCTGGGGTTTTTTTTGGGGGGGGTGGTTTGGGTTTTGGTGTGTTGTTGTTTTGTTTTTGTTTTTTTTTTTCTTTAATTTTGCCTTTTCCAGCCTAGCGAACCCGAGCAGAATTTGGGGGTCCTGCTGCGGGCCGACCGGCTGGGTGCGGGGCGGCTGGGCCGGGGCGGTAGGGGGGACGGGGGACCCCGCTGGCCCCCCAGCCCCTCGGCTCAGCAGCTTGGTGGGTCTCTCCCCAGGTGCGAAGCCGGGCGAGGAACCGGCCGGAGACTCGCCCAAGGCCGAGAACGAGCCCCAGCCGCTGCACGGCTCCGGCATCTGTAAATGGTTCAATGTCCGCATGGGTTTCGGCTTCCTCTCCATGACCGCCAAGGGCGGCGCGACGCTGGACTCGCCCGTCGATGTCTTCGTGCACCAGGTACGTGGCCGGGATCCCGCGTGGGGTCGTGGGGAGGGAAGGGCGTGCAGCCCCGGCACCTCCCTGGGAGGATGCGAGACGGGATGGGGACCCCAACCCACGCCACCTCCACGCGAGGCCATGGCTCCATCCCATCCCATCCCATCCCGGGGGGTGCTGGGGTCCCCCGGGTTCGTTTCGCCCGATGCGAGGAGGGTGGCGAAGGGCAGGCACGGCCGCTTGCCTCGCCGCAGCCCGGGGCTCCTCTCCGGGGACCGGCCCTGTAAGCTGATCCCCGAACGATTTAATTTTCCCACCGTGGGACCCTGGGGAGCCCCTTCGGGGCCGCATCCAGGGGCACAGGTGCCCGCGGGGCTGAGCGGGACGTGCCAGAGCAGGGATGCTGCTCACCCCGCGGAGGGACCCGGGGAAGAGCTGGTGTGACCCCGGGAACAGGCTGCTGGGAGCCCTGAGCCGGGCAGGGATGCAGGATTGGGCTTTCCCCAGCCGGTGGCTCATCCCTGGGTGGGGGTAGCTCTGCCCGGGCCCCTTGTTTCGGCTGCCGATGCCACAAAGGCATGTGGGGTCGCATACGTGCCCCTGTGGAACCTGTACGATAGTGACAGTCTCCTGTCTGGATTTAACCCACACGGACCTTGCTGAGGGGGAAGCCCCACGCGTGTCAGTGATTCTGTGCTAAGGGAAGTTGTAGATTTGGGACTGCGGCTGCTTGAACACTCCCCCCCTGGCTGGCAGGGGAGGATCTGCCGGGGGACCCATTTAGGGGCTGGGGAATTGGGTGTGGAAGTGGTCCCCAAATTGGGGCCAGCGCTGGGAGGGAGATGTGGGGCTCAGCACTGGCTTGCACGGAAGGGTCTGTGGTGACCGTGGGCTGTGCCCCCTTACCCTGGGAAATCGGCGGCCCTCGGAGACGGGGAGCACGAGTGAAGGGGGCTCCTGCATCTCTGGAGCAAACATGAGTGGGTTTGTGGGTACAGCTGGGAGCAGCCGCACAGGATTCGGGCCGAGGCAGCATGATGGTGCTGGCTCTGGGGGGCCCCAGGACCAGCCAGCTTCAGCGGCTGCTACTCTCCATGGACCCAAATCCCCCCAAATTAGGGTTTGTCCTGCAGTCTGCTGATGGGCTGGCGGTGCAGGACTGCGCCCCTGGGCTGCGCAGGGCTCCTAGGACCGGGGGCTCCCTGGGGTCTCTCACCCCCTGCCCACGAGGCAGCGGCTGCTGCAGGCAGGGCGATGGCGGTTTGGCAGGGGAATTATGAACAAGGAAGACGCAAATCCCTTCTCCTTCAGCTCCAGTGTGGCGCAAGCACCTCGGTAGGAGCTACTGTTCCAGGCCAGAAACACGGTTGGGTTTGGAGGCTCCAAATCAGCCTGGAAAACCGAGATCCTGGTGCTCTGAGAGAGCAAATGGGTCTTTGCATCTCAATGTAGCACAGCGGGACCCAGTGCCCGTGGGGGGAAGCTTCCCACCCTCCCTGCCTTCTCCCCGGGGTTTATTGCCCCCAGACAGTCTGGTTTCCTGATTGCTCTTGCTCGCATTCCTCCAGGAAAAGAGAATTAGCTGGGGTGTCTCTGCCTGGAGCATCCCGCTGCCGGGGGAGAGGTCCAGCCTCCCGGCATCCCCCGTTTGCCACGGCCGGGGCAGCCATGGGGTGCACAGGGTTTGCTGTGTTTTGGAAATGTGATGACCGCTGGGTAAAAGTGGGTTATTTTGGGTAGCAGAGGGGCAGCCAGTGTGCGTGGTTCCTTGCTGCAGCCAAGGGCAGGGTGATCCCAGTGCCGGGCTTTGCACCGCGAGAAGCAGGGTGGCTTTGGGGTGATGCTGAGTCTTTCTCCAGATTGGGCTTCACTTCCCGCCCCGCTCACTGGTGGCACAAAGTTGCTGCTCGCCTGCAGCAAAAGAGCATGGGCTGATGCTGGTGGTTCTCCCACCGCAGAGCATCCCGGCACCAGCTCAGCCCCGGCCCCTCCTTGGACAGGGACCAAACTCACGCTCCCACACAGTCCTCACTGCTTTTGGGTGGCTCGTGGGGAAAAGGGCCCTTCTGCCGATGCTCGGCGCTTCCCGAAAGCCAGTGCTGGCTCTGCTCCCCAGGGAGGGAGTCAGGCCTGGGAGGGCAAAAGCCGGTACCATCCCGGGGGAATGAGACACAGGGCTCAGGGTGCTGCACCCACTGCCCACACCACACACCATGCCCCAAACCAGCCTTTGGGGTTTAACACCCCAGAGCCCCCTATAACCCACTCCTTCCCCTCTTCATTTAAATATGTGAATGATGACCCACAGGAAGTAATTGTGGGAGAAAGAAGGGAATTGGCCTCTTTAGATCTATTAAATCACTTTATTACAGGAACCAGGTCTGAATGGCCCTTCTCTGCAGGGAGCGCGTCTCCATCTCCCTTTCCCTTTATCTGATCACAAAGAGATTAAAATCTCGGCAGGACAGGAGACTAACAGGGCTCCTCGGGGCTGCCTTTCCCTCGCATTGTGAGCTAAAAATGAGGCATTTGAACCCAAATGCCTCCCCTGGACACTGGAGATGGATTCATTTGGGGGCTGTGAGGAGACGAGGGGGATGAAGCACAGAGCAGGTCCTCCCGGGGAGGCGAAGGGCTGAGCAGCACCCGTGAAAGGGTGGGGGGTCTCGAGGTGGCAGAAATCAGGCTGGTGCTGGGGAAGACCCCAAAGCTGAGGTGGTCCCCTGGGGATGTGGCTCCCGGGCTCGCACAGCAGCTCTGGGCATCGCTTACAGGAGCGTGGGGCTGCCGGGGAAGGCAACCTGGGAAAAGGGAGAGGAGTAAATCTGGGCACCCCGTTGCCCCAAGGCTTAGTGCTGCTGGCCAGAGCAGGAGGAGGATGCGCAGCCCAGCACGGCTGTGGTTTACAGCCCATCCCCAAAACTGGTCCTGGTGTCCCTGGCTGAGTGTGGAGGGGAAGGGGCTGTCCGGCCCCTGGGAACCGCTGCTCCGCACCACACAGCTTTGTGTCTCCAAGTGTTTCCCCAAGCCAACAAGTCTAAGCCCTTGATAAAGGCAATGTTCGTTGGGGTTTTTTGGTTTCTGCTTGTGATTTTTGGCAAGGAGAGCTTCTGGGCACTACTGGGACCCTGTGGTTGCTTGTGGCCGCAGGGCGGTCTGTGGCATCTGTGTGAGATGGGGTTGGTGGAGGGGCTCCATCCCCCCTAGGCTAGGCAGGGGATGGGGCAGAGGGGGATGACGGCTGCTGTTCGGCTGTGGGGTTTTGCTGAGCCAACCTTGGCTGTTGCCCACCTGTGCTCATGCCATCGCCCTGTGCGGTGCCAGGCAAGACACGAGTGTGATGTGAGTTGGTTGGTTTTTTGTTTGTTTTTTTTTTTTTTGTTTTTTTTTTTTTTAAGAAAAAAAAAAAAAAAGAAAAATAGAGCACGTGTTTGGAGGCAGCTCCATCCCTGAGTGCGCAGGAGAGCAAAGGCAGGGGCACAAGGGAGGATTTCTCCATTGGGGAGCAGAGTCCAGACTTCCCACAGGGTGCCCTCCTGCCTTTCCCCCGAACTGGGGTGCAGGGCAGGATCCGGCTGGGGGGGGGTGGTTTGTGCAGAGCTGGGGTGGCAGCGAGGGGAAGGGGGAATGCACTCAGAGCAGCAGTTTGTTAGTCAGTGCATCGGACCCGTGATGCTCATAGAGGCACAGAACACATTTAATATCTCGCTCTTTCCTGCTTTCTCATGTGCATCGCTCCTGAGTTTGCTCTTTGGGACCAGGATGACCCCACAGCGCTGGGTGGGCACCCAGGGGTGCTGGCGTGGGTAGCTGCAGGACCCGGGAGCACCAGGGTTACGCTTGTCCCTGGGGAAGGGATACTCTGGGTTGGAAACACAGGTCGGCATCTCTGCTTTTGGGGGGAGAGAGGCAGGAGCAATGTCTTTGTTGGTTTTGTGTGTGTGTCTGTGCGTGGGTTACTAACCTCTGGAATAAAATTGTATCGTACCACCATGTCCTGATGGCAAATAGTGAAAGAGAGGGTGGCTTTATTCCACCCCTGAAACTCCCTCAAGACGCGCACAAAAAAAGCCTCCTGTCTCTGTCTAAAGATTAACTGATGGCTGCAGGCACATCCCTTCCCCCAGCTCCCCCGCTCAGCCCCAGGGCGAGGGGCAGCGAGAGAAAACACCCTTAAATGGTCTCCCAGATAAAATGGCCCAAATGAATGGGATTGCTCCCGTTGGAGCTAGGGCGGGCTGGGATGGAGCCGCTGGTTTGGCGAGTCCCTTTCCCTGCCGCCCCCCAGCTCCGGTGTTATTTTTTCCCTGTTTACTCGGTCTTAAGAATAAGTGGGATGAAGCTGAAATCGCCGCTGGAAGGTGCACTGCTGCTCCCAGCCATGCCTGTGCTTTAATACGGGAGTATGAAATTAATATGCAGCAGCTAATCCTAATTAGCTGCCCCCTGGGATGCGCAGGAGGGTTTGGCACCCTCAGGATGGGGAAAAATACAGCTGAAGGAGCTGAAGGTGTGGATTTAGGGCAGGTAGCTGATGGATTAAACTCCCTGGTGGATACTTTCCCCCCACACCCCGAATTAGTATCTAGCATTTAATTTTGTTGGCTTCTGGTGGAAAATTTAGAGCGAACATAGTTAATTTGGCAGGAAAGTGACTTTATTTTGGTTTTACTTGAATTGGGGGGAAAAAATCCTTGCTGCAGATGACAGTAGAGAGACACTGGAAAGCTCTGGTAATGTATTGTTAAACCGTCTGTGCTCTCCCCGATGGGTTCCCCTCACCTCTCCTTCTCTCTGCACCAAGCCCCCGGAGCTGAGGGAGGGACCCTCTTTCCCCAGCAGCATCCGACAGCCGCCGCAGGAGGGGACCACGGGGCGATTCCTGCTCTGAGCCGTACGTGCCTGAGCCCGAAAATAGCAGCAGCGCAGTCCCCGGCGCTTGAACTGGTGGCACCGGGGAAAGACATGCTGCGTGATTTGGGCTTTCCTCGGGGACGGATCCGGGTGCGGGCTGTGAAGGCAAAGGGATGTGTCCCTGCTCCTCGTGGCTGGCGGTGGGGAGCTGAGCTGGCCCTGCTGCAGCGCCGGCGCTTGTGTCAGTGCTCTGCGTTGGCAGAGTCTGACCCTGTCGAAATCTGCTTTGGGGGCTGTTTGCAAGAGGAGACCCGCTCTGCTGGAACAGAGCTCAGAGCTGGGCTGAGGCTGCCGTGTCCCAGCGGGATCACGATGGCATCGCCCGGTGGCAATTGAAGCCATGTCCCAAAAAAACTGGGCAAGTGTCATCCCCCTGCACGCCAGCTTATTCCCGGCACAGGAGCTGCGGAAGGGGCTGCTCTGCACCGGCTGTGCCGAGCCTGAGCCCCACGGGGCCAGGAGTGGCTGAGGGCTGTGGCTGCTCCCCCAGGGACATGCATCTCCCCCCTGGGATGGGTCCCTGGGGGTCGTGGTGGGGTGAAGGTGGCCGGGACACCCAGGGCTCTGCGGGCTGCCCAGCCCCCCGGCCAGGCCGGCTGATGCATCGACTGCAGCAGCATGGGGCTGGCTGGCACAAAACGAGGGATTTGGGGGGATGGGAACGCTGTGGCTCTGGGGGACAGAGGTGAATGGGGTGATCGGAGTGCTCTGGGAACCGACGTGGGCGCAGGCTGAGCAGAGGGGACCACAGCTGGGGTACCCCCAGCCTGCAGGAGAAGGTGGGGTGCAGTGATGGGGGCACAGCCCCCCTCGGGGCTCAGCAATCCCTGTGCCCAATGCCAGGACCTGCTGGAAGGGGGGGTCCGTCTTTCACGGCCCCCGTGGGCTGCTTTGCCTCTGTAGAGTGGGGGAAACTGAGGCACAGGCACTGGCTGCAGTGGGGTCGGGCTGCCCAAAGCGCTCTGGGCATGGCCTGGCCATAGCCCTGGCACAGCTCGGTGCTGCCACTCGTGTTCCTGCAGCTTCTCTTAACCCGGCGTCCCAACCCGGCTTGTTTTCCAAGGGATTTAAGTTTTAAATGGCTGCAAGGCTCCCGCGCTGGTAAGAGGCGAGGTGCAGTGGCCGCTCCGCCCCAGGCCCCTCCGGACACAAAGATGGTTTGATTGAGTGGCCGAGGCTGGCTGGGAATAAACGTCCCCTTGTGTCGCGCTGGGGAGGCCGCGGGGACAATGGTGACCCCGGGGCTGGCCAAGCCCCTCTGGAGCCCAGCAGGGTGGGGGTGAACCAGAGCCTGGAGGTGCGGGGAGCAGTGGCCGGATTTGGGGTGCTCCATGGTGTCACCCCACTCCGTCCCCGGGAAGGGAAGCAGGTCTAATGCCGGGATCTGTGATGAGGGATTTGCTGGGTGGGAGGATGAGGAGGGATGAAGGCACCCACATGCTGAAGGGGAAGGGGTGATGGTGGGGGACACCCAGCACCGAGGGGACGGTGGGCAGCACTCTGCTGGTTGCGTACTGCTTTGTCTGCTGTAAATAACTGTAGAGCTGCTGGGTGCAGGATGGGTGAAAAAGCAGAGATGTGTCCGTGGTGTTGCCTGGTAAGGGGGTGCATGGGGGGCTGCGGGGAGATCGGGAGAAGTGGTGCTGGCTCTGCTTCTGTTCCTCGTCCCACTGGTTAACTCTGGACCCTAATGATGACAAGTGAAATTATTGCACGAGGAGATGCTTTAAAACAGTTTCATTATGAGAATGGCAACGCTTTGTGATCCCGAGCCCGGGGTCACCCATCATCCCCCCTGTACCAAAACCATCCCCCCCTAAGACTGACCCCTCGAGGGGCTCAGACCCCAAACACCAACACCCCATGGGCAAGACCCGGCTCTCCCGCGGCGGGCGAACTGGGCACAGGGCTGATGCGCGGAGGGGCCGCGGGGGGTCAGAGGGGCCGCGGCCATGCCGGCCACCCTTCCTCCCCCCGCCGTGGCCTGGAACTCCTGGAATTTGGGCAGCGGGAGCGCGGCCGCCGCCGGCCCTTTGTTCTCTCTGGCCGGTGGCTCCCGGCCCTGGCCCTCCCCTGCGCTCCCCCTCATCCCCAGCATCCCCGGCTCGCTCCAATCCCCCCCTTCCTCTCTTTATTTTTTGGGGGGGGGGGAGGCTGTGGAGGCCTGGGAAGGCTCCGGCTTTGTGTGTGGTGTGGGACAGGGGCTCTGGGCCCCTTCCTTTCAGATGCAGGAGGTATGCAGCTAATTCAATGGGCTGCAGTTTGATTACCTATCTGATAACAGAGGAATGCCAGCAATGTGTGTGTTTTGGGAAGGGGGCAGGGGGGATGCGCAGGGACCACCAGCTACTCTGCAGCTCACATCAAAAGGCTGCAGTGATGGAGGGGGGGGGGGGGTAAAGCTGGGGCTCCCCGGCTGCTCCCCCCCCCCCCCCCCCCTTCTTCCCCAGGGAGAGGGCGTTTCCTTTGGCCTTTTGGTGGAGGGGGCCACGGGGAGGGGGGGGGGGCGGTTGTCATCCTCACCCGCTCATGGAAAATAAATCGCTTCTCCCCCCTCCCCCCCGCCCCCATCGTGTTGCGGCAGCTTCTGCCTCAGCCCTCCTCTTCCTCCAATTTGGGGTAACGGATGACTCATGGGGGGAGGGAGCTGGACCCCCAGCACTGGGGGTGTAGCAGTGTGGCTGCCCATGGGTGATGGTGCTGGGCTGAGCTGGGGGGGGAGCCCAGCCTGTGCGCTGGGGTGTCCCCTGCCACAGCTCGGCTTTGTCCTGAAGCTCGGGGCCTGGGAGTTTTCATCTCTGCAGTGTAAACACAGCTGGGCCAGCTGAGGGCTGTAAACACCCCGAGAAGGATCTCTGGCTCTCGTCCCCCCGTCCTCCCCCATCTCCGGAGCTGCCTCCTGCACCGTGGAGCGATGCTCTCCATGCAATGACGCTCGGCTCCTCCTCACCCCCAAAATGCTGCTGCTGGAGTGGGGCAAATTGACCCTCCGTGGAAGCTCCCGTCGCCCAAACCACCTCACACAGGCGGGGTTGTGGGATGGCATGTTGGGGACGGGGCAGACCCCGAGGTGCCAACTCCTCCTGCGTTGTGCTGGCAGCTGCCTCGGACAGAGAGTGCCTGCTTGGGCAATGCTCAGCATCCTCCTGGTGATGCTCAGCACTGGGGGAAAGCCGATTTGGGGTTGGGGTGCAGTGTCTGGCCATTGCACTGAGCATGACAGGGTGTTTCCCAGTGGTGGGCAGTGATGGAACTGCCCGGAACTGCCCAGACCAGCCCTGGACAGGCAGAGGTTGCTGTGAGATCCTGTCGTGGCCTTGTTACTGGGGACCTCATAGCTCACAGTTTGGCTCTGCCTTTTGGGAGGAGGCCAGAGAGCAAAGGTTTCTGATGATCCCATCTGACCCATCCTGGACGCCATCACAGCTGGTGAGTGGACCGTGTGGAAGCGGTAACTTGGCCGAGCCCACAGGGTCTGTCCCACCTAGAGCTGGGCCCCCAGACACAGAAGTGAGGGGGGAACTGGCAGAAAAAGGAACCTCGAGGGTCGTTCCTCAGGCTCTGCTGTGTTCCCCTTTCCCTCGTGTACCCACATCCTGCAAGACCCTGCTGAAAAAAATTGACTCCTAAAACCCAACAACTCCATTTCTTCCTTCTCCGCTTTTATGCGGGGTGTTTCCACATGAGTCCTGGTGAGATTTGGGGTGGAAGAGGGTAACCAACCATGCCTGCCCATCCCCGGGCAGCGTGCGCGGGGAGGCTCGGTGCGGGAAGAACGGGTGGCCGCGGCCCACGTGACGGGAACTCGCCAGGCCATGAATGGGGGAGATGCTCCATTCATAAATGCAGGGTCCGGCTGCAGCCGCGCAGGCGTTGGCGCCGGCTCTGCCGGGAATCCCCAGCCTGCTGGAGCTGCTCCTCCCTCTGCCAGCAAATCCGCCTTAACTCTTTGCCTCATGCTCCTTTGGGCTCCACTAACGAAGTTAAGCAAAAGCCCTGCTCGAATCGCTGCCTGGGATGCAGTGGTTCTCTGGCAGAGGAGGCAGCGATGCTCACGGCAGCGCTTGCTGGCACGGGGGGGGAGCAAGAGATGTCGGCTGCATCGCCTCTCTTGGCTCCTTATCAATTTGTTGTGGTAAAATGGACAGGGCTCATGAAAGTGGGAGTGGATTTTTCTATCATGTCACAGCCCCCCTCCCCAGCCTGGATCTTTCTGAAGTCCCGAGTTTGATTGTGTGGCGATAACTGATGTGGTGACCCTGGGAGGGACAGGAGATGCTCCCAGCAGTGACGATCCAAGGCTAAATGGCTGCTTAATTAATTATTGGAGGCAATTAAAGGGCTTGAACCGAGGTGAGCTGCAGTGAGGGGGCTGGCCAGGACCCCACGCTGGCAGTGCCGGCTCCCAGCCTCCTGGTCTTGCTGCGTGTAGGGGATCCAGCCCATGTCCCACAGGTCCTGCTCCTCCGCAGGGAAGCGAGGGGAAGCCTGTGCAAAGCCTCAAGATCCTTCTGCTGTATTTTAAAAATGATGTTCTTGGATCTCCCCTTGAGCATCCCCAGCCCGGGGTGTCGGGAGGTGCAGGAACAGCTCTTGGTCCCCAGCCCGGGGTGTTGGTGGGAGGAAGGGGCTGTTTTGCAGCGCTGAAAGACAGCATTTTGCAGCAAATACTGTTGAAATTTGGCTCAGAGCTGGCTCTGCTGGCCCTGGCTTGCCAAATCAGTGAGCCCTACTCAACCGGATGTCTCGGCTCACTGAAGGCTCTGCGCTGTCAAACAGGGCTCCAGAGATTTTAGGGAGACGAAGGTGCCTGGTTGAGCTCAGTCCCCGATACCCGTCCCCTCACAAGGGGCAGGCATGGGGGACGCTGGCAGTTCTTGTGCCACGGGGAGGTGTTTGCTGGGCTGGGGCTTCTCGTGTGCCCGGCAGACACCCCAGCTCTGTGCTGACCCCTATCCTTTCCCTGTGCCCCCCCCCAGAGCAAGCTCCACATGGAGGGTTTCCGCAGCCTGAAGGAGGGCGAAGCTGTTGAGTTCACCTTCAAGAAGTCATCCAAAGGTTTGGAATCCATCCGGGTGACCGGCCCAGGGGGTGTCTTCTGCGTCGGCAGCGAGAGGAGACCCAAAGGCAAGAGCATCCAGAAACGCAGATCGAAAGGAGACCGGTAAGGGGCAGCCAAGGGCTGATCCGGGGCAGGGACCAAGCTCTGCGGGCACCGGGAGCTGCCTGGCACCCTGCCCACAGCACGGGGATGGGCTCGGATCCAGCGGGGCAGGCAGCAACCCTTCCTCTGGGAAAGTGGCTTCCTTCAGCAGTTAATGAGTGGCAGATGCAGCTTGGTGGGGAAAGGGCAGCAAACCAGCAGCGAAGGGGCAGAGGTCAGGGACACCCCGGGCGGCCGCTCCCCTCATCTCGGGGAGCCGCGCTGGGCAGGGGTAATTTTCTCGAAGAGAAACCCTTCCTTGTGGGAAGGAAATGGCCGGACGTCCTGGCAGCATCTCCCACGGTGAGGCTTGGAGCCCCGGGGCGAGTTTCTGACTAGCCCTTCGTCCCCCCTCTCCTCTCCCATCCTCTCCATCCTGGCTACGCCGGGATGCCTCATCCCAGCTTTCCCAGTAGATTCTGCCCTCCCCACACAGCTGCTCTCACAAGCAGGTTTTAAAATTAGTCGGAAAGGAATTGGGAAGGAAAAAAAAAGAGCAAAGGGTTGTGGCCGTCCTAGACAGATGTGGGATTTAAAATGGACACAAAGCAGCTCCCTCTGCCCACACCGCTCTGGTGTGAAGGTGGCACCCAGGGGATGAGGGCTGCAAGGGTACAGCCATGAGAGAAGCCACGTTTGAGGTTGTCCCCACCACGATGGCCACAGCTGGGGCTGTGAGTTGTTGGATTGCCTGCTCCTGCTCTGCTGCAGGCTCCTGGTCCATAGCGTGTAACCCTGGGTGCAGGGACTGTAGACACGGGAACCGGAACCATGATGGAGCCAGAGGGGTGGAAGCATCCCCCAGCATCCCCCATTTTTGTCCCCGAGTGCTTGGTTTCGGTGCGGGGGTTTGCTGCCATCTCCTGGGTACCAGCAGCACCACTGAGCCAGCTCCAAACTGGCCATGCTGGAGCTAGGGCTCTGCAGGGACCAAACCCAGGGCCACCATCCGCCCCTAAAGAGCCGACCCCACATCCCCACAGCAGCCAGGCTGTTTTGAGCCCAACTCTGGTTGCAAAGCCAGATGAGTCCCAGGCACGGCCACTTCAGTATCCCACCTCATTTTGTTTCTCCTCCTCGAATATCTTTCCGTTTCCCATCCCTCCTCCTTCCCCGGCAGATGCTACAACTGTGGCGGGCTGGACCACCATGCCAAAGAGTGCAAGCTCCCGCCGCAGCCCAAGAAATGCCACTTCTGCCAGAGCATCAGCCACATGGTCGCCAACTGCCCCGCGAAAGCACAGCAGTCCCCCAGCTCCCAGGGAAAACCTGCCTACTTCCGAGAGGAGGAGGACATGCACAGCTCGGCCCTCCTCCCCGAAAACCGGGAATGATTGGCGGGTGGCAGGGAGGGCCTTCCACCGGGATGAAAAGGCTTTGGCAAGGCAACAGGCAGCCGTGGGGGCTCGGAGGAGGGAGGGCAGGGTGAAGGACTGGGGAGGGAAGACGGCAGTGCTAACGGCAGGGACCGGTGTCCCTGCATGGACCTTTTCCCCCTGTTCCCAGCCCGGGGAAAGCCCTGCTTTAATCGGGATGGGTCACTCCAAAAATAGGGGGAGGCAGCACTCAACACACCCCTTCCAGCTAAAAAAAACCCAAACATATTTGATTCATCTTTATTCTTTTCCTAAATGAATCCAGGCAGTAGTGTCTCTGGGAGGAGGAACAGAGAAACAACATCTCGGGGAGGAGCTCACAGCTCCCGAGCTTCCAACAGGCTCTGGCACAGCCTGGGGAAGTGGTGGGGGACCCGCTCCTACGCCTGCCCCGTCCCTCTCTGCCCCAAGGAGGGAGGCCGAGGGGGGAAGGCTGGCTGCAGAGCACCAGGGAGATGCCCGTGGGCCGGCCCCGTGAGTCCCTCAGCTCCTTGTGGCTTCTCACTTGCAGGTCGGTGCGAGGATTTGCAGTTTTTCCGTGGATGCCCCATTGCTGAAACCAGCAGAGCCGATTTGGCCTCAGCTTGGAAGGAAATGGGGCATCTCTCAGGGCTGGGCTAATGCTTGCCGCCTGCCTGTGGGCTGTGAGCTGCGCCTTGTGGGAGAGTAAAAAGAAGAACATTTTTTTCCCCCCCTAAGCCTTCCCAAGTGCCAGACCGGAGAGCACAAGGTGTGTTATGCAGCCAGCTCTTCCCCTCCAAGGCTTCTCCCTGCCCCTAAAATGCAGAGCCGGTGAGCGAGAGGGCTTCATGGAGTAGAAATGCTCTTCGTTAAGCCATGGGCACCAGACACGGGGCAGAGCTGGCTCCTGAGGGTGTTGCTGGCAGCGTTTCCCTCGGAGGCTGCGTACGCAACCCACCCGGGGCTCACGCAGATCCAGCCGTGGCTTGATCCAGACACCAGAGCGCCCGGGTCTTCCTACGGGCTGCGGATCAAACCCATGCAGGACAAAACCACACTTCTGCTCCTCCTGCCCATCCCACGCTCCAGAAAGCCATGGCTCCTGGGCTGAGCCTCCCCAAGGGGCAGAGGAAAAGGGTGTTCCAGGTCGTTAGCGGCTGCTGTCCTCCCTCCCCACCGGCCCCCCCAAGTCTTGCCTTTATTTATTGGCCCCGGTGGACAGCCCTTCTCCCGGGGCAGCCCCCCCGTCCATGCCGAAGCCAACGCCAAGTGAAACCTGCACTAGGACGTGCGTGAATGACGTATCTTTGGGTTTGTTTGTCGTCTTTGTTTTGTTTTGTTTTGGTTTTTTTTTTTTTGTTTTTGGTTTGTTGTTTTGGGTTGGGTTTTTTTTTTTTTAATATAAATATTCTGGGTTTGTATTTTTGTATATTTTAATCTTTAAGAAAAGGAAAAAAAAAAAGAGAGAGAGAAAGGACATAATTCCTGCAACTTATTCTCAGGTATTCAAGCAATCTCAGGGATAAAATGCCTCTGTAGCCCAGTGCTGGACAGAGAGGAGGGTTTTTCTAACAGCACAAAGACGTGACGAAGTTTGTATCAGAAGTGTAGATCTACCTCACTGGATGTTCGCTAGGTGGACTGAAGTGTTGTTGACCTTTTCAGTTCTGTTTTTTTGGTATGTTTTGGATTTGTTTTCTTTTTAACTGTATGTTAATAGAATCTCTTTCCCTCCCCCATGGACTGAGGAGGAATTTGGGTCTGTAGATCTGTGCGCGGGGATGGAGAAGCCAGGCCGTGCCACGGGGCAGGGAACAGCTGCTAGAGCCCACGTCGGCTCCCCAACTCCAGATTTTCTCCCAGCCTGGTGGCTTTTGATGACTGTCCTCCATTTCTCTCTCCTGTTTACGCTCACACGTCCACTCCCCACCATCCTGATGGGAACGCTCCAGTCCACCCCATGCCTGAGTCCTCCTATTGTCCATGGGCTGGGGCATCGCACAGGCTCCCAGCAGGCTGGTGCCTTGTGGCTGGGGGTTGGAAAGCCAGGATGGGGATCCCAGCATGCTCAGGGGGTCCCAGCCCGTTCAGGGGGACATGGCAAGAGCAGACAGTGGCCAGGGAGGTTGTTGGGAGACCGAGGGCTATCCCACAAGGCCAGGGCTGGCTGGCTGCCCGGGACCTCCTGGGATCAGGGACCTGGTGCCAAGGTGGACCCAAGTCCAAGGGAGGTGCAACCACTCCATGTTTCTCCACCCTTCCCGGCTTCCCTCAAATGTTGGCTCAGGATGGCCAGGGAAAACGCTGGATCCCTGGTTTAGAGGGAAACCCTGGACCCCTGGTTTTGGGGCATTAACGCTCCGCTTTGCAGCCTGAGGGCATGCTGGAGCCTTCCCAGGGAGGGCATCTCGCCATGCTGGCGTGTCAGGATGTGGGCGCGATTTCTGCTGGTTTTTAGGTAGCGATAGGTTTAGATGTAGAGCAGGGCTGGAACAGACGGGGAGCACATACTCCATCCTCGCTGATGGGGGTCACCAGGGGGATTTGCTGGAGGAGGAACTCAGTGCGGTGACTCTTACCTCCACCTTATCTGATGGCTGAGTGTGTGCCTGAATTATTTGGGTCCTCTGTTTTTAAAAACAGGAATTATATTGCCCTTTTCTGGGACCTTGCGCACCTCTGAGAGTTGTCAAAGAGACTACAGACGGTCGTGCTTCTGGGTGAATTTAATCAGGTCCAGTCAGTCTAGAAGGATCCAATTCTCTGCGTCCTGGCACGCAGGCACCAGGGGGGATGATGGAGAGCGGCTCCCCAGCCACTTGCCTGCCCTGCTCCAGTAGTTTTTATGGTGAGGTGGTGGTCTCTTCTTGGGAGGGTGGGGGGAAGGACTTTTTAGTTCTTGACTAGCAATGGGATCTATACAAAACTACTTCAGGAAAACGGCTTTTGTCTGAACGGGGTAAATGCAATAGAGCACACTGGGCTGGCGTGTCTAAGCCTGGGCCTCGGTCCCGCTGCCGTGTTGCGGGGGGCTGTTGGCCTTCCACCGGCACCTCGGTTGTGCCAGGGAAACTGCTGCCCCCCCTAATTCTTGTATCTGTCTTGAAGAATCGCGTAGGACCTTTCCCCCCTTGCCCCCAGTTTAATGGTTTGGTGATTTTTCAGCTAGATGTCTAGTGTGTGTAAATACCTCTGTAAATCTTTCCATTTTCTCTCAGTATTCTCCTTGATTATTGTTTACAAAAGTAAGAGGAAAATAAAAAAAGGAAAAAAAATAAAAATAGCCAAAGCATCTAAATAGGTTATGGACCAGGGAGACAGGATCTTCTCTGTGTACTCTGCCTTGCAACTCTGTGTGGGGATATGAGCTCTGTGACCATCCCTGTCCTAGGCTAGAGCAAATAGCAAATGGCTTAGAGAATCACTCAGGTTTCCCCCGGGGCCAGCGCGGTACCGGGATCCAAGAAAACAGGGATTTTTTTATCTGTAAAGGGAAGCCACGATGGAGAAGATGGGATGGATTTGCATCTTCTCGTTGCGTTTGCCATCGTGGTTCTTCCCGTATCTTGACAATAATTAATGAAATTGCTGCATCGCCACCCACCCTGCCCGTGCTGGGCACTATGCATTACGGGACAGTGAATGGCGGGCGGCGGAGGCCGTGCGCTCGGGGTCCTGCTGGAACACGGGGGGGCATTTGAATGTAGGTGAGAAAGCTGTCCCTCGCGAGGGGGTGTCCGCCCTGGTGCGAAAGCCTCGAGTCGCAAGTTTGTCTACGAGGAGACGGAAGAATGTAATCCATGTTTACTGCTAGCAACCAAAGCTTGTTTTGTGTCAAACTCGTGCGTTTTTATGAAGCGGGTGGGAGGGAGGGAGGAACGGGGGTGGCTCAGGGGTGACCAAAGAGATTTCCTGCTGGAGACCCTGCAGCGAGATCCCCAATTCCTGACGCTGCAGGTTTTTCCCCCTCAATTTTTTTTTTTATACTTTGTTTTTGTACCAACTATGTAAAATGTGGTTGTTTGTTTTTTTTCTTTTCTGGAAAAAAAATGAAATAAAGACCATGGGCAATGGCTGCTGGTCATGTTGTGTGTGCGGTTACTCTTTTTGTTTGTTTGTTTTTCCTCCTCCCTTGGGGTTGAGAAGCCCAGACACAACGCGGGTGCTGCATGGACTGGGGAGGGGGATGTGGGGTGTATGTCTCCGAACTTGGGTACCCCACAGCCACCTCGGCCTGCAGGCAATAACCAGCCCCCAGCTCCCCATAACCTCCCTGCGGCCGCCTCACCCCACACCCCACTTCACGGGTGACCCCACAGCCCCGCTGCCCGCTTGGGGTCACCCGTGAACCCCCACCACCTCCACCACTCGCGCTATGCCACCCGGGGACCCTGTCAGCCCTCAGCCCGCCATTACCGGTCCTGCCCTCCCCGCCGCCTCACAGCGCCCCACCGCGCATGCGCGTAAGCCCCGCCTCCTGCCCCGCCCCGCCCCGCCCCGCGCTGCCTGCGCGCGCTTCCCGCCCTGGGCGCCGGCGTGTGACGCAAGCGGAAGGGCACGTCACCCTCCGGTGGAGGCTGAGGAGGCGCCGGCAGGCGAGATAGCGGGCGAGGTCAACGGGCGAGGTAACGGGCGGGTGGTGGGGGCTCGCCTCACGCAGCGGGGGGAGCAGGGCAGCTCCTCGGGGGTGGGACGGGATGGGGGGGGTGGGTGGGTGTCTCTGTCTCTCCTTCCACCGGGTCTCTGCCGCCGGCCGCTCGCGGAGCCGGGGGAGGCCTGAGGGACGCCCCGTCCCTGGAGAGCCCGCCGAGGGCCTCCCTCAGGCAGCGGGGGTAGGCCGGGTGTCCTTCCCCTCCGCTTCTGCTCGCTGCCGCCGGCGGTGGGCGGCAGCCGGGCTGTCGGCGAGAGGGAGAGCTGCCTCCCGCAGAGAAAGCGGCTGGGGTTGGGGGGTTAAAGCCTCCTCTGGCAGCACCCAGCCGGCCGGGCTGACAGTCACGGCCTTTCTAGTGCTCTGTCCCTGCTTCATAGACAAGAGGCTTCTTTGTGAGGGTTGTTTTTTAAGATGACTGTGCGAAATCGTATGTAAAAGGTTGATTGCTGTTAACAGCCGAAGGTGGTATTGGAAAAGGATGTGTTTTAAGCCAGAGCTATTCGAGAGGAGCATTAAGAGCTTTACTAACAGAACCCGAGGTTCTGCAGTTCCTTGGCTTAATGTTTTGTGGCTGTATCTGTGGCTAGGCGTCCTTTCCTGAGGGAAGAGGCAGAGAAAGCCCTACGGAAAATTAATGCGATCAGAGTAATTTGAATCCACTTCGGTCCCTAGATGGGTACCAGTTGGTTGGGTCTAGACTGCCCTCACAGCTCACTCTTCATAGCTGCTTTGCCCACATCTCTTAGAGTTCCTAGCTGAGAGAATTGAAGATTAACATGGAAGTTCAGCAAACTCTTGTATCTTCTTAGCTCAAACCAGATCTTAGTATTTCAATGTGGTAAAAATCCCAATATTTTTACAGTTCCAGAGGCTAAAGTTCTCTACTTGTGAAGGAAAAGAAATATCAGTGGTGACACAAGTGCAGGGTAGTTGGTGATGTTGATGGTTGCTTCATTTGAAGGATTTCCAGCAACTCCCAACACAAAAGCATTGAAGGTTGGTTGGTGCTGCTGCCACCCTGAGACTCACCTGGTGGTGGCCCAAATTGCATGTCTATGCTAACTCACCAACTAGTTCGGCTGGAAGACGCAGTAATGCTGGGTTTTCTTTGCTACCAGTTAGTGCAGAATCCACTTTCATGACATACAGCTGGAAAACTCCAGAGCTTGTTTCTGAGCTCCACTGTTGTCTGCTTATCAAAGGACTTGTACACATGATAAAAAGGGCCCCAAAGCAGCTAATTAAAGCTTATTTTTCCAAGGTGATTGTTTGTAGTGCTGCTTTGGGCTCAGAATCGCTTGTACCTCTAACCCCTCTATTTTCATCTTCCCATTAAAAAAGAAAAGTGGCTCTCGGTAAGACATGTCGTGGATCAGAGAAGGCGAGCTGACCATCATAGAGAGATTTTTTGCCAACATCATTAAGGTAAGAAAGGAATTTGATAGCCTGTGGTAAAGAATTGGCAGGTTCATCGGGGTTCTGAGGAACCATCTTTGTGACTGCTCTGCTCTAGAAAGATAGTGTTGCTAGCAAGGGTGCGTATTAAAGCTGGCACTGGATGTACATCCCTAAACAGTATCCGGGGATGGAAAATTACTTAAGCTTAGTCTTGCAAATGAGCAAGGCTGTAGGCAGTGCTTGCCAATAATGAGCTTACACTCCCAGACTTCCATGGTTTGTGCCCTTGCTGATGAAGGCAGGGCACAGGAAGGAAGCAAGGTGGTTGGATTATAAATCTAAGAAATGAAACTGAGTTGCTCTTGATTAGAATAACTCACTAGTTGCAGGAAAATTCTGTCCTTGCTCAGCAGAGTCTTGAGACTGGTGATGCTGCCTTCCCGCAAAAGGATCTGTGCAGATCTAATGAGATCAGTGGAAAGGAATACTCCTCTTAAGTAGGAGAAAGTCTCATGACTCTCTTTGTTTTCTCTTCAGTTAATTGTGTCTGTGAAAATGCCCTTGAACTCTGAAATAATAAATACTTAACAATTATGGCAGCACAGAACTATGTGGATCCTCCCCCATGCCTGCAGAGAGGTAGCTGTGGCAGTGCTGCTCTCTCCTGAGTACTACAGTTCTCTGTCATGTGATAGAAACAGGGAGGGCAAAGTTTAGGCAACTGTCAATACTGATATGCTTTTCAGATAGCCTAAGCCGGGGTTAGCAAAAAGGTAATTAGCATCTTACTCTTTCCGACTTCAGACTTGAAGCTGGGAGATACGCACTGCACTCCTACAAATAAGCAGTGCTGCCAGGAACAGTGACACTGCACTCTCTGTGATGCAAGATGCCAACTTGGCTGTTCAGTTTCTGCTCTGTTGTGTTTCTCCTTATTTTCTAGGCAGGTCCAATGCCCAAGCATGTTGCCTTCATCATGGATGGCAATCGCCGTTATGCCCAAAAGTGCCACGTGGAGAGACAGCAGGGGCATTCACAAGGCTTTGATAAACTGGCACAGGTGGGAAGGGTGTTTGCTGCCTTTACCTTGTGTGTTGAAAGTTTGAGCCGCGTCCACCAGCTGACAGTGTTTACTGCTTGAGTGGTGTATTGTTCCTTTTCTTCACTGGAGTCAGGCCTGTGCTTGCAGCTGACCTTAGTCTTAAGGGTTCCCAATTCCCAACTTCAGCTCTCCTCTCTCTCTTCCTCTTATCCTGCAGAGTAATTCTAATCAGCCTTTCCCCCCCACCTCTGTTTTACACTCGATTAAAATATCGGCTGTGCAGATCTTGAAGCTTTTAATTCTGTGAAGCAGGCCGAATTTCTTTGAAAAGGTTTTTGAAAGGTACGATTACTAACTTAGCAGTTCTTGTAGCCAACATTCTTTCCCTGAGTGGATTAGTCCCGTCTGTTGTGGATTCACATCCCTAGATTGTGGTATTTTACTTCTGTTCTTTAAGACGGATCTGAAATTCTCATCAAGTGGGTTTCGTTTTCAGCTCTTGATGATTGTTTCTTTTGATCTAGTCTTAGCATAGTGGGAAATGACAGGAAGGTTTTAGCAGTGGAAAAGCTGTGTCTTCCTGACCTGTGTGATTATCTGAGTCTGTTTATCTAACTTCTGTTTTCCATTATATTTTATCTTCTTGCAGACACTACGGTGGTGCTTAAATCTGGGCATTCGGGAGGTTACTGTTTATGCTTTTAGTATCGAGAACTTTAAACGCTCCAAGGAGGAAGTAGATGGACTAATGGATCTGGCAAGACAGAAATTTAGCCGCCTACTGGAAGAACAGTAAGAGTCCTCTCATGTTCTGCTTTAGTTCCACCCTGTGGGATACAGACACGATTAAGAGGTGTTTACAGGGATGTTACAAGTTGTGAGAACAGATGAACTGAAGGAAGCCATTCTCCATCTCCAGCTAGAGATTTGTGTTGAGGGGCTCTGCCTACCTGCGTGGGATGTACAGCTCCTGAGTACGCACAGTCCCCAAGCACACCAGATCTGTGCCTGTAGCATATGGCTTACTGTGCAACGGTCCCATCCAAACAGTTGGGACAGTACAGCTTTCAGATAAGCACAGCACAATTAGAAATTCCTCCTTAGCACTAGAGTGCTAGATGCCTTGTTTTCATGAAGTATCAAAACCTTGTCTTAAATTCTGTCACAGTGTTCTTGGGAGATCAGAGTTTAGCTCAGCAACTCACAATAACTTGAGACTTCTACATATGGACATAGAGTGTGTTAAGTCACCTGTCGGAGCTGGAGAACTAGTTCATGTATTGTGTGTAGATGCAACTAGTACAGATCTGAGCGAGCAGGGAGTGGCGTTACAGTACCCTGTTGCTCAGTGGATACGTTTGTTTCCACACACCTGACTACTGGAGGGGGTGCTTATCTGGTTGAAGAAAACTTGAAAGGCAGTGAGGGAACGCAGCTGGAAGAATGGGGTGGAGAGGATGGTGTGGATGCACTAGCAGAAGTTGGGAAGATCAGGGTCAAAGAGGCCATTTCCCTGGTTTCTACCCAATGTGGCCCTTCACCAGGGAGTTTGTAGCACGAGACAGACGGGAGCAGGAACCTGTAAGATCCCATGGGGTGTCCTGTCTGCTCAGAATAATGCTGTAGTGGGCATGGATTGTTTCCCATCTCATCTGACGTTCACTCCACCACCCCCATCCCACCTTCATCGATATGTTAATCTTTCCTTGCACCAGAAAGTAGTTGTGCTACTCTGCGGGTGGCCAGTAGTCATCTTAATTTTTGGTTAGTTATACGTGCCCAGAGTCTATGGTTGTATTCTAAGTTTTCCATGTGGATTTTCATAACTTCAGGTAGGAATGCCTAATCTGCGATAACTTTATAGTCCTTTCGTTTTGTCTGTACCTTAGGAACTTGTATGGGGAATGATCAGTTTCCCTTTATGGAATGGTTTGGGATGATGGAATCTAAGCCAGCTTTCAACACCTAAAAAACATTTGGTCATTTTGCCTTTTCCTAGTTCTTGGTTTTGCTGAAGCTATGCCTGCTACGTGCCTGATGTTTTAATTTGGTGGATGTTACGCAAGGCAAACATGGCACTTGTGCAGTAGAGACTCATCTATTTTCTGTAGACCTCACTCTTGTTGTTGGGTGTAGGGAGAGCTTGAAGAAGCATGGTGTATGTATCCGTGTCCTTGGGGACCTGCCGCTTCTGCCCTTGGATATTCAGGAGCTGATTGCCCAAGCTGTGCTGGCAACTAGGAACTACAACAAGTAAGTAATGCACAATTTAAAGTAGCTGATACCTCACCTCACCTCTTCCTCTTCTACCTGATGGCTGAGACTCGGCAGACATGCTACACCTCTTTTTTTCCTCTTTGTCCTAGAGGCGCACATAACTGTTGTAGATACTCTTCTCTCTGTCATTTACTGGACCTTCCCTAGATTAGTCTTTCACATCTTTCTCCTCTTTTCAGATGCTTTCTGAATGTCTGCTTTGCATACACATCGAGACATGAAATCAGCAATGCTGTCAGGGAGATGGCTTGGGGAGTGGAACAAGGACTGCTCGAACCCAGGTAACTCTTGTCTTTCTCTGGCTTCATAGATGAAGACTGCCTGTCTTACCTCCTACGCTTTATTAATAACCTCTCAGAAGCCAAATAGCTTTTAAATAGATCTCATTAAACCAGTATGACTGGAACAAATGACTTAAAGTTACTATGCAATGTTTGG
Organism: Vanellus vanellus; assembly: GCF_965231255.1. Taxonomy (NCBI): domain Eukaryota; kingdom Metazoa; phylum Chordata; class Aves; order Charadriiformes; family Charadriidae; genus Vanellus; species Vanellus vanellus. The sequence goes on along the minus strand of NC_138927.1, from coordinate 4,418,873 downwards.
TTTTTATTATTTCAGTTACCATGGTGATAGATATACAACCAAGACAGAAGAGAAATTAGGTCTGTGTCTCAAGTTAGTTTAAATGTGAAGGCAGATTTTGTGCCACAACAATTGGCTGCTTGGCTGGCAGTCTTAGCTACGAGGTCAAACAACAGATGAATCATGAGTACTGAACTGTTCCTCCACCCTAGAGGAGATAGAGTAGTTAGTGCTCTGCTCTCTGCTCCAGATGGAAGTCCTCACAGTCTGGTTCCACCACTGTATTATGTTTCAAAGAGCATTGGGAGGGGGGATGCTCTAGGGGATGAAAGAGCATTTGAAATAGCCTGTGGAGCAGACAGCAGTGTCCATCAGAAGCAAGTTGATGACTGGCTGTGGTGCAGCTCCACCACCCAGTTCTAATCTGCAGTCCTGTGTTTATAAAAAAAAGCCCTCACTAATTCTGATTTAGTAGTACCATCTCTGTTGGGACATGATCTTAATAAGATGCATCTGTCTTTCTTAGTGATGTGTCTGAATCGTTGCTTGATAAATGTCTGTACACCAACAACTCCCCTGATCCAGACCTCCTGATTCGAACCTCTGGAGAGGTTCGGTTGAGTGATTTCTTGCTCTGGCAGGTAAAGTCTTTTTCTCCTTGAAATATTCTATTTTTGCATTAGAGTGTTCTACTGACTCCAGGTGTGAGCTGACCTGAGGGCTTTTGAACTCTTTCTGCCAGGGGTTAGGTGCCGCCTTGGATGGACTGAGTGCTGGGGCACCTCTGAGGAATCTGTGTTTTGCAGTTCTGTGATTGCCTAAAATGCCTTGCAGCACAAGTCTGAAATTGTGTCCTCCTGATAACACTTCATAAGAAATCACAAGTTAGTCTAGCTGACAGCAGTCAAGGAAATAATGAATTGCTCATTCTTTTGCTCCTCTTCTCATGTTTAGGTAATTCCTCATTTGATTGGTAAATTCCTGGCTTTGATTAATTTAACCTGGCATTTTTTTTTCCTGGGATGAGGAAATCTCAGGAAGGATTTCTAGATTCCTGAAAGAGGTGTTTGTTGCACGTCAGCTGTAGGTATTAGAGGTGTAACCCTATAACGTATGTGTAATGTACATGCTGGGCTTGTCACAGTTTCAGAATTGTATTTGACTTTCATAATGAAACAAGACCCTGCAAGACAGGTTCTAAGGATGGCAAAGTCAAATCAGCATGACTAGGCTGCTAAGCTAAGATGTAGTAAGTTCTTAATGCATATAAAGTTCACGTATTTGCAGTTACAGTATCCAAAGCTGCTTCCATTTCTCTTTCTCCTGTGCTAGGCAATATTGACTTGTTTGTAAGCCAAACTTTTCAGGAGAACATTTGAGTCAAGCTGCTTTACTTAAAGCTAATATTTCCTTTTATATGTACAATTTGGAGCCAAAACCCAAGTGCCTTTAAGCAACCACATCAAATGTTCCTATTCCAACTTATTTAACTGGCAAGTTCACAGAAGTTGTCTGGCCTGAGTTGTGGTTGCCTACCAAGGCGTCTCCCTCTCCTCCCTGTATTTTTGGGCTACACCTGTACACTGGATGGGTGTCAACACTGCAAACTAACACTTTGCTTGCTCCTTTTGGTGGTAGTCCTGGCAGAGGTGCCATGGAGACTGAGCTTGTAACTGGTGAAGCGTTACTGAGGAAATCAGTGCTCTGAGTCTGGCTGGCGTGATGCCCCTCTGCTGTGCCATGAATTACAGCAGAAGCAGTAGAGGAGAATGTGTGCTTGTGCTCCTGCTCTGTTAGCTCACGCATCAGGGTGTTAGTGCAAATTTCCCTTCGCTAGCAATGGTGTGACATCCTGACAGCTCCAAAATAGGAAGACACTGTGCTATTCAGGATGATTTTCTGGTGTCAGAGAAAATGTCCTCATGGTGTTTTTTCTATAGAATCGACACTAAGATTTTCTATATCATTACAACTTTGAGTCATGCAGAGTCCCTTTTAAGTGTTAGATTTTGTAGTTATGATCATAGGAACACATTTATCTGAAACTTTGAGGGACTTGATGGTAAAAATAGGTTTTAACTTGAAATCTTGCATCTTTCAACTCCAGGATATCTTCACTGCATCACAACTCTTGGATTCATTAAGCACTTTAAATGCCATGAGTGGGCAGCAAAGAATATCACGAGATGTCATTTGATGAATGGCTTAAATGTCATGTCCTGATCCTCAGTTCATCTGTTATTCCCTTAACTCAGCCTTTGGTAGTCCAGTGTTGCTATTTTAGTTTTATTATATGTCCATGATGCTTAAGCTATTAAAAATACCTCTGTGAAGACCAACATAGCATTAGAAAGAATTCTGCTGGTATCTTTGCAGGAATGGATGACTAGTGTCCCAGCATTAAAAACTAATTAGGAAAACTCTACATTGTTCAAATTTCAAATGCTCCTGGCTGGCATTTATTTCATTTTAAGTAGAGTTGGATAACGCAGCCTAGGTAAAATCTTTGTGGGGAAGCTGGCATTGTTTAACCAACAGAGCTGCATCTTGATGACTTTTCCCTTGCTAGATGATTAAGTTGTTGGTGATCTTGCTTTCTGCAGACATCCCATTCATGCCTGGTGTTTCAGTCAGTCTTGTGGCCAGAATATTCCTTTTGGAACTTGTGTGAGGCTATCCTTCGGTTCCAGATGAACTACAATGCTTTACAGGTAAGGGAGCCTTAGGGAGGTGGAAAGCTCAACACAGCATGTTATCTGCACAGCAATGTGCTGGAGATCAGGTGAGAGGGTGCAGAGTGGGAACAGCGGAATTGTTCATTTAGTGTGGTTAGTTAAAATCTTGTTTCAGTAGCAGCCACTGCCAGATGTGTTGCTTCTCCTGTATTTATGTGGCTTGTTGCAACATCTTAGCATGTGGCCAGACTCCTCTGCTTTCAGGAATATCTAAAGTATCTGAAATCACCACTGTCTCTATTGCTCGTTGCTCATTCCACCAGCTGGAAGTATCTGTCCCCGCTCCTCAGCTGACAGGACAGAACAAGTAAGCGCTCCTGATTTGCTACAGGGCAAAATCAGCCAGGTTAACTCAAACCACTTCATCAGTTGTTTAAGCAAAGACTGCTGAGTTCACTCTGGAGTGAGCAGGGAGAATTTGCATGCTCTTCCTCTACCTCTGCTATTGTTTTTAGGGTTGTAACAAGTGGGTTTAGAGTTTCCTTTCTGGGAGCTGAAGTGAGGCTGTGAGACACTGGACAAGTGCCCTCTTGTGGGTCCAGATGTACCTACGGAAGAGATTGTTCCTATTGCTGGTTGTCATTGTTCCTCCCCTCTTAGATCTGTTGTTACGAGCTCCCCCTGACCTGGTTCAGATAAATCTGGCCAATTTAGTAGTGACTTAGTAAGCTGGGTATTTTTAAGCAAAACAAGTTTTGGAGCTGGAGCTCTTGGTGGAGAAATCTGGGGGGGAGCAGCTTGTAGCACAGAGGCAGCAGTAACTGGCAAGAGGAGGAACTTGGTGCGGTGACTCTTACCTCCACCATATCTGATTGCGTCCCTGAATTATTTGGGTCCCCTGTTTTTAAAGACAGGCATTATATTGCCCTTTTCTACCTTCAGGGGCTTTGCGCACCTCTGAGAGCTGTCAAAGAGATTATAGATGGTCGTGCTTCTGGGTGAATTAAATCAGGTCCAGTCAGTCTGGAAGGCTCCGAATTCTTCAAGTCCTTAACCTATTTTATTCCTATTTCTGCCCCAAGTCTGCCCTTTTCCAACCAGCAATTCATTGTATTAACACAAGTAATGGCAATTCACCTTCTGCATGAAGAGGAAAGCAAAAAAGGCAGTAGTGTTTGTCATTGACATTAGCTTTGCCTCTGTCTTGAACAGTAAGGTCACTGTTCTGATTTGCTCCTAGTGCTAATTTCTGCTGGGTAACAAATGCTTCTTCTGTTCCTAGCTAGTCTCGTCTTTCTAAGTTCTTGTTTGTGGCTCTGTGTGTGTTCATGCTATGCTATTATTAATGTTTCTTATCAGCCAGATTTGTTCCTTGGTTAGTTTTCTTGCTGTGAAGCCCACTTTGTCTGCAGTGTATGAGCCTGCCCTTGTTTTAAGCATGCAGCCCAGTTGTGCAGAAGGGAGGACTTCTCACTCAAAAGAACTGCTGAGATTAAGCAGCTTCTTTTTTCACATTTGAAATAGGGAATCTTGAAAGCCAAACGTATCTGAAGCTCTTTAAAAAAAATTACCTTGCTGGAAGGGATGCTTGTCAGTGAGAATGGTGGAAGTGGTCACACTGGGTCTTTTTTGGTGAATAGACAGAATTACACTTTGTCCAAGGGTGGAAGTCTTACACTGAGCAGGTTGATGATCTTTGCATTTCAGATAAGCAGAGCTACAGCAGTGGAGTGCTATCAATTCAGTGGGCTTTCTGTAGCTAGGGATGTTTCTACTCTCATTCCCAGCACAACAAAAGCTATTTTACAGTGCGAGAGTGGAGACTACTGACTTGTGTGCAGGGAAAGCGTGGTGAAGAGTGAGTCAGGCTCTCATTAGAATAATTATTTCTTCTTGCTCGTTTGAAATGCCAGCACTCCCTAAGCGTGTGCCTGTCAGGTTATGTCACAGTGACCGGTTATACTCTTTTTAAAAATGAAAGCTTAATATTTCTGCATGCAGATATGTTTTTGCTGTTAGTGGCTGCAGGCTAGGATATGTGCAATAAGAAGTAATCCAAAAGTGATGTTCAGTAAAAATATTTCAAATACTTGAAGCGTAGGCAAGGATAGCTACTGCCTTTACCTTTCTCCTGTCCATCCTGCTGTGTCTTGAGCTGGTACATTACGAGATTACAGGCATTTGGGAATGCTGAGCCCACTCTTGCTTTTTTACTGAAGCTGATTAGCTCAATACCTGATCATCAGCTCAAAGAATTGCCCCATAAATCATTGTTCTGAATTCCCTAAAACCTTTCAGCTGCCATGTGAATAGGATGAAAGATTCTGTGATGACATTGGCGAGGATAGCTTGCGTGCACATCTGTGCTTTTAAAGTCCTCTTGTATGCTGTTCCTCTCTGATTCCGATATCTAAGGGCTTTTCCACAATCTGTCATGACCTTTATCTGTTTTAACTAGAAGTTAATGCTGTGATGAGCAGACTTATGTCTTGGGGAAAAGGTCCAGAAGGATATCCCTGTATTATTATTTTTTTTTTAATAACCAATCGAGCAGGCTGCCTTAAAGCGGAGGAGGTGCACACAGAGCCACCCTTCATTTAACCTGCAGATTGATGGCCAAGCAGAGGCTCTCTCTTCCATAACCTGTGCTGCCTTGCATCTGTACCACAGATGAGCTGAAAGGCCTGCTAAAGTGCTAACGCTCTACTGCTTTCCACTCTAGAAGGCCAGAGACTCCTACATGGAGGAAAGGAGGCGACAACAGATGGAAAGAGATCAGGCTTATGTGACAAAGAAGCTGCAGCAGGAGGGGTTTGCATCCCACGGAGACTCTCGGCGCCGACGGACGCTGTTGCAGAAATGCACTGCCATGCGGGAAGAGAGAATCCGGGGCTTCCTACAGGCACTAGAGCACAAGAGAGCGGACTTCTTTGAAAGATTGTGTACGGTGTCTGCATGATATAGGTGCTGGGTTGTTCTCGGGAAGACAATTTTTAACCACGTTAGCGAGAACAGCTGCTGCCCAGAGGAATTCACTTGGTGTGGTTCTGCAGTGGGGACACAGGGCCACTGTAGGACTTTACGTCCCCGCTGGCCCTGTCTGAGGGCAGGGACAGAGTACTGTGAACCTTTCTAGTTCTGTGAATGCTGCTGAGGAAGGTAATGCCGTCCTTCTGTCTCGCCTCCCTGCCCCTGACGATGGGGAATACACGCACCCTGCCATATCTCCGCTGCTTGGTACTTTACAGAGACAAGAAGTTATCTAAAATGAGCCTCCGGTTCTGTTTGACTCCTCATGAATTGGCCCAGGCAAACCAATTCAGTCCTGTTAAATCAGTCTGGACTCGAATTCTTTCTGTGGCTTCGCAGTAGTGAATCTTCTGTTGAGATTTCCTCTGCTGTCCCGTAAGGGGAGCCTTGCTTTCGGTAGGGAGAGGATTATTCATGGTCTAGAAGGGAGCCCTGTGCCAAGCAGTGGCAGAGATATTCCCCACTGCCTGCTTCATGATAGCATCTTGTTTTTTCCCCACCTTACTATGCTGGTTTTGATTATCTGCTCTTGGCTGCCAGAGAGCTAAAGCAAGGTGTTTTCAGCCTTTGCCGTAAATTTAAAAAGATACTCCAGTGCTTCCTGGGGTCGTGATCCCTTTTGAGCAGTGTCTGTGGGGAAAACCCAAATGCCAAAGATGCTGATGTTGGAACAGACTGACTGCTTAGGGAAGGCTCTGAACAGGCAAGGAAAATGGATTGGTTGGGAATTAACTTCATGGCCTAAAAAGGAAAATAAATTAGCTAAAACCAGGTGATGGATACAGTATGCCAAATCCCTCCAAGACCTCTGTAGAACTATGACTTAACGTCGTGTTTCCAGGGAATGAAGGTGGGCTTAGTTCAGGAATATAGTAGCCAAAACCAACCTCTGACCCCAGCCAAAATGGTTTAGGAAGGCTATTTAGCTGATTTTAATGGGAGTGGCCGGAGCAGCTGTGGAGCATTTGTTCTCAATTTTCCGTCGGCAGGGAGATGGACTAGCGAATTTCCAAGATTATTTGTCTCTGATTTCTCCTGGATTCCGTCCCCATGGTCAAAATAACAGAAAATGTCTCGATTTTTGTTTCTGATGCACGTGCAGGTGCAGCAGTACCAGCTATTGCTGTTTTTAAAGTGTTCCTTTTTTACCTCCAGGTGAAAACTGGAAAATGCAGATTTAAAAGACTTGTAAGTGCTGCAAACTCAGCACTTTGAATGTGATTGTGAAGAGGATAACTACATTGTCAAATCGTGAATAAAGCATATTCATACCAAACTTATTTAAAAAAATAAGCCGAACATCTAAAAGTACGTAGAGCTTATTCTAAGGTGTAATGAAGGTCTAATGTAATATTGTTTAACCTGTGACAGACTCCTCACCTGACTCCTGTTAGACTGGAAACAATTTGAAGGCTGTGTTCTTTTACACTCTAGTGTGAGCAATTTGCTGATAACCCCAAGGCTCGGCCAAACGAAGCTCCACGAATGCACCTCCTCTCGCGTAAGTAGCAAACAGCAGCTTGGATGAAAGTGTGCCGAGGCAATGGGATCTGTTGATTCAAACTTCTTTTTGCTGTATTTTATTTTCTCTGTCTTCATGTTTCAGGATGTTGTCTGTGGAAATAGTTTACTTTCCATGAGATGGAGCACTCTCTGGTCTGCTTCTATCCAAGAATGTTATTTTTTTGGCTTAAAAGCCCACCCAGTTTTTCAGCTGTGTTACATTGATACAGGTGACCAAAGCCACAGTGGTGGTTTTCCACAAAGCAGCGGTACTGTTGCAGGTGTGGTAATTGAAGGATCTGGTTTACAAAAGGCTTGTAGGGAAAGTTTTAATCCCTTTTATAAAAGCCATTGTTGTAGTAGGAGAGGAGAAAAGAAATCCTTCAGGCAGTGGAAAACGGCTCGTGTTTGTTACCTGACAGTTTGTTTATTCCACTTGCATCAGTTATTTTAGTAAAACACCAGTTTTCCCTCTAAGCCTGGCTTCGTTGGAGGGTGAGCGTAAGTGATGCTGGTGAACTGGGGGTTCCAGGCGTGAATCTTTAAGGGACGGCTGCGGCAGGAGCGCTCCGGGCCACTTCCAGCCAGAGCTCAACCTCCCAACTCCTGTTTATGTGGCAAAAATTGGGGGGGGGGAAACAGCACGACTGGAAAAATGAAGCTTTTCTGGCCTTTGAGGTCTGAAAAAGCCCGAGAGGTGACCTGGGGAGGGAAGGGGGGGGGGGGGGGGGGTGAATATTGGTGTCGTTTTAGTGGTGTAATTTTCTTGCATTTTGACTTTTTTTTTTTTTATTTTTTAATTTTATCACCACCGCCACCTCTCCCTTCCTCCTCTTTGCCCATAACTCTCCCCATCTCCCATTTTATTTTATTTCAGGAAAACCCGCTAACCTCGGTTTCCCGCAGTGCCTCGGGGAGCGCCTCAGCCCAACCCCGGGGGGGGGGGGGGGGGGGGCGCGGGAGGGGGGGGGGGCGGTGCTGAACGAACAGCTCCGCGCCGGCGGTTTGCAGCTCCCCCCGGGGGAGGTGTGTGTGTGGGGGGTGTCCCCCCCCTTTCCCCGCGCCCAGGCAGTCCCGCTTTTCTCCTTTTCCCCCTTATTTTTGCCTGCTCCCCATTCCCCAAGGGGTGTTTCCCGCCCGCGGGCCGCGTTGCGCGCGCGCCGCCTCCTCAGCGCGCCCCCCTCCCCCCCCCCCCGGCCTCATCCCACCACTCCCCCCCTCCCCGCTTGGCCCCAGCCCACGTGACTCGAGCCGTCCAATGGGCGGGCGGGGCGGTGGGGATCCGGCTGGAACCGGTTGGGCCGCGTCCGGCTCTATATAAAACTTTATAAACACCCGATTCAAATTAGTGGGGTCGGGCAGCCAGCGCAGCCAGCCGGGAGGCAGCCCCGCCGCGCCGCCCGCCGCCCCCACAGCCGCTCCGCTCCCTTCTTCTTCCCCCCCTTCCCCTTCCCCTTCTCCCCTCACCCCCCCCTCCCTCTTCCCCCCCTCCCCCCCCCCCCCCTCCCCGCCCCGCTTCTCGCCGCCGCCTCTCACCGAGCCCGCCCGGTTCCCTCACCCTCCGCCCTCCCCTCACGCCGCTCAGCCGAGCTCCTTCTTTTCCCCTCACGCACAACGCGCCCGCACGGAGCCATGCCGAAGAGAAAGGTACGTGGCGCCGCCGGCGGGGCCTACCTTACCGCCCCCCCCCCTTCCCTCGCCATTCCCTGTGGAACGGGAGGGAGGGGGGGGCGGGACTATGCACTCCCCCCCCGCCCCCCCCCCCGCCGCTCCGGGGCGGTAACGGTTGCGCGAGGTGGCGCGCGAGGCCCCGGTGGGGGCGGGGCGGCGCGGGGACCGTTACCGGGGGAGGGGAAGGGGAAGGGGGGGGGGGGGTGTCTAACGACCGCGGGGGAGGGGCGCGCGCCGAGCGGCGCCGGTGCGATCCGGTTGGTTTTGGCGGGAGGTCGGTGTGAGGAGGAGGAGGGGGTCGGGGAGGGAGGAAGGGAAGGGGGAGGGGAGTGCCGGTGGGGCGGGAAAGGGCGGGAAGCGGCCGGACCGCTTTGCCGCCAAAACCGCCGCCCCGCGGGGGCAGCCGTGGGCGGGAGCGGGGCCTCCCTGAAGGGGCAGCGCGGCTCCCCCCCACCCTCCCCGCCCCAGGGAAGGGGGGGGGCCTCGGCGGAGGGGGCTGCAGCCCTGGGCCCCCGCTGGGGCCTCCAGCCCCTCCCCGAATCTCGGCGGCCTCCGGATGCGGGCGGCGGGGCTCCCCCCGGCGGCCCGAGGGGCGGTGAAGGCCTGGCACCCTCCGGGAGCGGCTTGGAAACGGTTCTTCTGCGGATTTGGGGGGGGGATATGGGGGGGGCTGAGCGTGCCTCCCCGTAACTCGTCGCTAAGACTTCTGTTTCACGTCCCAGGCTGAAGGAGATACCAAGGGCGATAAGGCCAAAGTTAAGGATGAGGTAAGAAGTTCAGTATTTTGAGAAAGTTGGATCATAAAGTGTTTGCGTTGGAAGATGAGGTTTAACTTCATCAGAACAGAAGAATTAGGGGGGAGGGTTGGTCTTCATTGATTCTGATTTTTCAAAGTATTAGCTTTCTTCTAACCTTAACTATGAAAAATCTACTTAACTACTGTTAGCTGTTAGTAGTGATCTAAACGGGATAGTCTCGTATTTCTTGAGAACGGGGGAAAAGTGAGCTAAAAACTTAAACGTTAGTTCTGGGATTTTACTGCTTTGAAACGAGAGTTAGTTTATGAGTTTTTGAGAGTTTATATTCCATCACATTTAATTCACTTTTCTTTTTTAACAGCCACAACGGAGATCAGCGAGATTATCTGCTGTGAGTATTTTCTTGTTGAGCAGAGATGTCGCAACACTTAGTAGTTTTAGGCTTGAGTGTTAGGTACCGCATCTGTGCGAGAACTGTAGGTGTTCTGGAGAGATGGATTGTTCAGTTGAACGAAAGTTGCTGGCTTAACAAACTGCCCCATTGTGATGCTGTGGGAGTGGTAGAATAATTGACAAATCAAGTGAGTGCTTCAATTTCAAATGTGTTTATTTGCTTTCCTAAAACTAAACTACTTGGGTTGAATGCTTTTTTAAAAAATGGTATGTTTCTCTTAAGGTAATTGGAATAATACAAGGGTTTTTTCTGATTTGCAGAAGCCTGCTCCTCCGAAGCCAGAGCCTAAACCTAAAAAGGCAGCTCCAAAGGTGAGTCGTGTCAGCGCTATTACTGAGAGGTAAATAGGTTATGAGGTTTAGATTTGTCCGGTAATAACTAATAAAACTTTGAATAACAGCGTATGTAATGATGAAATTGAGCTGCATCGTCACTTCTATAAAGTTGTACTGAAATCTTTTGAATTTTACAAAACTTGCATTAAAAAATACCAAAGTGAACGCTCTTCACAGTTGTTGTCAATCTCTTAAACATGCAGACGTTTGTGTGTTATGTTCTTTTTCGGGCCAACATCCAACATTGTTTTTTTACCATTCTAGTTTTTGGGTTCTTGTGGCTTAATGACTGGATGTTGGTAATTGTTGTGGTGTACGTCATCTTGCATTTACAGAAGAGCGAGAAGTTGCCCAAGGGAAAGAAGGGGAAAGCTGATGCTGGCAAGGAGGGAAACAACCCTGCAGAAAACGGAGATGCCAAAACAGACCAGGTATAGCGGCGGCTCTGGCAGTTTGTCTTACATCAGCGGATTAATTTTTTCTGTATCAAACATAGACAGGTCTAGGCTTGCGCTAATGAAGAGGAATTATTGCTTGATCATTTATCCCTGTTGCTTAATGACATGAACAACACATCAACAGATGGGGGGGAGGTTGCTCACTTGTAAAGAGTTAAAGTTGTTTGCCGGTTGAAGTTGCCACATGAAGGTTACTGTTCTGCCTTGTTCTGAAAACACGTGAAGTTCAGTTGTAATAAAGCAAGCTTAGGTTGCCTTTTACGGTACCTCGAATGTTAGATTTCATTTTGTTAAAAATTACAGTGGTGCAGCTCAGATAAGGTTTCTTCTGTTCAGAGAACTGCTATATAGAAAGATAAGTTACCAGTTGCTGGTGCAAGTGCGTGGTGTATATTGACTGGTTCCCCTTTTTCTTTTAGGCACAGAAAGCCGAAGGTGCTGGTGAAGCCAAGTGAAATGTGTGAATTTTTGATAACTGTGTACTTCTGGTGACTGTACAGTTTGAAATACTATTTTTTATCAAGTTTTATAACAATGCAGAATTTTGTTTTACTTTTTTTTAAGCTATGTTGTTAGCACACAGACCGCTTCGTTGTTGTGTTGGGGGGGGGAGGGGGAGGCAGTGGGGACAAATGTCACTTAGTCTATTTCTCGAAACCTAAATTTTAATAAGAAAAGTTTTCCCGGTCCCCCAGTTTCTGGAAGAAGGGCTCTTCCTGAATAGAGGAGGAAGGGATTCCTTCGTGCTGCACGTCTGTTAAGTTCTGTGAAGCGCATCCAAGTGAACGTTGGAGCCCCCAAGATGCCTTTTGCCGACTTGAAAACCGCAGTTTGTAATGTTCTCTGTATTTTCTTTTGCGTCCTCGTTGTTTGCCTACAGCCTGTCACTCCAAAAATATGGCAAAAATGGCATTTTGGGACTTACCGCTCTAAATGCATTGTCAGGTGATCTGGACTTTTGGTGTCTAATTTGGGATATGATGGTTCTAAAAGGAGCTGTATTTCCTCTTTTATAATATATCTTCAGACTAAGAAAACCCACATTTTAATTTTTTTCCTCTAAAAGTCAGGGTAGGTTTGTGAAGAGTTGTTAAACAACATGCTAAATGTGAAAGTGTCCACCGTCACTCTAAACTTTTCCCTCTACAAGTATGAAGTGAAGATTTTTCGGTTTTATAGCAACTTTTACGTTTTGGTAGTCCATGAAGGGAGGGGAGTTCGACAGTTGTTGTAAAATGTTGCAGATTGTAGCCCATGTCCTGCCTAAATTACCATGATTGTTTATGAAAAGTACCTTTAATAAAGCTGGATACGGTTTGGCTTGGACTGTTCTTAATGCCCAATTTCTCTTGCCTTTGTTGCATCTCTAATGTGGTTAGTGTCAGAATAATGTATACATGTATGCGTTTGCGTTGGGGCGATGTTTTGCTTATGGCCAAGAATTTGTTTCAAGCATCTTAATTCTGTTAATTAGTTCCGTCTTAATTCACAAGCAAAAAGCGAGATTTCCTTGCCTAAAAGCTAGGCCGCTGCAGGATGTTTTGAAACTCTTGGCTTATTAGGAGGCCCAAAATGGAGTATGTAAGGGAATCTACTGAGATAAATTACCTTTGTTATCGTCTAAAAGGTAGTACTATACAAAAAGGGGAAGAATACAGCAGTCTTGCAGTCACTGTGTAGAAAAACAAATTTTGGTAAGCTTTTCATGGTATTGAAACCAGAACTAGCTCCATAAAACTGATTATGTGTTAGATTTTTGTGCTTAAGCTTGAATATTGTTGCTCCTGTTAATCAAATACAGACTTTGCTGTGGCAGTGACTAAGCAGGAAACAAGATTTGTTGAGTAAAAATGCACCAATTTTATAGTTGCTACTTAAACTATAGAGCAGAGCCAAACCAAAACCCTAATGCGTGAATGTCTCCTTCAGTAACTTTCTCGGATGGAATATTTTTTCCATCTCTGCTGGGCCTTTCCTGGGACTTCAGTGTCTGTTCTCGATGAAGGTCAGTGACCTGTTCCAACCTTTGCTGTTTTCAGAGGGAATCCAATGAAAACGGAGAGGGCAGAGTTTCACATCAAGAAATCTTTGGTTTCTGGAGTGCTAGAAGTATTCTAGCAGGGCTGGACATACAGAAATGTACCAATACAAATTCTTTTTCCATCCTGCATTATTGTAGCTGGTAGGTCTTATATTTGCCTTAGCAAATGTAAGAAAAGTTACGTTTAATAACATTGCATATACCCCACCCACAAGAAGCAACTTAGAAACGGCCAACAAAAATACTGACACCTTAAGCAAACCACGCGTTGGGATGCCCCAGGAACGGGGAGGAGAGGCGTGAACTGTCCAGGGCCTTCTCCAAGAGATGCAGCTTGTGAGAAGCCCTGGGATGTCTTTGCGGGGGGTGGAGATGATGGGGTAAAGCAGAAAGTTGTGGATTTACAAGAAAAATGCTGCTAGGGTATGGTGATGGTGCTCTGGTCTGCTCTGCCTTGTCCTGTGGAAGAGACCCTCGTTTAGAGGGAGCGAGAAGGCTGATGGCAGGTTTGAACTCCTGAATTTCCCCACGAGTGTGAATTTTCAAGTACCAGAGGGAGATGAGCCTTGAGCCCGCGGAACAGTCTGAGATTTGGTCTGGGTGATGCTGTGAGCGCTCTCTGGGCAGTGAAATCAGGATTTCATCCAATAATAATGTAATTATCATTACATTAAAATAATATTTTAATTGCATGTTTTAAAATCGGAGATTTTGAAATGGCCTACCTTGCTTTTGTAGAGCCTTGTGTTGTTGGGCTTCTACAAAGAGAATGAGCAGTTCCAAATGAAATCGGGTTTGGAACAGGTTTGCCACTGACCCGGTTGCCAGCTGGAATACTCTGGTGTTCTCTGCAAACGCCTTTGTGGTTGGAAGGTCTCTTCATCCCCTAGTCATTAAATAAAGTACTGCTAATAAAGTGTAATTGCAGGGTTTCTTTTTCTTAAGCAGTAAGTTCTTTAACTATTAATTATTTCAATACCTAGAAATCTAAACTGTCTGTTGCTGTCCTGTGCAGGGCATTTTCTCCAGCTGCGCAAGAGCTTGTTCTTTATTTTAGTGGTGGCTGCCACGTACGTTTCTCTGTAGTTCCTCAGCTGTGCTATCTTACTGCAACCAGTGAACTTCCAAACCTCGTTACATCTGGGATGTAGTGAATCGACTGCCTTAATGTCTTTGCCACATGTGTTATTTCATGCTGATACCATAATGCGCTTTGGAAAGTATTGATGCTTTCATTTTTTTGCTACAAAACTCCTATATTTTCCTTTATCCTGATCTGGAATCTACTTGCTGATCAGAACGTCCCCTCTCCTCCATACACGTACAAGTTGCAAGAGAAGTTTTATCTGCCCTGGATGCTGCGCGCTGTGGCAACGTGAGGGTTCTGCCCGTCTCGTCCCTACATGAAGTGCCGCGTAGATTTGGTGCTGCAAGATTTGAACCCTCTTGCTACATCCGAGGTGTTTCCCACTGGACGTGCCCTTGTGCTGGAGTTACTGCCTTATTGGGCTTGACTTGACATGCAAGACTCATCTATTTCTCCTTAAGCAAATAGAGGGTAAGGGATGCTAAAGACAGTAAATCCAACTAATTAGTCCTGTAAATTAAAAGCTAAAGAACAGGCAACGCTGTGCTGCAATCCGTGTGTGTTTAGTGGTTAGAACAGCCGCAAATCTGCAACTCCAGCTGCCAGAACGCCTTAAGCTAAAAATAATTTTTTCTGTTAAATCGTAATCATTTTACATGGAAAATTGTCTCTGTGTATCGTCTGGGAATGTGATTTATGCTGCCGGGCGCGTTTAAAAAGCTGGCCTGTCAGGTGGTCTTTGCATCAGCGTGTGTTTTGTCCTATTTGTTTGAGCTTCTAAAAACTGGAGACCACTGGTGTTTGATGGTAACAAAGCTAACACGAAAAACTACCCTGTTGAAGGGTACCGGTGCTATGCAGTAATGTGCAATTATTTTTTAATTTAAAAGACAGAACATCCTAGTTTAAATCAGGCTGAGGATTTGAGTATTAAAAAAACTGGGAATGCACAACAGTTCCCGCTTGCAGCTGATGATTGGGAAAGACCCTGGATTGCACCAACATTAGGTAAAAATACAAGTACTGGTGTAGAGACAAACAGTACTGTCAGAGGTCAGTTGCATTCCTGGGCTCTGCTGGATTATCCTATCTAGGAATTGATCGTGGAAGACATCATCCTCTGGGGTTTTTTGTCCACTATTCTTCAATACTTCTCAAATGGTGATATCTTGAGGACCAGCAATGAAATTTTGGAAGGGTAAGCAAGCTGGGAACCCGGTCGTGTTCAAACAGCTGTAGCACTTCATTTTAGGTAGTTACTGCGTGTCTTGAAATCTGTGCTGGGCTGTTAGGCAGCGCTGGGTATGCTGGATGCGTCTTGTGCTTAGAACAAGACGTGGAAGCTTTTTGTCTTTCTGCTAATTACCCCAGTTCTGAACATTCACTGTCAATTTACATGATAATTTTTCTTGTGCTGCTGTCTGATACCTTTCCCACCTTCGTTTTATCCATCCGCTTACAGAAAAACTTGACGCGCACAAGAGACGTACAACGAACCAGAAGCCCGACGCGTTACGCCGGGGGAATCTGTTGCTTGAAGTTGCAGCTTCTTGTGTGCAAAGGGGAACAGCCGCATCCAGGACCCAGAAAGTCACCACTGACATTAGAAAGGCAAATTGAGTAGGTTCGGTGTTCCTTATCAGGCCTTGAAGAAGTACTTGTGTACCAGTATGGTTTAAATCCACGTAAAATTAGCGGCTATGTCACTAAGTTGTTTCTCAGTTTATTAATTTCGGTGCAAATTGGCTGGGAAGTAGACCCAAACTGCTTTTATCGTTTATTTGCCTCTTAATAGGCAAGATTGCAAAGAACAGCCGAGTCCTTAACGGTGCTGAAACCTTTGGCAGGCTTCCAGTGGAGCCTGTGGATGATTCTTGTTTTCCTAATACTTCAGATTTTTGCTAGGATCTTAAGAAAATTTCAATTACTGAGCAATGTTAGAGCAAAGTCTCTGGCGTCCCCAAAAGCAGTGACAATTAAAACTGAATAGAAGTTAATGTTTGCTAGTTGCAGGCCAGCGGGTCACTTACCGTAATCCTACAGGACCACCTTTACCCCAGCTGTGGTTTTATTTTAAAGTCAAAGTGGATCGTTGGGCTAAAAAACAGGCACGAGAACAACTGAATTAGATGGCTCCTCCTGATGCAGTACCTTTTGGATTAACAGGTTTGAGTTTCAGGGTAATTCCCTCCCGCAGCAGTTTTTATCTTGCATTCACAGAGCTCAGTTATATTTGGAAAAAATGACAGTATAGTCCTCGCATCGGCCGAGCCCTGCCATGGGTGGGTATGAAAAGGAACGAGGAAGGAAAACAGACCAAATTTCAGTGACTGCACCCAGTGAATATTGAGTTGCAGGATCGTTTGTGCCTGAAGAATCGCCTAGCTTGATGGCACAGGGATTTCATTGTCCCTAAATCATCCCAGATATGGTAATACCGTACCCAGGGACTAATATTGCTGACTATAATTTCTGAGAAATGGGTCCTTATCCTACAGCTCGTAGAGATGAAATGGAGCTATAGTTAAACTCACAATTTACACGGTGAGTCCGTCCTCATTGGCAGGGGATGGGAAGGAGGTGGCGCAGAGGGAGCTGATGCTGAGTAAAGTTTGATTAAGGCTAATGAGGAGGAGATACCGACTAATAAAGAGCTTTAGTAAGTCGACATTAGGAAGACTTCTAATGTGAAAGGCGGGGCTTTTTTTTAAAACTCTTTTGACAATTTTGGTTTTTAACCATCTCCTTCCAAAGGGAATCTTTAAGGTGCCAGAAAAATCTATGGTGTGACAGAAGAAATAGCAGCAGAAAACATAAGGGAAAACTTCCTAAACGTGAGATCTGTGAACATGCCTTAAAGCGTCCAAACAAGAACATCTCATCGCCGTAGGTGTATGAAACCAGCCTGGAGAAAGTACTAAGAAAACATAGAAGGACTGGTCCTACAGTGGCTGCAGGTGACCCAGGTGTGTAACATCTCATCGCTCCACCTTCCAAAGCACCCGCGGTACTGGAAAACTTCGCATTTTGCTACTGGATACTTAAACCCCAAAGTTTCTGGGTTTTGATAGTGGATTTCATTTTATCTTCATTAATTATCCCTCTGAGTTTACTTTTGGATTTTTAACAAATTTCCCTCCAGGCAACAGCTCTCCCCTGCTCTCAAGTTTGTTGGTTGCTATTACTGTGTATGCAGCAATCGCAAAGCGAGAGGGATTGCTATTAGATTACTATTAATCTAGTTACATTAGATTACTATTTTAGCATTGCCCAGGTGGGAGATTTTGTGTGCTTTTATTCTAATACAGTGGTATCTCGGTGCTTATTGTTGATGGAAATAAGTGTTATCTAAGTACAAGAACTGTATGTACATATATTAGGGGTTCTTAGTCTAGCCTGAGGACTGATTGTAAACTTAAGCAATTAAATTAGTTTTTCTTGTAATTTCCTTCTTACTGGAGATAATACCAGAGATTGTTACTATGATGTGGGTGTTTGGTGAATCGGTTTGGTTGGACTGCAGCCTGGTTTGAGATACCGAGGTTGCCCTGCCATGCCGTGACCGAATTAGCTTCCTTGTTGGCAAGCCCTGCAGAAATCAAGGAAGGAAAATTCCATTGATGCTGAATTAATTTCTCTTGCATGGTTTCAAAAGTAAACTGGATCTGAGGCATGCCGGCAGGGGAAGGCTGGATTCGGCAGCCTCACGGTACCTCCGTGCCACAGCCCAGTGGACTCGGGGATTTGCGTAGTGCTGTTTATCTCATTAGCCACTGCTTTGATTAAGAGCCTATTCCTTCCTTTCACCACACGGTGGTACCAGGAAACACAAAATCGGTGCTAAGAAGGCAATAAATGGCAGGCAGTGTCCAAATACAGCACAAGCTGCCTGTTAGCAAACTTAGGAAACCGGAGCCTGCTTTATCCTGGTTTATCCCAGTCTAATGTGTGTTACTTGCTTTTAGGAAGCAGGAGGAGCGCTCCTCCAGCACCCTCCGTCCCCCTGCTCATCTGCCACCTTTGGAGGATCAGCATTAGACAAGTGATAATCGCCTGAGAAGCGAGCCCCCTCTGAGCCTCTCCAGTGTATCTATACAATCACAGTATGAGAGCGCTTTCCAGTTTTTGTTATGTTTTTGCTTGAAATCCAGACAGAGTGCTCAATTCATTGTCAGTTTACAGGCACAGCTGATGTCTCACAGGAGCCTGTCTGTGGTATAGTGAGCCTTTGAACTTAGGCTTCCCGAATTCTATTTTAAGAATCACTGGACCATTCCTTTTCTTCCTCGGGTGGTTATTGCAGCTGCTGTGGCACAGGTCCTGAAGTTTAAGCCTAAACTAGAGCTGCTGCTGTCCATCTCATCTGCCCTCAACAGGGGAAGGGATACTTTATCTTAAGCCCAGATTGAAACAGGCGTCGTATAAGGCTGGTCGCTTCTAGGCATGTTGGTACAAACTACTTATATCAGACTTGCTGGATCTTCAACCTGAGATTACAGAATAAATCGTATTGTTCAAAGAAATAATACTTCATTGAAAAGCTTCCTGTGCTTTTTGTCATGTCTCCTTTTGGTTTTGTATGCCAGTAATTTTGAGAATGCGTGCTTTTTCTCTACAAGGTAAATCTAGGAAATCAAATTGTAATATATGCGTTAATTGGCAATGCTCCTTAAAGTCTGAAGTAACGTGATTTTTCTGATGCTGTAAAATTCTCTGCTCAGTTTGCTAGCCAGCAACTTCTACCAGCATTGCATTCATTAAGCCTCATGGAATGCCGTCCTATAACATGTATTGAGCTGAAGCAATGCCTTCAATTGCAGAGAGTTGTTTTTCCTTCACCTTTTACATTACAAAATACCTTAGTCATTGGGTTATCTCCTTCTAACACACACTTTCCATGTTTACCTTTACCAAGGAGCAGTGTGTAAAGTTGGAAAGGAAGTGACTGCTTCCCAGAGTTGGCGAGATTGCATGTGGAGCACTTCACACCCTCGTGATACTTCCTTGAAGTGGATGTGAAACGGAACGACGAGCTCCTGGTAAGCCAAACTCATTCCTGTTCTTCAGTTCTCAGTACCTTCTTGGGGCGGGGATTTGTGCATTTATTGGATGAAGTGGGCAAAACACCACCCAGAATTATAGGCAAAAGGCAGAGATTTCCAGTCACTGACGAGTATAAATGCTGTGGCACGAAGATGTAGCAAACATTGAAACTTAATGTTTCAGGGACATCTGAGCGTGCACTGTACTGAAAATTATGACGTAGATTTTATTCACATGTCTCCATTAAACAGGCCCTGTCACCATGCCCCGCTAGTTCCAAGATAACAAACCTACAGTGATTATTCGGCGATTAGCGAAATGAGCAGCCCAGGGTTCTTACCTATTTGCACGGGAATGCTTTGGGAGTTTGGTTTATTGATTAACTCGGTAAATGAACAATTTCTATCAGCAAAGCAAGGATGAACCCGCCTTAAGCTGAGCTTACGGTTTGTGTTTGGAGAGGAAAACAATAGTCCATCTCAGCCCAGAACTGGGGATGCTGGTAGACCCGTTCCTCCTGTCATTCACGGAGCCGGTCAGGCCGGCAGCCCCACCGCCGCCCGAGCGAGCACGCTGCCTGGGCTGAAGTGTACTGGCCCCTGCTAGGTCACATTCTATACAGAGCCCGGCTTGCACACGTGAGTAAACAGATTGTTTAAGATAAAACGCCCCAATGTCATCCCAAGGTCCTTCTCGCACACTGTGTTCTCGGCATGGGGTTTGTGCGTTTGCTGCCTTTGTGCACCAGAGCACTGAGAAGAGCAACGATTTATTTTTTTGAAGTCAAAGACGTTGAGTTCCTGCCCCTTATGAAGAAACGCTGCCTGAGCAGGTAGTTCATTACACAACTAGATGCAGGTGAAGACAGAACCGTGGCTTCTTTGCACTGGTGTGCAGCTTACCCAGCAGCAGTTCCCGTGCACGGTTGCCTTACGTAAGTCTCCATGCAATACCGGACTTTCCTCGCAAGAGGGATTCTTCCAGCATCGCCACCTCGCCCACACTCAGCTTCTGCAGATTTTTTGCTTTCCAGACACAGTCCCTGTCTCAGACTGGGAAGCAAATAGCTCAATTTTCCCCGTGACTGGTGCTAAGAACTGCAGGACCGTAAGGGGTAACTAACTGATACTCCGGGTAGGCTGGTTTACCCTCTTCTTGATCCAGGCTGGTTTGCTTTCTGCCATAACCCTTTCACTTCACTGAACAATTAATTTCTAAGGCTATAGTGATATTTAAATCCATCTGTTTCTGTCTGTGTCTTCCTTTTCCGAAATGTTGCCGGCAGCAGGCAAGCTTGTGCCAGAAGTGAGCTGGTGATCTTGTAGAAGGGACATTTGTCCGTTGGTAATTGACTCCCATATTAATTTCCACGGAGCTGGCAAACAGCTGCCAAAAAACTGTTTTCCATCTCTGTTGATCAATATTACCTTTCAACAAGTATATGGCGTTACTGAGTGCTAACAGCTAATAGCACTGTTTCTTCTACTATTTTAAGGACTGTAGCATACCCCAGATTCCTTATATTTGAGAGACGACTTTTGGGTTAAATAACATTACGTCAGATTTCCAACACAGATTTCCAACACACTGACCCTATTTCAATCGTATCTTACGCTGGGCTGTTGCCGTGGGACATTTATCTCCAACGTGATGTCAGCAGCTTCTTAGGTTAAGGGGATAATGATTCTGTGCAGACTTTAAATAGCCAAAAAGACAGCAGGTCTGGCCAGGACTTTCTGAAACCAGGTTGTGAGCAAATACCTGATTTTCCACAGCAAAAGGGTAAAAGCAGTCATTACCTACCATGCAAGTCTCATTTTTGCTGTCACTAAAGTCAGCGGCAAAACTTAAACCGTATTCCAGAGTTGGAACCTTTTAAAATGCTCGCTGCCTCTGGCAAAACCTTTATTGATACAACACAGTGGGCACTGAAGCTTTTCTCTGTCTGTTGGGTGACAAAATACCTGTCTCTGAAGCTTTTACGTTGTAAATTCCTCAGTGGCTGGAGACGCACGTGTGAGCAAAGCAGGGGCGAATGAGACGGGAGGTCCCACCACCTGCCACACCGACCATGAGGCCGTGTCCCTTGGGCGCTCTGGGTGCTGGAGGTTTTTCTGTCCACTGAGCAGCCTTTGATTTATTTTATTTTTTTATTTTAACGTGCTTACTTTATGAATTCTTGAATATGAATGTTGGGATGCATTTCTCTATAAAAGATATTTAGTCCCCAGTGGTAAAACCTTACTGTCCGAGTGACACTACCCTCCCCTTTTTACAGTGACAGAGGAAAGACACAGCCGCAGCGTAACAAAGAGATGGCTTTCGATCACATGGGTACCCACAAAGTTTAGGAGAAGAAGAAGAAAATTAAGCTTCTTGCTTTTGATCGTAAAAATTATCTTTTCTGAGCAATTCTGGAGTATGACAATGAAATGAGAGCAGCACGCATGAATCAGGCAGGTGGATTTTTAGCCCGCTAACAAAAAACCCTTTGGGCTGAACTTTGAATGCCTGTATAGTCACTAGAGAATAATTCTGAAAGAGGTTTTTTCTAGTTAAGGATCAAGCGGTTCCTCCCTCATCAGCAGAGGTGTAAGTACTCTAGGCAAACTCACCGAGAAATGCACAAGCTTCTCCTCTGAGAGCCAGAAAAGGCTGAGCTGGACAGTCCTTACATCGCTAATGTAAACCACGAGTGCCTCTTTTGGAAAGAGGAATGTCTAAAGAGCAGTCTCCAGGCTCCCTTTCTTTACTCATCCTGAAGGTGAGAGGAGGAAAAGAGCAATTTAAAAAGCAGAAACAAAAAGTTCCCCCATCATTTGCAAATTCTTTTCTGCTGTTGGGTATTGATCCTGTCCCCAGGGGAGCAGCAAAGTACCAACCTTGTATTTCTGCACCGTTTCATGGTGTGCTGCAAGACCTTCAACACTGCAAAATATCCAAGAGCCTCACTAACTCCAGAATTTTTTTCTTTTTGTAATGCTGATGAGGGATGGATAGAGTTTCTTTTGACAGGTAATTGGGTTTCTGGCATCCCTGAACCTGTTGTGCCTTTTGTTCACTCCCCAACAAGGAAACCATTGAGCACCGTGTAGATGTATCTGCTGCCTGACTATGTGAGCCAGCTGAGTCATATCTGTGCTGCTGAGCTGTCTTAGTTTCTAAAACACAGAAAACAAGTGCTGTTAGAAGAAAAGTTGGAGACCTGCTTCTCTCTCCCTGAATAATGGAGGCACCTCTTTCCCGCACCCCTTTCCCATACCTCTCTTGAAAATCTTGCTTGTATTATGTCTTCCTACGTAATACAGTCAGTCATTCGGCCAAAATATTCTCAATTGGGATAATTTCTCATATTTTGGAAGTTTATTTCTCTGGCTGTTTTGGGGATGTGGCTTTTCAAGGCTGGATGTGTGCGACAGTCTCTGTTTTGTAAGAGGGCTGAGAAGTAAAATACTGCCAGTCCTGAGTATATTAGTCTTGAGAAAATCGGAAATCGGAATTGGGTTTTTTTTCCCCCTAACGAAAGTAGTTTACTGGTAGTAAACTGGTACTGGTAGTAGTTTAGGCTTCTCGTCAGGATTTCTGAAATTCACTTCCAATTTTGAAATGATTTTGAAATGATTTCTTTTATTTTTTAACTTTGGATGATGGCGTCCCAAACTGTGGAACGAGGTAATTAGGAACGGGTATTTGTGTGTGCCCTCTATTAAGCAGGACGAGACTTGTTCAGTTGGATGATGTAGGCTTGAGACCGCGAACGCTGGAATGACATTTTCCTCTCGCTGGAGCTGGGGTTCTGTTGAAATGTGCTTTTGTTTTTCCCTACCCTGTCTGGAGAAACTGGGACCTGTATGCTCTGTAAGTAGCACAAAACTGAGGGCATCTATTTGTATCCACTTAAAAGCCTCATCACTTGTTTACAAGTTCTTAAACCTAAAAGAACCATAAAAACCGCCTGTACTTAGCACTGTTGTTTACTCAGCTTTCTCCCTGGCTAGGGGACAGTGAGAACAGGCCTGGCAGTTTCACTTCTGTTTACAGTTTCTAATAGTTTTCTCTTTCATGTTATCACTCCCTCGCATAGCGCTACACTGAAATAAACTACAAACGTATCTGTATGCTAATTAAAAACCAAATTTGCTGGGTAACTCGCTCTAAATAACTTACCACCTGGCCTGCAAACCCGCTTTAAAAATTAAAAAACAAAAAAGCAAGCAATTGCTTGTATTTTATATGGGGTTTTGTAAAAGCCTTTTTCAGGTGTAGTTTGAGCCACACTTGACCTCTCATTTTTCCTTTGAAACGGGGACCTGAAGCAACTGGATCCTGCAGAATTCTGCCCGGCTGTGTGCGTGCTAATGCAACAGCAAGCACATGCAGCCGGCAGAGTCCAAGTCCGTACAGCTTGTCATGAATCCAAAAGGCTGAGGGAGACCAAAGGCTGGATGAGCTGTGAAAACAGCTCCTCTGCGCTCCTAGGACATAGCCGAAGGTTAGGACAGACCCAAATGCAATTGGGCAGAGCATTATCATGCTCACATAGTTGGAATACCGAAAAAGCAAGTCACCTCCCACTCTCCCCTCAGATGATGTTAAGAAGGGATGTCTAGGTTTGAAACAGATGATTTTCTCCTTTTGTTTGGACGTCTAGGGTTGTGTCCTGGATAGGAACAGGAGCAGACCACCACTCGTTTGTTTGCATCCAGGAAAGGGAAGGTAACTGATACCGGAGACCGGCAGCGATTGTATCCATGACAACCAGCAGATATGGCCTCGCTGCCTCGCAGCTCATTCCCCATCGCCTCCCCTGCCTTCCCAGGGCACATCCCGCCTCTGACGGGTCCCTCTCCTCAAGGCACCTCGTGGCTGCAGTTCAGCGTTCCTGAGAGATAGGTGCAAAATCCACAAATAAAGCCTGTTTCCTGGAGCCAACAGCTTAATCAATTCTGCTAGCGAAACTCTTCCCTGGCTTGAGCGGTGTGTGCTTCAGCCAGGGGCTCCCTGCGAGATGTTTCGGAAGATCTGGTCCACGGAGGAACGACACGGTTTACAGCAGTACCGTGGAGAAGCAGGGTGGGCTTAACAGACCGATAAGTCATTTTGCAGAACCAGCAGGCGCAAATGCAATATATTCCGCAAAAGAGAGGGTTTCAGCTTCGCTAGACGCCTTCAGAAACACGAGTGAGCTGAGCGAGGCAGCGCGATGCTCACCTTTGCGGGAAGTATCGGCAGGGGTTGAAGGTGTTTGCCCTGTGAAGAGGCCTTCAGCCTGCGCAAGCCCCGTTCAGGGGGGTGAGAGCTGCCTGGCCTCTGCTCCCCGAGGAGCTCTTCATCCCGCTGCCTGCTGTGGTGTGGTTTCTGCATTCCGACCGCTGCCTGGACCTGCCTCGGAAAACGCTGGCAGTTGAGGCAGCTGCAATCGCACGCGGTGCTAAGGAAGGGAAAGGAACCTGTCAGAAAAGCAAAAAGCAATTCTGCTGCTCAACGCAGCCAAAGTTTCTCATTTACAGGGCCCCCGCTTTATATCTTCAATGTGATGTTTGTACCACGCTAAGGAAAAATGTGTCCCTGGGATCAAAACAAGGTGATCTATCACCTCTGCTTTCATAGTGGAAAAACAAAGCAGAAGAGGCAAGGAAGTAAGACTGTGAATTGAGAGCTGGGGATGAGAAGACAGGACGTGGAGTTCAAGTTCTACCCTGACAACCTATTGAAAACATGACTCAGTTTCCCTATTAGTACAGCGGGGATAACAATGAACTACGGAACTAATTAGTCAATCTTAAAAATACAAAGAGGGTTGCTGCGAGCTCTAATTAAACGACTCTCTTAGCGTAAACACAAAGCAGATTACACGAGTCTGTAAATTGTAGCAGGCATTTGGGACGCAGCCTTGCGAGTTCTCGTGCCTGCAAGCTTTTTGCATTTCCTTATATGTGTAAAAGCAGCGTAGCATGAAGCAGGCAGTCAACGAGAGATGCTCCCTGGCTTCGGTAAAAAGGATGGATTCGGTGAGCCGTGGGAGCACTGGGTTATTGTATGGTTAGGTGGAGAATTGCTTGGGCAGCTTTTGGAATAATGATGAAAAATTGGATCCGGTAATGTGGATAAGGACCAGTCTCGATACGTCCGCTCTGGAAGTGCTTCTTTGGGGATATAACTGGCTTGATGAATGTTGTCAACCTCCCTGAAAAGGAAAATGTTACAAATCAAAAGCCAGCCAGCTGCAGAGGCAAAAATATCTACAATTGTATTTGAGGAGGATTAGATTTCTTTTAAAATCAAACTAAAACCGCAGCATTTTGAGTTTTCAGCAAATGCAATACTGACAAAAGGGCCATCCAGCAGATCTGGAGTCTCTGTTTACCATAGCAGCAGCTCTCCCCAGCCGTCAACTGTCTCAGAAAAATGCCAGTATATATGTTTTAATCACCGTATTTAGCCGTGACACTCACCCAAACAGCAGGCTCTGCTGTTCAACTCCAAAGAACGCTTTTTGTACCCGTACCCTGCTTTCGGGATAGGGGCCGCTTTTTATAGCTGTTCTTTGATGAGGAAATAAACCCTGGGGGACACCACTGCCTCATTTCTCTCACCCAGACTCCTGCCCTGGGCTTACCAGCAATGTGGTGTGGCACCTTTCGCGTTCTGTTCATCAACTACGATTCAGCATTATCTGGTGCAGGAGTCGGGGGAAGGTCAGTCTGGTAACAGATAGCTTCTATCAGCAGATAGATTGCTTCTCTTTTGAGTCCTGGAGCCGGGGCTTGAGGGACCTTAGCTTGGCTAGCCAGCGTTGCTGCTGAATCGCTGTGGTATTACCTGGGCTTTTTTGGGGGGATGTTAGCATAATTTTGAGGATACTGTAGAGCTATCTCAGCAAAATCCTCTCCTAGCCTTTAACAAAAGTAGCTGCAGAGATGCAGGGAATAATCATGCACAAATCGTTTGTGGTCTCCCCAATATCTTTAATTTTCTGTTTTATTAAAAGAACTGGGCAGGATAGTTTGGTAGTTTTATTTAGATGCAGTGGTACCCGTGGGTTTAGAGCTGTCTTTTTCTTCCAGCCTAAAGAAGCCATTGCTCCATAAAGCTTCATAATTTCTGTCTTTTGTCAAGTTCACGGTCAGCCTGCTTGTCTTTCTGC
The DNA here is from genome assembly GCF_965231255.1 of Vanellus vanellus. Classification (NCBI taxonomy): domain Eukaryota; kingdom Metazoa; phylum Chordata; class Aves; order Charadriiformes; family Charadriidae; genus Vanellus; species Vanellus vanellus. The sequence continues at coordinate 4,392,692 of NC_138927.1, read as the reverse complement.
TGTGAAATATGAAGGACTTTCTGCATCTCAGTAGACCTACCAGGGGATGGAAGCAGCAGCGGGTTCCTGTCTCCCTTTCCGCACCGAACTGCGATAGGCCTTCCTCTGCCGTTCAGACGGTTCCCCTGGATATTGCCCATTAAACTTTCGCTGTGACCTTGAAAATGAAGACTTGCTTTTCTACTGCTTACTGTACCATCCTATAACCGTTCAACGCTTCAAAAGTCATTTATTTTATTTTTAACATATTTTTTTTTTACCTGTTTATAATAGCAGTCATGACCTTGGAGTGAGAAAATTCCCAGGAGTTGTTGACCATCTGGGCTGAGGTTACCCCCTCAGCTGCTGCAGGTAAGTGCTGAGCCCCTGATCCTTCCTGCCTTCCATGCACAACCCTCCTTGGGAGCTGGGAGGCGTGTGGTGGGTCACCTGGTGGGAAATGGCCTTTGTGCCTGGCATTATGGCTTAAGTATTCCCTTGTGGGCTTGTCACCTGGGTGGGAAGCTCCAGGTGGACCAGGATGTGGCATCCAACAGTCAAATTCATGGGGCTTGGCATTAAAGCATGGCAAATCACAGAGTAGTGTCTCATTTTATTCTCCTTCCAGAAAGGATGCAGTGAGCACTGTCTTACACTCGCCTCCCTCTGCATTCCTACCCCGGACCCGTCTGACACAGGCGGAGCAGCAGGAGAGGGAGATGCGTTTTGTGAACAAGTGAAGAAGGTAAATGAGATGCCAGTATTGACATCATCGTGTTATTGATGCCATTTAAAGCAGGTTGCAGCAGCTGGAGGATGGATGTAACCAGACGGCACACCATGTACCAGGCAATAAGGGGAAATTATGGACAGCTTTGGAGCTGAATGAATAACTCTCCACAAGATCTGCTTCAGCTTGCTCCAACAGTAAGTGACATGAGTTTAATTGGCTATAACAGGACCTCGCTTAGTACCAGTTGGGTGGATTTGTGTTATTTAATGCCTTCATCTGGGGCTCCGACGCTTATGGCACAGAGGGGGGCTCTGAGCACAGGACCGGGCGCCAGCAGTTCCCAGGCTGGCTCAAACACTTACTGTCACCGTGGGAATTTCCTACACTCGATTCCCCCACGTGCAAAAAAGATGAGAGCTCTAGCCTAAATCATAAGCAGGTCCTGAGGATGACTTACAGATTAGCTTCAAGGGCTGTGAAGATTAACTGGAGTTTTTCTAAGCCCTGGGCTGTGTCTTAATTCGGCTTTTTTGGAGTTCGCTGCCTTCTCTGCACAGGTTGAGGTCTGTACAGCCCCGGCTTCCCGGGACAGCTGCCCTCAGAATGCAAAACCCCAGCTGCCTATGCTTTTACTTATGCTCATTAAATATTTCCAGCCACACCTTGATGAAGTCAACCCTTAGCAATGCATCCTTTTAAAAAGATTTTTTTTTTTTTTTAAACAATTTTATAATGAAAACATGGTGCTTCGGGGTTTCGTAAAATGTGAGTAGAAGAAAACTTTTTCTTATTTGAAAAACCTAGCAGGTGAGAATAACCATGAATTATGAACACTTGTGCTTAAGGCACCTTTCCTCCGAGGATCTCCAAACACCGTAGAAAGGTGGAGATGTTTTGTTTTTTTTTTTTCTCCATGTTTTGTAGGGAAGGCCGGGGGGGGGGGGGGGGGAGCACTGCAGGCGTCGATGAGCCGGTGACTCATTGCGCATCTCAAACTTGGAATCCGGATTTCCCAGAGCAGTTTCCTGCTTTAAGCAGCGATCTGAATCGTGTCACCGAGTTTATCCTCGCCACCTCTTCTTCTGGTGATGCTGTGTGCACCATTGTGCGCGTACGGTGAAACAGCTGGACGCTCCTCGAGGAAAGAAAAACCCCAAAATCCTTCCAGGGCACAGAAGAGCGGGACACTCGGTGCCGTGTATTTTTCAGTAGATATTTGGTGTTCTTGGTGCCTTGAGGATTCCCTCGGTAGACATGAGCAGGCAGTGACTGCCCCCCTCACCTTGTGAGGAGCCAGCAGGACCCTCCCAGCAGTTTTAAGCTCTGTTTAGCATCCCAAATTTATCAGGGATGGGCGCAGCCGGCAGGGAAGGGGTCACCCCTCGTCACCCTCGCTGCTCCCATGTGGCATCCCCGCGCAGCTCAGCATCTTTGTCCCCTCCTCAGCCGCCGCAGGGTGGGACAGCCGTTCGCTGGATGCCTCCAGCCGGAGGTATCCCCCCCCCCGTTACACCGTCTCGGCTTCCCCCGGGCCCCGCCGGGCCGAGTCCCCCCCCTCCTCCCCCCGGCGGGCGGAGCCGCCCCCGCTCCGCCCCGCTCCGCCCCGCCGCTCCCGGCCCGGCCCGGGGAGCCGGTGCCCAGCGCCGGGCCACCGTTCCCGAGCCTCTGCGAGCCCCGCGGGGCAACGCCGCCGGCAGCATGCCGCTCGCCCAACTGGCCGAACCCTGGCCCAACATGGAGCTGGTGCATCTGGACACGGAGGTGAGCGGGGGCACCGACCCTTCTCCCCCCCTCCCCTTCCCTTTTCGCGGCCCCCTCCCTCCCTCCGGGGGTCTCCGCCAAACAAAGGAGCCCCCGGTCCGGCGGGACCCTCCCGGCTGCGGTCACCCCCCCCGCCCCCTGCCGTTACCCGGGGAGGGGGGGGTTGGCGGGGCCGGGAGGGGGGGTCGCAGCCGGCCCGGGGGTGGGGGGACGGGGGGGGTCTCACCGGCTGCTGCGGGGGTCGGTGTGCGCACGGTGTGGGGCCGGGGCACCGGGGGCTGCCCGCTTCCACTGCTGCCCTTTGCAGGCTTTGATTATTCGGGGAGCGTGAGCAGTGTGCTCCTAAATCTCCTCCCAGATATAGAGAAAAACTGTCCCCGCTGAAGGCCCAGGGAGTAAAGCTCTCAAATTTGGGGGTTTTTCGTCTCCAGGCTTCCTCGCTATCCACCTCCCCGGCCCCAGCTGCTCTCGCAGGCCTGTGTTTCAAACTCCGATCGCGGTCCTGTGTCACTTTGCTGGATGTCTGCTTTTCGCTCTCGCTTTGCTCTTTTCCTTCTAATTAAGACCTCCAAGCCAGATGTGCAGGAGGGTGCACAGCATCTGTCCACATCTGCAGGCTTGCATCACAGCCATTGCGGAATAAAGGGACAGCTTGTAGCAGTTTTCACCCGTCGCAGAGCAGCCAGCTGAGGCACTGTGCTCTGGCGCTCTTTAGTTAAACATCTTCTCATCCAAATTGGAACCAGCCACTCTCCTGGAGAAACCGGAGGGATGGGGCGGGGGGTTTGTCCCAGGTGTTTTACTCAGACCTTGATGCTTTCACATCATTTTGGCTGGATTTGATGCTGTCACGCTCTTCTGTCGTGCTTAGGGATGGTTAATCGGTCAGATTTGCTCATTCCTATTTAAAATTGCCTCTTAAGAGATCTCTGCTTTGAGTGGAGGCAGTGTTTCACCACTGCTGCGATGACAGCAGGTCGGTCTGCTGGCGATCGGAGGTGCGGTTGCTTAATTTTCATCAGCCAGATATGGCAGGGCTTCTCCTAGAGACCCCTCTGCCCCGTGTGGGTGGGTGCTGTGCCGAGGGTCCGCCTGTGCTGTGGGTACAAAGGTGTGGGTACACCCTGCAGTGGGCTGAGAGCATCTGCTCTGCAGCATCGCTTGAGTCATGAGGATGGGTTTGTGCTCGAAGGTGGGAGAGGAGGGAAGTCCTGCGACGACTTGATCGCGATTCCTGAAACCATGTTGTGCATCCAGACCCGGGGTGTAGGTTATCGCTGGGGAATGAGGCTTTTTATTTGTGGTTTCTCCTTTCCTAAGTAGGAAGATAGCCTGAAAAGTCAGAAAACGCAACTAGACTCATAATGGGAGGAAACTAACGCTGGTGCCCTTGGTGGTGAATGCCGTGGGCGAGATTCGTTTACTACTTAATCCCAGGTCTCCCAGGTGCCAGGCAGGCGCTGTGTCAGCATCACGGGATCTCCTCTGAGCAGAAACGGCCGGGGGGGTCCCGTGTATTTGTCAGTCTGAGTCGGCTGTGAAGACTGTGGCAGCAGCAAGGACTGTTTTCCCCATTGCGTTAGTAACGGGTGTGTTAAGTGTAAACTGAAACAGGAGGGCCTGCCGCTGGCTTCTGAGCTGTCCCCTTCCCCCATCTCGCCTTGACCAGAGCTCTAGATCAGGGTCAGGACCCGCTTGCAGGTGGTATTTCTGCAGATCAGTCTTTTTACATCTCAGGATCACAAGTGGGACGTTAGCTATTTACCTCCCTTTGCGTTAAGGTGAGCAGATACATGCAGTTGACTCCAATACTGTGGTTGTTCACCTCTAAACTGGCTGCCATCGCCTGGGACAGACTTTAGAGAGTTCCCTGAGATCCAGCAGTGTATCTGCAAACGGCGGAGAGGGACTTGGGCTCGGAGTGAGTTTTGCACCTTGAGGTTAAAATCACCAGGAGTAAGGGCCCAAGGAGAAAGTTTTCACCACTCCTGGGCAAGGTGGCACCACTGAGAAACCCAGGAGACTTTTCTGGAACACCAGTTACGTAAATTGCCCTGGGATCGCTGCCATCCAGGTTAGAAACCGGCTTCCTCCAACCTTTGCTTTCTGAGTCATGGAGCAGAGGTGCTGTCACCGCGCTGGTGCAGGCATCAGTCCTATTGTTAAGGGAATTTGGGTTTTTCCATTGCGCTCCAGGAGCGTTGGTCATCTGCTGCTGGGGATGGGTCCTGGCTGGTCCCCCTTGTCCCGGCCCACCGGAGCTCAGCCTGGAGCCGTGCCGGGGAAAAATGCATGGGAGTGTGTGGCAGGAACTGATCCCTTGCAGGAGACAAGTCCCTCTGTCCTGGGGACTGAGCTGGCTTCATAATACTTTTTCCTTTTTTTTTTTTTTTTTTTTTTTTTTCTTTTCCTCCTGTTATCTCTGCTGCCTATATTATTCAGAATATTGCTTATGTAGTAGAAAAAGCTGTCTGGGGCAGAGTGCAAGCGATAGAGAGTGGAGTTGAATGACTTCATCACCATAGCGATGGATACTGTCATCGGGGCTATGCTTTTCTTTAAACTCTTGTCTTGTTACACAAACGTACAGCAACACAACTGACGTGGGATTACGCCAAACCCAACCACTTCAAGCTAATTATTTTTGCCTGTGTATGTGTAGCATCCTTTATTGAGCAGGAGCTATTCGCGCATAACTATCTTTATTAAGCATCTTAGCTGAACAGCGCGTAAAACAATGATCAAAAGATAGGGGAGGAAGCCGAGCGACTGTCATCGCTGATATGCCTTGTGCATAGACTCCTCGGTCTGTTTGGGCTACGTGAGTTCTTTTGGAGATCTTTATTTTTGCAGAATCGTTTCCTTTCTCTGAACTGCAATAGGCAAGATCCATAAATTCCGCTTAATAAAATGCCTTGTTCTTTGTGTCAAACCGGCAGAAGCCCTGGGGTGAAGGGTTTTTTCTTCCCCCGCTCCTTCCTGCTTGAATGCTTCACGGTTCATCAAAGTTGGGTGAAAGAGCATCTCTGGGTACCCGGTACCCTTGTTGTGTTGTATATGGGCATCTCAAAAGTGACTAGCCAAAACCTAGAGTTCCAGAAATAGCAGCGGGCTGCTTTTTTACGCAGAGCTGTCGATAATCCGGGATCACTTGTGCTGATGGCGCTAACTATGGAGCGCAGCCCTTGGTGGCGGCAGGAGTGGGCACAGTCTCGCATGGTCCCACCAGGGGTGTGACTCGTCCTGGTTTCAGATCAGAGCAGCACTGGCCTGTTCTGTAAATTGCTCCCTGTGCTGCGGATTATGTGGAATTAAAAGGATTTAAAATGCAAGATGTCCTAAGATAAATATCTCCCAAGTTCAGCCAGGCTGGCAGTTATGTAACCGAATGCACGTGTTTTCCAGTATACTTTTCTACGTGCTGTTAAGAAAACTTATTAAAGCGGCGTGTGTGCAGAAGGGCTTTCGCATTATGTCTCGGGCAGTTTTAGCTGTTGCTCGCCCAGAGGTGCCCTCCCTGCCAGGCTGCTGCTCCGTGTGCCCATCAGATTAGTTCCGTAATCCCCGTTTCCGCTCGCCCCAGAGCAGGGCTGGCTGGATAGTTGCAGGGACAGGCTGCTGACCCCGGTGAGGCTCATGCCACTGCCTTCTTGGTAGCCCAAGCCCTGCTCTGCCGCCGTCTGATCAGCTCCTTATGGCCCCGGGCACCCAAGGGAAGGAGCTGTGCCTCCCTCCTGCAGCAGGCATTGCCTGGTTACTGCCTGCCGGGAGATCTTCGGGGTTGCGTTCGGAGTAGGACGTTCAGGAGGCTCCTTTCCAACCCCGAGAACAATGTGCTGTAAGGGGGTATCTGGCCCGGAGACAAACGCGCGTGCGCTCGCTAACACGCTGCGCGTGGTGTGCAGGGGGAGTACAGAAATGGACCATTTTAAAGAGACAAATGTCAAACCAAGAAACCCACAATTTCAGCTCTGCTTACGACGTGGTGAATGGCTGTATTTTATCTTGGGAGGTGATGAGTCTGTAGCTTGGACAAATGGCTCTTGAATTCCATATGAGGGAATAAGGACTGGTTTTGCTCTGGGGTAGAAGGAAAGCACTTGGCTCTAATTACTGCAATTCTCTCCTCACACATCTGCCTTATGTCAGCTTGAGAAAGTAACTTTCATCAGGAGCTTCATCCCTCTAAGGCCACGGACCTACATGCCCAGGAAATCTCCCAGGGATGGATGCTGTTCTGTTTCTTTCCGCATCCCTTCCATCCCCAGGTAGGATGGATTTCTTGGATTTCTGTCAACAGCAGGGGGTAGGACAAAGTGTTCCTTGGGGCAGGGAGCCGATGAAATGTAGCCTTCAAAAGGTCTGGCAGGTCCGGAGGTAGCACCCGCTGTCCCCTAGCTTATCCTTGAAGCCAAAGGGTTGGACAGACCCTGCGCTCGCTCGCCACGTGCTGGTCTTCCCAAGGGAATAAAAGACCTTGTCCCATGCATCAGCTCGCCTCTCTCCTGACACGTGCCTGATAGATCTGTTCTCCAGATCATAAGCCAGGCACTACTTCCCTCCGTCTGACACGGAAATTCTACTTATTAAGCTGTTTTAGACATAAACAGCCTTCCCCAAGCTATGGTTTGGATTAGCAGCGAGTTATGATTTGTTGATCAGTGACAGCTGAACCGGTAAACATAAGCGCGTTTCCAAGTCTGGTTATCTTGAGTGCAGCGTCTCCCCCCTCTTTGGGGAGGCTATACATAAACACAAAATCTTACTTCACTTCTTAGCTATTCTTTGTGCTAATGGCACCAAGAGCTCCCTGTAAACATCAGGGTAGTGTTCTTCTGGAAGAACTTGGCTTGCGTGGTAGTGCTATTGCTTTTTTCAGTCATTGGCTGAAAAGACGTAAGAACTTAAGCCCGGTTTAAGTTGGTACTAAGGTGAGTCGTGGAGCTCAGAGTGGATCTATATAAATGTAAATATTGCGTCAGGCCAAGTGCAGGTGGTCTTCTCCCCACCTGATGTGGTGATACTCCACGTTGTGGTAGGACTAAGCTGCTCTGTGAGGTGCTGCAGGCACCACAGGTTGGGCTGAGGTGAGAGGGGAGAAACCTAAATATGAAGATATATGGAAACTCCGGGCTATTGTCTGCGGATTTGAAGTATCTGAAAACTAAACCTGTGCTTAAATTTAGATCTTTAGCGTTACACCTTTTATTGTGAGCTAGCTGCAAGCAGGTACCCGAGTAGTTTGAAAACAGCAGCGATGACCTCCTGTAAAGCAGAAGAGCGTGAATCTGGAAGCGCCCACTGAATGTTGTAGAGAGGGAGTGCAGCGTTAGAGGGAGGTTTTCTCGGGAGCCCCAAAGCTCTCAAGATCAACAAATGCAACTTGTGCTTTGTATTAAAAGGAAGTAGATTAAATTTGGCCCAAGGGGGAGAAGGGGATAGTGTAGTCCTACGACGGATGTCCTCCCCTTGCTTCTCCAGGGAAGGAGCTAGCTTTGTTTCTGTTAGATTCCTGAAAGACCCCAAAACCCAGGCATTAAGAATCTGAGGCTGAAATACAATTGCATTGCACCTCTTCTCTTGGCCCATAACATCGAAAGAGAAATGTATACATTTGCCTTGCTCTTTCAGGGAAAGAGAGGACTTCCATGGATTTTTGGAGTCTGAGACTGTACTGTGAAGAGATGTCAAAGCAAAATCTTCTTGCCCTTGTTTTTCTCCACAGTCTGCAGAAAACCTTTTGTGTGTGCTTATCCTGTTCTGAGTGCCTGTGTCTAAGTAAATCCCACCCAATTCGGCTCCCGCTGGCTTCTCCAGGCACGGGGCTGTGCTGAACCTGATACATCTTTGGATCAGCGCCGAGCATGACCGGCCCGATGCCACTCCGGGCGGTTCAGGTCACCTGCTGTGACTTTGTGCACAGCTCCGGCAGCAGAAGTTGGACGTTCAGGCCTGGAGCCAAGCAAGTGGTGCGGATTTCCTGCAGCCCTATCAGTTGCGATAGGGTAATAAATAACTGATAAACGTTTGTATTAAAGCCAACATCACGGCAAAATGGCTGTTAATTGCACTCTAGCACCGCTTCCTCGTCTTCACCTGATCTCCCCCGCTTGCTCCTTCCAGTTGTCCCAGAGGAGCGGTGGCAGGGGTATCCTCAGCGAGGGAGCAGGAGGTGGGATGGTGCAGGGATGCTGTTCTTCCCATATAAACAGCTCTAATTTCATTCGGGAGAAGTCAGGAGAAACTCTCTGGACAGGAACCTTTTCTTTTTTTTTTTTTTTTTTTTTAAAAACAAGGTGGTTTTTTTTTCCTTGGCAGATAATGTCCTCTCGGTGTATGGGGAGTGTGGGAGTGTTCGGCCATGTCTGGAAGTGGCATCCTCCCCTGTTCGTCCCGCACACAGGGCTCTCAAGGCCAACAGCCTTTGTAAGGGGGTGTAAGGAGCGGTCCCACGCCTGGCGTGTGCTAATGGCAGGTTCTCTTCCTTTGCAGAATGGGCAGGCTGCTCCAGAAGAAGGTGGGAATCCTCCATCCAAGGTAAAAATGCTCTGGGGTTACGTCTTTTAAGACATCCCTCTGAGCTGCGCGTGGGGTGTGAGCTGACTTGGGGAATGGGTTGGGGACGGCTATTTTTAAATCCTGTAAGCTGCTGCTTTGTAATCTGGATGAGCGCATGTGGGAGTGTAAGGGGCTGGAGTAGGGGAAGAGAAAAGATAAACCCTCTTTCTTCCTGTCCCTTTGGTCATCCAAATATATCTGGAAAGTTTCCCAAACGGCCACCTCAGTCCAGCACACAGGAGGTGGACCGGAGGCCATAGCAGAGGGCTAGAAGTGACAATCCCTGGGGTGTTTCAGTGCCGTGTTTACACCTTTCTCTGTGTTGTGATCTTGCCAGACAGGATGAGAAATACGAGAGTATTTGATGGTTTTGGCACAGCTGCCCTTGCTGAGTGCCTGGTATCTGTTTATTCTCTTGCCTCGGTGAGGCTGGGAGAAGCTCCACTTCTGTCAAGTTGCCCTCTGCGTCCCTGTTAACATCAGCAGGGAATGGTAGAAGGAACTGAGCTGCTGTCTTCCATGTTTTGGGCAAGGTTCTTAATCTGCTAAACACCTAAAGCTCTTCCGGCTCCACACATGAGCGGTGTGATGTTGAAGGACTTGATTTCTCTGATGTGAGCCCTCTCCAAGTACGAGACCGAGGACCGATGTTGTTAGCATGGGTATTTCCAGATTGTGCCCGTACTTCTCTGTCCTGCAGGACACTGTGCAGGGTAAAGAGCCATATCAGTACCTGGAAATCATAAGCCTTTCAGGATTTCCTTTTCTGATACGTACATGCTATAACCGTGAAGAGTGACACGAAGTGTTTGATTTGGCTTGGGAGACCTTGCCAAACAGGTTGTCAAGAGTTTGTCCTTCCTTATGCTCATTGAGTGCCCTGTAGCAGTTTCTGTCTCTGAATTATCATCCGTGCTAAAGGCCATGGGGGCTTATTGTATTGTTTTTCCAGTTGGTTACTGTCGCATTTTTAGTAAAAGAAATTTAAACCTAAAAACCAATTGTCTGCTTCTCAGGTAGTTCTTTGCCAGGAACTTATGCTGGACTTCTAGCATTGCCATTGCATCTCACCGACGTGTTCTGCATTTCTGTCCCAGTTGCTCAACTGGCGCTTTTCCAGTAGCTTGCACAGAAATCTGGCGTGGGTCAGATGAACTCAGGTCAATGAGACTGTGCACTTCCCTCCCCTGAGAGTAGTGGTTTTACGGTTCTTCGCTGTGCCTGCATCTCTGGCATGGAAAAAAAAAAATAATCTCTCTCTTCTGGTTGGATTCCAGCGGGGCTTCTAAGACTCAAGACTTTGCCTCTTTCATCTTCAAACACTTGGCTAAACTGCCCTCCCGTAAAAGCAGCTGAAGGATGTTGCTTTAAAAATAATTGAAGATATTTTTTTCTTTGAAGGACATCACTGGGACAAACCCTGGCTGATCCCATCTGTAGATGCAGCCCCACAGAAATATCAGACGACAGAGGCCAAAAAACACTCGGGGTTCTCTTTGCTGCTCTGTGTCCGTCCCTCTGTGGGACAGGGAAGCAAAGTCCCCGTCGCAGCTGGGGAGCTGGAGCAGAGCAGCAGGCAAGTTGTCCAGCGTCCCACAGCAGGGACACCACACGAGCCCTGTGCTGCTTGCGGGTGTCCTGCTTTGCACTTTTCCGAGGCACCCTGGCCAAAATGCCTGTGAGCGGTGTCCGACAATCCCATTTTCGGTAACTTCTGAACACGTGAAGCCCTGCTTACATGCTCCTGAAATAACCTCGGTTGCGTTTTCCAAGTTTGTACAAGGTACGTTTCCTACCAGGACAGGCAATGAAATCCCTCCTATAAACACATACCTTCAACTTCAGGGCAAACTCTGGCACCCTCCGCCAGCTGCGATGGGGGCAGCAGGCAGCGCACTGAATGTGTTTTTCTGTTCATTTTGGGGGTAGACGTCAGCAGCAGCTTCTGGCACGGGCTCTACCTACCACAAGGACTAAGGAAGGAGAAGTAGGCGGCAGTAAACTTCTGAGATTGGCTGTTCTCAAGTTGAAGGTTGCTCAGGATCCCTCCCATGCCCTTCTGTTCTAGCTGTGTGTGGAGAGCTCTGAGGGGAAGAAGCACCTTTATTCTAGGTTTGTACTTGCTATCCTTTTGCGGCTAATTCTGTGATCTCTTCTAAAAATAGCCTGAAGCTGCGACAGGGGCGATTACTCAACACCCACGCAGAAGTGCCGTCCCTCCCCCTGTCCCTGTAAGTAGGATGCTGCCAGAAGTACAATCGTTATTTGCCTGGGCAATAACCAAAGACACTTTGCAAAGGAGGAAATCCAAGAGTTCCTCAAAAGACGTGGGAACTTCACAGCTGGTAGCGTGAGACTGATGCTATCTAATGCCTCCGTCATCATCGCACCTGCTGTTGTTGCACACTAGGGTCTTTGGGCATAAAACACGATGAAATGGTCACTGCAGAGGTAGTGAGGGGATGTTTGGGGCCAGGCTGGCTGTGATCTGGTATTTTCTAGCTGCGTTTGTAGCTTCAACTCGGCTTCCTACCGAGGACAGCTGGTGCATTTCACAACTTTTTGTGGCTTTTCTTCCTGTGTGGATTCCCACCTTTCAAGAACAATTGTGGTACACAAGTCCCTGCAAGCACCGTACCTCGGTGTGTTTATCTGAGTATCTTGGAAATGCCTGCAAGATCCTACAGGTTGGGCAGAGAGCTGTCTGGAGCATCTGCCGCCCTTTGCGTGGTCGCAGGGAAAGGAGCCTAACTCTGCAGTCAGGGCAATCCCAACAGCATTCCAGCTCTGTGGCCATAAGGAATTCCAAGCCAAACCCTCTCCTGACAACGAGCACAATCCTAGATTGCTCACACCTGAATCCTTGCTTGTCTGGATGTTCCCAGCCTGTCCCCGCTGCAAGAGTTTGCAATCTGCCGGGCATTCCTGGCCACATCCCTAAAACCAAATTGCTAATCCAACGCTACGTTGAACAGCAGCGTTTGGCAAAGACAGGTACAAGTATGGCTTTTTTTGTTTCCCTCTCCTCTTTGGTGGCGGTGTTCAACCCTGTTTAAATTTGACGGTGGCTTTAGGATAGCAGCAGCGCGGTTTGTGCGAGGTTTCAGCGCGGTGGCTGCAGGCTGCTGAACAGAAGAGCTGCTCTTTCGTGTTCGTATTGGTAGAGGAGCAGGATTGATGCTCACAGAGCAGGACCGATATGCTGATATCCTCTGCGTTTCAGGGCTTGCTTTTTTCCTGTTCTGTTTCATTTGACGCAGGAGAGAAACATCTCCTGCCGCAGCCTTGGGTTAACCTCAGCTGCGTCTCTGTGCAGGTCAGGAGCAATTCGGGAGGTCTCTTGCCGTGCTCTCAAAAGCTGCTCTGCCCCAGGGGCTAATTGGCAGCGCTCTGTGTTGGTCCCTAGGTACTGAACCTCGTTCTCTCCTATGTTCTTTAGATGTTAATTGTCAGGTAGGTTGAAGATTGGTCCTTGTTCGGCTGAGGAATGGCAACAGAGGGCTTGAATTCAGTGGAAAAATGGAACCTCTCGTAATTGGGGTTTTACAGCCGGCTCTGCAGCCAGCTTGGCTGAGGGGTGAGCTTGTGCTCCCTGAAAGGTGCCAAGCGTGAGGAATTATGCATGAAAGTACAACAGCCAATTAGTGAAATCACTTCATAATGAAGAGCAGAGGAGTGGATTTGCAGTGCTGAGTGTGCCCACTCTCTCTCTGGAGGTACCGCTGGCGCAGGCTGGGGGTGCTGATCAGCTTGTTCTTGGGTGATAATCACAGCGCGCAATGAAAACTGGAGAAGTGAATAAGTAACCTCTTCCAGCTCCGCTTTGCGCCATAAAAGAGACCTTTGAGACCGGAGCGAGGGCTTTGCACGCACCAGGTAGGAGGTGCCCTGCCTGCGCGGGCTGAGCCTTGCTGTTGGGCAGCGAACCGTAGTGGGAGTGCAGTAAAGGGGAAGACGCGGCTCTTTCCCAGGTCCATATAGCTCCTGCTGGTTTATCCTCGTGTCCTGACCAGGTAAAGCTTGCAGAAAGGTTCTCCCGTGCAGCACCTTCAGCAAGGGAAGCTACAGGCAGGAAGCCCTGGATATAGACACTTCTGGCCAGAGAAGTACCTGCATCGCCAGCGTTAGCGTTAGTTTGTGTTGTTCTGGGTGAAGGACCCTGCTATAACGCTCTAGTGATTGTCGACCAAGTACAGCTGCAGTCACAGCTCTGAATTGTAATTCTTTGGTTGGGATGAGTTGGTGGAAACAGGGTTGTAGCCATCTACCTGCGAGAGCTCTGTGCCGGTCTGTGTGTGGTTCGCTAGCAGTCGCCTGCTGTTAGAAATGGGGCTGCTGCTTGGTTTTGCTCCTGCCCCTGCCGAGGTACTCGAGCCCAGCACTTCACTCCCACCTGCAAACTGGGTATAGCTGGAGCAGCTTTCCTGCAGGCTGGACTTTGCCGGTGAGGAATCCTGCTCTGACCTCTGGTCATGAACTGGGAATTCTTCATGCTCCTCCAGCAGGAAGTAAGAGAGGAAGGCTTTGGGCTGCTCCGTCGTGGCATACCGCATTAGTGCTTGCTCATAGCTCTGCTTTCCAGCTGTACACCTCTCTCCTTCACCCAGACTTTGTGCTGGGCGTCTTGCTGTGGGCTTCACTGACTGGCAGAACATCCGTTGACAGTTGTCCTGTCTTCTCCGGAGCTGCATCACCGAGTGGGTGGTCAGAGAGGAAACTTGAAGCACCCTCTCTTCACAGTGGGGGAGGAAGAAAGAGTCATCCGAGACCTGCTGGCCACCAAAGGGCAAGTCCTGTGCGCCCACCAAGTGTCGAGGTGATGGAGGGCTCTCGTGGAGGCTGCATGCTGCCAGCGTTGCGCATGAGCTCCAGCTCCAGGCTGGGTGCAAACCTTGTTGACAGAAGACATGTCCAGTGGTGTGATCCTCATCACTACTGGACACCGCTCTAATCGCGGCCTCTTAACGTGAAGGGTTTTAAAACAAACAAGTGAAATGCTCCTCTTTGAAACAGGCCTGGCGTGTTTGTACAGCTGCTGCTGGTTTCTCCGGGAACTGGAAAGCTATTGAACGTGGGAAGAGACTGGTACCTCAGCAAATCCCTTTTCTGCCCACTGACCCTCTTCTGTTGCTTCCAGCCACTCGGCCAAGAGCACTCCAGCCAGTCCGGTCCCCCAGGACCTGGGATAACCCGGTGGAAGAAGAACATCTCCAGCGCGGTGTGGTGCTGCCTGGAAATCTGCCTTCCCCTCTGCACCGCGGCGACTGGGCTGTGGCTATTGCCACTCTCTTAATGTTCGGCTTTTTCAGCCTGTCAGTGGTAAAGCTCTTAGTTTAAACTGGCTGCTCCGTCTTGTCAGTTGAAGTAATCAAGTGGGTTTGTTTTTAATATAATGCCTGACAGCTGCCTGGCTTGTTCCTGCCGGAGCATTTGCTCTTCATCCTTGACGAGGCCGGGCTATGGTTAACAGCAAGCTTCTGAGCTCTTAAAAAAAAAAAAAAAAAAAACAAAACAAAACAAAAAAAACCCAACAGAAACCAAACAAATAAATGCCTGTTTGAGGAGCAGAGTCTCTGATGAGCTGCAGACTCTAATGAATAATTGAAGAGGGGTCAGTTTACAGGACTTGCACACCAGGAATGCAGCAGAGTCTGCGGAGCTGGCGAGCAGCACTCCCACAGCCCTCACGCACGGCACGCCGACCCAGCAAAACTGCTCCGGTTTCTTCTCTCCCATTTCCACTCCTCTCGTGGGTTATTAGAAACTGCCTCAAGCTCTGTCTCCGGAAAGCCTCTTTTACTGGGGGGACAAAAAAAAAAAAGTAATAATATTTTATTGTATGCTGTACCTGGAGGAAACCTGTCTCCTCTATCTCCCCATCAGAGTTCAAGCTCTTGAGCCCACAGCAAAGTGAGGGGTCCTCCTGCCAGCGCTCCTCGGCCAGGCTTGCCCCGGCTCTCGGAGCTGGGCGGGCAGAGAGCGGGGGGTTGCTGAAATCAAGTTCTTCATGGACCCAGGAGGAAGTGTGAGCAAGGCGAGAGCTCTGCCAGCGCTTCCCCCGAGGAATGGAGGAGCCACGTTCTCCTCTGGCCATCCTCTCCTCTGGATGGAGACCGGCCGCAGGGGATGGGGTGGCGGCAGCTCCCTCTGTGCCAGGGACAGCAGCAGAGAGCTGGCACCAAAGAGGACCCTCAAGAGCTCAAACTGAAGAACTTATTCATAGTTGATTTTTGAAGGGGTCAGAGTGGGCTTGTGTCTCTAGAGCATGCCGCCCTGGCAACTGGGAGCTTTGGGTCCCCTTGGCTGGGTTTGTTGGGGGGTCACAGGCTCCACAGCTGGCTCACATCCCCATCCGGGACTCTCTCTCCGCACTCAAGCAGTCTCCCTGAATCTCCTGCAGCTTTACGAGTCTCAGCTTTATTTGGAAGCTGAAGCCTAGTCTTGACACGAGCAGTAAATTCCTTCTATAGCTCCAGGTGAAGCTGCAATAACTTCCCCCCCGCCCCCCCCAGTTGCTCTGTGCTGCCTGCCAAGGGCTGGGATAGTCCCAGCTGTCCTCTACGGACTCCTGCCTGCCCCGCAGCCCTTCTCCTTTGCTCTTGGGAAAAGCCACTCGCCGGGGCTGCCTCCACGGCGCGGGAAGCGGAGGCATCCTCCCAGGAACTCCAGCTGATCTCATCGCAAAGATGCTCTGAGGCAGAAAGGTTTTCCCGATTGCAGCGTGAAATCTGGGTCCTTCCCTCGCCATCCCTGGAGTGCGCAGCCGGGAAATGTCACCCTTAGGAAAATGAGGGCGTTTATCCCTCGTTTGTACTTGAAACCTCGGTGTCAGCAAAGCTTCTGGCGTGGCTCTGGGAACACCGAACAGACTGCGAACACAATCTTTTTGTGCTCCCGTAAGCACTCTGAGACATGGCGGTATTGATTTCCTCGCCGTCAGAGAGGTGTATTTAATCGGACGGCTCGGGCTGCCCTGGTTACAGATGGGGAATATGCGGTGTCTGCTTACAGAGAGGGGGGAGGCGATGGCTCGGTGTCACCCGGCCAGCCAGAGAGCACCGGGGCTGGGGTCAGCGGTGGCGTTTGGGTGTCACTTCTGTGCAGCAGCACTGGGAGGGGAGCCCCGGGGTCCCGACATGGACAGAGCTGGGGGGAAAAAGGTCCTTAAAATAGCATTTTCTGGATCTTAGGGGAACAGGACAAAACATATTCTTTCCAGCGTTCACAGTGACTAATTCCCATACTGTGATGTTTGGGAAGGGGAGGGCTGGTGATCTTCATGTTATGGGCAGGCGGAGGGGGTGGCCGCTGTCTGCCACCGTATTTTTTATGAGCATTAAATGAAAAATCGTGCTTTGCTGCGGCGGGTGCTCATCCTGTACGCTCTCGCTAGGGTGTTGGTAACACACAGCTCAGGCTGTGCTTTAGATGTGGGTTGTTTTTTTTTTTTCCTTTTAGCACTGATAAAGTTCAGAGCCACCATGAAAATGTGACGATCGCTTTTCTCTCAATGTGTCTTGCACGTGTGTCCTTCCCGGAGGGTGGGAGAGAGATGGGTTATTCCACATACCAAAACATGGTAGGTACCAAGCAAAGTTCTGAGACCACTTCTTGTGTGTCTTGCAACAAGAAAACTGCCGGCAGCATGTGTGCTGTGGGAGGAGTATGGAATTCCTGCATTCCTGTGATAGAGAATAGTTTCCACATCCCACGATAACTCCAGGGGCAGCAAACACATCTCGGTTCTTGTTGTGAAACAAGCATTATATTTTATAATTCAGTTAGAAAGAGTTTTCATCTCCTGTACTGAAAGTAGCAAACCTGTGTCGTGCCTAGATGGAGGACTGTCGTTCCTAAGAGTAATATTCTGCATTTAGAAGAGCCTGGGCCGTGGCATCCTGGTTTGACCACCATGAAACCATGAGTTGATCTGAATTTGCTGAGCGTGGACCTTTCCTCCTTGCTGGGAAATATGCGTAGGGCTGCAAGAAGGGGAGGCAGTATCTTTTGCACTTTCTAAATGGGGAGTAATTTGTTCCGTAGAAGCTGCATAATTGAGTAGTTCCTTATCTCCTGGCAATTAAAGGTGTTTTGCTTTCCGGCATCTCATTTTACCGGGTGCAAAGTCCTGGCTGTGAGTGCTTCTCTCGCAGCGCTGTGGCGGGCTGCACTGGCACCGGAAAGCTATCGCGAAGTCTCGCTGGGGTTTGGGGAGATCTTTTGCCTGAGCTTGTATCTTGAGCCCAAACTGCTCATCGTCAGCTGATCCTGGCCAGCTGTGGCTTGTAGTGCCTGGAAAGGGTGGAGATTTTTTTATTATTATTATTAATATTTTTTTTTTTTTTAAAGAGACTTGCAGGGTCGGGTGCCAGAATGCCCCTGGAGAGAGCCAGGAGCAGGGAGGAGACCAGGGAGTGCAAGGGGGATGGATGCCTGTGCCCGAGCCTCCCTGCTCTCTCCATCCCACAAGGGACCTCAGCTCTCTGGCATAAAGCAGACGCTTTGGTGCTCCTGGTCAAACGAGTCCGGTAACAACAGATCAAAAAGGATGTTGTGAAGCAGAAGGATTTGCCTCGCCACGTGGGAGCTCTGCTGTGTGAGGCCACCTTCTGCCTTCTCCCGTCTCCGGCTTCAGGCTTTGCTTGAGAAAACATCTCATCCCTTAATGAGTTCCTGGATCCCCCCTGTTTTAGGGGTGCTGAATCTTCCCACAGAGGTGTTTATGAAATGGGTGTTTATGAAATGGGTCCTTTTGGCTCTCACCCTCCCGTTTCAGACCAGAAACATGTTTTGGGCATTAAAAATGCTCTGAGTGCCACCTGCTGGAGTGTGCTCGAGGGGGAGCGGTGGCTGGGCAGCCAGCCTGGCAGGGTCCCCTGGGGCTCAGCCTCTTTGGGGGTGACACAGCCTGTCCCATGGCTGCAGACACCGGTACCTGTCACCACAGTTCCACTGCGCTCCGCCGGGAAGTTCGGTGCTCTGTTACTGCTGCTCTCCTGCCCGTTGCCGGAGCGTGCTGGCGTCTGTTTGTGACCTCCGGGATTTCACAGTGTTTCCTCCCTGTGGCAGCGCCATCCACCTCTGCGGAAGGTGATGTGGGTCACTCTCTGACATATGAGAGAAGTGAACTTGCTGGTGAGAGAAGGGGCCCATGAAAAAGGGTGGAACTGCTCCATCTAAACACCAAACAGGGTAAAACTGCGCTGTCTTGGTCTGAGTTTTCCCTTTTTAGGGATTTGCTTGTAATCCCCATTGTGGGGAGCCAAGATCGCTGCTCCGAGTGGCAGCAAAGTCCTTCCCAAGGGTGACCAAATTAATTTTACATGAAGCGTTTGGCTGCGTGTCTGAGTGGAGAGGAATTGCCTCGAGGAAGACGGTGGAGTGCTTCTAGGATGCTCGGAGTCAAAGGCTTTTGGGTTAAGCCATACGGAGGGAGGTTCCTGGCGTTATCTGCGCCACGACAGAATTGGTCATTCACTTCTCCCGGCTGCCTTGGCCCCATAAGCGTTTGTGCATGAAGGTAGCGATGAGCAGGATTTCCAGACGCCAGTGTTACCGACAGCCTCGCTGTGCACAGGTCTGCGTGTCCCGCGTTTCTTCTCTTCTCCCTCCCCGGTTTTTGGTTTGTTTTGTTTTTCAGGAGACCAATAAAACAGTCCTCGGAGATGGTGTAGGGTGAAATGTGCCTCTCCCACCGCAGCGCTGTTCCCTCTCAGTAATCCCCTCCTGCAAACCTCTGGCAGCAAAGCTCCTGCCAGGAATCCGCCCCCGTCCTTATCCACTTATCGGGAAGTTCCAGTTGCCGAAGTCTCTGGTGCTCCTTAGCTGTGTTTGTAGAAGTGACTTTGTCCGAGACTTCCACCTTCAAAGCCGCCCCGCAGTGGGCCCTGCCTCCCCCCGGCTCCGGCTGCCTCCGGAGGCTTTTGTCTGTCAAAACAGCAAATGCCCTTGGTTCAGCGTGAGTTTAGTTTAAAGGACTAATGAAGCCATCTCTTTCCCTACAGATCCTCTTGGATTGCTCTAAGAATCTCCCTCTTCTTTTAAGCTTCGTCCGTGACCCTGAGCGTTTACGGGGTTTCTCCCTCCTCCTGCAAAAGCTGTTGCTGATTCTCTGATGTCTCATAGGAGCACGGGCACACCTCTTCCCTCCATCTGTGCCAACTTTTCTAAAAACCCCAGGACTGAATTCTTCTGCAGCTTTTCCTACTCTGAGTGTGGTTGGAAGTGGCCGAGGAGTTCAAGCGAGGGGTTTCGTGTCTTTTCTCCCCGACCTTTTGCAGATGTGGGCATGCACGTACTAAGCGAAAGCAACCCTGTCTTATAAAATGCAAGGAAACGGTGCTCGGATCTTCGCTCGGAGCAGGCAGCCCTGCAGTGGTGCTACATCGGTGATGTTCGGGATGGAGTGGGAAAACCAGAGCCCGCAAGGTTTCATACCTGGAAGGGGGGGCAGCTGTGGGGCCGAGGGAGCCGTGGGCTGGGATTAAACCGGTTGGAACATGTGCGGGAGAATAGGACAGAGTCTCCTCTTGGGCAGAGAGGTTTTTAAATCTGCTTGAGGTTTCAAATTACTTTTTTTTTTTTTTTTTTTCTTTAATTGCCTGTGTGGTATGCGTAAGCAGGAGAGAGATGGCTTTGGTGTTTAATCTTTGAATACAACCCTGATACTGCAATGCCTGCTTAATTAGATAGAGTGAAACTCTTGAATTCTCCCAGGCGTGTTTTTTTTTTTTTTTTTTTAACTTCAGCAATTGAATGAAATCGGTACGACCTCACAAAATGTTCTGCTTGGCTGGACTTGTGTTTTCAACTTCTCTTCTGAGCTGTAGTGAGTGGCAGGCCAGGAAACATCTCCTTTCCTGATAAACATGGGGTAGCAGCACCTGCCTACTCTGACCCGGCTCTTGCTCTCCCCTCCCAGCAAAGCCGCAGGAGCAGCAGTGGGCCGACGTGGTGACCCTGCCCCGTGCAGGACGTGCGTGGCGCACAGGTACCGGGTGACGTTTCTCAGCTCCCGAGAGGTCCCGGAGGAGTTGCAGACACCTCGAGAGGCGTCACTCGGAGGGCAGGTTTCCTGTGGGGGTAGTTAGCATTGCCTGCCTTGCTTTCCTGGAAGTCAGTGGATGGCAACAAAGCGAGTTAAAATCTGCAGCTGCTGATATGACCATCTCATTGCTGTGGGCAGCGTTTCCTTTCGTGTCAAAATGGCTCTGCCTCGAGGCACAGCTCCCTTCTCCCCGTCCCATCTCTCTAAACAGGTCCAGTCCATCCTCCAACCTGACTGGTGGGTCCATTCCGACACCGGTACTGCAAGCTGAAGCCCTTCTCTTTCCAAGGGTGTCTTTGCTCAAGGAAGACTGGTGCTGCTTAGGGACAAGCGTCCCACGGGATTTCTCAGGCCGGGGCCAAGTCTGGAGGCTCCCAGGAGCACTGAGAGCGATCCACCAAAGAAGTGCAGACAAAAGTGTAGGGTTCTGGCCAATTCTTTGGTTGTAAATGAGACCAACTGTCAGCCTTGCCCAAATAAGGCCTTTGCAGGAGGGCAGGCAGTGGCTGGGGAGGTTGCTTTGCTTTGTTTGTTCCCCTTTTTGAGAACCACCACTTTTAAAAAAAAAAAAAAAGCTCCAGACAGAGCAGCCTTTGCCTCTCTGCTCTTTACACCAGCAAAAAGCAGACGTGCTTCCTCTGCAAAGCTGCAGCATCTCTCACTTCCCATTTATTTCAAGCTCCCTCCAGAGCGGGATTTGCAGCTCTGCCGGGAGGTTATTGCTCTGGAGGAGATTGCATAAAATAGCTTAATGTCCTTAAAAGTTCAGGAGTGTGAAGCTCCCGCTCCTGAGGCCAGCAGCCAGGAGCAGTCTGCGCTGGAGGGGTCTGCACGAGTGGTACACGTCTTCTTCATCCAGTGCTTCCTGGGCAGCAGCTGAGACCTCTGCCGAGACATCCCTCTGGTCTAGCGTGGGGGGGCACCGGTCCCACTTGTGAAGCCCCTTGACATGACAGCAGCTGTCTCCCTTTAGGCAGCAGTTCTTCACGCCATCGCCTTCCTGTTTATGAAACCCTGATCCTTCCCTTCCCCATGCTGTTCCCAGTGCTCAGTGGGGTGTAACTGGATCCTGGCAGGAGGCAAAAGCGGTCCCTGGTTATTCTGATTTAAATCTACAGGGCCAGCAAGCGTCCCGTTTTACGGAGCTGATGTTGGGAGGTGCTGGAGCTTAGCCCTATGGTCTTGTCTGCTGACACAGAATTGGATTACAGCATCTTTAAACCTTGCGCTGGGAACCGTTTGTATCTGGCACCACTGGATTTGGGGATCTTCTTTCCTAGGACTGATGTGCCAGTGGCAGCGGGTTCACGCAGAGTTTACAGCCGGGTCTTGGCACTTCGGTACCAGCGTCTGGCCCACCGCCGCTCGGTCGGCATCATCTCGCTTCTCCCAGGACCTGTGGGTATAGGAACAGAAGAAACAGAATTGGCAAAACCACTCCTGTCACCTACTTTTTCCTCTTCAAATATATGGAATAAGACGTAGAAGCGACTTCATTCTGCCTTAAGAGTGTCAAACTCACTGGGGACGTGTAAGGTCATTTGGAAGAGTGATGAAGGCTCTTGCTTCGGCTCAGCCCACGTGTCTCTTGCCCTTAGACCCACAACCTGCCTGTTCGCATGCAGCTGCCTGCACCGCAGTTTCCTTTGGTTTATGCTTCTTACTTTAAATTTTTCACATTATATTGGGATTGTTGCCTGCTTGTTTGGTTCTGGTCCCCTCTCTCGGGAACGGAGATGGTGAAGCGATGGAGGTTTGCACTCGTGCAGCAGCCGGGTGCTCCATGGCTGTTAACTGCATCCGAAGCAAAGAGCTGATGGCTTCTGCTTCTGACCAAGGCTGGTTTATAGTCTCTGGGTTTAGCAGAGGGGCTTCAAAATGGTACTCTTCCTTGTGAAGAGCCTCGGGAATTTGGAGTGCTGTTTCTAGGGAATAAAAGGGGCAGGCAGGCTGAGCTGCCAAGGCAGGATGGGGTGCGAATGCAATTCTTTGTGTCCATGTTAGCACACAGGTCAGAAAACGGATCAGAAGCGAGCCCAGACCACAACCCGGGGTACTGCATCGTCCTGTCTCGCACTGAAGCATGCCTGCCTTCTGCAGCTGCTTTAATTCCTTGCACGAGCTGTACCTGCCCAAATGTAAGCTCCAGCTTCTGTGTTTCTACGCTGCAGAATCCCTTGTGCCTCCTGCTACCGGGGAGGGAGTGATTCCCCTGGGAAACGGGCTCGAGGAGAGGGAAAGAGCTATTGGGGTGCCCTGTGTAGACGGAGCTGCAGCCTGGCAGCAGCTTGCGGGCTGCAGTCCAGGGCAGCACCGAGCAGCTTAACAGCTGCAAGAGTTGCCTGGGTCTGGAAAGAAGATTGTCAGGAACTGGGACTTGTTTAATGTACGGAGTGGGAACAGCTAAAGGGATTCTGTAAAACAGCAAACGGCCTTGCAGTGACACTGGTGAAACAGCTGGGCAACTGTTGAAACCATCTAGGGCATCCGTTTTGCATAGATGAGATGCAGATGGCCTCTTGACGGGAACTGGGAGTAAGCGTGTGGCTCGCTCTTTTCCTTGCGAACGTAGAGATTGGGGGAGAACTGATTCAGAACCGTAGGGCTGAAGCCCTTCTTCCCGCTCCTCTCCGCTCCCTGTGTCTGCGCTACCTCACTTGGCCAATTCCCATCTCCTTCCCGCTCCGGCCCTATTAAGGCATCCCTGGATGGATAAGAGCAGGGTCACGGTGCGGGACCCCTGAGCAAGCGGGCAGGATTGTGCAACCCTCCCCTAAGATGTCAGTGTGCAAACCTCACGCGGGACCTCGCCGCAGCGTCCCGAAGACCTGATAACAGCAGGTGACCAAGCAGCGACTCTGACGGGGGGCAGGGACAAACCAGGGAAGGCTGCAGGAGCTGCCTCCTCCCGGCCCCTTCCCTGCAGATCTGCGATTCAGCTGATCCCACAGGGAGAGCATTTGGGCTGCTCAGAGCAGGAGCAGCATCACTTTGGGGAAGAAAGCCACGCAGACTCTCAGTTGCTTGTTGCCGCCTCGTGTAGCGGCTGAAATTGCTCTTTCTGTGCCTGTTTTCCTGCCCGTGACACGGGGGACTATACTGATCCTCTTGAAAAGCCTGCTGAGATTTGCTGATGGAAAGAGCCATGCCTAAGCACCCGTAAAGCCATCCAGTGTTTTCATTTGGCTGCTGGTATTGTGCAGCCATCGCCACACAATGCAGTTTCCCCATACGAAACCACAGTTTCCTTTCAGCAAAAACTCCCAAAATACATCCCAGTGACGTAACTACTACACTCGGGGTTCTCGTGCTGGTCTGGGTGCTGCAGAGTGCTCTAAGTTCAGAAGCCAACTTGCAAAGTATGGGAGAATAGCAGCCTAAAGCTTTGGAGATGCTGAGGCTCCTCTTTCGCAGCAAGCCAAGGATCCAGGAGGCAAGTGTCAAGCTGGTAAAATATCCGCTCTGCGTTCAGTACTGTGCTCTGTCTCTCCTGCAGGACACGAGACGTTGGTGACTCGCCTGACCTTAGAGAGCCAGACCTTATCCAGTTTTAATTAACGACTTCTCGTTTTTGGAAAAGGCATTTCTGATGGTAAAACTGCTTTCTAAGAAGTGTCTTTCCTAGGTGCTGCCAGAATTTGGGAGTGTTTGGGGACCAGAGCATGTGTTGAAGCAACAGAAATTAAAACAGCTTCTGGTTAGTTGTTGATGAATAGGAAGTGAAATGCCAAAAGCATAATCTGTTTCTAGCTCTTGCAGGCTTTTTTTTTTTTTTTTTTTCCTTGCATTTAGATGTGACTGTCTCAACCAGCAAAGTGACAAAACGCGAGCAAAAACAAACCTGTCTCTTGGCTTCTGGCTTGTAAAATCCTTCCTCAAAAAAGGGGAAAGTAGGAAAGAGGACTTGTATTTTGAACTTGGTGTTGGGGAAAAAAAAAAAACAGCCCTGTATGTATGTCCCCAGCCCCTGGTCTAGGATGACTAAGCCATCTGTGCAGTTCGGAGGCGGCATTGGGAAGTTCAGAAGAAGTTGTCTCCTCCTCTGACTTGAGCGGCGTCCTGGGCTCCGACCTGGCCGGTGGTTGGGTTTGTCCTTTTATTTTCCAGGAGCAGCAAATACAATTTCCCAGTGGTGCGGGAATCTGTGTGAAATGGCCTCTCCCGAGGCTGTGGGTGTCAGAAGATGGCTTGGTAGCTCGTAGGAGCGGTGTCTTGCGCTGGTAGGGTGGACCGGCAGAGAGACCCGTGCTTGTGGGAAGAGAAATCAATCCATCCCCATCCAAGGCAGGGTTGGCGCCTCCTCGCTGGTCGGAGCTGTGAAGGAGCTGGTTTCCCTGTGGGTGGGTGTGATCCCCGGGGAGGGACCCGCTGAGGTTTTTGTGATCGCTTTTGGGCGCTGGGGAAGGGGTTTAGTTGTGGCTTTGGTAGATGTGTAAGCCCGCTGCCCCGGGCATCCGCTTCCCACGGTGGCAGCGGGACAGCCACCTTCTCCCAGACCTAACGAGATCTTGGCTGCTCCCGCAGCAAGTGCAGAGCGATGGAGGGGAGGAAGGGAAAGGATGACTGCGGGGGGCCCCCTCCGATCTGATTCAGTCCTTCCGGAGCTGAAAATCGGTTAATTCTTAACTTTAATCTTGCTGTTTTCACGTGGCTCCTCCCTTCCCTCAAGGCTCGCTTTTTCTTCTCTCGCCTTTCCGTAGCTCCTGTCCTAATTTCAGGTCGCTCTGCCTCACACTGTGCCCACCCGGGTGACGTCGCTGGCGCCAAAGAGCCCTGCCAGCGCCGCGGGCTCCGTCGTGCTGACAAACTGCTTGAAAAGACACAAGAGAAGTCACAGCTCGAGTCTCTCTTAGATCCCTTCTGTCTGCAGTCACATGAGTTTTTTCTCATCTGCAGCCAAAGACTTGAACCTCTCGGAGGAAATGCTAAAAATCTGATTTGATTTTGGGGGGGGGGGGATGATTTTTCTGTTCAGACTTAGCTCGTTCTCTCAGAAACAGGTGAAAGAGCAGCTAGATGTGATAACAGATCTATGTATGTTCATTAAAATACAGCAGGCTCGGGCGCTGACCTTGTGAAAACTTACTGACCTTGGAAAAACTTCCTTCTTCCCTTAAGTCTGAGTTTTAGGGGTAGAAGGGGCCATATCCTAGCTGAGAAGCAGTTCTTTTCTGAGCTCCCTTCAGACGCTTCTGCATCCCTCCCCATAAGGGTTCACAGAATTGCATCTGGCCCCAGAGGCAGCGCAAACTGACATTTCTAAGGCTGCTCAGGGACCTGTCAGAGCAGCTGGGCTGGCCCGGCCCTGCCCTCGAGGGTTGTGGTGAGTTTTGGTATTTGAATATGTTCCTGCTGGCTGCTTTAGAAAGGCTGAGCGTGCCCCTGGAGAGAAGAGAAACCCTCTCTCCGGCACGGGGGTGCCAAACTTCCCTGCGGACCCAGGACACCACTACCAGAACAGATGCTTCTGGAGTTTGTCCAGGTGTAGCTGAGAGTAAAATCTGATCTAGACGTTAATCAACCTGCCAGAAATCAATTCTCTCTCCTTGGCGGTGCTGCTCTGATTGTTGGGGAACACGCGTAACCAAATACCGGCACTGTGTCCTTCTCCACCGCCCATCAGAATTTATCAAAGCCTTTAACAGCAGCTGGCTCCTGCTGCTCTCCTGGAGCCACCAACGCAGCTCAGAATCGCATCCCGAGGAGCGATGTCTGGTGGGACACCACCGCTGACTGCAAACAGCTCGCCTGGTCTTGCTAAACAAGTTTGTTGGGAAAACTTTAGCAGAGTATCACAACCCCTCTGTGCTGACACTCATTTATTGTCCCGCAGGCAAAATCAGACATCACGTGGATAGAGAAAGACCTTGTGGACTCAGCAGACAAGGTAAGAGAGCCTGCTGCAGTGTGCGCCTCAAGGAGACTCAGGCATTTAATTTGCACTCCGTCCCGTGGCGGGTCGTCCCACGTATGCGGGGGCATAAGCAGAGCTCATAAGGACCTCTCTGAAAACCAAGCCCGTCCTTGCAGCGCGCCCCTGCCAGCCCGCCTCGGCTAGGTGGGACTGCTAATACAGAAAACAGCTATTGCTCACGTGACATCCTGGACTTGACTTCATCCTCCTCCTCCTTCCTCCCCACACCAAACCCCTTTCCGTGCTGTCATTTATGTCTCCTGCGGCTTTCTGATCTTGTCAGCTTGCTGGGGCGGGCGCTCCAGCCTTGTAGTTGCATGGACATACAGTGGGGTTTTTTGATTGCTTTTCTGAGGCTCCTCTCCCCACGCTGAGTGCCTGATAACGCAACATGCGAAACTGTCATGGGACAAGATTTATCAGATCTTGCCCGGCCCACACGCGGAGAGCTGGCTGGCTGCAGCACCTGCACGGCTTCACTGAGCACCGTAAAGCTTCCTTGGAAGCGGTGATGCTCATCTTTGGACCGCACATGGCGGACATGGTTTCTGCCTCATTGCGACCGTGGCAGAGCGAAGGAGGTGTCAGTATGAACCAAGGCTTTTGGAGACTCGGGCTCAGCAGCTGCACGGGGCTGTTCTCTGGCACCTACTCCTGTTCCCTTGCTTTGGACCTCGTCGGCTATTGAGGTTCCCTCTGTGGAGCTGGGACCAGCTCCCTTGCTGGTATTAAGTCATTTGTTTCTTTCATTATCGGTTCTCAAAGAGCACGTTATGGGGGCGGAGGAGGCAGGACAGTCATAAGTAGTCTCTCTGGGTCCCAACCGAGATCCTCTTTTCATACTCTGCACCCTCTGGAGAAATTCAGAAATCATCGCTGACACAGGGTTATTTCTAATTTCAAAGGTGTGTGGGTGTCTTTTTACTCATTTCAAGGGGTTTCTTTCTTACCTGCACTCTCTGGGCTCTTGCTGCAGAAAACATCTGTCTGTCCTGACCCAATGGAAAGGTCAAAGGGAGAAGGAAGCAAACCAAGGGATCTAAATAGCTCTCCTCTGTCCTGCCAGTAAATCCGAGCAGCAGTGGGTTGAGAAGCTATCGCATCAGAAATGCCCTTAAAAATGCCTTGCATGGAACTTCCCGGGGTGGCTCTTAGCCACTCCAGCATCCCCAGCAAGGACTCTTGAGCAGCATAAAGCAAATGAAGGACTAGGTGCAAATCCTAGTGATTTGCCCGTGGGATCGATGCACCCTGACTCCCATCACGGGTGACCCATCATCCCCGTGCCAGGGTGAGAGCAAAGAGATGTGCAGCTTTCCGAGGTGGTGTCAGACATATGTGTGGGGTTTCATGAGTATTTCTCTTCCTTTTTAAAGAGTAAGCGGCTTCTCAGAATATTCCCCTGTTATGGAAATACCCCCAAATATCACAGCCTGATGTGAGATTCATGTGGCACAAGATGGAAGTCACTTTAACAAGACCGTGTGTGTTTTCTGTCAGTATCTTGTCTGAGCCTGGCAACCCAAATGTGAAGGAGCTGTGAGTTTGGTTGTGTGTTTTTTCTAAAAGCAAAACCAGAAAGAAAAAAAAAAAAAAAGAAAAAAAAAAAGCCCCAACCACAAGCGCTGTTGTTGGGGAGTGGGAGTGTGAACCTGCCTCCGTGCGACCGAGTCGCTTGTCTCCACTGCGCATCTGCCAGCTGGGCTTTAACCACCTGTATCTCCTCCATCCGGCAACCTCAAGCGTGGGGCGTCCCATGCAGCGCCGCGGGAGCCTGCCGCATCCCCGGGAGCCGGCCGTGCTCCCCCGGGAGTTCGCGGGGGCGGCGGTTATTTGGGCTGCGCGATGGTGATGGGGATGGGAGAATGGAGAGGGACCCTAAACTTCCTCGCATCTGCGCCTTCCTCACGCTCTGGCTGCAGAGGAAACACCGATCCAAGCCCTGCCGCCTGCAGCTGCCTGCCCCCAGCCAGCTCTCCAGCCCGGTCAGTACTGCCGCTACCTCGCTTTGCTTCACTTGCTGTCCCTGGTTGCTCATCCAGCTGGGCCGATGCTTCGGATGGATATTCGGAGCAGTCTGGTTTGCTTTTCTTTTTCTGCCTTCTGGGATAGTTTGCTTAATGGTGCCATCGGAAGAACCTTCTCTCGGTGCAAGCAAAGCCTGTTTGTGCTGCACCTCGGTGGCACGCAGGTGCTTTTGTGCTGGAGACTTGTTCTGGTGTGCTGCTAAACAGGCTGTAGGAGCTGGTCTGCAGAGTCCAAACTGTTGAACTGCAAGTTACTGGATGAGTCCATGGGAAGGAAAACCTCCCTTGTGTCAGCGAGATGCCAAATGGCATCTCAAAGCTTTTCTCTGAAACTATCAACAATGTCTCCGCTGATGCCACTTTTGATCCAGTTGGCACGTATGTGTGTGTGCTGGTGTGGTCTGGCTGGCAGGCTGCGTATGCAAATCTCTGCCTGCCTTGAGATCCAGCTTGGGCTGCTGACACCACTTGCAGTTAAACACACTGGGTCTTGCTCTTGGCCAAGGCGAAGAATTCCCACAGCTGTGAAAATACGCCGCTCCTGAAGAGCTGTGGTAGGATGGGTCGAGATGCCTTGGAGGTGGATACAGGAGTTCGTTTTCAGTGTTTCCTCTCTGCTTAGGTGTGTGATGCTACAGGGTGAAACACGCACAGCTGTACACGCACTGATGCTCTGTAGACCCGGTTTCTAGTGTTTTCGTGAAGATGAGAGGGAGGGAAAGAGCCTACAACTTCCACTGGTCCCATCCCCTGCTCTCTCCCTGCTGGGGGGTCTCTCCCTGCGGAGCTGAACGATGTGGAAGGCCTAGCAGGAGGAGACCTCTTGGCTGACTCCGGCTCAGGCTGTTGGCCAGAAGCGGGAAGCTGTTCCCAGCCAACAGCTCTGCCGTGGACTGAGCCTCCAAACGAAACCAGAAGTGTAAGGTGGCTGCTTTAAGCCGGGAGATCATATGGAACACGAAAACCTGTTGTTACAGGGATTATAAGATCTTTCATGTCTGTGATCACTGAGACCAGCAAAAGGCAGGATAACACAAGGGGGGCTCCTGTCCCCCTGCCCTCTCCCCGTGCGGCACTGCTGAGCCCGTGGGCGTCTCTGCTAGGTCTTAGTGTCTCAGTAACGCAGGATCTTGAGAGAGCACAGCTACCAACGTGGAAACAAAGCCACTTCCTAGTCTAGAGGAAAGCCAAGCATGAGAGCGGGAAGGGAAGGGTGCCGGGTGCAGGTAGGCAACCACATCCGCGGGCGCTTGGCAAGGCCACCCTCCTCACCACCGAGGAGGTGCGGGGAGTGGGCTGGGGTGCAGAGGAGAGGCAGAGCCTGAAACTCGGTTCCTGTTGTTTTCAAAAGCTGCTTTGATTAGGTGGGTTCCAGACCAAGTATCTGAATAGTTTTAGAAAACAAAGTCTAACTTCCCCCCCCCCCCCCCCCCCCAAACTCTGCAAGGGGGAAAACTAAACAGTAGTTCCAGCTTTCTGACAGCCTCTGATGGCCACACCTGCCCTAGGGTCAGAGAGCAGCTGAGTTGAATGCCCTTTGGAACATAATTGCTGGCCTTCGGGTCCAAATAGCAACCAGACCATGTCTAACACTGGATAATATGGGAGCAAAGTGCTAAGAAGCCAGGACTTGCCCTTAGAAGATGTACAGCTACGCGGGATTTCTGGCCTAAGGAAGATTCACGTCTGTAGAAGTGGGAAGTTGAGTCCAGCCTGCCCTGTGGGCAGTCGGGAGAGGGGCTGGAACAGGTCAAGTTCGGAGGAAATCTGAGCACAGGTGTACTGGCTAAGTATGATTGAGAGAAGTAGAGGGAAAGGCACAGCTGGAAGACTAGTGGTATAAAAAGTCTCTTTTTATTTGGGATGCAACTAGAAAGCAGCACAAGGCGTTTCTGCTGAGCTGAACTCTGGGCTTTACGCACCAGAGGTACGGACAAGGTTTGATGGGGAAAGGAGGTGTCTCAGCATCACCTCGGGGTCAGTGGCTGTTCTTTTGTGCTTCGTTGGTGAGTTTATTCTAGATACTGCTCATTAAATCTCTTTTTCTTCTTTATTTCTTTAAAATAAAAGTATGTGTTCTAAACAAAACATGTGCCAGAGACCTTGGCTTCCCCTCAATCTTCTTGAAGGCTTGAGTCTGTTAAAGCATCATCTGTATGTGCTGAAGATGCACTAAGACTTATGTTGCAGAGTTGCTCAGATTGCTGAGCAGATGGGCTCCAACATGTCTGATTTTTGCCAGCCCTGGCCGTGTTTTGACAACAGAGCCGTATTTTTGTGTTGTGGGATTTTTAGTGGCATAAACACTCCTGTTTTTGCCACCAGTGCCTTAAAAAGGAAGGTGCTTTTTGCGCACTCTTCTGAAATGCAGTTCAAAGAAACGCAACGCCTGCGGTGCGAGGAGCGGAGCCTTTGGGGAGAGCACTGGATGTTCAACAGGGCTGCCTGGTGCGAGCCCACTGATCGCTTACTTATTCCAGATGTTGAAGCCAGGAGGTACCTGTGATAAGCACCAACTTTTATGGTGTTCTCAGATGTGGTTCCTGTCAGTCTGTAGCTGCAATCCTTGTCCCTTAATCCGTTAAGGCTTGCTTTCCCTTGTTCAGGAGGATATTGCCAGTCAACCGTGTCCCCTCTTTTTCAGGGCGAAGGTGTTGTGAAAGAAATCAACATCACGCACCATGTGAAGGAAGGTTCTGAGAAAGCCGATCCTTCGCAGTTTGAGCTCCTGAAGGTGCTGGGACAGGGCTCTTTCGGCAAGGTGAGCTCACTTCTTCCTATGTGTCACATCAGATAAACGATTTTGATGACAAAAGGGACTGTCCTCAACGAAACCACTTTCCTGCTTCCCACCAGATAATGAGAATCTCACCGATGAGCCCACTTTGCAAATGATTGCTTCTAACTTGAAAGGCATCTGTAGCGATGCCTTCTCCTAAGGGCCAGCCTGTATGTCCAAAGCTCTCCTGTCATTCTTTTTTCAGATGACCGGGAGGAAGGGATCCTGCTTGTGAGTGCAGTGTTGCACAGGGCGGAGGGACCTCCTGCAGCTCTCTAGCTGGCTGCCGGGCTGTCAGTTGAATTGAGGACTCGGGCATGTTCCTCTCTTCTCAGAAATGATGCTCTGTGCATCTGGTTTTGGCCCCTGTTTACGGTCCAGTTTCCCTTCTGTGAAGGGGGAAGGAAGTAGCCTGTAACTCTTATCTATTTCAATGTGTAAATAATCCAGGTCTCTTACAGACCATCTGCTCACACGTTAAATCAACTTCACGTCAATCAGTTACCAGCGCTCTGACAGTGGGGGCGCGTACAGAACCGTGTGCTGTTGCCTCAACAAATGCAGCAGTGGCTTTGTGCACAAGAAAGGTGGTGTCTTTTTGAAGCTGCCTAAAACCGGGTAGTCTGGGACATCAGGGAACGGGAGAAGGTAAAAATCCAGAGAGGGTGCAGGACCTGAACAGTAGGGAGTTGATCAGGCTGTAAAACCAGCAAGTCACCAGAATGCTTCGTGGTCCATTGAGGCGTCAGCGCTTCAAGTCCCAGCTCCCAGGCATCAGCCGCAGCCCCGCGGGAGCTGCAGGAGTGAGCAAGAGCTGTGGAAGACGGGCGGGGAGGAAAGTGCAGTATAAAAGCACAAGTGCTGCAATGGCTGGA
The DNA here is from genome assembly GCF_965231255.1 of Vanellus vanellus. Lineage (NCBI taxonomy): Eukaryota > Metazoa > Chordata > Aves > Charadriiformes > Charadriidae > Vanellus > Vanellus vanellus. Next base: position 4,361,019 of record NC_138927.1, on the reverse strand, counting down.
GGTAGGGGGTGAGAGGAGTCTACACACAACACTTTCCTGAAAACCTCATGGGGTTTCTGATGGAGAGCTTGAGGTACAACTTACCAGTCCTGTGGCCAGCTGCTTCTTAGAGTTATTGTGGTGTTTGCCACTTTGGGAGGCATCCAGCTCCTACTGCTAATGTTCAGTGCTTGGCTAATGTGGTGCGCTTCTGCCTCAGGTTTTCTTGGTGAGAAAAATAACACCACCGGACAGCAACCACCTCTATGCCATGAAAGTGCTCAAGAAGGCGACATTGAAAGGTAGGAGACGCTTACCGTGATGCTCTTATCCTCCGTGTCCTAAAAACTGGGGAAATGTCACAGCAGTCATGGCTGGCCCCAGGGTGGTCTGGGTGAAAGAGGAATATCTTTATCTCAGCCAAACAACCTCCTTTTCTCTTCATCTATAAAAACCCCTTGCTGCAGTGATGGAGGTGGGAAAAGATCTGGCTCGAGCTGCCTGGTATGAAAGGGCTTAAGGCTGGGGATGAGGCTGACACTGGGGTACTGTGTCTGAGTTGTTCCTCTCTCTTCCCACAGTGCGTGATCGAGTAAGGACAAAGATAGAAAGGGACATCCTGGCTGATGTAAACCATCCCTTTGTGGTGAAACTCCACTACGGTGAGTGTGGAGCTAGTTGGGACACTGGGAGAGGGGCTGCAGCCTCCAACAGACACTGACTGCTTTTAAGCACAGTAAAGCAAGATGCTACTACAGGCACGCCTGCCACGAGCAGGTAGATGAGCACGAGGCATCCAGCAGCAGGCTGCTTGGAGGATGCCGAGACCCTCTCCAGGTTCCTAACAGGCTTCTGGAGATACCTGATATAGAGAGGAGGCCTGGATCGGTCTGTGTCCCTCAGTGGCTGTGCTGCTCTGGAGCCTTCGCAATCCCCTTAACACAAATCCTTTCCTGGAACAGTCTTTGGTCCCATGCCTACTCTGGCTGTTGAATGGGGAGCAGAGCATAGTAGACTGGGAGAAGAGGTTTAAACATCAAATCCTTGGGATTAAAACATTAAATCAGGAGAAACTGAGAAAGCAGAGTTAACTAGTCAAGCCAGAGTTGGGCAGGATTAATGCCCTGACCCTGAGGAAGGCAGGACAGCTTCTTTCCTTGTAAAGCGACCAGTGCCTCTCTCAGGAAAACAGCCCTTTCAGTCGGGCATCACTGGCTGAAAGGGAACCGACCCCCCATAAAATGAGGATTTTCTGCAGCGCCAGAGTGCTGCTGGTGAGCTCCCATTTCAACATCACGGACAGGCTATCTCATTTACCCCAAATAATTAGCCCTACCTGTGTTAAACCTGGTAACCACACAGGGCATCTGCACAACTGGAGCCGTTGGGATTTAAGTGATTAATGTAACACCATGGAGCCTTCCCTCAGCAGAGGGGTCTGATTCCTCCTCTGGCTTGTGTTTCAGCATTCCAGACGGAGGGGAAGCTGTATCTCATCTTGGATTTCCTCAGAGGAGGTGACCTTTTCACTCGGCTTTCCAAAGAGGTGGGTATGCTCTGGCATCTCGGTGGGTTGCTGAGGCTCTCAGTTCACTGGGCTTAATTGCCCGGAGAAGCGATTGAGCCTTGCAGAGTCTTTGAGAGGGGTGGAAACAGCCTCCAACCTGCTGCTAGCCCAGAGCGGGCAACAGGAGGGGATGTCTCAGGAGCCCTGGCCTCCGGCAGAAAAGCAGCGGGATAGGAGGCAGGTCTCACCTCTGCTGAGCATCACATTAAGAACAAAAACGGGGGAGAACCATGTTCTGCTGCAGTGTTGGCTGGTTGTGTCACCTTGCTGGGACGGGAATGGGAGGGGTAACGAGAAGTTGTGCCAGGTGAAGACAACCGGGCACATAACCTGGTGAACCTAAATGAAGAGTTTTTTTAAAAACCTGTCTGCTGCTTAGCAACCCGGTTTGGTTTTTTGGTGTTGCGGCTTAATTGATACTTTAGGATGGTGGGTGAAGCCCGGGAAACCTGGGTATGAAAAAGCAGGAGGGAGCAACGTGGATGTGAAAGGTCTTACATGGGCGCAGCAGAGATGATTCCGCTGCTGGCGTTGTAACCCCAGCGCCTGTCCCCTTCCTCTCCCTTCCTGCAGGTCATGTTCACCGAGGAGGACGTGAAGTTCTACCTAGCGGAGCTGGCTCTGGGGCTCGACCATTTGCACAGCCTGGGAATCATATACAGGGACCTCAAACCAGAGAAGTACGTGTAGCACAGCTGAGACAGCGAACAGAGTCCTTCGGTCCCCAAGCCCGTAGTCAGCAAACGGCACAGCCTTCTTCCACAAAGGCAAAGCTGAACGGTGCCCCGAGGCCAGCCAGATGGAAGGCGGCAGTGCCAATTGACAAGGCTCCTGCTCCTCAGATCAGCAGTTACGGCCAGGAGCGCTGCGGAGGCAGCATGTGTGCACCACATGTCTGAGCAGTAATCCTTGGCTAGTCTCCGGGCTCCAGCTTTAAGCAGTTGAGAGCCTTCGGAGGGAAAAGGCACCAGGCTGGGCCTCTGCAGAGGCGCGTACCAGCTGCATGAGTTGGGTATTCGTCGCTGGGGTGTGGGGGGGATCAAAGGTGGTGTCACCTGTGTGGGTCATTCGTTCAATGTGAAGTTGAGGGCGTAGAGAGAAGGGACCTGCGCTTTGTCCTACTCATGTCTTGACGATGGAGCTTAAAGCACTGGGGGAAGGGACAGATAACTTTCTCCCCTGGATTCTGGGAGCACCTCAGATCAGCCTCTGCTGTGGGTGCTTGTTCTCACCAGCCCTTATTGCAGACAGTAACAACTTGTTTTTTTCATTCATGCTGTAGCATCCTCCTGGATGAAGAAGGGCACATCAAACTCACAGGTAAGGGACTCCACGGAAGCCTTGTGCTCCAGAAAGCTTGACTCTTGAAATATGGAGCTTCTCTTAGGCCTCTCTGCTCTGTGTGATTGCTCAGAGCACGTGGGTGCTGACAGGTTTTCTCTTATGTAGATTTTGGCTTGAGTAAGGAGGCTATAGACCACGAGAAGAAAGCCTATTCCTTCTGCGGGACAGTGGAGTATATGGCACCAGAAGTCGTGAATCGCCAGGGCCACTCCCACAGTGCTGACTGGTGGTCGTACGGAGTGTTAATGGTGCGTACCCTGCTAGCAGGTTTGGGTTTGAGCTCCGGAGCTGCTCCAGCGGTAGCTCTGAAACACCCTGACGTGATTCTGCATGTCAGGCAGATGTGCTGACCCGGGGATGTTCTCCCAGCCCCCCGAAAGGGCTCTGTCACAGGCTGTCCAGGCATCCAGCCTGGATTCTCGGGGAAGGCAGAGCTCCTGAGGCTGTGGTCCCAGTGACCGTGGGGGTGTCCGTGTCCACCCCAGCGCTGGGATGTCGGTGTCTGTGCAGATCTGGTGCCACCGTCTGGCGGTTGCTGAATCTGAGGGTTCCGGCAGGAGCAGGCACTGGCTTGAACACATTCCCACTGCAGACCTTGTGAACCAAGCTCCTTCTGAGAAAACATGAGGCCTACGAGCTTTTTTAGAGCTAGGCTGTTGATCCCTCGCAAGCTTTTCCCCAGCTTTGGCGAGCTCTCGGATGAAGGTGCAGTGGGATCCGTGCAACCCTCAGACATGACCTCCCCTTCTTCTCTTTCCCTCCCAGTTTGAAATGCTCACCGGCTCGCTGCCCTTCCAGGGGAAGGATCGTAAGGAGACGATGACCCTCATCCTCAAGTAAGAGGATTTTCTCTTTCATGTCTGTATCGGAGAAGAGCTTCTGCTCTTTCTCTGAGCGTGTTGCAATTTGGGGGTTCTCGCAACTTAATGGCATTATTTGGCAAGCGGGTTTGTATCAACAGTTAGTTTGAAGGGTGCAGTGTAAATGCCAAAACAGATGATTGTACTTTCGGGGGTGGAGGTGCTGCAGTCAGCTTGTGGGTTGACTTCTTTAAACCTGCAACGGATTGCTTAACTTCCTCTGCAGAGCAAAGCTGGGCATGCCGCAGTTCCTGAGCTCTGAAGCACAGAGCCTCCTGCGAGCCCTTTTCAAAAGGAATCCAGCCAACCGATTAGGTAAGACCTTTTTTTTTTTTTTTTTCTTTTTGGTTTCTGAGTACACCTGACGCTGTATCGGGGCCTCTCACATCCTCGTGGGTCAGCAGCGTGTTCACACTTGTGCTCGGTTAATGGGCTCGTTGCATTGCAGCCAGGTTCCCTGTAGTACCTGGCTGTCCTGCACACATGGTAGTAGCCTTCGCTTTGTCGGTGGTCCTGATTTAATGCAACGCACTCCACGGGTGCATCTTTCAGGTTCTGGCCCAGATGGGGCGGAAGAGATCAAGCGCCATCCTTTCTACTCCACCATTGACTGGAATGTGAGTATCAGAAATATAAGAGCCAACTTTTACCCGGCTCAGCCCCAGCGCTGCAGTTCTGCTGACTGCAGTAATAGCGCAGCCGTGATGCCCAACCAGCTATGGGGGCGCTACCAATCCTGGTTTCCATCTCCTCCGATAATGCTTCCTGAAACTCAAATTCTGCTTGTTATGTGAATAACCGTTTCATACCTGAGTTGCCGCTGATCTCACCTTGGTTTGAATTTACTCATCTCTCAGCAGTAAGGTGCAGGTTTTAATTGGGGTTTGGCACAACACGGATTGTCTTGCACAAAGTGGGAAGGACTCAGGGAAACATTTCTGGCAAGGAAATACCTTGTTTTGTACAGAGAAGCAGGGCATTTCCCAATTGCTTCTGACCAGCTCCCTACTTTGCCACATAATTTTGTTTCTTCCCTGTTTTCCCTCACTTGGTAAGGGATTTTGAAGATCAGTCTCTCAGTGCTTTCGAGGCACCCAGCAAGCTGCTAGACTGAGCCTCCGACAATGCTAGTAAAGCTTATTTCAAATTTTTCCTTCAAGAAGCAATTTAAAAAGGCTACTTGTGGGAGTGCTGGGATGCGAATGTCCTCCTCGGGCATCTCCTCTGGCTGTCCCTGGGGAGATCCATGTCAGTGAAGCCCTAATGGGAGTTAAGAGGAGGTGGAAGAGCCTGGCGAGGTAAATACTTTATGGATACTGCTTTTGGAGTGGGGCCAAGTTACATATAGAACAGGGTTTTTTCTTGATTTATTATAAGGTAGAATTTGTAGAATTTCTCTGCAAACTGACTCAAAAGCTGGCCAACAAGTCCTCCCTCAGACTGCTGAGCTGCAGTTAAATGCTAAGCCCCAGAGCTGTTTCTGGTTTCACGAAATCTCTTCTTGGCCTCTCGTTCCTAGCAAGCCTTCGCACCCTTCTGAGCGTGTACGAGAGCGTTGGCCTGTCGGAGCCCTTTCGAGCTGTCTTTGTTTTGCAGAAGCTGTACCGCAGGGAAATCAAACCACCCTTCAAGCCTGCAGTAGGCCAGCCAGATGACACCTTTTATTTTGACACAGAATTTACATCGCGTACACCAAAAGGTTTGTACGAATTCACGTGAAGCCAAAGTTTCCTGTGTGAAATGATACTGTACGGCTTAACAGTGGTTTGCCGGTGCCAGGAGGGCAAAGTTTGGCTCCTGCGAGTGCTGCCAGCTCCAGATGCTTGCAGCACTGAGGAGGTGGCCCAGCCATAGGAGTGTGGGGTGTTAGGGGTAAGCTCGGTGCTGTGTGGTGTGGCTCTTGACTTGAATAACTTAAAGAGGAGCCATAGCTTCTGGGGAGCAAGGGGAAGGCTTCTGGTTCCGCAGGGCTGGCCCTCTTCAAGTTGTCTCTCATCTCCTGTTGCAGATTCCCCAGGCATCCCCCCTAGCGCGGGGGCCCATCAGCTCTTCCGAGGCTTCAGTTTTGTGGCGACTGGATTGATGGAGGATGGCAAAGTGAAACCTGCCCAGGCGCCTCTCCATTCGGTGGTACAGGTAAAAACTGGGGACAGAGGAACAACGGTTTGAAGCTGCAGTAATACTCCAGCGTGGGTCCGCGGGACCATCTGGAGCAGAGCTAACGGGAAGCCTGAGGCAGTGTCGTCTGTTTTGAATTCTCGCATCCTGTTCTTTCATTTCTATTGACTGTCACGCGCAAAGGTCGGCGGGACAATGCGAGTCTGTTTGCTTTCCTCTCCCCAGGTGGACCCGTGCTAGAGGGAGGTCTGTGGGTTGACAGGTGCCACCAAAATGCACCGTGCTAAACACAGATAGTGTTAGCCCACTGACCTATATCTGCCTTGTTCTCTTCTCCTCCCTGTCCCCAGCCGGGAGGAGAAGCTGTGGGAAGTAGCCGACAGCCGTCTGTCAGCTCGCTCTGTGTTGCACTTAACTCATCACGTTGCACAAACCCTTCCCTGAACCCTCCCAGCTCATCAGCTCTCTGCTCTCCTCTTGCAGCAGCTGCACGGCAAGAATGTCCAGTTCAATGACGGCTACGTGGTGAAGGAGACAATCGGCGTCGGCTCCTACTCAGTGTGTAAACGCTGCATTCATAAAGCAACCAACATGGAATACGCAGTCAAGGTCTGAGATTTACCATCTGAAATGAATTCCCCGGTTAGATTTCTGTTCATCCCCACAATGACCAAAGTAACATCCAGGAATGAAATCGCTTTCCCTCCTTGTGTAGGGCCTAAATTGACAATTTCTGTGCTGCTCTGCGTGTAACTGCACAAGCTTTCTTATCTAGGAATGGCGGGGAAGCAGTGTTCTCCTCTCTCAGAGGGAGGACAGAATCTCACCTTTCTTTGTAAAGCTCGCTGTGGCTATGTCAGTTCTTATCAAATAAACCAGGCATAAAACTTTGGGGTTGGGGGACACAGAACTGATGAAGCAACTAGGAGCTAATTGCTAAAGAGGGCAGGGGACAGGGAACAGGGAATGGGTATGGTGCAGGATCTCTGCAGGGCTCCAAACACTCAGCTTGTTTGCTTTGTCCTGGCCCCTTTCCCACCCCGTTGTGACTAATGCTTCTCCATACTCTCGCAGGTTATTGACAAGAGCAAACGAGACCCTTCTGAGGAAATCGAAATCCTCCTGCGATACGGGCAGCATCCAAACATCATCACCTTGAAAGATGTGAGTGTGACATGAATGACTTTGCCTGTATTTTGTTTTAGGCAGGGCAGACTGGTCTATGGGGGGGAACAATGCAGCTCCAGCCAGGCAACCCCATGCCCCCACTCAATTTATCACGCTGGGGTGGGGAAGCAGCCCCAGACCCCACTCTGCATTGCTGATTTCTGTCTGCTTCTTTGTGGCAGAAGTACAGAAGGGAAGCTCTGGAAGCACTTTTTTCGGTTAACCCTCCATATTTGCTTTGGTAGGTGTACGATGATGGGAAGTATGTGTATCTGGTGACGGAGCTGATGAGGGGAGGGGAGCTGCTGGATAAAATCCTCAAACAGAAGTTTTTCTCGGAGAGGGAAGCCAGTTCGGTCCTGCACACGATCTGTAAAACAGTGGAGTATCTGCATTCCCAAGGGGTGAGTGTGGCTATGTCTGTTTTCTTGGGAAGCTGTCTGGCATTGCACTACGCTCCCTCTCCTCCGGGGAGTAACTGCGCCTGTCAGGACTATTATTTCTTGCCGGTGTTGCTCTCTTGGTAAGCCAGATGTGGGGCCAGAGCAGGGGTTGAGTGTCCTGATGGAGCTTTGTCTCCCAGAGGTATGAGAATGGCACTTTCTTTGCTCCACAGGTGGTTCACAGGGACTTGAAACCCAGCAATATTCTCTACGTGGATGAGTCAGGAAACCCCGAAAGCATTCGCATTTGTGACTTTGGCTTTGCCAAGCAGCTGAGGGCTGAGAATGGCCTTCTCATGACTCCCTGCTACACGGCAAACTTTGTGGCACCCGAGGTAAGCACCTTACTGACCTGAGAGCCTTTGGCAGCTCTCACATCCTGCCCCACACCTGTGCTCTCACGCGGCCAGGTAGGTCTGCCCCATTCCTAACTCCAGCCTGCACCGGCATATTCTGTCCTGGAATAGGGAATTACAGAAATACCACTCGTAGTAATGAACAAATAGGGGATCTCGAGTGCAGTCCTCCAGCTTGTACTGCCCTGATGGGAGGCTCTGCTCTAGGGTACTGAAACTTTAAAATCCCAGTGATCTTCTAGGCTGCTTCTCTTCCTGATTAACAGACCTGTTAAAAGAGGTGGGATGATTTTCCACTCCGCTGTCTCGGTGCGGCAAGAGCAGGCACACACTGGAGCATGCGTGCAGTGTCACCACACGTGGCTCCTTTCTCACTTGTTGTTTTGATGTGCCTGGGGGGTTCCTCTGTTCCATGAAACCAAAAGACGATTTGAATCCTGATCTTTAGTCCAAGACTTTGCTCCAGGCGCTTCGCATACAGACTGCGTGCTCTTCAAGCGCTGAAGTGAGCTCAACGACAAGAACGAAAACACTTTTTTTTATTCCTTTGCTTATTCTGCTCAGGTACTAAAACGCCAAGGCTACGACGAGGGCTGCGACATCTGGAGCCTGGGAGTTCTCCTGTATACGATGCTCGCAGGGTAAGCGCCTCTGTCTTGCTGGAAGGCAACAGCTGGGACGGTGACCACCGACCACCTTGCTCGCAGACGTGCTCCGTGGTGGCAGTTGGACCTCTCCTCGTCGGTCGCTGCTACCTGGAGGTGCTCCCTGGCTGGGTTACAGGGCAGTAAATCAAATGCTGTCTCTTCTGTCCTCAGCTCCACTCCGTTTGCAAATGGTCCCAGTGACACTCCAGAAGAGATCCTGACCCGGATAGGCAGGGGGAAGTTCTCGGTCAGTGGAGGCAATTGGGACACTATTTCTGACATGGCCAAGGTACAGTTTGTTACTCATCTGCGTTACGTTTAAGGGTTGAGGCCAAGCACGGCCAGTTGCTGTGAGGCAAGTTTAAAGCAGGTTGGGGAGGGAGGGCAGAAGAGAAAGGAGAAAACCAGCAGTGTCGCTTCTACCCTACGCATATCTGCCCCATAGCAGCTTTTTTCTCCCCACTGTGTTTTGGCTCTGGCTGTGAGTATTTGTGTGCAGCACCAACCTCATGCTTGACCCATACGGGGTTTGCTGCTGTTACACCTCCCAGGCCTACCAAAAACATATTTTGTACAAAAGGAGATTGATGTCTGGGGACTTTAAACTTGACCTCTGAATTTAAATTCTAATTTGGGGGCAGACAGGTGGTATTTTTGCATTTAAAGTATGAAGTCTTCTAAAGTCTAACTTTGCAAACGATGCTTAGGATCTGGTATCAAAGATGCTTCACGTCGATCCTCACCAGCGTCTAACAGCCAAGCAGGTCCTGCAGCATCCGTGGATAACCCAGAAGGACAGCTTACCCCAGAGCCAGCTGAATCACCAGGACGTTCAGCTCGTAAAGGTACAAAGCCTGGGCTGGGCCTTCAGCTGGTTCCTCGTGTACCTTGGGCTCTTTGCAAAGCAGCAGTCCCGGTGGGGTGATGGTGGTGTGGGCAAAGCAGGATGGAAGGTTGGAGAGGAGTGGGCCAGGGGAGGCAATACAAGGCAAGCTATTTTTTTGGGCAGGAAAACCTAGGGAGGTTCTTTAATGGCATGTCAGTATGGGAGGGAGATTTAAAGAAAAAAAAGAAAGATGCTTCTGGCTTCGTTTGTGGGTCTGGCTACTCTCGTCCCTCATCTTGTAAAGCCGTGAGTCTGAAATACTTCTTCTACCTCTAAATGACTTCTCGTGCCTTCTCTCCAAGGGGGCGATGGCTGCCACATACTCTGCACTGAACAGCTCCAAGCCGAGCCCCCAGCTGAAGCCCATCGAATCCTCCATTCTGGCACAGAGGCGGGTGAAGAAACTTCCTTCCACCACACTGTGAAGCTGGGACGGTCTGCAGCCGCTCGGTGCAGGGCAGGCACACCAGACTTTGCACATCTACAGAAGACAGGGGGCAGATCGGGCGGTCAGTGCCTGCGCAGGAGCTCCCTTGAGGACTTCTTCTCAAAAGGCCAAGTGCCTTTCTGTTTCTGAAAGACTGGCTCCTCCTTGTGTGGACTGATCTTTGCTGAGAGAACTTCACTGTAAAACTTTTTTGAAGTGTAAATTGTTGATTTTTAAAGACATCCATCTGTGTATATGAGAGCTAGAATGTATAAGTGATGTCAAGTGGCACTAAAAAGCAGCTCTGAATTCACCCTTTCCTGTGTAGGCCCAGGTATTTGTTGTAGCTACATCCTTGCTTGGAATTGATCCTCTCCAACGCTATTGCAGCTGGAAGAGTTGGGGTTTAGGCTTTGGGGTTTTTCCTCCCTTGAACCTTTGGATGCTCTTCCCAAATGAGACGCTCTTCCCGAAGTCAACCCTGCAGACTCCCAGTCAGCAGCACTCATGTTTGTAAAGGACCTCCCTCCTCCCCTTCACTTTTTGTGCATGTGTGTTCGGAGTGCAAGGTCGATTCTTCAGACTCTGTTTCGTCCTCTCTCCTGCCTCCCCCAGCCCAGACGGCAGTTCTCTGAACAAAATAAACCAGGGGGTTTCCAAACGCCCTCTTAGATGCTCGGCCAGAATACCTGCTAGGTTTGACTCATTCTTTCCCTCTGCCCTCCCATCTTTGTATTCTCCCCATCGCTCCCTGGGGAGTTTGTCTCCCACGCAGGTGGGGATGACAAAGGAACCTTCTTCTCAGCAAAGCTGAGGCTTTGGGCTGGCTCTGGCTGCTGCTTTTACCATTTTGGGGTTTCCTTTCCTTCAGCAGGAACCTGTGAAACATACCTTTCTTTTTTTTTTTTTAACTTTGTTCTACAGCTGGTAACTCAGGGTTTCTTTCTGAATTGTACAATAAACGTGTCATTCAGTTGATGGTTTTTTACTGACTGACTTTTAACTGCAGAATAAGCAACCCTGGTCATTTCCCCACATCATACGGGGATAATGATTCTTGCCTGCCTTTTGGGACATCTACAAAGCTTTTTCATCTGGCCCTGTGATGGGAAAACCAGCAGTGCTGTAATAGGGCTGCATATTCTGCCCCTTCTCTCAGGTGCAATACCTCACGTTGCAGTAGGAAGTAATTAGAACCAGTTATGGAATAAGGCAGTCATCAACAGGAAAGGTAGCAGGATGCGGGCCGCGGAGGGGAACTTCTTACTCTCAGGACATTTTCATGCTAATAGAAACCAACGCTTGGAGGGAAACTGTGCTAGAAATAGATTCCCGACCCATTCTGACTTGCAGGGACTTGCTGGAGCTCCCTGGTTCGGTGGTGGCTGTTTCTCGGGAGGAGCAGGAACGCTGCAGGGACTGCAAGCGCTTACACACTCAAGGATGCGAGTGAAGCCAGCAAAGGTTCTCATGCGAATTTCCACTACTTTTGGCTGATCATATAACAAGAGGGGAAACTTACTTTTTTGCTTTTCCCTTTTGCTTAGTCCCAGTTGACTCTAAAATGGAGAATTCCATTTAAAAAAAAAAAAAATTGTCTGAGATGTACAGCTCTCTCCCCCTCTCTCCTGACCCAGGCAGGTCCTGTTTTGCTCCCTGGAGCAGCCAGTGAGAAGCTGAAATAGTCACGATTTTTTTCTATATTTATTCCAAGTACTGCCGTAGTGTCCAGTGCCACTGAGAGGAGGAGGAGACCAGTGCCAGTGCACACTGCATCTTCTCACTGGTTTTGTCACGGACCCCCAGCAGAGCCAGATTTAATGTTTTGCTGATAGCTGGGGAGGGGGACACTCCACCACGTAAAATGCCTTCTGTAAAACTACTTGCTTTCTCCTCTGGCACAACATTTGCAGTGGTGCCAGTGAACCTGCCTTATGTTTCCTACAACTGTGCGGTAACTCTCGTGCCACTGAAAAGGTGTGAAATTGGAGGTACCTGAAACAAATACAATAATTATAAAAAGCTTCTTTCTGGAGCTGGGGTCAGTCCCGTCGGGCACTGTTGGGATTGATGCAGATACTTTGACGGTTTTTCAGCGTATTTCCTCTGTTGCGCTTCAAGGGTGGGGTCAGAAAGGGTGTCTGGGGTCGGACATCTTTGTGGCCATCACCACTTACTGGGAGCCTCACAACAGCATGGGCTGGGTCTTAAACCAGCCATTCATCCTGCTTGGCTGGCAGCCGGCTGGTTTGTATGGAATTGTAAATGTTTTCAAGTATCGGTCAGGAAAAACATTACAACCTTTGTTTAATCCTCCCTGTAATGGTGCTGGTGTGAAGCCAATTAGTGACAACTCCGGGGTGCTTAGGGCAACCAGGGGCAGAGCTCTGTGGGCACAGGGGGAGCAGCCCACGGTCGCTGCAGACTCTGCCTGGCCGTGAGTCGATACCCGCAGCGTCAAACCCCGATGCCCGCAGTGTCATACCCCTCCGCCTCACCGAGGTCTTCAGTCAGAGGAACTTTGTGTTTGGCGCAGCTGTAGCTTCTGGGACCTCCATCACTTTGGAGAACAGAGTGAAGAAGGGCTACACCTTGCTTTCTGGGGTGCTTTTAACCAAGTTGTTCTGAGTGATCCTTCCATAAGTAAAAATAAGTCTTGATTTTTAGTTCCAAATCAACCAAGTGCTGTTACTTTTTTAATTCCAGTGCTCAATAAAAATGGACTTGTTGATCTGTGTATGAGAACTGGAGGCGTTTGTAATGGGTCGGGTGGGCCCCCTTGTTCCCTCTCTGGTTTGGTCCTGACAGTGTTAAACCTTTGCCAAAATACAGTTGGGACCAACTGCTGTTACCTGAACTGAAATTGCAGTATTTGAGGTGAAAGTTGGGCCTGTGGCAGGCTGGGTCTCTAATGCCTGTTGGGGGGAGCCACTAGGTGTCTTAGAGAAGACCAAATGATCTCTTCCCACAGGAGTCTGAGGTCATTCAGCTTTAACTGGGGACAAAGAGGATATACAGCTTACCTTTGTCTTGATTTGAAAAGGGACAAAAATGTATTTAACTTTCATACATAAGGAAATCCTTACAAGGAAAACTACTTGTGTTATTTCAGGTGTTTAATAGTCGACTTGACCTTTAAGATTTTGTCCTGTACGTCTGTACGAAAGCTCAAGGGAGCAGAAATCCCGGAATCCAGCCTCGAATAGCTGAGTCTACCTGGAATTAACCTGTGCGGAAATAGCATGTTAATCCATAGACAAGGAGCCTGAAAATAATATGGAACAGCTCTATATAATACAACTTCTATATAAGAAAGGTTAAACTTTCCTATTTTGGGGGTGTAAATCAGCAACTGATTTCTGTTGCCAAAGAGGCTGACCCAGCTGAGAGGCTGTTTTCCTTCTTCCCACTGTGTAAAGTAGTCGTGCCTTCCTCTTAATGACGTGGTACTGACCTCTGTCAAATTAACCAGAGCATAAATAAATGTATTTTGGCCTGATTAATATTCCCATCATGATTATTTAGGCTGTCTTTAGAACTGAAGGCCGGTAACTTTCTCAGCAATCATCTCTTTTTTTTTTTTTTTTTTTTTTTTTCTTAGTGAAACTTCACCGAGCCACCGATCTGCTTTTTAACTTTCCGTCCAACTAATGCCAATGCCTTCTTCAAATACCCACTGTCGTTAGGTCACGTAATTCTTTTTCCTGTTTCTTCAGGCATTTGTGGACAGTGAATTGTGTAGCCGGTGGCCTCCTGGGTGCCACCAACCTCCTCGTGGCAGTCACTGCCGCCTTCCCAAGAACGTGGGAGGCTTCGGAAACACTCAGTGACCGCAAGCGTGTTTGACGGTATGTGGGGCGGCTGCTGCGCTTTCATGTAATATTCAACAATTTAATCCCTCTTTTAACGCAAAGAAAACATTTAAAATATTTCAAGGTCTTCTTTTGCCAAGTACATAGGGGGCTCTGAATAAAACCTTCATTCATGCTATGAGAGCTGGAGGTCTGCTGCCACTCCGTTTGCTTGCCTCTGGTTATTAAAACATCAAGCTGTCTTACTACTTAAGCTCAGCTAACTCACTGCCTTCCTCCTTTTGTGCTGCACTGGAACACCTGCCATTAATACTAATTCCGCTCTGGAGAGAAACTCCCTTTCAGATATGCTTGTCTGAAAATAAATTGACATGTAAAAGGTCCCTTTTGTCGAGAAGTGCGTGTAAAGTGCCGGGGTAAGAAGCCGATCGCTTTCAAAAGGCACCACTAACTCTTTAAAGGCTGTGTGTGGAGGGGGTTCGAAATGTGAGATATGGTGGGTGATGCCGTAGACGGGCTGACGTGATACGACTAGAGAAGGATTGCAGAGCTGCATCCTCTGATTGGTATTAGACTTTTAAGATTTCGGGTGATTTTTATCTAAACCCACAGCGACAAAACCACTGCATTGTCTCGGGGGGAATGGATGGGCTCCATAGGGACCCGACTGGAGGAAACACTTTTTTTCTTAGAAAAAGTGTTAAGAACATCTCCTTGCCTTTTGACACAGGCAACAAAAACTAAGAGGATTGGTGGCGAGTCCTTTGATTTAGGCGTGTAATGAACTCCGGGGCTCTGGTGGTTTTCCTGGGGCAAAAGTTTGTATCCCTTTCAACTGGGAAGCAGTAAAAGAATCCTTCATTGGAGCATTTATTCTGTCACACGGGCCGCAAAAGATAAGTATTTTTATTTTTAATGGAAAGAAGGATTTTCTTTGAGTTCCTCATCCCCTGCGGAGGCTCTGGCTCTCTCCTAAGGCAGTTTTTAAGTGGGTTCTTCGGGCCAGGCTGTGCAGTGCAGTGACGCCGCTTCGAAACCTGCTCCCACACTGCGAGGTTGGGGTCCCGTGACTGTGGATGAAGATTTCGGTTGCGTGGTGTGGCCCTGGCTTTCAGCTGCTGCTCGCTGGGTTTCTGGGTCTTCTAGCAAAGAAACAATTCACTTCATAATTAAGATCAAGTCGAAATATGTTCAGGGCTTGAAAGACAGAAGTGAAACGTGCCAATGACAGAAACCTTCTAGACGAGCTGGTGTCACTTCTGGTTTATCAAACTCTCGCGTGCTGCCTAGCTCAAATGCTGTCTTATTTTTAAACAGCAGATGGTGTTAGAAACCTGTAACAGGTGGAACCTCTTCAGTTTTATGTGAGAGATCAGAAGTAGCAGCAATTTCTCATTTCCCTAGGGGTAGTTTCTTCACGAGATAAGCAGCAAGCTGGCCCTCTACTCGTGTATTTATTACAGAGGGAAAAACTTTTGAATCACACATGTTCATATGAAAGAAAGCAATTCTGGTTTGACTTATTCTGGTTATAATAAAAGGAACCTGGTAATGTTCTCCATAATCCTCTGTTAGCAACTCGAAGAGAGAGATGTAGCGGGAGAAATGAGCTGTGTTTGCTGCTGTGCCTCAAAATCCGGCTCCAATCTGCCATAGCCTGTTGGTTTCTTGTCTACGATAATAGCACTTCGCATGCTTAAAGTGTTTTATAAACATTTAATTACTGCAGCGTTTGACTCAAAGCCAGGAATCTCTCATTCATCTGCATCTTGCAAGGTTTGCGAAAATGATATTCAAATTACCGAATTACAAGAAAGGCTGAGTTGAACCTTCACTTCAGGAAACCTCCGTTAGCTGGATCTCTGAGCATCGCTTGTCTCCGCTCCCACGTTCCCAACGTGAGTGACTGCTTCACCAGCGGAAACGGTACTGTGGTTTTGAATGCCTATGGATTCGAGGATTTGTCAGTACCCCAGGACAGGGAGCTGCATTTTAACCATATCAGGGAAACGATATGCTAAATTCTCCTCAGCCCGCACTGTATGAACTTCTAAGGCAGACGGGGACGGCAGCTCTGTCTAGACTAGAGCTGTCTCTGATCCCAGTCCCCACCGTGTCCTCTGCTGCCGTAAGCAGTAGGAAAATCACTATTTGTTAAAAGTCGCTTTTTTTCCCCACCCACTGAACTGCTTGGAATTTTAACACGTCTTCTCCACCCCGACTCACAGCTCTATTTTTCAGAAAAGGTAGAGAAATGCAGGCTTAGGACATGGCTCTTGTGCTGTGCCACCGGCACAGCCGCAGCCTGCCCTCCTCGCCCCGCTCAGCGTCAGCCTGTGGGGAAGTCCCCGGCAAGTCCTGGGGATTCTGACACCAAGTGGAAGCAGCAAATAAAGGTAAAAAAACTTGTATCGGGTTAATAACTTCTGTCCAACCATCTGCCTCTTTCACCAGCTCCCTTTTCTGTACAGCAGGTTGTTAATGCAGACTAGGTGTGCAGCGATAAAAATCATTTATTTTCCATGAAAAAAAAAAAAAAAAGAGTCGACGGCTGGCTGGGTGCGTGGGTGGGTGGACGCACGCAAATGATCACTTCTGCTCAGGGCAGGAAACCCAGGCGAGAAGTTGTTCCTCTACAAGACACATATCATAGAATCACAGAATGGTTTAGGTTGGAAGGGACCTTGAAGACCATCCAATCCCACCCCCCCGCCCTGGGCAGGGACACCTCCCCCCAGCCCAGGTTGCTCCAAGCCCCGTCCAACCCGGCCTTGAACACCTCCAGGGATGGGGCAGCCACAGCTTCTCGGGGCAACGAGGAGCTGCCACTGATCTCGTTGGCTTGAGGAAGGGTTGTCCTAATCTATCGAGGAGAAAACTGAGGTCTGCAACTGCTAACATTTCCAGTCTTTAATTCTGAAAGCATATTGCGAGCCCCCATTAATAAATGCCATTGTCGGCAATTAGACCCTTTGTAATGAGACAGATCCCCAATTTCAAGGCCCCAGATGAGTTGCTGCTACACTCGCTCTCTGTTCAGCGAGTTGCGAGCTCCTGATGAGCAGCGACTCACCAAGTAAAACCCTTTTCCTGCGCTGTTTAAAGAAGGGGCAGGGAGCTCTTCTGATGTTTCATTAAAGCTGGCTTTTCTCCTTGTGGCAGCGCAGATTTAATCAGACCCGCCTCCTAGTTCCAGCTGCTGGGTTTGAACGCTCTGATCTGTGCACTGGGTGCACGTCTAATTATGGAGGCAATTCCCATGGATACCAAGAAGAATTGTCTGTACTGGCAAAAATGATCCCAGCTGGGAAAACGGTGAGGGAAAATGTGTTGAAATACTCAGGAAGACACTTCAAAAGTTTCTGGAAATGTAAGTGAAAAGCATTGCTGGTGGTTTTGCACCCCAATGTGCAAATCTGCATTGTTTTAAAAATAAGATACAGGTTGTTTTCGTTCTCGTTTGCAAGAGCTAATCCGGAGTTGCTGCTTTTTGTGCTACAGGAGGATTTGCCAGCACAGCAAAACCCAATTTCCCCACCCTCCTTGTTACCCGCATCTACTCGGGAGAGCTTTTTCACCCTTTCTATTGTACCCCACGAGGTTCCCCCCACTCACCTGCCCGGCAGGAGAAGCATGTTCCGAGAGAAGGGCCGAGAGTTTGTGCTTCCATCAGGGCAACCCCCGGGGTGAGGCAGCAGCCAAGGGCTGGTAATTCTGGTTCCAGGCAGGGTGCCGGCGTACAGGACTTCGGTAAGTTCCTCCCCTTTCTGCCTCATTCTTCTGAAACGTATGAATTTAAATAGCTTATTTCTGTATGAATTAATATTTGAAGGGTCTGTTCAAGGGAAAAAGAGCACTCCCTGGTTAAAAAGAGAGGCAGAAATACCTTGTCATGCACTGCTCAGGAGTGGAAAATGAAACAAATACGATTTAAAATTATTTCATAATTGTTCAGCTGCAAGGCCTTATGTTCAAACCGCATGGGAAAATTGATTTTTTTATTTAACTACACAAATAAAACAGTCTTTTGGAGGGTTTGTGTTGTTGGCTTTTTTTTTGCTTTGGGTTTGTTTAGAGGTTTTAGGGAACATCCTCATCAGCTCCATAATGGTTACAACTTGTATTTATGTCACTAATTTATCTCCAGCAGGAGCTCAGCCACTTTTCAAGACGGTGCCAGCTAACCGAAACCTACAGGGTAAGAAAAGCTGCAGCACTGGTAGGTTGGATTTCCGTCTCTCTCTCATCCAGGGCACCTGCTCCCCTTTCCCTCCCCCCCACCCCAGTCTTCCCAGCTGTCTGTCTGTCTCATTTATGTCAATTAGAGATTCAATGCTGCCTGATTTAATTGGCCTGACTTTCCCCTCTAATAGAAACCCAAGTGACGGCAGGGCAGGCAGCTCTCGGCGGGCTGCCTGGCCGGGGAAGGAGTCTCTCTCTCCCTCTTTCTCTCTCTCGTGGTTGGGGCTCGTTTGCAGAGCACAATAACCTGTTTGTTACCATCCGCGATGGAGAGGTTGGTGACCTCCTAACAGAGATGGGATGCAGCGATGATGTCATTTGAAAGCTTGAGGGTATTTCTGAGCGGTCAAGGGATTTGGGCAACCAGTCGCTTGCCTTGGGTTGGCTTTTAGTGTGCTGTAGAGGTCAAGATTTGCCGCCCAAGTCGGCAGTTCCTCCTGCCAGAAGGCTGAGTCCATGTGCACCAAGGTCAGTAAGCAACACAACTTCCACTGCTCACAGCCGCAGAGGGCTCGTCCTTCCTCTCGAGCCCAAGCCACCCCCAGCAGCACTTAACCATGAGCAAGGTTGACCAAGACCTGGGTTTCACGGGGTTTACACGAGGGCCTGACCCCATGTCCCCTCCGGGCAGCAGACCTGGCAGCAAACCAGCTCAGATGAAATCTTTGCCATCCCTCCGCTCCTCCTCTGACAGCTGAATCCCAGGAACCAGATCTGACCTACTTCTTCTCCCTGGCTCCTCGCTCGCGTCTCCCTGACAAATTACACGGCCCTTCTTCAGCTCTCAGCAGAAATGCGAGTTTCCCAAGTAGCTGGCCCACGGAGGCGTCAATATTAAACAGCAACAGTACCATCTAGTGACTTGGACTCACAGAGAGCATCGCATAGAAGGGGAAGAGGTAACCTGTGAATTAGGGAGGCCAAGCAAGGTCCCAGATTTGCAAATGAGATCCTATCTCTCGGTTCATTTGGTTTTAGGAAAGAAATCGCGCTGATGCTGCAACAGTCTTTCTTTGAGAGAGAAGGGCTGTGACACTTCCTTGTAAGACGGTCCCATTTTTAGCCTCCTGCCTCCCTGCTGAACCCAGCCCTGACCCACGCTCCCTCTGCTGGTAACCAGCTAATTGATTTAATGCGTTCGCAACTTCTCACACACCCACTCACGCGCACAACAGCAAATCCTTGCAAATGTATGAGACGAAATATAGGGCTGTGGTGGTTTCTCAGCGCCAGTAAATTTTGCTCTGATGAGCCACGAGTGAAATCCTGAATTGGACACGTGAAATAAATACAATTCAATTTACTAAATCAAAAATAGGCCCAAAACTGAGCGTAAAGGGCCCACTCCATGCAGATCTGAAATTACACTCTCCTTCACAGCTGAAGGGAGGAAATCAAATTAGAGCATTTCTTTCTCCACCAAAGGACATTAGTCCTGATACAGGCTTGTTACGCCTCGCTATTGTTTATCGTGTGCAGGAGTTCTCCCTGTAAGAATTCCGGTTGACCGAGGCATCGTTTGGAGGTACCAGGTTAACAACGGGCTACGGCACATTCTGCGCTTAAGGTGGGAAATTTTCACAGCTGTTTTGCAACATGCGTGTGTGCGTTACCTCTTCCCCGGTGAAAGAGGCTGTTAGCACAGGCACAAAACGCAGCGCATCGAGGAGAGGTGACACAAAACCTCGTGCTGCAGAACTTCAGTGCTAAAACACTCTGTGGAGCCTATTAAATGCCATTGGTACCGGCAGAAGAAATTGCTTTGCTGGCTGATCAAACGTGTCCCCTCCTGGCTGTGCAGCACCGCCCTGAGTCCACTCAGCCTTGCTCGTGGGCTGATGAGCGCCTGACAATTTTCTGGTTTCAAATTAAACAGAAAACTAAATTAGCAAATTAATTGTTTGCCGTGTTTTTCCTTGGTCCCCATCAGCTGCCTCAGGACCTGCAGCCAATCCAGAGCCCCTCTCCGCAGTCCTGGGTAGAAGGTGGAGCCCGGCGCTAGGTCCTGCTATCTACCAAGTGTCAGTCATGTTAATTTTAAATTACTTTTGTACAGCTTGGTGTCAAAACGATTAAAGCATGAAAAGAAAAACTGAACTGGAGGAAGGGAAGGGGTGGGGGGAGAGAGAATGAATAATTTACCTTGCATTTACAGCAAGGACACTTAGATTTCTTTAACTCCTCAACTCTGAGAAGCCTGAAACTTTTATTTCCTTGACTGTAACCTGGTTGGGACTATGCCTGAGCAGGTGCTCTGTAGTCTACAGGGAGGCAATAACTGCTCGCAGCACAAAGCCGTGATTTTTATCTCAGTTTCTTCCCAGACAAGACTTTTCTCCACGCTGTGCTTGCCGATTGTTGCAATCACCAACACAGACAAACCCACCCACCCACATGCAGACCTTTTCTCCCCTTCTCAGTGCACCACTCCCAACCGTGTTTACTCCATAATCCGCACGTACTGTGCTAGGTAATTACGTTCTCAGAAAACACAGAAATGCCTAATCAGATACAGCCTTAAATATGAAAGAACTAGAGTTGTAGGATTGCAGCCTAACATCCCTGTAGCTCTCTGCATCACAACCAACCCAAGTGCATTGTGAAAATTTGGGGGTTGGGGAACAGACTGCTTTTATCTCTCTTCTTAACTCCATCCACGGATTCTTTCTCTTTCCAGCTCCTGAATGGCATAATCGGTGGTCTTTGAAATACCATTCTAGATCTGTCGAGGCCAGAAGAACAGCAAAAAGATTTGTAAGAGGGCAACTCGGCGTCACCAGAAAATGTAAAACAAGTTTGGCCACTTCTGTTGATGTTTACTGTGTTTTCAGCTTATACAGTCATTCATTAAAAAAAGGGTATAGATATTTTGAATTCTTTTGTCTTGAGGGGGTACAACTTGAGGTGCCTTCGATAGATTACCACTAGTAGGGTGACAGAGTTGTTTGGGAAAAAAGAGAGGCCGGACACTCAGGTGTAACGTATCCTGCAGGATGTGTGTGGGCTTGAACTGATTTGTCTAATTTGAGCAAAGAAAACAATGCCATTAATGGGTGTTTTCTGAAAAATGAGCATGCTGTCTTGGCAATTGGTTGTTCTGTCTTGTGCTGTCTTCTCACTACCTCTCCTTGGCAGCCCACAGACAGGAGACACCTCTACCTTCTACCTGCGATTTATTTCTTCGGCCTTAGGACTAACGCAGCCTTGCCAGATCCCAAACAGGTCGTGCGAGGGGTTGAAAAGCGTGCTTGAAATTTCCTCCTCCAAAAGGACTTGCCTGACTTCTCTGACGTGTTTGCTTTGGCTTGGTGCTCTCCACCTCTCTTCATCCTCCCGACTGTAGCTCCTGTGACCCGCAGCGCTGGCTCCGGTGAGAAGGTGGGGAAGGCGCACACAGGCACCCCTGACAGTCGCTCATTCCAACAAGCGGTGCCTCCGCTCTCTGCTCCCCTGCGTTTGCGCTGCCTGCACTAGGGACACAGAAATGGTGTGAGTTCGCACGGTTTAGGAGCAGTGATGGGACTGCAGTGCCACGCAGGCTTTCACTTAAGCATGCAGGCACCGAAACATTTATTTCATTAATAGTGGGAATCCCTTCATATGACAATGTTTCTTCAGTTGCTGATTCACAAATACATTATTTAACTGAGTCTTTTTTTCCCCCCCATTTGGGAAGCTCCTGTAAAATTCCCTCATCCTCCGCCAGAGGCCTGGCAGGAGGCTCAAGAGATGAAGAGCGGCATCTCTTGCAGGATATTTCAGTAACATCACTTCAGACATAGCATGTGGGAGTACCGAGTATCAAGTACTCTGGTCTGATAACCACAGCTTTCCCTGTTTAATATGCGCTTAGCGGTAGAACAGCAGCTATATAAAACTAACACCTTTTTTACTCTGTTCTGCTAGTCCGGATTCAGGGTGATCTCTGCTCACTTGAGTAACTTTAAAAGTAAAAACCGTTGTCAGCTGGAACACGAAAAATATAGGTGTAACTACTACACCGGATCCTGTAATTATTTAAAAGAAAGCACAGTTCTCAACCAGATTATCTTTTTTTTTCCCCCTAACCAAGCAGGACTGCCCTTCTGCCCGGTGCTGGGGAGCTAATGTAACAGCAGGAAAGGGATTTGTATTGGATCTATTATCAACAATACTGTTAAATCACTTCCAACTGCAAAATCTTTACGTATCAGTTATGAAACGGTTTCAAATTCTATTTTGTCTGCCGGTCAGGCAATTAACATCATTAATTGAACAAAATTCAGCCAGAATAATTGATTTATACTTAATTACAGAACCTGAAACTTTTCAAGGTGCATCTTTGCATCTTCCCCAGTCGTGCTGAGGATCCCTGGGCTGGGTTGCGGGTGCAGGAGGCACGTTATCGCTCACACGGCTCTCAGGAGTCACTGAAAATGCTCAAGTGGTTAATATTAAAGTGGTCAATACTGGAGTGGTTGCCATAAAAACAAGAGGACAAACAATAACTTACTCAGACTAGAGCACACTAAAAGCACATTTAGGAATCAACCACTTTTCCTCAATTAAGAGTTCATGAAATCAGGGAGCTGTGGGCTTTTTTTTTTTTTCTCTCCAACACTTGAATTTCCTGCAGTTGGACTAGAAGAATTTGAGTTTTTAATTTTAATGTGTTGGGGTTTTTTTTTTCAAGCTTTTGATAATCCTTCCATGATAATTTAAGCTATCTACCAGGCAACGAAAAGCTTTTCAGTCCAGACTATTGAATCGGCTCTTTGTTGGTAGACACTTTATCCCCTTGAAGTATCCAGGATGATTTACTCTTATGGGACTTGTAGACAAAGTGACATTTTCCTGTCTCCTGCTATCTAAACACAAGATTGCAATTACTCCAAAACAACTAGCACCAGAATGTGGTGCACCATCGGCTTCTCAATAGCGGCCGTTTATTGGCTTTCCCCAGGACCTGCCTATTTTATTAAGGGGAAAAAAAAAAAAAAAAGGATCTGGAAACAATCGATTCTCAGCCAAAGTTTTTTGAAGGCGTTGTTTTTAATTTGCAGACTTGCTCCAAAGAAAGCTGTCTGTGTGTAAATTCGCGGATCTGCTGATGAGTAATCAGCAAGCTTTTGTGTTTTAATATTTTGATGGTAGAAGGGAAGCAGCGCAAGACTGACAGAATAAATACATATATTTACAAAACGTTCTGTACTGATTGGAGTACAAAGACCAAAATAATAAAAGTGCAACAAAGAGAGCAACTAACTAAAAGATATTAAAAGGGAGCTGAGGCCTAAAAACCAGCACGGATCATCTTTAATTGACTGGTGCTGGAGGACCGTAAAGCCGGTAGATGTTTCTCTCTTTGTCCTCAAGAGCTGGAGGCTGCTCTTTCCAGTAGACCCTGAACTATGTAATTTAGAGCTAAAACCAATGAACAAGACAGCGACTTGGCAGAGATCAGGAGGTCGAGGACAACCTTCACCCCCAATTTACATTTGAGGTTTTAGGTTTGTAAATGAAGCCGCGTATAGCTTTAGGGAATGGTGTTAAGGAAACGGAAGCATATGAAAGGTGCTGGGCATCCCAGAATCAGGAAATTTCTATGGAAATGCTTGGTCGCTAACAGGATTTATGGGCGTCTACTTACTATAATGGATCTTTCTCTTCCACATAATTTCATTACACGTTGCCTGCGTTTCCGGAGTAGTCCCAGCATCCCCGAAACTCATGGGTTCAGCTGAGAAAAGGTGGGGGGTTTTGTGTCAAAAAGTCGCATTGAAGCACTAGAGATGATCAACAACTTCATGTTTACAGGGTGGCAAACTCTGGGAGGTGGCAGAGCTGGAGAGATCAGCTTGGAAAAGGCAACAAGCTGGAGAAGGCAGAGGGAGTCAGACCCTTGACTGTTAGGCAGAATCACTAAAGCCCATATCTAATGAACCACACGGCATTTACTGATGCTGGGTGTCCTTGTTTGTGTATCACAGGCATTTATCAGCGGACTCGCTTTCCCCTCCTGTTTTTTTCCACTTCTTTTTTTTTTTTTTTTTTTGTGTGGCTTGCACACACTATGCATTTTTACTCCTGCCGCATTAAATAATGCAAGTACTAATGCGTAGACCCCAAAGCCCTCTCAACTTGCGGGTATCCGTTAGCTGAGTCCAAGAGGAATGAGTTTTAACCTTACGAAAGCCTGTTGTTGTTGTTGGGAAGCGAGGGGAAGAGGGGTGCGCGGACATCCAGGCTGAAGGATAGCCTATTGTAATCAGGGCAAGAAAAGCAAGACGGGTGTGAGAGCCGGCCCCTTTTCCTCAATTTCTTCACCCAAGAAGAGCCATGCGAGTTCTTTCTGCTCTCTCTAAGCCGGGAGCCCTGCGCAGGAGGACCAGGCTGCCTCGCCGAGCGCAGCGGCAGGCAGAGGGCAGCAAAGGGAGGCTTTTCACTTTTTTTTTTTTTTTTTTTTTTTTTTGTTCTCAGCCCTTTGCAGTTGGAGCTTTCCAGCCCGATTGTGCTAAATGCTTATGTACCAGTGTTTCCATTTACAAACTCGGCCTCCCCTCCCCCGCCCGGCGCTCCCATTAACTCCCGGCCGCCGCAGCCCCGCTCCCACCGCCCGCCCGGCCCACGGGGGGGCCCACAGACACCCGTTGGGGAGTGGGGGAAACACTGGGGGGGGAAAAGCGAGTTTTGGAGGGTCACTGCTCTCCTTTCCCCCCTCAAACCCGGGTTGCTTCTCCCCGCGCCCCCTCCCTGCCAAGGCCGGGATGAAGGGCTCCTCGTCCCCCGGCCACCCTGTCACCTCCTCCCGCTCCCCACCCCTCTCTTTCGGGGGCGCTCCCCCCGTTATGAAGAGGAAAAAGGGGGTAAAAGGGGTGGTGTGTGTCCCCCATCCCCAGCCCGCACAGCAGCCGGGGGGGGGGGGGAGTTATCCCTCACTTCTCCGTCCTCTATCTGCACAGGAAGGGAGGGGGGGGAGGGGGGGTGGCCAGGCTGCCTGTGCCCGTCCCCGGTGCGGCGGCGGGGAGAGGGCTGTGCTGCCGTGTTCCCCCCCCCCTCCCCCGACCTGGGACTCTTTCCCTCCCGCCTCCCCCCCCTTCGCTCCTAAGCGGGAGTTTCCAGGAAGCGCTGAGAAGAGCCGCAGCACCGCGCAGCCTGTCGCACAGCGAGCTCCTTCCGCCGAGACCCGTGGCAGGAACGCCAAGTAGTCCCAACCGCCTCTCCTCCCTCAACACGGCAAAAGGCTCCGTCCCGCTCCTCCCTTAGCGGGATACCGTTACCGAAACGGGAGGAGAAAAATTTCCCTTCCTCTCAACCCGCGGCCTTGGCCGGGATAAATCAGGAGGAAGCGGGGGGGGGGGGGGGGGGGGGAAAGAGGGGGGGAGGGGAGGTGAAAAAAACCGAGCGCCGGCTGCGGCGGAGGGGTCCGGAGGCGCGGAGGAGTGAGGCGGCCCGGGGAGCTGTGCGCGAGGGCGGGGGGTGAGCGGGAAAACGCGGCGCGGAGCCGGGAACAGCGCTCCCGCCCCCGGTGCGCGGGGGTGGCGCTGAGGGGGCGGCCGGGCCGGGTCACCCCCCCGCCCCCCCCCCCTTGGCCAGGCGAGCGAGCAAAGTTGTGGGGGGAAACTTTTCCTCCTTCAGTTTAAAGGGTGAGGGGCTGGGGGGGGGTCGTGCCTCAGATGTGCCGCTTCACACGACGCGGTGTCCTCCTGGCAGGTGAGCGCCCTCGCAGCAGTTTCCACACGGGCCCCGGGGCTGCCCCTTTTCTCACACACATACCCACCCGTGGTCGGTTTTCCTTCCTCACCACCACCCCCCCCCCCCCCCCCCCCCCCCCCAGCCTTGTGGGCCCGCGTTTCTGTCAGCACACCTGGGCCGCGCCGTCGGCCGGGGAGGCCGCTCTTCCTGCGCCCCGCAGATAAGGAGCTGGGCTCACCCCGCCCCGCCGATGGCCACCGCCACCGGCAACTTATTGGCCCGTGTTTCTGGCTAAGTAGACCTCCGGGTCGCCGAAACGCACCGCCACGTTTAGGGAAGTTTGCCCCAGGTTCCCCCCCCCTCCCCCCCCCGTGTTTCCCCCCCCTTCGTTGGGTGTTTGACTTTACGCAGGACCCCACAAACGCTAAAGCCGCCTCTAGACGAGAGCTTCGCATCCTCCCGTTAACCCTACAGGGAGAGCGGGGCGAGAAACGGTGCTCTAAGGCCTTAACCCCCCACCCCCCCCAGCTCCCCTCCCCCTATCCCAGTTACACAGGCTTCATGTCCTCCTATTAACCCTGTGGAGAGAGGACAAAAGCTAAACTATGATCCTGCTCTGCTTCCCCCATCCCGTTCCCAGCTACACGAGCTTCACATCCTCCTGTTAACGCTGAAAGGAGAGGAGAACAAGAGCTGCTGCTGATTGTAAGGCCTTGCTCGGCTTCTCCCCACCCCCTCTGCCAGCCCCATCCCCCACTGCAGCTCCCATAGACTTGTATCCCTCCCATTAACGCTGAAAGGGGAGGACAGGAGCTCTGATGGGTTTTTCTCAGGCTTACTGTGTTTTTTTTCTCCCCCCCCCCCCCCCCCCCCCCCCCCCCCAGCTACCAACCAATACCAGCTCCACAGCCCTGCATAAGTGCAAAGCATGCATCTGGCTCTGCTAGCACATCGACTGAATGCCCCCTTTCCTCTGAGCTCCGCAGCCCTGCAAGGAAAAAAAAAAAAAAACCCAACCAAAACTGATTCCCCTCGTTTTGCTTATTCATTATAAGGGGTTGGTAGTGTGCTTTTTAAAACGTGTGATCTCTTGTTTTAGAAGCGTCTGTGCTTTAAGGTTTTGTCTTCTATCATCTTGAACGTATCACTTCATAATAATCTCTTGAAGTGCTCCATTTTTGTCCTTAAAGTTCTATTTTATTACCTCTTTTGGATCAGTGAAGGTCGGTTTAACCCTTTACATATAAAAATCAGCAGTCACATTAGAAAAAGGTTGACTTTTTCTTTACTAATTCATGGTTATAATATTTTATTGAGTGAGTTTTTTTTTTTTACCAGACCAGTCCTGATGCATGCTGAAAGAAGTGTGTGCTTCAGCACTGATTAAAGTCATGTATGAGTTAATGAGAAGCTTGCAGAGTATGTGAAGCAAGAGAAAATCTTTAACCAGCTCTGCTGTTCCTTCTACATACCACAAACTTGTAAGCTGTAACCAGAAGGTGGATTGAATATGTGTGAAATGCTGCAGTAGGAGACTCTTGTAATTGCATCACAGGTGGATGCTCATTCAATTAATGTATTATTATTTTCAAAATACCTTAAAGTTGGGTGGGTTTGGGGTATTTTTTAAGTGTTTTGAGCTTCATATTTCAAAGTACGTTGAAATCCTTGGATGAAAGATGCTACAAGCCTACAAAGTATTATTTTCTGGATTTTTTCTTTTTATTTTAACCAATCTTTTTTTTCCCCTGTGCTAACTGCTTCCTGGATTAATAGATTGATAACACATAAGAGACTCTGGTGCTGGAGGAACGTTCTCGGTGGTGTCAACATTCTAGTTGTGGGACTTCTAATTTAAGAAATGTATTGTCGTAAGGAATAAGATCAAGGCTGAATCTTGCTTGCATTTAGGTCCAAATATAAAATACACTTTGGAAGGACTCCCCAGTGAACATTGTGAGTAATTAAGTAAAAATAAAACCTTTCACTTCAGCCCCCCCTTCCCCTTTTAACATAGAGAAGTAAGTGCAACACTGTTTCCATTCCACCATTTTCATTATGAGTCCTGATATTTCTTAATTTTGTATTACATCTTAAATCCTCAAGTGACTTATAATTTCTGTGATTTGGGGGTATTTCTAGACCATACTTTTAAAGAAGTCATCTCACTGTGTCCCAAAAGGAGCTATTGAGCAGTCATTCTCATAAAAAGGACTGAACTTCTTACAGCTTTGCTTTTCCAAACGCTTTTTTTTTTTTTCTGTAATATTCATACTTAATTGTTGAATTCCTTTTCCCTTACATTAAGTAAATATTTATTAGTACCAGTTGGGTTTTTTTCATCTTTTTAAAAGAACAGAGCCTTGTCACTGAGACAATCACTTCATACCGTATTGAGGAGATGACACAAAAAAGGAGTGAAGGAGAGTTGTCTTGTGCTGGGAACGTCAATGCCATTTTCGGAAAACAATACTATAGGAAATGGAAATGAAAAATACGTTTTATGCTGGTGGGAACTTGTAATGAGGCTAAGAGAGGATTTGATGTCTCAGAAAAGCGATCATTACAAGGGAAAAAGTGGGACTTTATCATCCATTTGTAAAAGTTCTCTGGCTGAATAGCCTTTTGGGGAACTGAAATTTGGCTCAAGTCTGTTTATGAACATCTGTTGAATGGAATTTTAAAAAGGCACAGATTATAATCTTAGTTTCTGTTGACTGTTTAAGATGATAAAATAAACCAAAATAAATGTATCTGCAAGTACATTTTGTTGTTGGTTTTGTTTTTTTTTAATCATGAGCTGCATGAATGTTCAGTAGTCTATACTACTCATTTGTTGTATACATGTTTTCCATATATTTTTCTCTTTAGCATATAAAATACAGCCTCTCCCCCTTTCTGTAGCTGTTTCATTCCGTTTGAATACTTTCCTAGTAAGCTTTCAAGTTTGTTTTTTTTTTTTTTTTGTAACAGGAGGTTCTTGGATTTTGGTGTCTCTGGTGTTTTTTGCACAAAGAATGCAGCGATATCTGTGAGGGGAAATTTTGAGAACTGCTGGGTATTCCCAGAACAGTAGCCGTTTGCTGAGATTCACATCCTGCCCACCTGTCTTCTGTGAGGCTTCTGTAAATGCAATCACTTTGTGTCCACTGTCTGTGGATAGTACTACTTCAGCATCTATTTCTGCAGTGTTTGTGACCTCCTGTTATTCAGGGAGGTCTTCACTGTAATTTTCCCTCCTATTATTTTGCCTCTTTTGCAGCCTGATGTTTTTGCTGTTGTTTTATATTCCAAGCAAGGATGCTGTGAATGCTTCAGCTCAAAATTTAGGTCATCTCTGATGGAGGAAGGAAGACCTAAAAAGTAAAAATAAGATTTCAATGTGCCTTTAAAAATGACAACTCTTTCGGAGAAAACTCATCTGTATTTTGTGGCTGTATGGACTGGGGAGAATGGAGAGTGCCTTTGATTCCAGAATGAGGGCTAAGTACCTTCATGTGAGTGTGGTTTCTTTCCTATGTGTTTTCCTGGTCTTTTTCATTTTCACACCTGCTTTGAGCTTTAATCACTCAAATTATTCATAGACTTGCCCTGGAAAAAGAAGAGAGTGACCTCTTCCCATCTGGAGTAGATGGATTTACCATCAATAATTGTAAATGGACTTGGATGACTTAATAATGGGTTTTACGCTTAAAATTTTTAATTCTGTGATTTCATTGCCTCTTAAGAATTCTGCGCGTGGTCTTTTCCAAACCGATAAGTTGAAGAGATTTCTTCCTTGCAAATTATCTCTTAGCATTGGGCTCCCATCTACAAAGTGCCAATGATCCCCCATGTCCTGCTGAGTCATCAAAGAACACGCACCTTTCACGGGACCAGGCCCGTAAGTTGCAGTCGTCTTTTTTCTCCAATTATATACAATGTCTTTCATGACAGAGAACCTCAAGACAGTTGATGAAATCAGCAGCCGGGAAAGTAATGCAGAGCCTGTTGGGGGTTACATAGTCGCATCGATTACAATTTAGCGGTCCCTCAGCCTGAGGGTATCTAAGGGGACTTAGAGCCAACTGCTTTTCCGTTCGTGCGTGGTGCTAGAAGCAGCAAGCTGCAATTGAGAGATATCTGTTGCTATTGCCAGTGACTCTTGTTTTTCTGTTACTTCAGTGGCTTAATTTAAATTATTAAGAAACTTGTGAATCTGTTTTGTTTGTTTTCTGCTCTTCCTAGCAGCTATCTGCAGTTTTATATGTATTAAATGTGCTAAGCTTCATCTGGCCTATATGTATAATAAATACCTTAGTAAATGTGATTAAGTTCAGTTTCTTCTATTAACTCGGAAGAGATTTGTTTCTTATCTGAATCATTCCTCCATTGAGAAGGAGAGAAGCCTTGCATAGCCAGAGTTCACCTCATAAATCACCCAGACAAATTGAACTTGGGGCAGAAGAAGATACAAAATGAGGAGAGTTGTGATTTAGACTCCATGAACTTTGTGGCGTTCTGCTATGGAGATGTGCTTGGCATGAGACAGGGCGAGCCACCTCTCACCAAATGCATCCTCGTGACGGAGGGAGCACCACAAGGGTGACTCCAGTGGGCTCCGCCATCACGCAGTGTATTTAGATAGTTGTTCTTTGATGCTGTCGTCTGCGTACAGCGCTGCCGTTTTCTCTCTGTTGTGCCTTTTCTGACACTCAGAACGCAATGGTATGTTTTGCGAGCTGCAGGCAGGTTCTCGGGCAGTTTGGTGTCTTCTCAGTGCGCTCTCTTCGTTTACAGAACAAGGTGTGTTACTTCCTGACGCCAATGTGGTATTCTCTGCAGCTGCATGGCAGGGCCGCTTCAGAAATCAGCAGCTTTCCAGGTTTTATTAACTGAGTTTAACTTCTGGTGATTAGTAAACAGACGCGTTAAGAAAATCTGTGGCCCAGCCATTCTGCTTTGCAGTTCCTGAGACTTGTCAGCCAAACTCTGCACCTTGGCCTGTCTGTATTTCAGTTTCATTGCAGTTTCTGGCTGGAGATGGAGAGATGTAAAGACGTCTTTAAGTTGGCAATATTTTTTGGTGCAAACAGGGAAAGAAAATGCTCTTCAACTTCTGAATGTAGGTGCTTTTGTAACACCAGGTCACTAGTTTCTCCTTCCTCCCATATTTGGTAGAATATTCACTGGGATTAATTTCACAAGCCTGTCACTGGCTAGAAGAAATCCTGTGGGAAAAGAGGAAGCAACTGCTTTTTTTTTTTCTAGTTTCTAACGACTCTTTGAAATATAAAAGTTTAGGATGGTTACCATTTCCCGACTGTTCAACTGAATTCCAGGTGTCAGCTAAGCCCCACTTCTCACGTGTGCTGCCTCCCTTCACCCTTAAATATCTTCTGCGTTAGTGTTTGGTGGCTTGTGTTTAACTGTATCGGTCTGTTATTGATAACTTTTTTTATCAAAGGATTAGAAAGACCTTCTTGGTCTTCACCCAGACTCTGCTATGATATGCAGATATGTCATAATCTACTCATTAATTTATCAGGCTCTATCATAGAAGACAGGACTACCTGGCAGCAGCCTGGGCAGGTTCTGTGCCGAATGATGCTGAAGCGCAGGCTACCCCTTTTCCGAACCCCTCAGTCACGCTGTGGCTCTCCCCGATGGTTGGAACTCTTCTGATTAGTCACCAAGCTGCTCTTTGTTTGGTCTTCTGCCTAATTTAAACAATTCATCTTGTCTTTATTCAATACAAGGTTATTTTCTACTATTAGCTTTTTTATCATGT
Source organism: Vanellus vanellus (assembly GCF_965231255.1). Lineage (NCBI taxonomy): Eukaryota > Metazoa > Chordata > Aves > Charadriiformes > Charadriidae > Vanellus > Vanellus vanellus. Next base: position 4,329,727 of record NC_138927.1, on the reverse strand, counting down.
CTTCATCACTTATTGATTACAATTCTGAAATAGTTGGAGGTTCTTTTTTGATTCAGCGAGTATTTGATGAATATATTTGCTGCTGGCACCTGCAAAACTCTGTCCTTGTTTCTTCCGCTCCTTCCATATTTACTTTGAGGACCCTTCACAACAATCTCAACTCCCCTAGTTACGGTGGGTCTTTCCTTCTGCTAGATTAGAGCTTCCTGTCGGTGCTTTGTCAGGAAAGCCTGATATCTTTCAGCTCAGTTGTTGCTTCGTCTCCTCTGCTCTCCCAGGGGTCTTGCACGCGCTTTCAGTTCTGCCTTACGTTTTTGATTTTGTGAGCTTCCCTACTATTTACATTTCTTCACATATATCCTCTTCGTACCATCTGCTACCTGATGTTTTGCTCATCTCTGAAATTTAGTCACCATATCTCATGCAACGTTGTTCTACATTAGTTTCTTAAAATTTAATTAAAAGGTTCTGAAAGAACAAAGCAAATTGGAATTCACCCTTTCTGCGCAGACACCTTAACTGATGAGGGAGCAACTCAATAAAGACCTTCAAATGCCTTGACACAAATTAATTTCTAACCAAAATTTCGTACTTTTTTTGTCCAAAATGTGTATTTTCAAATCATTGAGGAGAGTTTTATTACTGACAAAAGTTAAGGTTATTATTAGAGAATGCCATCTTCTCTACAAACTCTTTTTCTTTGGAATTCAGCAGTTCTTCTAAGTAGTATTTACTTTTGAGTGAGTGTGTGGCTGTGCCTTGTTAGATAAAAGCTGCGGTACTAAAACTGTTTTACTGAACTTAGCTCCTGACCTGCCTTCTGAGGGCATGTCTACAAAGGGATGATACATCAATCTAGTTTGTTTGATCTAATTACAGCTATTTAACTATACTGAGCACAAGTACACTCACCCCACTTTGTTATGCTGATTTAAGGTATTTTCACTGTTAATCGGGTGCACAGTTCTTTCTCATATTAATTTACCTCTTGAAATATTCGGGGCAGTTATCCCATGGAGTGGTGTTCTGCTGCTCAGCTGCATGGTTTTCTTTTGCAGCGTGCTGACAGAGAATTCTCAGGAATTTGGGAATTCTGTGGGTCAACCTGACAAATTACTATTCCTTTTCTCTTGGCGTCCCTTGACTTTTGCCTATGCCACTTTTTCAAAATGCTGCAAAGTTGCATGAAGAAGAAACTGGTAAATCTGTTACGATGTATATTCCTGTGAGGTTGCAGAGGTGGAAGCATTTAGTTATGTGGCTTCGTGGAGCTTTTGCTGCTTTGATAACGGAAGAAATGCACAGAGAAACAGTAAGATGTGATCAACCTGCTGGATTCTGTACAGGATTTATCTGGAGCGGTTTGCTCAATGGTGTGCTGTTTCTGGGTGCAGTCAGCTAGCAGTGGCAGGCAGAGCCGGGTTCTGCTGCGGGACTGGGATGGCCAGTAGCAGCAGCCAAACACTGGGATGACAAAGTTGTATTCCTAGAAACCTGTGCAGATCTCTGCAGCAGAGGCAGAATACAAACCAAAGACTTCCCTTAGCATGCAGAAGCCCATTGCTGTCTGCGGAAGAGCGTCATTTCTGATTACTTCCGATTGAAAACTGGTCAGTTTTGTGTCAGGGGATGTTTTTTTTTAATGTGTATATCTGGAGAAGGTGCTGAGCTTCTGTGTCATAAAGCTTGGCGATGCATAAGAAATTACCCAGAGTTTTCTCTGGGTACAGTCTGTGAATCAAATAAGGGTTGTGGGGGTTCAAGGAATAAACATGGTCTGTTGAGACAGGAGAAAGAATTTATGAACACAGAGAACAACTTCCTTATGGTTGTACGCGGCCTTGCTCATCAACGTTGGTGATTTACCATTGAAGGGATGTAGAATGAGTGTAGTGTGGCTTTGTGAAACTTCTTCGGAACAGACTCGTTAGAAACTTGAGCTTGCCCTGATCTGTGCAGCCTCTGTAAGAGTCAGGGAAGGATGCTGAAAGGTGGGCAGAAGCAAGGAATGAAAAGACACTTTCAATGTTATGGATGTCCAGTGAAAAACCCTCTGCAAAATAGCCATTTTATAAGGAAAAAACTGCACTGTGATTTTATTTACAAGAGATAACAGAGCAAATTAATCAAAGAAACAGTGTTTGACTTTATTAAGAATTACTATAGGTGATGCTACTGTGGGCTGACGTGGAGCCCAGTGAAGATCTTCAACAAAAGTGTATCAAAGTAGTTTGACTTAGTAAAATAGAATTAATTAACCAAGAAACATTTAATCTGAAATGCCTTGTAAACTTTAAACCCAGAGTGCATATGTGTTTGCATAAGTGATGCACATAATGCACTCCCTCAGCTCTTCTGGAGCTGGAAGTTGCAAGAAAGTCCTCCAAGAAACAGTGGCCTGAGACAGTGGCCTAGAATGGTACGTTCTTCATCGCAAAGTCCAACTTTCTAATTGAAATACTCCTTTGTCAGTATTTTTCTTCCTGTATTTGCTATAATAATAAATATAGCTGTCATGAAGACATCAGGAGGTCCTTAGGTCCCATCCCAACTCTGAGACAAGAGAGATGCTTATCTGTATCCCGTACAGATGTTGGTGTATCCTGGCCTTAAAAAACCTGAAACACAGGGCATTCTACAGCTTCCCATACTGGTGTCTTCGTTGTTTACACATCACTTTTGTTACTTTACCAGATCTTACTGTGAATTAAGGCTATTACCTATTCTACTTTCAGTGGACATGAACATTTGATTGTGGACCTTTACTGTAACAGAATGGACTGTTGGTATTTCGTCCCCTCTCAATTCTCACGAGCGGTCTCCTTTTTCTTATATTTTTTTATTATTATTACTAAGCAAATCCAGTATTTCAATTTGTTCTTGGAGGTTAGACTTCCTCAGCCTCCCAGCATTCTTGTTGCTCTCTTTGTGCTCTTTCCAGTTGGTTTAAATCTTGTCTTATTGTTTTTTTTTATGTGGTACCTGAAAACGGATACAATATTCCAGCTGAGATTTCACCAACACTGAGTTGAGCAAGCTAATTGCCATGGGTGTCCTATGTAAAGGAGCCTTGTTTAATATTTCTGTGATGTATTGTCTTCATTGTGTTGACTTAAATTCAGTTTGTGATCCATTATAACCACTGCCTTCATTGGTGCAGTGCTGTTGCCCAGCCAGTTACTCCCCTCCTTGTGCATCCTCATGTCTTGATCCTTGGCCCCAAAAAAGCTCTACTGAAAATATCACGCCTGAAAACAAGGGGGAGAAAAAGATCTGAGGTGGCTTTTCTAATGCGCTATTCTTGTGAACTCCAGGTGGGTCAGCCTGCCAATGGATGAGGAATTGTGAGATAATGTGAATTTTCAATATTGGATGGAAGTTATATGTTTTGTCTTATTATTACTCAGAAAGTGTTAATTTCATAGAAGTTCTAATGTGAGCTGAAACAGGAATGATTGCTTGCCAATGGGAAAAAACATAGTTACAGTACGTGAGTCAGATTGTTTTCTTGTGAAGCTTTCTCACTCTCCTGCTAGTCACAAGAGGAGCAGAATAACTTTGTTAATGTCCCTTTTAAAAAAGAATAGACATAGTTGCTAGAGTTGAGATGAAACAAAGTTAAACCTGAAAGGCATTTGAAGAAAGAAGAAAACAACACCCGAAAAGTGATGGGATTCTGGGCTTCTCCAAAACATTGATGACATGAAGATACAATTTATGGATGCGAGGTGTCCTCTTGGTCTTGGTCATGCAGTTATCTGGTCAGAGCACTGGAAAAAGAAAAAGAAGAAAAAAAAAAAAGAAAGAAGGGAAAAAAACCCCAAAATTGAAGATGTATCTTGGCTCCGTGCCCCTGCCTATTACTGTTTATAGAAACATGAAGAGGTGGCAGATACAAGGAAGGAGTCTCTGACAGCATGGAACACCGTGCCTTTGAAACAATGAAAACCATCTCCAGTGGTCAAACAGTTAAGAGGGGAAGATCCCGAGAAGGGCAGCCATGGTTTGTTTGCTAAAGAGAAGTATTGCTGAAGCAGGTATGTTTTCTCTGGAGAGATTAAGAGATGTTAGATGGAAAGAAATAGGTGGTACTGGGGATGTTAGTTACGATGGAAAGGCAAAGCCGTTAGCAAAAACTAGAAATGCGGTGGGAGCCTTTTAGGGTCTTCTGGGGAGGTGTGATACTGTGGCTTTTTGGAAAGCTTTGTCCGTAGGAGAGCTTGTCCTGCCAGCAGCTCTCTGCAGAGCCAGCGGCCCATCGCGCTGCCGAGGTGAGGGGTGTGCGTAGGCTCGACTCCACCGAGGATCGCTGCTTGGTTCTCCAAGCGCCGTCTGACACAGAGAATTTGCTGAGCTCGTGCGTGCTCCAGGGCTGGGGCAGCCTGCGTATTACTCACTCTCTGTATTTCGTGCTTCTTTGCGCTCCTGTGACCCGGATGAATTTAACAGGGAACTGAGCAGTGTGTTCAGTTCTCCTGTGTGCGGCTCTTTTACTTTTGCCCATCTTAATCCAGTTCTTTGCCCCCTGATGCAGTCTCTAATTATAAATCAAATCGTGCAACCCGCCTTCTCAAACTCCTGTCTCATTTGGTGAATGCTTTTTTTCAGATTTTTCTTTTATCCTTGTTATTTGATGTTTGCTTACATATTTTATTTATCGCATGTAATTCAAGTGCTGCGGTAAATAGAGTTACTAATTGTAATGGATTTTTGTTAAGCTTTTCACTATAGTATCTGAATACTTTTTAACCGCCATAAATGTATCTTCACAATATTTGCAACGAGATTTTTCTCTCATTTCACTGATGCAAAGCGGGGAAATTAATGGCAAAGCTATCAAAGTTTTTCTCTGTATCTGTGTGTTCCACAGTGACAATAAACAAATTTCCAACTTGCCCCAGTAAACTAATTGTGAGTTATCTTCTTCGTTAATCGTCCAGCAGGGTGTCAGTGAGCTTTCAAAGGGGGCTGCTGGTGCTGCTTGGCCCCTCTGCTTGCACGTTCCTGGCACTGGGCGTGAGGAACCTCCCATAGCTGCCCTACGCTCGGCTTTTGGGGCAATCCTGTCTCATTTTGTCCATAAGAACATCGAGCTCCAACATAAAACCAGTTAGTCCCTTTGAGTCTGGTAGCCCCACTAGATGGATTTTTTTAAACTCTAATTTTTCTAATAATAAGACATTCTATTCCAGTGATCATCTTAAATGTACTCAGACCTTTGGTGCCAACATAACCCTTTGGTTTAAGTACCTGTGTTCAAGCCATAATCTATGTGTTCAAACTAACCCTAGCCTATCTCAGCCTTTCTTTTGTTGGAGTTACCTGAAATAAAACTTTAGTCTTTCCTCACAATAAATTCCTTGCTCTTATAACCATCTCAGGAAGCCTTTTCTATCACTATTCTAGTTTTCATGTATCGTTCTTGAATATAAACCATACGCAAAATTCTGCAAGAGAGCGGTTGCCATAACATCTGGATGTGCCTTATCTGGTCTTTAGATCACATTTGTCATTTCACTTTTGTGATGTTTCATCATTTCTGTGACTAAATAATGCTTCCGAGTCTTTATCCTTCTCTGTTAACCGTGATGAATTCCCAGTTTACAAGAATTTTGGCTGTTAGTCCCTATGTGAACAGCCTTGTGCTTTGCATTAATCTCATTACTGCATTCCACCAGTCCGTTCCTCGGGATTCCTGGGCCGTTCCAGAACCTCATCCCATTCTTCATGTAGAATTTCCCGGTCTTCTGTATTGATACTTTTTAATTTTTGCCAGTAATGAGCTATATTAATGCTCTTCTGTCAATTCCTTGTGCTAATGTCACTTAAAAGCAATAAAAAGCAGCAGTGCTAAGACTGATACTGGAAGAGCTTTTAAAGTACTCACTCTGTAGCCCAAAAGTTCCCATTTTAACACAATTCAGCACGTGTTTTTTAGCCATTTTTACCCACAAAACTTTTCTTGTGCTAGTCTTCGTCTTTTCCAGTTGAACTTGTATTTTCATACGTGGCACCAGATCAAATGCTTTACTGAATTTTATGTGGGTGAGATCAACTGTGTTTTCCTTGACCAAGAAAAATCTGCTTTCTTATCAAAGAAAGAGATCAGATCTGTCTGGCATGATTGCCTTTCTTAAACTTATGTTGCATTTCATCTGTTTATTTTCCCCGACATCTTTTCCCTCTCCAAAGGAAAAATAACTGAAGTTTAACATCTCAGTGAGGTCAGGCTAATTAGCCTCTGGTTGTCTGGACATTACTTTCCAAGCCTTTGGCTTGATTTGGGGTTTGGTGTTTTTTCTTTCTCCACATGGTAGGGTGTCAATTCTAGATCATGTTGTACCCCTGGAGGTGGTAGAAAAGAGAACTCATTCATTTGCTTCACAACTCAACTTCAGTGCTTCACGTTTTGTTTGTGGGTGTGGTTTCTTTTGGTGTTTTTTTGGTACTTTTAAAGAAAGATGCTAAGTCACGGCTATTGATACAGGTAAAAGTCATAATTTTTGAAGTATGGCAAAGTCCTTTAACAGAAGTAATAATGAGAGGCTTCTTAACTAATGCTAGCTGAATGCAGAACTCCGTTATCCTGTCAACTTGGTTGATAACTACCAGTGGATCATTGCAGCCCTTGGCAACACTGATCGCCGACATCTACAAGTTATGTTCCTTGTGCTGCTTCGGTGTTATTTACTGCTATTATTCCTGTGTTTAAACAGAAAGTAAAGTGTGCTGGCTACTCTACACCTACGGATAAGGTGGTCCTTGACAAAATACAGTCTAAGAATGGACAGATAAGTAAACCGATGCAATAGGAAGGTCGTGAATCTGGAGGGTCTGGATTGTGTGGGGAAGGCTGCGGTGCTCTGGGTGATTCCGCAAACCCACGCCACCAGAAAACCCAGGTCATTAACCATGTTTCCTGAAGGTAGGAAAAAATAATAGCTTTAAATACTTTGTTTCATGATGTATGTAGTTCTACCCCTCACCAATGCATACAACGCGTAGGGGTCTTTCTGAGCACGCTTCGCTCTGGCGCCTAATTCTAAAGATAGGAACGTCAACAACAACCATTACACGTTTGGATTTGGGGGGTTGTTGTTGTTGTTTTGGGTGGGTTTTTTTGTCAGCTATATTCAATATTTTTGTAAATAATTGTAAATAATTGAAAACTATGTCTTTTTATGATTCTTCAGTATGTCTGGAGCTCAGGATTCTGTTTTACAGAGCAGGAGAACAGTTTTGACCAATGCCTTTGTGTTACTGAAAGTGTGTGTGATGGTATCAGCCTGGATAAAGAAGGAATATTGCTAAGGTGTGATTATGGGCCTCTTTAAAGCCACGGATAACAGTTAAAATGCTAACTGATAAAAATGACCTTGTTTCACAGTTCCAGTACTGAATTCTTAAAGTTCCAGCAAAGCTGGTCTGAATGTCCTTAATTTTTTGTTTCTAATGCAAATTTCGCAGAAGTACGTGCTTGTTAAGAATCTTAACTTCTAGGCCATGGATATTTGAGCAAGATCACAGGACAGAGGCCTTAAAAGCAGAAAATCAGTCACATCCCAGCACGCAGACTTGTGTGCGTGTGTAAAGTCGGAAAGTGCCCCAGGTGGGTTAGATTACAGAATTAAGATTTTTAAATACACATTGATGGGTGACTGTTGAAAGGTAGATAACGCAGAATTCCTGGCTGACCCTTTCATGATCAGATGTTTCAAAGCCGGTCAACACCTTGTTTATGTGGAATATTGCAATTGTTTTGTTAAATTTTCCAGCAGTTATTTGTGCCTGCCTTTGTAGGTCTGAAATGGAGGGGCATTACTAAGTGTTCTCCCCGTAGCATGAATATTTAATAGTTTGTGTGTTCTTTCTCTGTACTGTGTGTGTGCCTATATAATATCAATAAAATCTCTTAAAATCAATTTTTGCAAGAGATTTTCAAAGCACATCATGTGATTGAATCATGGTGCTGAGTGAACTATTGTAGAGTTTCACCTAAAATATTAGGAAGAATTCGCCAAATGGTGGTATTTTACAAATGAGCGTGGATTCAGCTAACTTCCCCTAGAGATTTTATTTCGGCATGGTGTGAGTTCCCAGTACTGACAAACTGGTGTCTTTTAGGAATCCAAAAAATCTTTGGCCCTTTTTAAAAGAAGATTTTCTTTGTTTTCACAGAGGTACAGATACTCATTCTCTTGAGCTAGGAGCTGGTACGAGTGTTCTGGGCGGATCCTGCAAAGTGCTGAGTATGTGGTTAACTTTAAGGGAGTATATGCTTAAAATCCCCGGGACTGCTGATGTTTAAAATTACGCATACGCTTAAATACTCCGATGGCCTGAGGCCAGTGGCTTCTGCATCTTATAGGACTGAGCCCTAAGGAGACTACAGCGAACGGCTGCAGCCGAGTTTTCCTTTCCAATTTTAAACATAAGATTTAAAGCACGAATTCTGACGGCTGTTGAAGTAAAAAGACTTAATTTAAAGGCGAGGAATGCGATACGCAGGGGCGATACGCCTGGTTTCTTTCTGTCTCTCCCGGCATCCGAGCTCGCTCCTCGACAGCGGTAGTGCAGGGCTTGCAGTTTTCTGTGCTGCTCCGTTCCTGTTTTATCCTCTTCCATCTTTTCCATCTGCTTCATTCTGTTTGGAAAATGGCAATGTAGAATGTGTTTGGTGTAACCTTAATCCTGAGCAGCATCTGGGCTCCGTTTAAAAAAAAAAAAAAAAAAAAAAGAAAAAGAAAAAAAAAAAGAAGCATCTACTGCAGGGAAGGTTTCTGTATATGTTTCCCTGCTTTAGTAAAACAAAGTTGGGGGGGAGAAGAACCAAAAATAACCATAGCCAAATAACATTTCTTTTAATTGACATGTTTGTTAATATGTAGGGTTTAATGTATTTTCCTGCATACATGGACAAACCGCGGTGTTTGCGCTTTTTGCCTCACCTCTGTCCCGGTGGGTGTCGTGTCAGAGGTAAACCGCGTTTGCACCATTTTAGAAAAGGATGGAAAAGAGAGGGGGGGTTGTCTTTAAATCTTCTTTGAACAGCCACACTGTTAATTACTCCCAAATATGTAAAAGTTAATGCCACCACAAAAAAAAAAAAAAAGTGACGAAGCAAAATTCCCGTGTGATGCCTTATGCCATTTCCCTATTAAACTTTTACAGGCCTTTTAGAGCTCCCCGATGGCGAGGCGATTTTCTTAAATACTTCAGAAGAAAGTCACGAAGATGCAATTGTGGCGACCCAGCCGTGACTACCGCTGCTCCCTCCTCGCCAGCCAACCCGCCCCGATGGCCCCGGCCCGGGGCAGAGCGCAGCCGCCGGTCAGGTCGGTGAAGCCGGGGAAGGGGGGGGGGGGGGGGGGGGGGGGGCGGGCTTCCTGCCAGCCCCCGCCGGTCCTGGGCTATTTTCAGAGCTCTTGGGCATCGGTTGCCTTTGAAAATCTGGCGCTAGATGTCTCCAGCACCTGGAGATGGCGCAGATGACTCTCTAATTGCGCACCCCGCGGAGCATCTTTGTGTTCGGCCACACGTTAAAACAGCCGCTTCTGAGCCAGTTCCGATCGCTGGGGTGTGACTCCTCATTACAAAGCCCAGAATAACGCTTTGCAACCAATTGCGCTTCCCTGGGGGGTGTCCCCGTCCGTCCCCCCCCTTCCCTTTCCATCTTTTTTTTTTTTTTTTTTTTTTTTTCCCTGTTTGATTTTCCCCAAGCCGGCGGGACCGGGCTGCCCAGCTCCGCTCCCCGAGCAGCCACAGAGGTCGCTTCTGAGCAGCTCGAAAAGGGTGGTTTGGGTTTGGGGTTGTTTGGGGGGGGGGGTGTGTGTTTGGTTTTTTTGTTTGTTTGTTTGTTTTTTTCTCTCCCCACTTTCGGTCCCTCATGGCCGGGGTGGAAAAGCACGTTTCGGTCCTGCACTCGGATTTCCCACGCGGGGTCCCGTTGAGCCGCTGCCACGGCCACGCCGCGCTCTCCCTCGCAGAGGGCGAAGGCGCTTCTCTCCCGCCTCTGCTGTGAACCCGGGAGGTGATTAACATTTTTAATCAAGCGGGATTTTCAGGACACCACACTGAAACCCAAACTTGGGTGAAAAGTTCCCTCTCGTCATCAGCAGGCTCTTGCTTTTGGAAGCCACCACTGAGTGTACCAAGAAAGAGGGGATTAAAGTTGTACTCCACCTTCCCTGAATGACCCTTTTAAGTGATTTTTGGCAGCGGTTTGAGGGTTAATTCGGACAAGTTTGTAGCGTTTGGCATTCTGGCTCTGTATCCAGGCAAAGAGCCTGTGTGGTTTTGGAGTGAAGAATTAGCGGTGTGAACCGGGAGACAAACCCAATTGTTTATGTGAATATAGAATATATCGGATATATGTATGAGCATTAAATCTAGGGCGGGTGGGCTTTTTTTTTAAGTTGTCTTCACCCCACTCAGAGATCATGGTCATAGTGTGCGGTGTTTAGACGCATTTTTGGGGAGAAAGGAAAATGGGACGAGGAGTACCCGAAGTTACATCTGATCTTCAGCCCTCGCTGTCATTTCCAAGGGAAGCCGTCCCCTACCTTTAATTCTCTAATTTCAACAGACCTAGAGCACGCCTCATCCTTGAGGCCTTTTTCCTGGTGTCTCTAGGAGGCACCCTTCATCGAGCAAAGAGAGGAAAAAAAAAAATCTTGGCAAAAAAAGAGCGCCGAAGGATGTGAACCCCTCGGAAAATTCCACTTCCTCCCCGGCAGCGCCTGCCCTGGGCTCTCCCCGCATTCCCAGGCCCTTGGCGAGGGATTTCGGCCTCAGGCTCCCACCCCAACTTCCCAAATTAACGCCAGGCTCTAGTGAAACCCCCCCCCAGCTCGCCGCTTTGGCGGCGAATCTCAGCTCAGCGTGCTCTCTCTCTCCTCTCTTCCCTCCATTTTATTTCTCCGCTGGTTGTTTTCTTTTTAATTATTATTTTCCCTCTCTCTCTCCAGCAGACTCCAACTCTCCCGCTGAACTTGTCGGGAACAAAACGCTCCGTTCCCGATCCAGCCCGCAGTTGCCGTGAGAAACTTCCTTGCGAGCGCTGCCTCTCGCTCAGCTCTCCTCCCTCCCCGCCTCGGGAAAATGGCAGTGCTTCATGTTAAAAAAAAAAAAAAAAAAAAAAAAAAAAAAGGGGGGGGGTGGGAATAACCCCCCCAAACCTTCTTTCTCGGCTCCTGCCTCTCCCACAGCAACCCCCCTCCCCGCCCCAGTCGTGAGGCTTGAACTCAAACTTCTCTAAAAATACACTTTAGGAGGGCAGAATTTCACAGGAGTGCATGGTTTTATTATTTTATTTTTTTTTTTTTTTTTACACTTCACTGAAAAGAGCAGCTGAGGGGGGGGGAAACACGCAGCTTTCTGCCGGTTTCAGCTCCCCGCACGGCATCACCACTTCCCAACTACTTGAAACACAATAATAGTTTGGCTTCAGTGGGAAAATCCAGGCCCAGAGTTGAGGGCTTTCTCTTTTCCCAGCTTTAAAACCCTTTTTTTTTTTTTTTTTTTTAACTCTTGCGAGCGGGGTTTGCAGCGGAACCTGGTTTCTCCGCCAGCCCACCCGACGACGGGTCCCAAACCTGGTGGGATTCGGTAGGAAATTAGACGGGTGGCTCCCGATCCAGTGCAGGGGTTTGTACAGACTCCGCTCCGCGTTTTGTTTGATTTTTTTTTTTTGCCTTTTTTTTTTCTTTTTTTTTTTTTTTTTTTTAAGTAGATTTACTCTTCCTCCTCCCGGCGCTCAGCACCAGAGCTGGGTTCTGAGGGCGGCTGGAGCCCGCCCCGCACACCCGCCCGTGGAAAATAAACGCGCTTTGCTCTTTCCCCGCACTTTATTCTTCTTTCCCTCCCCGAGTCATCCCCTTTCCCAACATCTGCCCGTTTTCTCTGGAATTATTACATTCCAGCTCCAGTGGGGTTTTTTTGTTTGTTTGTTTGTTTGTTTTTCCCCTTGAGTGGTGAGACCTGCTTTCCTGGCTTGGCCCTGAATCCGCACGTGTGCCCCAAAACTCGCCCCTCGTCCCGCTTTGACCACGTCGGGGGTGGTGGGGACTGTGGACACGTGTGGCACCGGCCCCGTGGAGCAATACGGGAGGGGGTGCATGCTCCCCGTCCCTTCCCAACTCCGCTTCACCTTCCACTCCTCCTAGGGAGGGCTGCTAAAATCCTGCATTTTCGGGAGTTGGGCTGAGCCCCACTTTCCTCCCCAAAGATGCATCCCGAGTTTGGCGGGTCCCAGTCAGGTGTGACCGCCAGGCTGAGCTGCGGGGCTCTGTCCCTTCCCTGCGTGGGTGACCTTTGGTGGAAAGCAGGAAAATCCCATGTCTGATCCACTCCTGCCTTCCAGCTCTGCTGCTGCCGCCTTCAGCCAAGGGACACGGTTCCTTCTGCTGAAACTCCGCTTCAGCGCCGGGCTCGCTCGCTGCCGGCCCCTCTGCGCCCCAGAGCAAGGTTATACAATATCTTCACGTTATTATCATTATTATTATTTTTAAGAGGATAAATAAGCATTGTCTTGCACAATGCCCGGCACATTAGCCACTCGCAGCCCACAAAAAATTCAAATAATATTAATCTTAGCGGTTATGAAGCTGCAAGGAGAGCGCTTAACCTAGATACGGCAGTGGCTAAAACTGGGCCGGGCAAATGTAAACCATTTTTTTTTTTACAGGAAATGTCATTTTTCTTTAGCAAAACTACTCTCAGACAAGCTGAGGTAGGGTAGGTAAGCTTTCCTCGCTCCATTCCATCTTTTGCAGCGCGCTCCGTGAATTATAATAGATGGGTCCCTTGTTCTTGGGTCCAGTCTGCGTCTCTCTCCGCATCCTGGGCCTTTCAGTGAAACGGGAGAGCATCCTTCTTCCCCCGACTATGCTCATCGCTTCTCAGCTGGTTTCGTCCTCGCTTTAGTCGCGCTGGTTAATACTTTATTACAGAAACTCTACCCGATTCCCGCAGCAGTAATCCAGTCCGTGTTTGTAGCAAGTGGCAAAGCTGGGGATAATGATAACTTGTGCGTGCGCGAGCGTGAGGGAGCGCGGCTGACTTTAGTCCGGTTTCCATGTCAACGATTCAGTCCATATTTGCCATCGCACAGTTGGCAGGGCCTTTTATTTATTTTTTTTTTTCCTTTTCTTTTCTTTTTTTTGGGGGGGGGGGAGCACCGGGGGTGTGTGTGGGGGGGGGGGTGGGTGGGAAACGCTACTCCTGTTTCTAGTACTCTAATCTAGACCAGGTTTCCTAAACTGCCTTAGCAGTTGGGTTAAACGGCATGGCCACCTTCCTGAAGGAGACTTCCACTCAGGAGGAGCCAGCCTAGCGGTGGTGGCCTGCAGTGCCATGTGAGAGCGGCGAGCGAGCGGGGGTCCCCAGCCTATCTGAGCCGGCAGGGGCTGAGCCTGCTGCGGAGGAAAGCGCGCTCGGCGTTTAGGGAGACGGAGGGGGAGAGGAGGACCGCTGCGGTGCGACTTAGCGGGGACCGCGCGGGCTGAGGAATGAGCGTCGATGCGCTGCCATGAAAAGTCGCGGCGGGTCCCGCGGAGCTGGAAAGATGGGTTGTTACCAGATGGGATGGTACAACCGGCGGGAGGATTTTCAGCTCTTAGGTGGAAATGTTGTTAAAGAGCTCTACTGTCATCTGCTTCCCAAACCCCATAGTTGGAATTTCATCGAATGCCTTAGTGTTTAGTAAAGTGCCAGGGCCTCATTGATGAGGCATATTCCAAAATCTGCTTCAGCTTTCACAAACATTTGGTAAAGTGAGTGTCTCCTTATCGCGTGGGCGGCTGGGGAATCCAGTCTGCTTTTCACATTACAGTCAACACCAGGTTTCATCGTCTGCCATGGTGCTCTTTGGAGAAGATTCCAAAAGCCTGACACCCGTAGAGAGGTTGCGAGTGTGCAGTCTTTATCTGGATGCACCTGAGCCGCAACCTCAGCTCCGGAATTGCAGTCGTTGAACTTTTGGTGGTGCTCGGTTGGGTGGCGGGGCTCGGTCTCCTGAAGTAGACTGTAGCTTTGGAGCTGAGGAGATGGTTGCCCAAGGTGGTTCTGGGATGAAATGGCAGAATTCTCTCCGGTTGGTTGGGTCCTTTTTAAGTTTAGCGTAAGTGAAACAGCTGAAGAAGAGTATTTTGGCGCTGTGGTGCACTATAGCCCACCACAGACATTAGTAAAGCCGCAGGGCCTCACGTGTGAGAGCCGGGCCTGATGTCTCGAAGGAGTTTTTCCCTCTGCTTCTTTGTCTTTCTAGAACCCAGGGTTTGAGCAAAGAACAGAGGCTCCCCTGAAGACAGCATGTAGGTCGACTTTTTTGTTCTAGCACGTTCCACAGTTTTCAGACTCTCGAAGAAGAGCATCTTGGCAGTTTTGCTGCTCCGTGGTCCACGTAGATACCGGTAAAGCCACAGAGCCTCCGGTGTGAGAGTCTGGCACCACACCAGGGCTCCGGCCTTCATGAAGGCCTCCGAGTACAGTCACGATACCCATCGCATTGGTTATTACCCCTTTCTTTCTAGTAGTTTATTTATTTACAGCTGTGGAGAAGGACGGACTGACCAATTTGCCGAGGTTAGATCTGCTCCGCGTTGCAGAGTCAACTGTAAAGACTTTAGAACGGCGAAGCTGCCTTTGTTCGGGAGCCTGCGGGGCAGTTTATTGCTCTAGAATATATTTAAAATTTTGCTATTTATTGCCCCGTCCTGCCTCCCTTCCCACTTTCCAGCTTTGGAATAAACCCCTTTGTTCCGCCACCTGCATTCTAGATGATAAATATTTTATATTATGAGTTTTATAATGAGTGTGAGGGTAAAGTTGACAGCAGTAGACACCGAAATCCTCGGCTCATCCATAACGGGCACGCGGCGCTGGCCGTGATTCAGTCCTTCTACGCGTTGCCTCGCCTCATGCTCTGGACTCCAGTTCCCCCACTGTCATTGGCGGTGTTAAAATGGGATTTCTCGTGGGGCGTCCCACTGATGGTCAGAGGTGGGCTGAGCCCTGTGCTTTGTTTGCTGTACGGCAGGTAATCGGGGTTACTTCTGCCCCAGTTTTTTGTTTCAAGGTGATGTTCTAAAATGGCAGCCTCAGACCTCAGAAGTGTCTTTTGCACTGAAAACCCATCGTTTTTGGCCGTTTTCTCTCTCCTTAATGTTGTATTTACCAAAATGTCCCTTTTCCAAATATTCCAGAGGAGGTCCCGCTACGCAGGACCCGGATCTAAGCCGTACCATGACTGCCATTTTTATGAGGCAACTGTGTCCTAATTTCTGAGATCATCCGAATAACTCATCTTTTTGTATCTCCCACACTCTGCCGCAGACCCGAACCGTAGGACGTACCACCCGTGGCTCCAGAACCTGCTGGCACAGGACGGGCCGCGTCCGGGACGGAGATCCAGGTATGTTTCTCTCCTCCCTCTTCCTGCTCTGGGAAAGGCCGCGGGGACGGAGGAGGTGGGAATGTGGGTCTGAAACGGTTGCGGAAGAGCACGGGCCTAATTCTCCGTTCACCTCTTGACAGTCGGGGAGCTTCAGCGCGGCGTTTACCCTTTGCCATCGCCGGAGCGTCCTGTCCCATCCCCGTTGCTCAACTGTGTTGTGTCTAAACACAGTTCAGGTGGTTTTTTTGGTTCTCCCCGAGGGAATTCCCGCTCCCGCGCCCGCTGCCCTCGCCTTGGCCGGAGCGGGAACCCGATTTTTTTTTTTTTCTTTTTTTTTTTTTTTTTTTTTTTTCCTTGGATGCTCCGTGCCGTGCCGTGCCAGTCCTGGCGTGCCGCCAGCGCCCGTTCCCGAGGGACCCAACCCGGCGCGGAGAGGAAATGACAACCGCTCCGAGTTCGCCAAGGCCAATTCAAAAATGGAATTTCTAGGGACAAAGAAGAAACGCTGCGTTAATCCACCAGCCCAAAACCCAAAACCGCTGGCCGCCCAGGTTCCCCTGCCTGCTTCCCACTCTCCCGGCGGACTCCGGCTGCAGGACGTCCGTCGGGAAGCGCCCCGGCACGGTAAGAGAGGCCGCTGCCCCCCCCCTCCCCCCCATCTTTACCGTCCCACCGTTCCCCCCGCCGCCCCCCCACCTCCCCCGCCGCCGTTCCCCCCTGCGTCCCAGCCCCGCGCCCCGCCGATCCGCTGCGGGTTTTGCGTGCGCCGCCAGCGGCCGGGGCCGGCCCCGCTCCTCCTTTGTGACGGGGGGGGGGGGGGAGGGGGGGGGCGGAGGAGTGGAGGGGGGGGGGGGGGGAAGAGGAGGAGGAGGCTCCGGCTCCCGTCCGGGCCGCGCTGCGTTCCGCTCCGGGTTTGGCAGGCGGCCGCGGCGCTGGGTAAAATGGCAGTGCTGAGCCTCGTGTCGGAGTGAGCCCCACTCGGCGGAGCAGAGTCGGGAGCTGCCGCTCGGTTCGCCCAACCCGGCCCCGCCGCCACCGCCGCCGCTCGGCCCGGCTACGGGGGACGGCGTCCGCCCGCCGTGTTCCCCCCCCCCTTTCCCCCCCCCCTTCCCTCCTACTCCCGCACCGGGAGCCCCGTCCCGGGTCCCCCCCCCCCCTCCTCCTCCTTCCCCCCACTCCCTCCTCCTCCCCCTTTCTCCGCCGGCTGCAACCGAGGAGGTACAGCGGGGCCAGGCCCCGGGAAGCCCAGCCCAGCGGAGCCCTCCCCGCCTCGCCAAGCAGGCCGGGGGGGAATGAGCCCCCGCTGCCCTGAAGAGCCCGCCGCCGCCTGAGCGGGGAGCAGCAGAGCAGCGAGGCCTCACGCCGGCCGGCCAGGCAGGGAGCAGCTCGGGGGGGGGGGGGGGGAAGCCGGTCCGGGGGGGGGGTGGCTGGGTGGGGAGGGGGGGGTGGGGGGGGATCATGGCTGCTCAGGTCGCCCCCGCCGCCGCCAGCAGCCTGGGCGCCCCGGCTCCATCCGAGCTGAAGAAAGCGGAGGCGCAGCAGCGGGATTGTCCCCCGGAGGAGGCGGGGGGTGAGGCGGCGGCGGCGGAGCGCGGCGGCGGCGGCGAGAAGCAGGCGGAGAGCGAGGGCCCCACGGGGAAGGAGCTGCAGGACGGGGCCGAGAGCAACGGAGGGGGCGCAGGGGCCGAGTCCGACCTGAAGAGCTCGAACGGGAACCCGGGCCCCAGGCCCGCCGCTGCCGCCGCCACCCTGAACAATAACCTCCCGGAGCCGCCCGGTGGCGGCGGCGGCGGCGGCAGCAGCGACGGGGTGGGGGCGCCGCAGCAGCAGCAGCAGCCGCCGCCGCAGCAGCCTCCCCCTTCCCACCCGGCCGCCTTGCCCCCGCCAGCCTACGGCTTCGGGCAGCCCTACGGCCGGGGAGCCCAGGCTGCTGCCGCCGCCGCCGCTGCGGCCGCCGCCGCCGCTGCCTTCCACCAACATGGCGGACAACAAAGCCCTGGCATGGCAGCGCTGCAGAGCGGGGGCCTGGAGCAGTCCTACCCGGGGCCGGCGGGAGCCCCCGCGGGGCCGCCCCCTCCCCAGAACTCGCACGGCGGTGCCGAACACGGCTTCCCCAACCACCAGTACAACTCTTACTACGCGGCCGGCGCCGGTCGCAGCGCCGGTTCCTACCCGCCTCCCCCCCAGGCCTACGCCCTGAGCTCCCCCCGGGGCAGCGCGCAGGGCTCCGCTCCGCCGGCCGCCGGCGCCAAGTCTCCCGCCGCCGCCGCCTTCCAGCAGCAGCGCTTCGGGGTCATGGGGCCCTCGGCCGCCGGCGGCGCAGGAGGAGGAGGGGGCGCCACCCCGCAGCCCACGGCCACCCCCACCCTCAACCAGCTCCTCACCTCCCCCAGCTCCGCCCGCGGCTACCAGGGGTACCCCGGGGGCGACTATAGCGGCGGGCCGCAGGACGGGGGAGCAGCCGCAGCCGCCGCCGCCAAGGGCCCGGCCGCAGCGGAGATGGTCTCGCAGTACGGCGGGGGCAACAGCCAGGGCTGGGCCGCGGCGGCCGGCGGGGCCCCGCCGAGGAGCCACCATGCGCCCATGAGCCCCGGGAGCAGCGGCGGCGGGGGACAGTCCCTCGGCAGGAGCCAGCAGGTAACGGCGGGGCCGCGTGGGGCGGGGGGGAAGGGGGAACGGGGCACACACGGGACCGGGAACCGGGGGGACGGGGAGGGGGGGGGGGGGGGGGACGGGACACGGACACGGGACGGACGAGGGTCGAGGGGTGGGGGGGCCGGCGCCTCTCCCGCGGGTTTCCCCCGCCGGGCCGGCGCTGCCGGGGAGCTGCCATTGTCTGTGCCTGCTCGCTCGCTCTAAAATGGCTGCCTCGCCGCCTTCCCTTCCTCCCTCCCTCCACAGCCTTTGTGCGAGGCGACCGGCGAAGGGCCGCCGTCCCGGGGAGGGAGAAGGGTTGGGGTGTGTGTGTGGGGTGGTGGTGGTGGTGGGGAGGGCTCCGGCGGGGGGTGGCGGGTCGGCCGCCCCCGGCGGAGGGCGGTGAGGGGCAGGGGGAGGCCGGGCGCGGCGGGCCGGGGGCTGCGGGCGGGCCTGGGCCAACGCGTGGCCCCGGGAAGGGCCGCCGCCATCCATCCCCCCCCCCTCTTCCCGGGTGTGTGTGTGGGGTGTGGGGGTCCCGCACCCCTCAGCGGGGCCCGGTGGGGTCCGGCCGGGGCGGGGGTGGCTCGGCCGGGCCGGTGGGGGCCATTTTCCCCCCTGGGAGCGGCGGGTCGGGGCCTGCGGCGGGGAGTCGGCGGGGAAGAGGCGGGCGATGGGAGCAGCGAGTGCGGATCGCTTTGGTTTGGGATTTGAATTATGGAGGTAAAATCCTTCTGTCAAAGCCAGGAGACAGTTGGTCTTAGGTTGACATCCTATCTGTGATCTGATTGGCTCCCCATCTCCTGCTCTTGGCCATTTATAATTGCCTCTGATGTAATGGTACAACAATCCTGATGAGCTCATAAACTTTTACACTCGCTTTTCTTTTTTTTTTTCCTTTTTTTTTTTTTTTTTTGTTTTGTTTTAACCCTGCCAGCCCTGCACCCACTGCCCCACTTTCCTCCTCAGGGGTGTATGGGGGTGTCCCCCGTGTCACGAGAGCCAGCGGTGACCTTGGGGCGGTGGGGTGGCAGCACGGCACCCCCCTGTCCTCCTCCCTCCCGGGGGGGGGGGGGGGGGGAGTGTTGATGGGGAGCGGAGCCCCCAGACAGCCTGTGCTGGTCACATTGTGCCTGGAACAAAAGGGGAGGCGATGGCATTTTTTGTTTTGGGTTGGGTTTTTTTTTTTTTTTTTTTTTTTTTTTTTCTTTGTACCTTGGGTTTTATTTTGCTGGGTGAGGTTTTATGCAGCCTGGAAATAGCGCCTGTGTTGTGGGAACAGTGGCGGGGGCCGTGGGGGCACAATGGGTTTGCTGTTTGTTTTGGTTATGTGACTTTCCCGTTGGGATAAATGATGTCTTTGATGGATCTGAGGATGCGTTTGTTCCTGGCTAATTTTGGCCCTTTTCAAAACTGGGGCTGTTTGGATTCTTTATTAGACAGAGAAAGTGGGGGGGTGTCTGGGGTGTGTTACAGCCTGAAGAAGGCGGGGGGGAAAAACACCCTAAACATCAAAACAATCAAACCCAAACTTGTGGCTGAAGCACCAAAAATGGTCATTTATCAATTTATGTTCAGTAGAGCTTTAATGTAGGACAGGCCTGAGCCTCTGGGTCTGTGTCTTAGGGCACATTTTGACTTACTTGGAGTAAACGCTGCGGTGTCCCCTTCCCCCCGTCGGTAAAGGGGCTTATTGCAGATCTTCAGGTGCTGCTGGTGGCCAGGACCAACAGTGTCCCCACTCTTTGCTTTTTGGAAGAGCACAAACAGGGAAAACGAGCCTGAGAATTCTGTTTATTGTTGTACGTGTAGAATTAGCTGTTTGCTGGAAATAGGAATGGCCAGAAAACGCACCGAGGGGAGAGCAGTGCAGCGTGTACCCATCAGACATTTTAAGTACAGGGACAAGAGGTGCTGGTCTCTAATATTTGGGAACCTTGATTAAAACCGGGTTACTTTCTGCGTTTAGACACGCACCTCCAAGGCCTGTCGCAGCCTTGAGCGGGACAGACGGACTTCCCTTTTCCTCCTGTGTACTTTGCTCTAACTTCAGGCCCTGGGCCGGAGACATTTGATACGGCGCAGTGTGACGTGCAGCCTCCAGAGTTTCCCTTCTTGCTCACAAATTCTCTTGTGTCGATCTGAAAACGGCTTAAGTTTTTGTTCCTTGATTACCGAAGGCGATGTCTGCTTCGGCATCTTGAATTACTTAATTGTCTTTTCTGTCAGATTGAAGTAGTGCTCTCTAAGAGAGTGGATCTTAATCTCTGCCGTGGTCATCAAACTGCCCAACAGTTAACTGGTAGCGAGTATGGGATCCTCGGGGAAGATTTCAGCTCCTCAGGAATACAGTCATGTGTACCTGCAGTGCATTTGGACAAATGTCGCAGGCGTGAGGGGGGTTTACTTGTAGGTACTACTTCTATCCTGAAAAATTTCAGTTTGGATAAAATGCGTGCTAAAGCGCCGTGTCAGATTGAACTTTTCAAGTGGGTATTTTACAACAGCGTGTATCTGACAAAAGTGTACTTCTGTTAGCGTTCTGATACCAGTTTGTGAAAGGAGCTAATTTTGTCTTGGAAAATGAATTTAACTTGATTCCAAGAGCTGTTGATATATAGCGTATTAATAATACTGGAGTAACTAGTCCCATCAACTGGAATTATTAATGAATAGTTGTTCTGAGAATTAGCTGAACTTTAGGTAGCACAAATACTGCATATAAAAAGTAAACCAACAACTCCCCCATCCTGAAAACCAAACAGCCCCCCCAAATCTTTTTTTGTGCCAAGAATTACTGGACTCAAACTGACAATTCCTTTCTTTTTTTTTTCTGCTGGAGAAAGTAAAGAACAGACTTAGCTAGTGTGATGAAAAAAGCTTCCACGTGTCATCTGCGCTGCCCACAAGAAATGGTTGATTAATAATAATACTCCGGCCCTAAATTACAGCCTCCTTTCGCTGTGTACTCAGCTAAATTCCCGAGATCGGAAGGATTTAAAGCTCTCTGTCTTTCTTTTGTCTCGTACAGTGATGAACAGAGTGGGTACTTAGCACATAACTTCTGAGAGACTCTGGGAGAGGAGAATGTAATTCATCTGACCAAACACTAGCAAGAGAAGCATCTCTTGGAGAAGATGATGTGGGAAGACCGTGGGGCTCCTCCGCTCGGGAATCCTTGGCGTAGTTAACCTGAGGTTTTGGGGATGGGAAGCAGGATGGTGCAGAAAAAGAGAAGTGCCTTTAATTCTCCACACTTCTTAGGATTTATGAGTGATGCCATAGTTTCATCACATTGCTCGTCAAGAAAGGCAAAGTAATTTCTGGGGTGAAAGTTGTTTGGGTGGAATACTTCCTGTAACGAGACGAGTGTAGTCGCTTGTGCGGAGGTGGATGGACTCCAGCCCTCACGATGCTGTCGCCCGCTGGCCGGTCCCGCAAAGGTGGTGCTGCGAAGGCAGACACGCTCCGTGTCTCTTGGCACTGCGATAGAGCGCTTCGCAATTTCATTTTATTTTATTATTTTTTTTTTTTTTCTGATGACCTTTCTAGCTGGGAAATGTGGAGTAGGATCAAGGGATCAGAACGGCTGTTTTACAGCGTGTGGGATGAGAAATCTGTGGTTTTTCTGTGGGAATGACTTGTAAGAAACCAGGCCAGGGATCTTAGTTTTCAATTTTTCCAGCTCTATCATGTATTTGTTTCCACCCCCCTTCCCCTCAAGAGCATGTAACAGTTCTTAATAATACGCTGACTTTCCCAGTGTCTTGGGACTTAAAGGAAACTGCTTAAGAGAAAGGACTTCCCTCCCTTTAATAGATGGGCATTTCTCATGGTAACACGCTTTCGCTACAGCAAATGACATCCCCTGTAAGGGGAGATGTCTTTGGATCGCATTAAATGTTGACGTGTGGGGTAACCTCCCTGTGGGTGCATGGACATCTCCAGACCTCCATTATAAGTTCAGTGAAGGCAGTTTAAAAATCATATGTTAATAAAAAAATGCTCTTGGGCCTGTTGCCATCCAATAGCTTTTTTTTTTTTTTTTCTGTTGACTTAGATCTCAACTTTAGTAGCAAGTGAGGCATGAAAAATGTTGTTGAAAATATGTTGTTTGGTTTGTTTCTTTTTTTTTAAAAAACTAAATTGGCACCAAATGGTTCTGTGCTGCCAATGAGCTGTGATATCTTGGAAGCGGAAATCGAGACCTGGCTCCTGTTGGCTTGTGTCGCGGGGTATTTCCTTGCCTGAGCATTGTAATGTTAGGAGCCTTTGCATCGCTCCTGAGGTGTAGGATGCGCTAGATCTTTCCAACAAAAAGGAGAGTGGTACGTCTTCTTTTTCTGGGGGAGGGTTCGCCTCCAAATGAGTGATTTTAGAAAAAGTAGGAAAGTCGTGCTAGTTAGGTTTTGTTGTTAGGATCTAGTTCATTCTGGTGTGGACACTGAAGCTTTGGCTGGTTTACCTTTTCGAGTAGTCTGTGCTAGTCTGAAGTAAACTAGGGGTTGCCCGATTCTCTTAAAATCTCTTGTTTCCTGAAATACTGTCTCCCTGATGCTTGGTTTTGAGGGGGCCAGTGTTGCCAGGCGGGATGTGTGTAGGATACAGGACAGAAAACCTCAATTCTGACTCTCAGCTGGAGCTTATTTTCCTTGCCCTTATCACCACCAGTTTACTGGGAAACCTGGGGCAAACCACGGGATTGTTGTGTAGTATTTTTTTCCTCGGAGAAATGGGGTTAGCAAGGCTCCCCTCCCTGGCTTTTACAAAGTATAAATGAAATGCTCTGTCAATTCTTATTTATTATCTGGGCCAGGGGAAGGTTCCTACACATGGTGTGTCTTGTGATTGTGGTGTTGGTTGCAAGACAGAAACGTGATTTCTGTCGGGTTGTAAGTTTGACTTTCGGGCCTTTCTTTTTTTTTGGCTAGAATACTTAACTGGTTTCCTAAAACCGTCTGTCCAGTTTAATTCCTTTTACCTGCTGCAACTTCTGTTTCCTGATGCAACTGCTCAGCAAACAGGCAGAACCTCTTCCCTGTTTTCAAATAATATTAGAAAATGGGGTTGGGGGAAGCATGAGAATTGAATGTTCTGTTGTATAGCTGTGTCTTACTGTTCTCTTAAGCTTGGTGTGGGCTGGGTCTGGTTGGTGTGCGGCGGTACTGTAATCGTGTCTTTATATCCCTTCATCGGTGTTATTGGTTGTTTTTTTTTTTTTTTTCTCTTCCCTTTTGCTGTTCTGTTAAACTGCACTATAAAAAAAAAAAAACAACCAAAAACTTTTTTTTTTTTTCTGTGGTCTTATTTGAGACCACTGGTCAATGAATACTACGTTACATACAGAAGTATTACACGACACCTTATTAAAGGTCTTGCAAGAAGACTGTATTAAAAAAAACAGCAGCTTTCCTTCAGAGAGAAACTAGTGTCTAAAATTAGGCTAAATAGTGCAGCTGTTCATTTTATCTGTTACCTCATATGCGACTTTTCCACCATTTTTCTTCCTACTCTTTTCAAAGGAACACCACCAACTTGGAAATCCAGTTTTTACCCTATGAATCTGTGATCTCAGTAATTAAAATATTAGAGGAGAAAGATGCCCTTTCCAGTTTTTACCCCGTGTGTTTGAAATTCTTTGTCTAGTCGGTTTGATTTCTTTTTTGAATTGCAACTCCTGTGTGATGGATTGCTCTGGGGAAAAGCTCATCAGCATGCCATTGCCCGGTTCCTGCCAAGAATGTTGGAAACTCTCAAGTAGCAGCAGTAGCAAAGCAGAAACCGAAGGCAGGAAAGCGTAATTGAGGGGGGGGAATGAAAAAGATAAGCTTGTCAGTATTTAGCATTGCTGTTACGGTTACTTGCTTTTTCTTCTGGAATGGTCTTTAAAGCACCAGCAAGAATGCAAAAGAATATTTCCCCTTTTGTTCTGGTGGGGAAAAAAATAATAAATGAAACGTTTTTTCCTGGGGAAAAAAATGTTTTTGAGGAGAAGTCCTGCAAAAGTTGTTCTGTCGTGTGCTGATTTCAAGAAGTTCAGCCTTTAATTTATCCGGAGGTTACGCATGTGCTGTGGTAAAACTATACTAGATGTCTGTTAGCCAAAGCCATAAATCTCCAGCTAGCAGTGAATGACAGGTGGGATTGGAGGAAAAAAGCAGTTTTCTTTGGCACGCCGGACCAAAACTGACGTGCGTTTTGTCTGGGTCCTGCTGTCCACCTGTTCCTGGGGGACACAAGAGGAGCCGATGCCTTTTTGTTTTTCGTTCAGTGGCTGGAAAAGCAGAGAAGTTGGTTGCCTAAAGAGAGACCGTGTGTACTTTCTGTGGGCTCAGGAAGACCACGCTGTATTTACAAATCGATCCCAGTAAAATGCCAGTCGTAAATTTAACGTCATCTCTGCTCTATCGAGTGTACGCTTGTCATTCTTAAGGCTGAAATTCTGAGGTTTCAGGCAGGCTTTTGTTTCTCCCTGGTGCGCAGAGGAGGAAGGCAAGGTCTTAAGTTCTTCCAGTGACTGTTTTCCAGTGGAAGCAGCCGGGATGCCGATGTGGGAACTTGCCAAGGTGAGGCACTACGGCTGGGACGGGGCGGAGAGCGGAATATAGGTCTTCCGAGTCTCATCCTGTGCTGGAAGTGTGAGACCATCTTTCCTCCCGAGTGTATGGGTTTCGCTGAATATATTGTTAAGACCCTTTTAATGGAGCTCTGCGCTTAAAGAAGCGGCGCCCGAGCCTGCCCTCGGAGGCTCGTAGAGCGAAAGGAGCAGGGCTGGAACAGGAGGAGCTGCTTCTCTCAGGACTGAGCTCATGTACATATTCTACCAGTTCTTGTAGTGTCTTAATCAGATGATAATGTGTATTAACATATGGATGAGGGAGGGGTTCCCAGTTCTTACTCCTCTTCTGTGCACCTGCACTCCCGGTGTTATAACTCAGCAGTTCAGTCGTGCAACTTGAGCGTTTTTGAGGTTTTTTTGGACTACGTTGAGAAGAGCATTTCCAGGTTCGCCACGGTGTTCTTTCTGGACTATTTCTGAGTTTAAGTGACAGCTCAGTAAGTATTTACGCAGTGTAAGCATGAGCTTTCTGTAGTGAGATGTAAAGGATGCTACATAATGATAGGTAAACTTAACAAAAGCTACTTCAGGGTTTCTCAGCAAATAATTTCTTTTGCTTTATCTATTCAGAGTAAAGTGATAACTGTAGCTAGAATCTAATTTCTAATCACGTTCTCTTTTATTTTTATGGGAGAAAAAAGGGACGGAAGCGGGTAGGAGCAAATAAAGAAGGGGGATTGGTTCATTCTGTAAATACAGTAAAGAAATTTATGGGAGGGTGAGAGGGTGGAGACAGAGAGTGTGTGTGTTAATTCTTATGAAATTCCCATGAAAAATCAGTTTGTGTAAATAAGTCTGAAAATGCTACTGTTCCATTACAGTTATTGGCATTTCATGCGATAACCACCATGTCATTATTTCCTTACGTTAGCTATAGTTATTGAAGCTCTTTCAAAGACAAATTCAATTGCTAATAACTTTTCATTTTCTCCCCCCCCCCCCCCCTTTTTCTTCAACTTGAATACCTTCTCTGTCCCATGGATAATTAATATTGTGCCCAAACTACCTCAAGAAGCTGCAAGATCGGTGTGGAGAGTAGTTTGTAGAGAAGCTGTGGGGGGACCCTGATGTGTCCGGTGTCCCCTCTGCCTGGCGCAGCCCCCCGTGGCGGTGGCCTTGCCCTGTGTTTTGTGGGTGCGTTTGGCTGCGTGGCGAACTGGGGGTGGCGGGGGATGAAGAACAGTCTGGCGGTTCTGGTGGGATGTGATGGTGACACCCTGCACGTGGCTGGGAGGAGGGAGCATTTCGGTGGTCACCGATGTCAGACCGTGGCCTAAGGTAGCTGTGACATTTCATCCTGAGAGATTCTGTCACTCTTCTCAAAGAGAAATTCTTGAAGTTTGGAGGACTCTGGAATTTCCCCCCTGGGGAGAATTACCGAGTTAAACAAGTACTTCCCCCCCCCCCCCCCATCCACCACTCGTGAAATTTCATTCAGGTTTGACTAAGAGAAACCCTGAAAATTACCATTTCCCTTCTGATGTCAGCACCGTTCTGGCACTCTGCCTGTGAATAACAGAACAGGAATGTTTTAAAACCTGCGCTCGGGCCAGAGCCACAGCTACGCCTCCGGATGCCGTGCTGGGAGACCCGCTCTGTCCCAGCTGGGGCTGACATCTGGGCTACGCTCAGACCGCTGTGTAACGCAGCCAGCTCAGACTCTCGACAGTGGGTTTGTACTTTCCGAACAGAATTAGTGTCCAGAGCGGTCGTTTTGGCAGTGTGAAGCACGAGGCACAGAAGAGGGAGGGTACCTGCTCTGAAAATGGCCATTCTGTTTCAGGTTGGCGGCACTGAATTTGATCGTTCTGGTGAGGACAGTGTGCGGTGTAGTCTGTGCTGCCTGCAAAACCTTGCTGTTGGCTCGTTGGCCAGCGTTGTCTTTGTAGGTGACTGTATTTTTCTTGTTGAGCAGAGGTCTGGATCAGATTTAGAAAGGTCGTTTGGCCTCTGTCCTGCTTCAGGGCAGGATCAGCTTCACCTGAGAAGAGGGCAGACAGCGACGAGCGCCGTAGTCTTTTCCTAATGCTTTGCTACCGTTAGCATTAGGAAAAATACTCCCAACTCAAACCATCTTAACTGAGTATCTCTTGTTGCCCTAATCTCTCTAGGTGCGGAGAACAGAGGCAAAAGTGTGTGGTAACCCGCTCTTAAACGCGTGGCTTTCTGCCTGTCCCCTGTTTTCCTCGAGATAAACTTGTGAGTTAAATAGCAAAATGTCTCCCTTTGCTTCCAGATGACTGTGCTCGCTGGGGATGGCGTTGGAGGGATCGGACTGTCCCGCTTTGCCACCTGAACTTCTCCCGGGGTCCTGGAGCTGGCCAGGCTCGCTCTGTACCTCTCTGTATGGGATCCTTCCCGTAGGCTTGTTTGGAGTTTTGTACTTCATAACAGTCTGGTGATGGATTTAAAGTCCAAATGGCTGTAGGACTATGCACCCTGTACGAGGTTAGGAGGAGAATCTGGTATTCATTAACTGTATGTAAATAATTAAACCGGTGCCAGGCTAGAGGTGGTCTTCCCTGGGACATACTCCTTGTGAAATGGTGTGAGGAAAAGTTCTTACCTCTGTGCAGAAGATACATAGAAATGGTGGAAGTGCTGGTGTTAGTTGATTTATTTTAATTTTTTTTTCTTTAAATTAAATATCCCTGACTGTGGACCTAATTAAGGAAAAGGCGTCTCATTCAAGGCCAGTTTACTCAGCCTGATCCCGTGTTCCCAGAAACTGCCTTTTTGTTGAGCTGTGGCTGCATGTGTTGTGTCGGTGGTCTGTGGAGTACTTGAGTCCTGTCCTTCTGGGTGGGGAGAATATATATATATATTTTTTTTTTTAATTTAAAAAACCCACGCTCCAAACTTATTTGCATACTATTGTGTCGGGGGGACGACGATGATGACTTGTGCTAATTGTAGCGCTTTGGATCCTCTGGAAAGGATTCAGGGCAGCTGCCGCATGTAACGAGTTTGAACAGTTATTATTTTGGATAATTGGACAGTATGGTGATAGGAAGCATTCAAAGTATCTCCTAGTCTTTCAGCTTATCGTGATATACCAGCGAGGCTAGTACGAGCAGTTCTCCGCGTCTCTGAGCCTTTCCTTGCCTCCGCGCCCTGCGGATGGGCGCGTGCGAAATTTCCAGAGTAGGTGCTCAAGGCCTCACTCAACATCAAGGTTGATGCTAAAGTACGAGATCGTACTTTCTCTCTGGAATCGGGGTTACATCTGGAACAGTTTTCTTTGGTTTTCCAAAAAAAATCATCTCGCTGGAAATGTCGTTTCTGGCTGCCTGTGGGCGGAATGTGGCTTCCCTGCAACAGGGCACATTAGTGGGGACGGGACTTTGGGGTGACAAGTGTGCAAATCCTGGATGAGGGTTCGTGATGGCAATGGCATAAAAAGCAGGCTTACTCAGCTCGTGCTCTGGAGGAGAAGCGAAATGCCTGGCTGTACTGTCTGCTTGTGGACATGCAGAAGAGGCCCACAGACCTGTCCCAAATTGTCCTACCTGCCCGTACTTTAGAGGTGTTTCTAAAGCGCCATCCGTCTCTTGGCCTTCCTCTTTGGTTCGCAAGGCATGACAGCCTCGCAGAAGCTTGTTTCCACGTTAATTGTGATTGATTACCTTGCAATCTAGGACAAGATTTCCTTTGAAAAGCTATATGCTGATTTGGTGTCAGGAATTAAAATCAGATGAAGTGATTAGTGTTGTGTGAAATATCCCAGAGCAATTGAGCGCTCCTCGGCTTTCAACTGTGTTTTGGCCCTTAACCCTTAACTCCCTTCTCCTTCTCTGGGGCAAGGTACTCAATCTGTTGTCCGCATGCTCAGGCGAATAACTCATTAGGTGTTATTGTATCACGAGATAGTGGTCTTAATTTGCTGCTGAGCTTCAGAGAGTAGATTTACCGGCTTTAATGATGAATGCAGAGTGTGCTGAAAGTGCACTGTGTCAAGGCAACAGCGATTCTCGTACCAAACGGTGAGCGTGTATTAAGGTTAGCTTTAAACCTGATCACTCTGTAAATGGCAATAAACTCTTCGGAGTTGTCGCTGCTGTCAAGGCACAGTCATGTCTCATCTTCCTTTTCTCATATGAGTTGTCTTACGGTTTCTTGTTATACCTGTTCTTGAAACCAGTGAAGACTTTGCAGCGTTGGCTGTTCCTCCTCCCCCCATGGCATTGGCACAGTTATGAATTTTTGTATCTTCTCACCAGCTGCCAGCACAACACTCCTTTTAACTTGCTGAGCAACTCCCCGCGTTGTTCGTTGCACTTTGAAAGAAAGCTGGATTTTTCTGGGCGTAGAGGGAATAAAAGCGCAAGGGCAGAAGTGAGCATGGAGGTTGCGGACCCAGGCTTAAAAAAATCACCGTAACCAAGGGCTGGTGGGCTTTTAATAAAAAAATTAATAATATTTTAAAAAATTATTATAGTATTTAAATTATTATTTCTAAAAATAATATTATTTTAAAAAATTACTATTATTTTTCAAACTTATTACTATTTTTAGATAAGGATGACCTTGTGCCGCTGTGGGGCTGGGATTCACGTTGGGCTTGCCAAGTGTAACGAACCTGAATCACGGCAGCCTTGGCTTGACGAAGGCTCCGGTAGCGTGTCAGGGAGCTGGCTTGGCTGCAGCTCCGAATTTCTTGCCTCCGTAGGTTTTTTTTTTTTTCGTCTCCCCCAACCTCCTCCTCTCTTAGCGAGGCGGGCACCACAGCGGCTCTGCTTTCTGGATGCAAATAGATCATTTGGGTGTAAATACTGGAGATTGGTTGTTGCTTGCTACAGAGTTACCGAGTGCATCCTTGGTAAATGCAGATGGTAACTTGTCATTACTGCGATTTTAAGTATTTTTGGTTCTGTGGAACTGAAGTGGAGTCTTGAAGGCTGAATTTTAAGGCTAAATTAAGAGAAGGCTCAATAAAATCCACAAAAATAGCATTCGAATTTGTCAGCTGCTGCAATGAGAAAGGGAAATAACTTTTCTTTTTCCTATTAACAAAACAAAGCCTTGTTACCTTGAATCGTGTTGGATCCCTCCTACAAAGTACTGCGGGGGGGGGGGGGGGTCAGAAGGGGTGGGCAGGGTTGAAGGTGTACTACGGAGCTTCCGAATGAGGTGACACTGGGGCTAATGCCAGTGCCAGACAAACTGTTTTTCGACCCTGTAACCGAGGTAGGCTTGAGATCACTCTTGAAGTAATTAGCAGATCATTGCCCCAGGGCTCCTGGTTGGGATAAGGGGTGCCTTTGGGCAATTACCGCTCCGTGATGTGCGTTACCCCCTCGTAGAGCAGAGGTGATGTCCACCATACCACCATGGCCACTCATGTCCACCACTGAACTGTGGGGTTTGGATTCGAGGTCTGAGAGGCGAGGGTGACGGAGCACGGAGGTTTGTGCTAACTTAAACTGAGATTGCCTGTCTCTTAGAATCGCAGAATGGTTTAGGTTGGAGGGGACCTTAAAGCTCATCTAGTTCCACCCCCCTGCCCTGGGCAGGGACACCTCCCACCAGCCCAGGTTGCTCCAAGCCCCGTCCAACCCGGCCTTGACCACCTCCAGGGATGGGGCAGCCACAGCTTCTCGGGGCACCCTGCCCCAGGGGCTCACCGCCCTCAACGTAAAAAATGTCTTCCTTCTATCTAGTCTAACTCTCCCCTCTTTCAGTTTAAAACTGTTCCCCCATGTCCTCTTCCACAGATTCATTCCAAAACTCGGATTTCTTGGATTATTTTGATCTTATACATGCTTTTAAATAGATTCAGTTATTCTGAATAAGGGAGAGCCTGTGTAATGCCGAAACGTGGCTTGGAGAAACTGCAGGCCCCGACACGCAGCTCTTATGAACGCAGGCAGCTGCTCTGGACAAGATGGAGCTCTGCGTGCTGGGCTGAGGTAGCCTCCGACAGCTGGACCTCTCTCTTATGGTGAGTGTGGCTGCGTCCTCCTCCATCTTAGTGTTGTGTGTGGTAGGAGAGGTAGGACCGTGGAGACCTGTGGTGTTTCAGAGCCATGACCTGATCTTGAGATGCTTGTCGGGTATGCCCTTGCAAACCTGGCGTGGAAAGAGGTCATGGGAGTTTGCCTGTCCAGTTGAGTCTGTTCAACCACCATTTATTCTGGTGTAAGATGAGACAAATTTGCAAAGTGATGAGATATTCAAATATAGATTGAGCTTTCAGACAGACACGAGTGGGTAGAAACCTGCAATGCTGCATTTTATGGATGAGGAGCTAACAAGAAATTGTTTTTAGAAAGGTAGGAGGCTATGCTGGAGGTGCTTCATCAGCTCTTGAGTGTGTACTGGGACCCATCGGATTTCTGTGCAGAAAAGGCTTTTAGTGAGTTGATAAAACTAACTTTGTTCTGGAAAGTAAACTCCAGTGAGCCTCTCGCATTGGGTCTTCCCTTCAGGCCTAAAGTTTTGGAAAACATCCGCCACATTCAGTAGCGAAAGACATCTGTCCGCGAGATTGGTATTGCCTGTTTGAAAGGAAGCGGGGGTTATGGAGAATTAGCTGGATGACTGAAGTTTGCCACAGGTCGCAGTTGTCTGCGTGTGTTTATGGGGGGTTCTGGAGCCTTTTCAGCTTTTCAGTGGTGCTTAGTGCAAATATTTTGCGTCTTGCTAGCGATCTGGAACAGCTGCTCTTCTACTGATCGAAATTAGATCACTTAAGTAGTGGTGACACTGAGAATAATTCTGCTCCTCCATCCTAGCCCTTCCTCCTCTTGCTTTTTTTATGGCGTGCTCTTGGCCCGGACCCATTTCTGTGGTACAACATGAGCTTGCTTGCTCCTTCCAGTGTGTAAGTAGGCCTGGAACGAAAATGCTGTAATGAGACACTTAACCGTCTTTTTGTTGACTTGCCTCCAGTTCATTAGAGCAGACGTAGGAGGTTGGCTAAACTTAAAGCCTGGTTTAGTATTCAGGAAGGAAGTTTCTTTCCGTCTTAAAAGAAACACCACCTCGTTACAGCTATCGCATGTTCCTTGGGATCGTCTCCCATGGAGCCGAGATGCAGCCTTCTCTACATCTTGGTGTTGCTGAGATTTTGGGAGGAGTCAACAGCGGCACTTTGACAATCTTGGGGCGAGTTGGCTGAATAGTGTGGTTCTAAAGTGAGTTGAAGTCTGAGAGTGCGGGGATAGCTAGTTTACGAATTATTTGGCTAGAAGGAAATTACATTTTCGTGTTTAAATATAAGTTGAAATTCTTGGGGATGTTAGAGATCACACTGCCTGTCTCAATAGCAAACAGTGTGGTTTGACTCTGACTACCTGTGAAATGTCTGAAAATTTCCCTAGTCTCCAGCTGTTGCAAAAGAATCATAATTCTTTGTTAATTTTGACTGCGTTTAATTCAGTAAATAGCGTTTGGCTGAATCTCCTGCCACGTTAAAATAACGATGTAGGTCGCTGTCGGCCCCTGCTTCCACTTCAGGGTCTGTTTGATCAAGGAGGAACCGATTGCCCAGCCAAGTCCTCGGGGGACGATAAGGGACGCTGGGTGGCATCCAGCCTGCCGCTGAGAGCAGAGTGAGCCGTGCCATGGGCAGGCTCAGCCCTCCCGTGCCACTCGGGCATGACATTACAGTGTTCTGAAACAACGTGGATGTTTAGTCACATCATCGTGGCAAAAAGAGAGATGGAGGGGAGAGGGAGATGAATTCCCTGGTTGTTGCCTGATTTTTCGGGTGGGAGGGGATCCCTGGTGCTGTTTCTGCAAGGATGGGCGCTGAGCCTGCAGAAGGAGTGGTGTCCACGAGGAACCCACCAATGTGTTGCTTGTCCATCTCGTGAGGATGATGGTACTGCGTGAACGCGGCCATGGGGAAGGTTGGGCCCGTCCTCCCACTGCTGACTTGGCTTAAAAGCAAAGAAGAGTTTCCCCCTCTCCCAGGTCAGCCCACCTCAGTGTTTACAGTGCAAATCTTTCTTTGGCTCCTTTCATACTAAAGCTTTTCCCAAGTCCAGAAAAACATCCTGTTAATGTGAGTGCGCGCCCACCTTCGAGGTTGTCCTGACAATTGCAGAAAACCAGTTGTGTGTCTGCTTTAGATGTGATAGTGGTTGAAATATCACATCAGGGGTCCTGAGAGATACCTAAATAATGTGGTGTGATAAGCAGCGTGACCGTGTGTCAGAGAGAGGGAGACTGACTGAAGGCAGGAACTCAAATCCAGAGCCTCGATAAGCTGGATTTGTTGAATTTGTTAAGGAGGGCTTAATGTCAGGCTGGGAAGGAAAGATGAGATCAACAAACGCACTTTGTGTAAAACACAGGCAGGCTTGGCACCTTCCTGCCCTCCACCTTCAAAAAAAGAAAAAGAAAAACCCCAGAACCATGCTTGGTTTTGGACAGGAACGTTGCACCCCTGTCGGGTTATTTCCCGGGAGGGTTTGAGGTGGGGCTCTCATTTCACTTCCCCACCAGATCACCTTCTTCTGATCGACTTCTTTCAGGAATAAAACGTTCTGTAATGATACATCCTGTAAGCAAAACTCTGGTCAGTTTTAATCAATTTGAAGAGTATTAGTAAGAGTGGTGCTTAGGAAAGTCCTCTGAGATGTGTGGACTGGCCTCTTGCTGAGAAATGTTAATAGGGTAATTACTGAATTGTATTTAGCCAGGAAGATATAGTTCACAGTATAGCTGCTTGGAGAAAACTTACTCATCTTTTTTCCACTGGTAAGATTTAGTATCCTGGATTCACAGAAAATCTCCCCAAAGGAACTGGTGTAATAAATATATAATCAAGGAAAGGAGCAACATTTAACAGGGGTGATTTTAAGTTTACAGGAGCTCCAAATGACTCTTGGTTAGAAGCAGGTGAAGGCGGTAATTTAGAAAATGTCCCGTTTTCCTTTTGTGTGTAGCATTAGCTTATTCGAGGTCTGTGTGTTAGCAGGAGATTAGAGGAAGAGAAAGTGTCTTCGGTCAAACTCTGACCTACTGGAAAAAGTCAGGAGAAAAACCAGGCTCCCTCTACTTGCAGAACCGAAACTGTTGAGCAGAGGTCAGTTATCTGAACACTTCGGCAACAATAATTTAATCTGCATTGGCTGTCGATAATGAGATGATAATGATATGTCGCCTCTGGGTTATGTATTAAAATCTAAGTTAGATTCTAGGATTTGTGGGGGTGAAATGGGGAGTTTTATTTTTTTCCTGTAGCTTACATAAAAATCAATTTGTCCTGCAAGTTTCCAAAGGGTGAGTGTTTGCAACCCTGAAACCAAGCCTGTACTATATTCCAGAAGTTAGGTGTCGGTGCCCCAAGCTTTGATGGCGTGAGACACAGCAACCCAGCCTGCTTCATTACTGGGGTGGTGTTCCCCGAGGTGATGGGGGCTGCCCCGGAGGGTGGGCAAGGAAAGCGAGTGATGGGTGCTGAGCAGTGCTGGCGCAGGCTTGGCGTGTTGTCCTGCTGTCCTGCTACACCGAGGGACTGAAGGAAGTTGGTGGATTTCTCAAGTTTAAGGGGGGGGGGAGAAAAAAAAAGGGGAAGTGCACATTTCTATGATGATGTTCTCAGTAAAACACACTTGTCGTTTAAACTGTCCTGGTGAGACACTTGATACGCTTCAGTGTCGTATTTACCACGGGGCTTTCTAGGTGTTTTGTCTTTTAGGGGCATCTTCATCTACTACAGAGGAACATTTTTTTTTTTTTTTTTAATTGTAATTTTAACTTCCTCTCAGCCTTTTCTCTCTCCCTTTAAGAGCAGACCACCATAGGAACAGAGGCAACGAAGTATGGCCCGGTGCGCTGGCCCTTCAGAAGGCTATAAAAGGCAGCGAGTTCAGGCTGGGATATTGACCTTAGTACAGCCAGTGGCACCTTAAATAGATCAGATGAAAATGTTCCTCACTGGAAGATGAAGTGTGTTTGCTCGCGAATGAGGACAGTTGTTAGTTTGTGCTTGTTTCTCAGTTTGAACTCTCTCTAGATGGGTTACGGAGGAATTGGAGTCACTTGTGTGTGGAGTTTCGTGAGACAGGGACAGGCATAGAAGTGTCTGAAGTGCAAACTCGAGGATGTTGAATGTACTGGATGTGGAATGTACTGGAAATGGCAAAGGTCAGTGCAGCCTCTCCACTTTGATTAGGGCTGCTTTTCTGAAACATTAATGCTCAGTTGATAAAGCCTCTTGGCAGCCTTGTGATCAAGACAAAATATTTTTCCTGCGTGATTCTCCATTTGCCATGACTGTCCCGTGGAGGTTCCCCTGCCTGCCTTGGCATGGTTGGTGTTTCTCAACGGGGTGGAAGGTACTGGAAAACGGGCAGGGAAAGCTGCTGATTTTGAACCCAGGTCTTTTTTTTTGTGAGCTGCTGTAGATGTTACTGGCTTGTTAAGCTGATGCTGCTGTCGCTGATTTTCTGCTTCATACAGCTTGTTGACTTTGATGGAAATGGCATGGAAAGGTTGGGGGAGCATGGGTGGCTTTATTCTCTTGCCTGGTTTCAATGATTAAATCCAATATGACCATGATCCCAGTTGACTAATTCCTAGGGAAAATGACTCCCCTTTCCCAGCATTGTCCATCACTAATATAATTTTTATAGCCAATCTGCTTTGTAACTTCACTGGCTGCAGAGACTGCTTGCCTTTGCCTTTGGGTAACGAGGGGTTGGGGACACAAGGAAGGAGCATGCTCCTCTATCAAGACCTAGTTTCTTCACTTCAGTAAGATCCCATCCGGATTCGGCCTCGGGGAGGTGAGCGGTTTGTTCTGTGAGCCTGTGCGACGGTGTTAACCAGCGTTGGTGCCGGTCGGCGGCATCTCGGCATCGCCACTTCCAGACCTCCGGGGTTCGGTGGTGTCCCCGTCCTCCGACCGGCGTGACGATGGTAGGGCAGGCAGCTGCGGCTGAATTCGCGGGGCCCGGCCGGGTTTGTCTTTGTACCGGCGCTCAGCAGCCAAACAATAGTTTGTGCTCGCGGGGCCATGTGGCGAGTCACGTGCGTGGTGCTGTTTCTGCCGGGGTCCTTGCCCATCTGTTCTCGGCTCTTTCTGGGTTATCAGGCGCGGGTCCAAGTCCTCGCAGGCAGCCAGCTCCGTGGCCAGAGATTACGAGCACTAACCTTCCTGGCAGGAGCGGTGTGGCTTTGCTTTTATGCAGATTAGCCATGTGCTTCTCACTTGAAGGCGTTTCCACAGGAAAAGACGTTTCCTGTGTTTGGTTCTCGGTGGGCGGCTCCGGCACGTTGTACCGGCCCAGGCCGTGCGTGGCGAGCGGGCTCGGGAGAGGGATTACGACGTGCTGCCCCCCCTTCCCCTTCCACCTCCACTGCTACGTCACCACAACACAACCACACGCGCGCTCGTACTGTTGGTGTCATTCATTCAGTGCCAAGATTGCTTTAAAAAATTCCCTTGGCCCCAGTTCAAACAGGAGTACAGCTGGGATGTGTTAGATTTTAGGCAGTCTGCCCTCAATTTGAGATGAGTTATAAATAGCAGTGCCGACTTCCTTAACTACCACTCTCCGAGGTAAAATGCAGGTTAATTACTGTGGGAATCAATTAGGGCTTCTCTCGGTTAAACAGCCAGTAATGCTTTTTATTATTTTTTATCACAAAAAACGGACAACAAATCTGGTCAGGAAAAGATTTCAAACGCAAGGTGAGAGCTTAGGGCTTTTTTTATTATTTTTTTGGCCTTTCTGGTTTTTTGAGGGCAGCTGAGGAAACCAGTTGTGGCCAATCCCCACGTTTGCCAATAATGGAACGACGCTGATTTGAAACTGGAGAATTCAGTAAATGACTCTCCTTTTCTTCCTCTGCTGTAGTAAAATACAAATATGTAATAAGGTAATCGGGAAAGTCGGAATTACATTTTTTTCTATACAGCTGTGGAGGGTTTGGCTCTTGCTTCTGAAGTGGGATTTGCCTCTTCCCGTTACTTGTTTTCCTGCTGGGACTGTTAAGCAAGTCCCCTCCAATTTAACCAAACTGTTCCTCCAAGAGGCCAAATTTCTCTTCTACCGGACAAAATCTGAAAAGAACTGTTTGTGGAATCCGCTCGTCTGCTTAGAAGCTTTTATTTAATTTTTTTTTTTTTTATCAAGTTCAGCGTAGTTGAAAAATAGCTGTTTTTTCACAGTGCCATTTCATTTTAGGGGTCTGACATCCTTTGCATTACACATACTGATTTGGAGAGCTTTTGAACTCAGCAATTTAAGCTCACTTTGGGCTTGCTGTTAGAAGCTCTTAGTTTAGAAATATCTTAAATTTCCTCGAAAGCTCAGCGGTTTCTCTGGAGCACTGGCTTACCGTCGCTTTCGTTACGCACCTTGCCGCCCAACTTTGCTTTTGAAAGTTTTGACTGGTGACAGGAGTACGTTTTGCTGAGATTTGGTACTTAACAGTGTTATAAAACAGCGGAGATAGTGAGATTGAGGGGAGAATAGAAGCAATTTCTATGAATGCAAGGAGGTGTAAGCAGGGGGTCTGGACTTCAGTGATCAAGGAGCAATGCTTTCCCTCAATTATGTCTCTCTGTGGCAGGGCCTTTGCTTTTGAAGTGTAATCACAGTAATCTACTCCTGTGGTTTCCTATTGAAAGGATTTCCCATGTATCAGTCCAGAGAAGAATCTCCAGCCTTTTGCAGTCGGAGTTTGGTATTTCCTTATTTATCCTGAAGTGTTCTTGCAGGCGAACAGGCGTCGCTGCCTCTTGGCTTCCCCATCTCCCGTAACATGGGTGTACAAAGGAGCCGTGCGGCACCTCCGCTCCCCGGCAAAGCCTTCGCACGAGCGCTTGGATCGATCTGCACTTCGCTGCGTTTCAACTTGGGACCGTTCTTTTCTTGAGGCACGCGTAGCTAAATTACCTACAGGGATTGAGATAGCAGATCCAAGTAGACTTCCTGATGGTGGGATCTTTAAGCCAGAGCAACGCAGCTAAGACGCGAGCGGTTTTAGCCCTGTCAGCGAAGGAGGTGTGTGTCTTTTCTGGGAGATTTTGAAGGAAGAAACAATGCGTTGCAGCATTTGAGACGTACGCGGCAGCCCGGGGGAGCGGGAGTTAGCCTCTTGGTTTGCAGCGAGTCAGGAGCGTGTGTATATCCCTTCATTAGAGATTAATTGGCGTTTACATTTATTCTGTTTATAGAATTTTATCTGTAAGGCTGTAATTTAGAGTGGTGCTCTTCATGTTTGTTTTTAGCATCCTCTGTGCGCTAGGGCCTTGTGGAAGAGTGGCAGTTCAAAGCAGCGCCGTTTGGGAGCACGTCGTGTACTCCTACGCTGAGCAATCAAGGTGACGACTTGGTCACATCCTGGAAATATGTTTGGGTTTTGTGTTTTGGTTTTTTTTTTTCTTCTCTCTCTCTCTTTTTTTTTTTTTTTCCCCTCTGTGGCTGTATAAACAGTTCCAAATGTTTCTTGAAGTTTTTTAACAGTCGTCATGCTTCCTGTAGGAGTCATGGAAAAGTGGGTCTTCACCTTGTTTCTGTCCTTCCTGAAGATATGGTTAGCTTTGTGGGTGACCACAGACAAGAAAATCTGTGCAGAGGAGACTGTGTGGCGTGTGCGTATTTTAAAAAAACAATAAAAAAAAAGAAAATCCCTGAACAAGAACGTATTTGAGAAGCTGCCCTTGCTAGCGGGCTGCGAAGGCGAAGTAACAACCAGAAGGAAGCAAGTAACTAATGGAAAAGGTGCTGAAATATTTAGTTGGTGACCCCAAAGTTGATCAGGTAGAAGAAGAAAGGAGGGGTGTTTGGGGTGGTGGTGGAAGAGAGGTTTGACTTGTCAAAAGCTATGGGCTAGGAAGTGCTCCTGGTGGCACTGGTTTTACATACCAAAGAAGATAACGTGAGGAGGGAGTAATCTAGGGTGATACCCACAAGGCAAGGTTGGGGAAGCATTAGGGACAATCCCTTGAAAGATGTAAACACCATTTGCATCCGTTAGGGTGTAGGAAAGCTCCACATGGGCGCTGCCATTCCGGAGGTAAGGCACTGTGGCGCTGAGGATTCGGACTACAGCCATCAAAGCTTTCTTTTTTTTCTTTTTTTCTGGACCCACTGGGTGGACCCTCCTTTTCCGAGTGTGGTACAAAGCCCCATGTGGGTGCCTGGCATGGTCTGCGGGGTCCGGCCCTTCAGGAGCGCAGGGATCCAGGGCTTCTCCAGGCTTCCTCCTCTGTGGTCCTGCAGCCCGTGTCCGTGTTACTCCTCAGCAGTCGCATCTGTGATAACTTGAACATAAAAGACAAAACGTAACTTTTGCAGAACTGTTTTAGTATCAGTATGGGTGAAAACAGAACCATCCAGCCCAACTGAGCATGGCAGGGCATCTGAAATTCTCTTGACAGAGAGACTCGTACTGGTGCCATGCACATGGTCGTCTGTGAACAGCGTTTGCAGAGGTGTCCAGGTCTGAACTGGAGCAGAGGAGGGGACTTGGACCTGGTTCTTCATTGATCTGTGCCATACTGGTGCAAATTTGTCTAAGGGGGCCTGATCTCAGTTGGGTGGGTATTTCCCCCTCACTAGAAATGGGGTGCTTTTCCTGCCGTCTCCATTAAATTCCCTCCCATGGCCCGGCTCCTGCTGCCCCACCAGAGTACCATTAATTCCCTGTTGCGCCCTTCCTTACTCCAGTTTGGCGTGGGCTCGGCGCTGCGTGGCTCGCCTGGCAGGCGAGACGTAGCAGACAGCTGGTCAAACAAATGTTCTCAGGGTCTGCGTGTTGGGACTTCAAGCTGTGCTGGCTGTTGGGGTAGGATTTTCTGAAGTGTAGCATACTGCATGAACTTTTTTTTTTTTTTCCTAGGAGGGTGGATTCTGCAAACATAACTGAAATACTGTTCCGGGCTCCGGGATTCTTTCAGGTTTCCAGCAGGAGCTGGCTTTGTGCGATATTGGCTTGTGCAGACCTGTAGTGCCACTCCTCAAGCACCTGATCTCAGCAAGAGAGGGTGGATCTGTACAAATACCACCCTAGGGCTAGTTGCAGGAAGGAATGGTGTAATAGAGAGTCCATTGTCATGGTGATCTGGTGGAAAACATCTAATTGGTATTAGTTAGGTCATCGGGAGATCAGTGAACAATTCTTATTCAGTCTGAGTGATGGAGGTTAAAGACTGCGCCTGGGATTCATTTAGAGGTCACTATGCCAAAACAATCCTTGCTGTAGTGTGGGAATAGTACTGACTAGGTAGAAAGACTGTGTTTTGAAGTTTATAGCGTTTTCAGGAAATGTGGTTGACCATTCTTGCGTCTTAGCTCCAGGCAGGGGGAGTAGAGATTAGGAAGTCCTAGGAAAGTTGCATTTATTCACTCGTCTCATCGTGTCTGCTCTAAAACTTGGGGACCTGACTTTCAAGGCTGACGTTTTGTTCATGCATCTGAAGAAATTTGATTTGGAAACCTTTATTCTGCAAAAGGCAGCAGACGCAAAGCATGTGCTAGAAAATAAAAATGCAAAAATGGAACTGCAGTCTTGAACGCTGTGAACGTCAGTAGTGCTGCCCATCAATATGGATTAATTGAAATGCGTAAGTGTAAATTAACAGCCTGTAGTGTTTTGGGAGACCTTGTTATATGTGAAAGAAGCAGCGTTTCTTGTGAATATTTAAATTTCAGCCTAAATTTACCTTGTTGTGGAATATCTGGACATTGAACTACTACCTGCTGTGGGGAAAAGCCACTTGCACTGATAATTCATCTTTCCTAATGATCCTTATCCCCTTCTTTCCTGTCCTCTGGTCATGGGAGATATGTCAGCATAAAATGACGACTTCTCATTTGTTTTGTTCTTTGTGGAACATCTGTAGGTTTGAAAGGGCAGCAGGAATCCTGCTGTAATTTGGAACGTAACTGTGGGGTTTAGCACCTGAGAAGAGGCAGATGAGCTGCTTCTCTGCACCAACCTGTGGAAGTTTTCTTGTGGGGTTTTTGGGGAAGTTGTGAACGATTCCTGTATGTAGCTGGATGTACATGGTGTGTCGCAACTTGCTTTGCAGCCTTCCAGCCCGATGGATCAGATGGGGAAGATGAGGCCTCAGCCGTATGGAGGAAACAACCCCTACACACAACAGCAGGGACCTCAAGCGGGGCCACAGCAAGGACATGGCTATCCAGGACAGCCGTATGGGCCACAAACTCCCCAGAGATATCCCATGGGAATGCAAAGCAGGACGCAAAGTACAATGGGCAGCATCTCGTATGCACAGCAGGTAGAGCACCCAAGCTTCTGTAGTCTCTGGTTACAGCAGGGGCAGGCAGGAGAGCAACAGAGTGCTGTCTTCTGCAGGGAGCACCTTCAACCGGGTTGGAATCGGTTGCTTCAGTAAAATGGCATTTCTTTAGGCTACGTGTTGTGCCACACTTGGATCCAGGTGTGATCGATGTACAAGGACCTGTGGAATCCTTGCTTCCAAGAGGCAGCGGCAGAGCAGTGAATCAAACAAGGGAAAAATAAATAGTGAGGGGAGTAGGATATTCTTTCTGCTGTGTTCTGTTAAAGACACGGTTGTTCTTTACAGAAGAAATGACTTCAGGTCAGTTTTGGCTCATTACATGATCCAAGTGGCTCCTGCTGGACTGTTTGCAGGACTCAAAAGGCTGCCCTATTTTTTTTTTCTTTGGAGCAAGCAGCCTTTCCTTTCAATGTTACTTTCATTGCAGGGTGGTCAGATAAGGATCCCCAAAAACTTTATTATGGTGCATATTAAAATTTTGTTACTGCCCAGAATAACGTTATACACAAGTGACTTTTGCTGTTGTCTGGGAGGTTTCCTTATATAGGTAGTGGTGTGTCCACTACATTCCCAGTTAACTGCTCTGCTCAGGTCTCTGAATTTTTTTCCTCTCGAGAATAATCTTACTTTGTGTGTATATATGTAAAGTAACTTCGTAACTGATATAACTCTACCCTTTTCTTCTGCAGATTCCTCCTTACGGACAGCAGGGCCCCAGTGCATACGGGCAGCAAAGCCAGACTCCCTATTACAACCAGCAAAGCCCTCATCCCCAACAGCAGCAGCCTCCGTATTCTCAGCAGCCTCCATCCCAGACCCCTCACTCTCAGCCTTCTTATCAGCAGCAGCAACAGCCCCAGTCTCAACCTCCACAACTTCAGACATCGCAGCCCGCCTATTCCCAGCAGCAGTCCCAGCCGCCCCATCAGCAGTCCCCGACTCCGTATCCTCAGCAGCAGTCCACAGCCCAGCAACACCAACAGAGTCAGCCTCCCTACTCCCAGCAGCAGTCACAGTCGCCCTACCAGCAGCAGCAACAAACTCAGCAGACGGCTTCCGCGGCTCTTTCTCAGCAGTCATCTTCATACCCTCCGTCGCAGCCGCAGCAGCAGCAGTCTGCATACTCCCAGCAACGCTTCCCACCTCCTCAGG
The DNA here is from genome assembly GCF_965231255.1 of Vanellus vanellus. Lineage (NCBI taxonomy): Eukaryota > Metazoa > Chordata > Aves > Charadriiformes > Charadriidae > Vanellus > Vanellus vanellus. The sequence goes on along the minus strand of NC_138927.1, from coordinate 4,287,694 downwards.
TAGGCTGTCTCCTGCTTTCTTTCCTCCTGTAAGTGATATTTTTTTTTTTTTTTTAAGAAACTTAAGCAAATAGTTTTCTTTGTGCGTGAAAGTCAGTTGAACTACACATCAGCACGTTGGCTGGAATGATTATAGTAATAGATGTGCTGCCTTCTCTGTTGGGTCTAGATCTGTATCTCTCAGAGAGAGATGTGGTGGTGGTAACAGGCTGAGCCGCGCTAGCTAATACTGCAGTTTTGAAGGCTAGCGTGGAGTAAATGCTGCTGATTTGGCAATACCAGTCTACAGGATTTCATATGGGGAATGGTTTTCACGCTGTGTTCTGCGGAAGTTCTGCAGGTGGTCTCCAGAGCTACTTGGTTTAGCACAATAGCAGAGCACAGTTTGCAGAGTGACACAGAGATGGTGATGGAAGAGTTTGCTCTTAAATGTAAAACTTGGATTTAGGGAGGAGAAATAAAGCAGCAAATGCATGGAATTGCAGATAAAATCATGAAGCAGATTTTTTTTTTTTTCCCCATAAACTGTATTTATTTCCAGCAAGGCTTAACAGTATTTTAATAGTTCTGTGAAAAGCTAGCTGGGATCTTTCAGCAAAAATGGTAATGCACAGAAGCTGGCTTTCAAAAAGTTGAAGGTTTTAATTGACTTGCCTTGTTTGTGTAGTGAAGTATTTCGAACTATCGTAAGACATTAGAAGAGCAGGTAGTTAAGTGAGCAGTCTCCCAGGACAGTCTTCTTCAGGATCTGTAATAAGGGAAAACCGGAGAATTACTGTTTTGTCATGTTTTAGACTTGTGCTCCCAGCACCCTCCGTAGCAGGCGGGCAGTGTTTGTCCTCCTGCGGAGCAGTGGGCGTGCTGGCTTGAACTCTTTGCTGTCTTATTGCCTGTTTTGGGCAAGTGTCACCGAGGGTACATAATTCTTCTACAATGTGAGAATATACCACAGTGATTCCAACAGAGCCTTTATTTTATTCCCATTTGTGTTTTTTTTTTTTTTTTTTTTTTTTGGTGTTTCTTGATGTTTCAGGAGTTATCTCAAGACTCGTTTGGGTCCCAGGCATCATCTGCTCCCTCAATGGCTTCCAGTAAAGGGCAAGAAGATATGAACTTGAATCTTCAGTCCAGACCTTCTAGCCTACCGGTGAGTGGTGAGCTGATCTAGAAGTGAATGGGGTGAGGGCAATCAGAAGCACAGCAGGATAAATTAGCACTGGTAGTATTCCACATGGAAATGGGAATGATGGAGGCTGCCTGTGCTTTTTACTAAGTCATTAGCTTCTGGCTTCCCACTGGAGATTAAATGTAATTTACAAAAGTAATGGATTTGAGAGTAAAGTTTAACCCTAAATACTCTGGTCTGCTTATTGTAGCTAAAAGAGTTTTTTTTTTTTTTTTTTTGAGCTTTTCGTTTGCAGTGTCTGAAGTACCTGACGGCTGTTAGAGCAGACCCTGACCTTCAGGGGAAGGCGTCTCATTTTGATTTTATTTTCTTGTTCCTTCAGGCCACTGTTGCAGTGGTGGTTAGCAGACGGGCAGCGCGGTTCCCTTTGTGTGTCGTTGGATCCTCATACTGCTGATTTAAGCTTCTTTGGTCCAATCTGACTGAACAGTTGGTGAAAAAGACAAGTTTATTAGTACCTGGAGTGAGGAAGATCAGTCACAGATAGCTTCTTCCTTGACAGATGGAGAATTATATTTTCTTTTGCATTCTAAATCTGCTTGCTGTATGTACAGTAAACAGTTGGGTATGAGGTTAGTGCCTAGTGTTCCAGCAGATTTTGGACCAGAATAGTTTAGCTTTAGGTTAAATAACTTCATCCGGAAAATGGAGAAGGGTTAAAAGTTTAGATTAGTTTGCACAAGTCGGTCTGTGTCTGTGGAGGGAAAGTTTTGAGCTGCTGAGTTCTGATTTTGCTGGTTACTTTCATAGTAACCAGTAGGAAGTGAGTGAGCTTTTATTTTTTTATTTAGCCAGTGGCTCAGTCAGTTTTCTGAGCCGCAGCTGGATTGGTTAGAGGGGAGAGAGCTGGGTACACAGCAAAGTTATTTTTTGCTCTCTGCAACGAGAATGGCTTTGTTGTGAGCCCCTTGAAATAATTCCTTTGGATTGTGGGTACAAATTGTCACCCAAAATACAAAGTGATTCTAGTTCTGACCACCTAATGGGAGTAGTTGTGGGTTGTTTCTTTTTTCTTTCTTATTCCTTTTTTTTTTTTTTTTTTTTTTGCCTTTTGGACCCTGATTACAAAGATTTAATTTGTTCTGAGGCCTGGGGAAAAATCCTTTTAAATAGCATGTTTCTTTCCACTCTGCCTCTCCACAAGTTCTTCCATGTGACCCATCTTCTGGCGAAGAATGTAGGAAAAGTGAAGCCACTGAAGTAATTGAAGAAATTGCTCTAGCTCCGAACGGTGGGAAGTCCTGTTCAGTCGCATTGTTGATCGAGCCTTCCTGAATCCTACCAATCAGCGCCCTCTGACTCAGATTATAGGAATTAGTTGCTCTGCTTAGCAGAAGTGGCTCCTTCTCGGCACCAAGTGGGAGTTTGTTTTATACCTTGTGCTTAAATGTATTTGGCCTCTTTCAAGTTTTCCCTTTTCCCAAGCAGTTTAAGAAAAGAGATCCATCTCTGCTGGAAGAGCGAAGGAACCTTAGAAATGAGGGAATTTGATCGGGTTTAAAAGTTTTAAATGTCCACCAGTTTCCGATGGGGTGCTTTAGAGGTTTGCTGAAGAGAAGTCCAGGCTGCAGAAAATGGGTCTGGCTTTTACAAATGGCTAGCTGTAGAGCTCGCTTCTCTTTTAAACAGGCTTTATGGTCGTCTTTATCACCAAATAATTTGCACTTAAGACACCAAGCAGTCTTTAGCTTACCCAGCCCCGGTGTACTTTTGGGCTTTTTCTTCCTCGGTAAGCAAAAATTAAAAAAAGGAGACCCCCTGCGGAAACTCACCCTTATTTTTGTATGTGTTTCGTAGTTCCTTGTCTTCTTGTTAGGATCTTGTAGGACAAGACCAGCACCCCCATCTGTAAATTGAGAAATGCATTAGACAGTGATGCTGTGGGGTGGTTTAAAGGGAACCTCAGAGGTGTATGGAAGCTTGTTCCAGTGATCAATCTCTTGCACAAAGTTTGGCCTGGGGATGCTTAGAAACGAGAGAGCTCTGTGGAAGGGTGCTATCAATTTCTTTTTATCTTCCTTATATCGCTCAGTCTGTGTTTTAGAAAGTTTTATCCTACTCGGGAGGATTCCTGGATCCCTGTTTTGCCATTATGTATGGCTTACAGAAGCATAGTTAGTTTGTGGGCTTTTAATTTTTTTGTGGAGTTCTGAGCCCTTTTCCAAACCTCAGTGGGTGCTGTGGAATAGCTCGCTGGGTATCTTGGAATCGGGGCAAATCGTGCCATGCATCATCTTTAATTAAACATAGATCAGCTCCAGCAGGAAAAGGAGGTTGCTGCTTTTTAGGCACTTACGAACTGTTAAATTTACATACCCAGTGCGTTTACAGGTCTTTGGCGTTTACACAGTAATATTGTACATCAACATTAATGTTGGAATTTTAAGCAATAAAGGGGGCAATGTTCCTTCGGCTGCTCCTATCACCATTTTGGGAGGTGGTGATCTCCTCAAGGGTAACATTGTCAGGTTGTTCAGCTCTTGTGCTCTCTTGCTGGCTGTGTTAGGATCTGCCTGGGACATGTCACCTTGATCGTTCTGGGTGAGGGTCTTCACGAGATCTTCCCGATCGTGGTTTTTGTGTCACTAACTAAACTTTTTTCTGACGATGTTCCCACATTCAGACATTTAACAGCAGAAGAGTCAAATTACTGATTTCTCTAATGTTTTGTCTGCTCATCTGTAAGAAGCAAAATGTCTGGTCTTCCATTTCTGCTTGCGTTATAGGCTGTTCCAGCTTCAGTATTTCCTGGTTGGTTGTTCCCTTTCTGAAGACTAGACGTGCTGTATTTTGGGGGAGAATGCTGCTGTGAACTTGATCTCATCGATGCCTTTTAAAAAGCAGCGCATCCACGCGAGCGTCCTGGCTGGTGCTCTGTTCCCGTAGCAGGCTAGGTGAACCATTTCTCTGAAGAATTTGCTGCTTCCCTGGGGAGTCTCTGTCAGGATTGCAGCTAAACTAAACTTAGATTGCTATTGTGTATGGGAGAAGCGAAGTGTACTCTTTTGTGTCTGGGTATAACAGAGGAATAGTAATCCTCAGTATAAATCTTTCTCCCGGGAGATTCCCTAGTCTCTTCTCCTTAGCAAAGAATTCTTCCTGGCAACTCGTATCCAGTTTATTCGGTGTCTTTACCTTTTGAGGCTTGGATTCTGAATCTGTAGGAGTCAGATATTTCCAGCTGTTAATTACTTTCTGCTTAGACATGGAAGATGCTGGTAGCGAGTACAGGGGAAGCAAATAGAGTGCTAGGACTTCCATTTGGGTTTGGATTGCAAATCAGTTCTGCTGCAAAGTTCTCTGGAGTTTTAGGTTTGTTAGGAGGAATTTTGTGTCTCGTTGTGAAACATGCAACAGGTTGTTATCTTGCCCCAGCCTCTGTCTTATGGGCTGCCTTGAAGGAGTGGAGGACAAGTTCCTGATGTCTTTGAGATGGATGGGAGCAGAGCATCGAGACAGTGGTGGCCGTGCCAGGCTCTTCATACCTTCCCAACCACAGAAGTTGATAGCTGTGGTGTTAGGACTTTCAGGTCAGCCCCAAAAGCCATTCATGAAGCAAAATTGATTTGATTTGATTTGATTATATACTGGCTGTATTTGCTTTTCATGGGATCTTCTGGAATTTCTCCAGTGAAGCTTTCCCATCTGTGGAAACCAAACTTTAGAGAGAGATGTTGTTTTCAGCAGTGCTTTGGTGGGAAAGGTTCTGCATGGGGTGGGACTTCTGGCTGAGCCAGGAGGACGCATACTGGCAAGGTTTTGAGGGTCCTGAAATAGCAAGGTTGCGTTTTGAGTTTTTGGTGTAGTGGATACATAATGAAGCAAACTGGGGCAGCTTGGACAGAAGGTTCAGAATTCCCACCCCAGAATGTCCTTAGTCTCTTTTGGTCAGCGTACTACGTAGCCTGAAGGAGAAACCTCATCCCTGTTCTGGGCAACTTATTTTCATCTTGATGTGGAGTGGGAATCGTTTTAATCTCAGTTATTTTGCACTGTTGGAAAACTGTTTTGCACGTTCAGCTGTGTTTCACTTTGGTTCATCTCTGACTTCGGGTCTGAAAAGTGTCTTTGTCAATGGCAGAAAGGAATATAACCTACTGAAACCAAATTCTTAATCCACGTTTAATTTCTGAACGTGCATTCTGGTCTTGGGTCTTTGCAGTATGGATTTAGCAAAATTAGGTTTTGTGGGGAAGGGAGAGGAATAAGGCTGCAGAGTTTTGGCTTGCGCAGGAAGAACCCTTCTGTGAATATCCCCAGCGGTTGTGGTGTGTGTGTTTTTTTTTTTGTTTGTTTGATTACCTCTTCCTTTCTTAAGTAGTTTCTGAATTTGGACACTGGAGGTTATCACGGAAGCACCGTTTGGATTTTCCATTCTTATGAAGTGGTCATCTCTGCTTGTACTGTGCAGGTGGTTGGAGTGGAATGAGGTTGAGCTCTGTCAGCTGTGTCCCCTGACCTGGAAATAATCAATGCAACAGGCTGAAATGCAGCAAAAAAACCTGTCTCAGAGCTACTGTGGATGGGGAGGGAGGTACAGCCCAGGAAATGAGCGTTTTCTTAAAAATTTCTTTGAGCTCAAAATTAATCATTTTGGCAATTTTTTTGGGGGGGAGGGGAAAAGAACCTTTTATAGTTGAATTTGCTGGTCACTTCAGGCTCTTTTTTTTTTTTTTTTCTTTTTTGTTTTCCTTATGGGACTTCCTGCTTCTGGTTGGTTTCTCTTTGGCCTTTTGAGCTTGTCTTATTGCTTGCCTTAAGAGAGGGATTAGCGATGTATGCATTTCAAAGCAGGGTAGCAGCCCGCTGGGGTGCCTGGGCATCCCAGTGGATATGCAGATAAACACACCGGCACCCCCAGGCTCGCCCCCGAGGAGCACAATACCTGAAACACTGGTATTAGAGAGATCCGTGCGTTCCAGTTTATGCTGATATGAAGGGTTCTATCCCAAGTTATGGTGATACAAGGAGGTGAAAATGTTTTTTTGTGTTTTATTTCCTGACCCAAGGCTCTTCTGCCTAAGCCTTTCTTGGTGTGTGATTGTGGCTGTCATTTCTCTGTGGTTTCTTAAGAAGGCTGTGCCTTTTTTTTTATTTTTTTTATTTTTTATTTAATTTTGCCAATAGTGGAGAGCACAGAGAGTGGCTCGTAAAGCCACCCTAATCTTCCAGCCACTCCAAGTGACATGTTTCGTGCCTGTGACCTGCTTCTCAGGCTTGCTCCGCTAATTTGTCCATGTGGCAATTTTCTCTCCTCCCTCCCCTTCCTCCGGCTTTGAACTGAGCTAATCCCTCCCGCTGCTTTGGGAGGAAACTCCCCACCCCGCAGAGCATCGCATGGGCCCGATCCGGGCTGCGTGGAGCCCTTCGCCGCCAGTAAAGCGTCCCTTGGGAGACGACGCAGCTTCGCAGGAGCGGGCTGCGCCGCGCTCGATGCCGGGCTGGTTTCCTGTTTCTATTCTGGTCTCGAGCGGCTCAGCTCTGCTTCCTGCCCGCACGCCTCGCACAGATTCCCCGAAACCCCCCAGCCTCTCCTTTTCTTGGGAGCGATTTCGGTAACGGACCCAACTGGAAGAGGAGAGAGCTCTGCGTGGAGGTGGACGGCTCCGACGCGCTCGGGAGAGGATGAGCTCTGGCCGGAGCGACTAGGCGGGACGGTGTTTAATCAGGAAATTGCTGTAGGATGACCAGTTCTGGTCTTGGATGCCGAACAATAGTCTGTGCTCTGTCACACGCATCCCCTGCGCTGCTGCAGCCTGGAAACACAGAGCCGCTCCTTGCGCCATCGCTGCAGAAGCGCAACGCCTCGCCCGGTGACCTCTCCGCCTTGAAAACACCCTTTCAAGAAGTTGTAGGGCAGGGAAATCAGTTTTTCACTTCCTTTTTGCTGCTGACTTGGTGTCATCGGTGTCCCTTTAAATAAATGTGCGGAAGCCTCTTGTCAGTCCGACGTCGGACACACATCTCTCCTCATCCTCTTCCCTTTCCATCCAAACTCAGCCCTGCCAGAGGTCCCGCAGCGTGGCAGGGAAGGGAGAGTCTGCGTCGGCGTGATCTTTGTCTGCTGCGCGGAGTGGTTGCAGGGTTAAAAGAAGGTGTTTAACTTCGGCAGACGGCGCTGCACGCGTTCTAAATGCTGCCACGCCTGAGCTTTCAGTTTACAGGAATCATTTTCCTGTTAATGTCCTTTTGGCGTGCTGGATGGACTTGTCCTGGGGACGTGCACGATCCTAAATGCCGTGGAGAGAACTCTTTCCACCGGAGCACAGCAGGGGCCCAAAGCTCGGCTGCGCTGCTCGGGTGGGCTTGTGCCCACAGCCTTATGGCTACAAGGTTTGCGCTGTGATTTAACACAAATTCTGGTAATCGGAAGAGGAGTTGTGTTACTGGTTTTTATTATCATTTTGAATCGGGTCTTACCTAGGAAAATAGAAACCTTCTATTTAAACAAACGGGAAAAAAAAGTTGGATTTCCTGAAATGACAAGGAGTGACATCTCTAGGAATTGACTGTTCTGGCACCCTGACCCCGAGAGTAGCACCGGGCGTACGTCAGCATCTGGCGTGGGACAGGTTTCCATGGTTATTCTACTTCTCCCCGTGCAGACTCCCCGCTCTGAGCCAGGGCGAGAGAAGAATTTCCTTGATTCTCTCCAAATGCGTCTTCAGTTTCTCTGTCCCGTCCAGATGAGCGGTACCTGTGCGCGGTGTCACAGACAGGTTCTTGATGGGAAGTGGTTTCTCTAGAGATGCCCCAGCTGGCAGTGTAGGGGGGGGGCTCCGCTGTAGCCCCTCATCACTCCATCGCTGCCTCCCCACCGGTACTTTTGGACTTGGGGAAGGGGCTGACAGTTTTCAGCTGTCTCTTCAGCAGCTTTTGCCAGCCAGAGGACCACCAGACTCAACCAGGCTTGCAAATACCTGATGCCTTAGAAATCTTGTTCTCTCCTAAAAACCAACCTTCCTTCTTCTTTTTTAGAAATTGATTCTGTCACTCTTAATTGTTTCAAAGAGGGTAATAACAATGCTAAAAGCTGAGTTGTCTTAAAATCCAGAGTATTGCCTGAACAGGGGCCTTTTTAATTTTTTAATTATTTCAGACTCCTGCCTTTGCTGCCTTTCTTTGCCCACCCGAACTCGTGTGGTTGGCATGGTGGCATAGTCACGTGCTGAGATGACTAAATGCTTTGGAGTCTAAATTGAACACATCGGAGACTGGAAAGCGCCTTCCAGAGGAAGCACTGCTGGGGAATTGGAATATCCTTACGGCTGGCAGTAAGAGGGTAGCTTCCTGCCTCTTACGTGATTTAGCGTTTTTATGTGATCTGGAGTTTGTCTTCAGACTGAAGTAGAATGCTTAAAAACCTCTGGAAGAAAACCAAACGCTCTTTAAATCAAGGGGTTGTGGTCTGTCATCTGAGACCCATACTAGTTTCTCACTTGCGCTTTTCTTCCCTGGTGCCAGATCAGCGTTTCTGATTGATGTGGTGGACTTGTAGGTCTCGCTCCCCCTGCATCCCCGACACCCTCCAAAAAAATCAGTGTTGCTGAGAGCACCCTCAGATCCTTCCAGTATCAGGGGGCCTACAAGAAGGCTGGGGAGGGACTTTTTACAAGGTGTATAGTGATAGGACGAGGGGGAATGACTTCAAAGTGGAAGAGGGCAGATTTAGATTAGGTATTGGGAAGACGTTTTTCACTCTGAGGGCGGTGAGCCCCTGGCACAGGGTGCCCCGAGAAGCTGTGGCTGCCCCATCCCTGGAGGTGTTCAAGGCCGGGTTGGACAGGGCTTGGAGCAACCTGGGCTGGGGGGAGGTGTCCCTGCCCAGGGCAGGGGGTGGCACTGGGTGGTCTTTAAGGTCCCTTCCAACTCTAACCATTCTGTGATTCTGTGCTGCTGCCGTGTTGCTGCTCGTTGTGCCTGGGGTCCTCCATGGGCTCCTCCTCCCTTCCTGCAACTCGTTCTAGGGTCAGTGATGGTGTTGAAGCTGGAGGTCTTATCCTCTCGTGTGGCAACGCTGCTGCTGGGTGGCCGGGCCAACTCCCGCGTTAGCCAAAGTGACGCTACTCTGTCAAGCAAAACTTCAGCATTGACTGCTGCTGCTTGGAATACTTCACGTTGTATCAATGTTCAGCTAAACCTGGGAGTACTTTTTAGAAGCTGAGTGGCTTTCAAAGGGTTAAATGGAAACTCTCTTCTGGAGAGTTTTGCTGCTGCCTTTCCCAGGTTCCTGCAGAAGAGCTGAGCACCCTGTGCTGCCCAGGTGGGAACACTGGCCTTCCACGCGCTGGCTTTTCCCTTCAGCGACATCTTGTTCGGTGCATGAATCATGTTACTCCTTCCATACTTTGCGCTGCAACTACGGCTTTTGAATCTCTCCTTTCCAAAGACGGAGGATGTGAAATTTGTTAGTCTGCTCAGTGTGTGGAGGGGGAGGAAAGCCCTTCCCCCCTCCCCCCGCCTTCCTTTTTTTTTTATTATTTTATTTTATTTGGAGGGGGAAGAGAAGGAGGGGTGGCACAGGGTGGGAGCAGGAGATGTGATTAAAGCTCCTGCCGAGTAGATCTGTGGGAGTGGAGTATCGACCTCTGAAAAATCAATGGCTGCTGCGGTAGCAGCGCTGGCTGTTCTGCAAGGTCTCCCGTTGCAGGAATGTAGTAAAGCCAGCAGCGCTTCCGTCTATCGTCCTCCCTTTTTATTCTGTACCTGCTTGCTGCCAAACGACCAGACTCACCTAGATTTACTGAGGTGGATTAGAACGGCAGCTTATTTTTGCAATCAGAGTAAAATTTCGCGTGCGACACTGAGCCCCTCCTCCCGACTGCCTCCTTTCCAAACGCTCTTTTTCCTGCAGTGCAGCTACAGCCGGCAGCTTCTACCAGTTTGTCTAAAGCCAGCCTGGAAGAATGAGCTTTTCAGCTGCTTTTTTTTGAGCAAGGAAACTGCACGAATCTCTCTTGCATGTTCTAGTCCCCATCTTAGGTTTGTAATTGTCAGCGCTGATGCCTGAGAGGAGCTTAAACTCCCCGTAAGGGAAGGGAACATGGACTCCATCTAGCAGAGGCTGCAGCCGTGGTAGCGTTACCTTCCTGATATTTGTTTTAGTGGGCAGGTGTTTTTCCCTTGAAGTAGTAAAAGTCTAGCGCTTATTTCCTTTACCTAAGGGCTGCTCGGATGAGTAAGTGGCACATAATAGGACTCAAATGTTTTTATGCATGCTTAGTTTTATAACCAGGATCTTGGGTTTTTCTCCAAAATCGCTCGCTGCAGAACCTGAGACCTGCCTACTTTTGAGTTGCTCGCGTGTGGTCCTTGCTCAGATCTGAGGTTGAGCTTCCAGGGACGTATCTGAGGGGCCCAAACCAGTGATTTCATTGAATAATTAAATCCCTTTGTTCCTTCCGATTGCTGATCTTGTCCCATTTTGAAGCGGTGTATAAGAGGAAGAGGTCAGGCTGTGAATATAAACAGCTTTCACGACGCACAGTAGTGTACTGTGCAGCTCATGCTAGTGTGGCAGTGATCTTCCTGCTGGGCACTCACTGTTTCTTATGCCAGGAGAAAGTCATCTGTCCCTGTTAAACGAAAGGCAAACTTTTCAACATCTCAGAGAGTAAGATGTAGGAGCTACGTGGCAGTGGAGGTAAGCTGTGTTTGGTCACGGGGACACCAGCGTGTGTAGCTTAGGCTTTGGTGATGTTTGATTAGCCTTTAGTCATGTTGGGTAGCTTGGGAATGTGGATGAACATGGTTCCCACATGTGTATAAACACAAAATCAATAACAGGTAAACTGGCAGCTTAAAAATACATATTTTTGGTTTCTACCCCACCCCTCCCAAAGTATGACATGGTACAGAGCACACGGGAACGGAGTGTTAACAGGATCTTTCACTTCACTTTAAATTCCAGAAATGTTCTAGATGTGGCAAGAGGTTTTATTGGAGAGACATTCTGCACGCATCCTTCCTCATCCTCCTCCCCCACTTTGTCTCTTGTCCAACCCCTGCGTGCACCAAGAATTATGATCATCTAGAAGCTACTTTTGGTGCTGTAAAGATGGACTCATCTTCTGCACAATAACCGATGGTAGGAGAGCAGAGTGAGGTGAATGGTGGTCTTCTCTGGCGAAGCTTGTATATTTTTGGAATAGGACATGACTTGGAAATCTGCTTTGGCTTTGGAATAGTTCACTTTCTTCTCATGGTGATGGTAGGTCTTCACATTCCCACCCAGGGCATTCAGCGAGCCTGCAGCTGCCTACCGAATTCCAAGAACCGGTGCTCAGTGGTTTTCATGTTTGTGGTGGTACGTGCTGGTGGATTTTGTCAGAATGTTAAAGCACAGCAGTTGACATTGAGGTGGTGGTGATGCAGGGCTTGCAGGAGTGTGGGCCCTTTCCAGTGTGCCTGCGTGGACCAGCTCGGGGACTGAAAAACTCCATTCCAACTCTTTGATTTGTCAGCAAGAAAAAACGTTGGAGACAGTAGATTATGAGTCTCTCTAAATGAAAAGTATCAACTGGACTTCTGCTGTAGCTTGTGTTCCCCAGCCCCAACTTCTGGTTTCTGCTGGAGAAGCAATCTGGAAGAGGTGTAGAGTAAGCAGGAAGGTGGTGGCAGAGCACCCTCCAGACCCTTCCGTCACGTCTGGGCAAGTTTCAGGTCAGCTTTGCAAGGTGTCTCCTTGCACGTGATGTGAATCTGTAAGTCTGGTATAAATGGAGCACGGCGAGGTCTCCAGGTCGCTTTGCGTTACGAGATAGGGTGATTTGTGTAGCATAGGATGCAAGATTTGGTTGTACTGTAGAAGGAGGAACAAGTCTGTCCGTTTCCCCGAAAGCGCGGGGAGATCCTAGCTTGCCAGTCAGCTGTGTAATTTTTGTGATAGAGAGGATTGAGGTATTTTGGGTGTGGAAATAAAGGAGAAGGAAAGGACAAGCCTGTGATTTTTAAGGGTTGATTGTTTTTGAATGAGTGGAAAAGAAAGTGCAGAGAAAATGAAATTGTAATAGAAAGTATTTCAATTAGTCAGAAGCAATGAAGAGGCTTTTTCCCTTTCAGAAAGAATCGGGGAATAAATTTAGCTATTGTTCTCTGGTCTTGCTTGTAAGCATCTTCATGGAAAGAACTGGCCTTACAGAATTTATAAGCTCCACCACGTGTTCGTCTCCAGCTCATAATTTCCTTGAGTGCTATCTAGCGATCTGGCAGTGCCGACAGCCATCGCAGCCTCACCGCGCTCCTGCCCTCTTCCCTCCGACGCTCCATGTGCGCCCGGGCTGGGGCTGGGGCTGGGCAGGGAGGTCCTGGAGGAAGGCTGCAGTCCCCGCCGAGCAGATCAATTTGCTTTCTGGTCAGTCTTCCTGCTCTTCCGGATCGGTGGGATGGGCCAGAGCAGAGCCTTGAATCTCTCCTCCTCCGGGGTTTCGTTACCTTGATCTTAAGCATTTCTTGTTGTTTCATCTTTATGTTTGTTTAACAAATGAGCTCCTATCAGATAGTGAAATGGTGGTTCCTTTTTTCATATAAAAGAAACCTTGCTGTTTCCAGCATAAACTAACCGGCTCCCTTGTGTTGGTCATGCCAGGACTTGCAACCCTTTCCCTGAGATAGATGAACTCCCCTGCCCCCTCCTTTGGGTACCAGATTGTGTGATTTCAGGCATGGTTTTGTTGTGGTGTGAAAAGAAGGTGTTAGCTGCTGAGTCCTTGTTTGTCAGCAGTACTGACAAACCCGTGCTGGCATCGGCGAGGGCTGGGCAACCAATCGCAGCTGGAACAGTTATCGTTTCAGGGTCCCTGTGGGCTTCCGCTATCAGGTCACATCCCAAAATAACACTGGGCAGTATTTCAAGTGAAGAAACTGAGGCTTTGGGGCTGCAGCCAGCCTGGAGTGTGAGATTCTGTGTGAAATAGTTGGAATCCCTCCAGCGTTTTTTGATCTGCATGGCAGATGAGCAATAAAATGCATAAAAAACACATTGGAAACACGTGAGGAAATTCTCCAGACCCTGACGTTTCCCTCAAGTTGGCAGAGTTACTGCTGTCGAGCCTCACCTCCTGCCTCGGCTCGACTGGCTGCGCTCGGGGGAGGAGGGAAGAGGGAAGAGGAGAGCCCTTCTCCGGGTGCTGCCGTGTCTTCCCAGCAATCCTCCTCGTGCTCTGTGGGAGGCAAACACAACCTCATCGGCCCTCTCCTCTTGGGCTCCATCCAGAACCTGCTGACGGCAGCAGGTCTCCATTATTTCAATGAGGTTTTCTTTTTTTTTTTCTTTTTCTGTTTTTTTTTTTTGTGGGTGTTTTTTTGTTGTGTTTTTTTTTTTTTTTTTTTTAAACAGGCTTCTCTGCTATGGCTGTCTGTAGAGAGATTGGGAGATTTCTTTTTCCCCTAGTTTGTGGTGCACTTGAGTAAATGAGATATCAGAGCCGGAGAGTGTCCTTTAGTTAAAAAACAAACAAACAAAAAACAAACAAAACAAACAAACAAACAAAAAACACAACAAAAAACCCAACACTCTGTGCCTTGATGGTCGGCATCTTGAGAAAATAACTTGATAGGTGGAAAACAGCTCCTTAGTGATTAGCCGCTTGCACTTCGGCATTCCGGTCCCCACTTCTCTCCTTCCCATTGCAGGAGTCTCACTTCTGAGAAACTTAGTCCTGCTGAAACATAGTCCTGCTCCGAAAACGTCGCTGTGCTGGCGGCGCATTTCTGCGCTGGGAAATGACTTTATTGTTGGAATTCATAAAACTTAAGAGGAAAGTCACTTTATGAGTTAATTGATTTTTATGGTCCTGTTTCGATTCGGGTCCTAGCATCCGAGAAAGGCTGACATGTAATTCACTTCTTAACTTACTTAAACTGACGATCCTGGGGTCTGATCCGCAGCCTTACCGCTAGAAGGCCCGTGCGTCCTATATGTGAGGTCCGTGATGGTATGCGAGCAATGCAGAGGGGCCCTCGCTCGCATGTCTAAAGCAACCCTGTATTAACCCGCTTAATTAAAACTGAATGTTTTTAAATGACTTGCAGTACTTTAGGTTAAGCTTTGATGCATAAGCAAGGTCTAAGACATCAGCTTTAAAGATTGTTATCTAGTTACTTAGGAGTTAATTTTCAAACAGCTTTTAACATTGCTTCATTTTCTGTCTTGCAGATATTTTCGTGTCTGGCATTACCAACTCATATCCTCTTAGTCTGCCCAGTTCACCTATGAATATTGCTCCTACCGTGTAGCAGACAGGGACCTCGGGTCCTGGAGGCAAACCTTCTCTTCTGCCTCTCGGAGAAGTGTGTCGCTTAACGCTCCTCATAACAGAAGGAAACTTTCACATCTCGCCTTGTGCACTTGCTCTGTATCTGTCCTTTCATGCCAGTATTTTGTCTCAGGTGTATGTTTATTATAACGTTGCGTTTTTTCTCCTTTGAGCCTAAAAATCTCTCATCTAAGTAGCTACAGGCTCTGCCCCTCTGGTCTGAAGGTTTAACTGCTCTGAAACGCCATACCTGCAGAAGCTCGTGGTGGGGGGGATTTTAAGGCTGCAAAGGGTTTTGGCCTCCAGCTTCATTTCAGTGATGATGAAAACAGTGTTTGGATGCATTTGATGATACAGACTAAAAGTATCTTAATGCATTTAAGGGACATACCAGCATTTCCATCCAGTTTTAGGTTGTACTGAATGGATTTCTGGACATTCTGCTTCCTTCATTGACTTAGAGGAGAATCTAGTTGTGTAGCTTGTGCTGGTGGCTGAGTTAGATGCCACGAGTCTCTGGGAGAGAAGTGTTTCACTCCTGATTGATTGTGTTGGTTGATGCTTTTTAATGCAAAACATTGGAAAAACCGTCGCTTTACTCCCACTTCAGGTGGTTTCTGCAGTAGGAATGTGGAGTTTGCCAAAGTTGTCCGGGGAAAAAAACAAGTAGCTGCATAAAGGAGCAGTGCTTTTGATGTTCAGTGAAAATTGCAAGACCTCTTAGACACTATTTTTAGGCTTTTTTCTGCAGTTTTCTAGCTTTCATTGAAATAAAACAAAGCTCTTTTTTTGTTTTTTGTTTTTTCCTCGGGAAGATAATGCTTCAGCAGTAAGCAAAGATACCTCTGAGACCGTTGCGCAGGAAATGCTTTAAACAGAAGCAGTGATGGAAGGGGACGAAGGATGTGCTATGCACTAAGTCATCCCACCAAGTGACTGGCGTTTTCTGCTCAAATGTAGCATTTGCCAGCATTTGTTTGAAGCGTTTTGATCAAGTTCTGCTGTTAAACTGGACAAGATTGCCCTACTGCAGCTGACAACATGGTGCGGCTGATGCCCAGTTCTCCCCTTTGTCCTCTTGAATGTCACTGTCCATCCAACAGGTGTGAGGAGGTGGTTGGACATCTCCCGGGCCGTTTTTTATTCTTCTGTAACTCCAGTTTTCTGCTTCCTAGGATGTAGTGCCGTACTGTTTTCCAGCTTAGATGATGGGGACACCTTTTCGCACATCACCTGGCAGACGGGTGCTACAGAGTGGTACCGCTCTTGCTCGCTTCTGACCACCGATAAGTTTGCTGTATGTTGTGTCTGAGGTCCTTCTGCACTGTGCGGAGCTGGAAGAATGTTACCCGAACTGCTGCTAACCAAGGCATCATCCAGGCAGTGTAAATGAGACCAGGGTGTCCCAGTTGTTTATCGGTTGGCTCGGCCTTTCTGCGTGGTGGTTTAAATGAGGTTGGCTCTGTTCATGCTGGTCAGCTGAATTCTGTGCGGAGGGAGTTCATCTGAAATGCCTTCAGGGCTCAGTCCGGAACCCTCCTGATCCCGGGTTGATTGCTTTGAAAGACTTAGAGAGGATGGGTGAAGTCCTGGTAAGCTTTGGGCTGCCACTTCTTCACCTGCTGTGATCCTTTGAATCTCTGGCAGAAATTTTATCTAATCGCTGGAACAGTTATAACTTCCCAGCTTTCTGTTCAAATGTGCCACCGCTTACTCTGTCTTGGACTGTTACTTACTCATTTACTCCAGGCCAAGCCTGAATAGCTGATGCACCTTATTATCAAACAGCTGTGCATGTTGAATCTCCACATCATCATCTTCTTGGAAGTATCCCAATTTCCTCAGACTTGCCAGCTGGTTTTTGGTGCTGTTGCTTTGCTGTCGCCTCTGTGGCAATTGGCAGTTCCAACTTCCTTAGGCTTTTCGTGCTTCTTCAAGGTGGATACGTGCAGTAGGAAGGGTATTTTCTACCCTCGCCTTAAAGAGAAGCTGAACTTTACAGGCTGATTCTGTAACTGCTAATTTTTACTGTCTTTGAAGAAAAGGAAGTGGGAACCCTGAAGAGTATTTTATGGTTTTCTTTTAAATCTCTGTTTAGTTTGTTTTTATCCATCTCAAGTGAGTAGTTTCCCAGCTCATATGAGGCTTATGAATTAATTATGGTGAGGCAGGAGTTTTCTGTCTTTCAGAAGCCGAGCCACGTTTCTCTTCCAAGCCGTGGTCGTATGGACTGTTTCCTCTCTTTGCAGTTTTACGTGTATTGTTGATGCGTTCTTTAATTTCTCACCTCTAAACTGAATTAAAAGAAGCAAATAAGAGGATGAGCCAGTTGTTCGGACCATCAGCAAGCACTCGGCAAAGCAGCCAGGGAACTCATGGGTTCAGAGTCGGGCAGCAGGCTAAGACACATTTGGCAGTTACCTCGGTCTGCAGCAGCCTTCGTTACTGACGATAACATGTACAGAGTTCATTGATTTCTATTTGTAGCATGCCTAAGGGAGAAATGCACTCTTTCTTAGTGGTATGTGAGAGAAGAGTCCCGTGTCTTTTTATTTTTGCCTGATCTGTTTCTCTGTGTGTTGCAGGACCTGTCTGGTTCAATAGATGATCTGCCCATGGGTACAGAAGGAGCCCTGAGTCCTGGAGTAAGCACATCAGGGATTTCCAGCAGTCAAGGAGAGCAGAGTAACCCAGCTCAGTCTCCTTTCTCTCCACATACCTCTCCTCACCTGCCAGGCATCAGAGGACCCTCCCCATCCCCAGTTGGATCTCCAGCTAGTGTTGCTCAGTCCCGCTCTGGTCCGCTCTCACCTGCTGCAGTACCAGGTAACGCTGCTCGGCGCGTGTGGCTCTTTCGGTGGGGTTACCTCGTGCAGCTGGAGAGTGAATTAAAATGGCCAGTGGGGAGGAACTGGCCGGTGTCAGCACTATGTGGTTATTGAGGTTGTGCAGTCTCGTTTGTTGGCTTTAAAATGTCTGTAACTTGTAAAGGGTGCAGTGAGATGGGTGGGAAGGCTGGTAAACCAGCAGCGTCATTTTGCTGGGTTAATGTGACTGATCTTGCCCTTGTTTTTCTTCGCTGTGGCTAACATACCCTTCTCCTGAAGTTATTTGTAGTTCTGGTATTTAATACGCTTGCATCCTGGGTTTTGTGGTGTGCAGTTTTTGTCATTAACCACTTTCCTTTTTTGTGGTGTAGGCAATCAGATGCCACCCCGACCGCCCAGTGGCCAGTCGGACAGTATCATGCATCCTTCCATGAACCAGTCAAGCATAGCGCAAGATCGAGGTGCGTGACATGAGTTAAAAGCTTTAATTGTATGGATCTGTTTGTAAAGCTAAACTTGTAACTGAAATTACCTGGCCTGATGACATGGATTCCATGCTGAGATGGCATTTAAAAGCTGCCCCAGGTTTATAAGCTGCAAGCATTTAGGCACCTTGCAGTAAATTCAACTGTTGCTGGTTGTTTGGGCTCTTAATGTTCCATCCGAGCTGGTAGTTTGGCTTGTAAGATGTCTTCTCCGGCTTTTGACACGCTTTTTTGTGAATGTTGCTTGCCCAAGGTCCGTGACCTTAAGCTTCAAAATGAGGGGTGCTCACAACAATATTGTGTGCCTTTTCCCCCTAAGAGAATAAGGTTAATGTGGGGGAAAATGTGTGTAAAATTTTGCTCTTGTGGCTAAAGGTATATAGTTATCACCCTGAGAAAACCAAACAAGCAAACAAAAACAACAACAAGAAGCCTGTAGGATTTGCGGAATCATACTGTCTACTCTGTGACACTAAGTTGGTTTTTTTTTTTTTCTGGTTAAAACAGGAAATTAGATGTGTTATCTTAGCAGATAACACTGGCTTCTTAATAGCAACCACTGTAAAATCTGTCTAGGCTGTTGCTGAAGGGATTTTGTTAGTGGGTCCCGGGGGCTGCCGTTACTTAAGAACATGTGTGTCCAGTGGCACCACTGGGTCCTTTGCGCTAATAACTGTCTGCTCCACTCACTGGGTGACCAGGTTACATGCAGAGGAATCCTCAGATGCCCCAGTACAGCTCACCCCAGCCTGGCTCAGCCTTATCTCCCCGTCAGTCTTCTGGAGGACAGATGCACGCTGGAATGGGGCCATACCAGCAGAACTCCATGGGAAGCTACGGACCCCAGGGTGGGCAGTACGGACCTCAAGGTGAGGCACGGTCAGCTCCTCAAGGTGGGAACTGAGCTCAGCAAATACAAAAGGCCTCTCTCTACTGTGACATCTTGTCTTTGATAAACTGTTTTTATTTGTCCCCTCTTAATGTTTGGCTAATACAAAACAGCGGCGCTCCTTATGAGCTGGAAGGAACTGTGTTGAGATTGAAGTATGTTGCGCTCAGGGTAGTTGTACTTTGAAATGTAGGATCGTTCCTTCTCATTTAAAAAGATGTAGGTTGTGCATCCAGTGTGATAGAAGAGAAGGGCCAGTTCTCTTTGGAGAGGAAGAAAATTGAGTCTTGTGTGTTTTGGAAAGGGTTAAGTGGGTTTTTTTACATCCCGTCCTGGACCATTTACCTCACTCCGCTCGGTTGAGGTTTGGGAGAGTTTCAGGCAGCTTTTGAATCGATGTTGTTACTTGGCTGTGTCAAAACACATTTTATGTGGCTTATATCCAAGTACTTTGACTTTTTGTTGAGGTGTTAACACTCCCCCTCATCTCTGGTAGTGATCTTTAAATATTTGCTGATAGAAGATTTTTATGGTGATTCATAAACTAACTAGCTGAATGATGTTGTCTTCCCCTCTTTTTATTTCCTTAGGAGGTTATCCCAGGCAGCCAAACTACAACGCTATGTCCAATGCCAACTACCCCAGTCCAGGAATGGGAGGAAGCATGAATCCCATGGGAGCTGGGAGCCAGATGCATGGGCAGACTGGTGTGCCACCATACAGTGGGCTTCCTCCGGGGAGGATGAGCCATGCAGCCATGGGGAACAGACCTTATGGACCGAACATGGCGAATATGCCGCCTCAGGTGGGGACAGGGATGTGTCCCCCGCCAGGTGGCATGAATCGCAAAGCACAAGAAGCGGCTGCTGCCGCCATGCATGCTGCTGCCAACTCAATCCAGACCAGGTACGGAATGACATTTCCCCTGGTCTCTGTTTGAAGTCCCTTGCCTGTGTCAGGTCAGGGTTTCAGAGCTGTGAATGGAATAACTCAAATTTGGGGTAATAATGAGCATACGCTTCCTTGAAGGTTGGCCCCTTTTTGGAGATTTTTTCATAGAATCATAGAATTGTTGAGGTTGGAAGGGACCTTTAAGATCATCAGGTCCAACCATTAACCTACCCTGACAAAACCACTTCTACACCTTGTCCCCAAGTACCCCGTCTACCCTTTTTTTTAAACACCTCCAGGGATGGTGAATCCACCCCCTCCCTGGGCAGCCTATTCCAATGTTTAATAACCCTTTCAGTGAAAAATTTTTTCCTAATATCCAATCTAAACTTCACCTGGCATAACTTGAACCCATTTCCTCTTGTCCTATCAATCCTTTTCATCAATCTTAAGTGTTAAAAAAGGAAGAGCATAAAGCTTGGACGAGTGGTGTGTTGGAATAGGTCATTACTGACACGCTTAGGGAATTTTTAATGTTCATAGGTGAAATCTGTATTACTCTGAGATCCCTTGAGTTGGTTTTGCTTTCTGGTCGTCCTTGTTACGTGAGTGACCTAAAAGACGCTGCATGGGTGGTTAAAGCCCATAAATCTAGCAGACGGCCATGCAGCTGCATTTGTCTGAACCGAGGCATTGCTTGTCAGTGAAATGAACTTCTTCCTTTTAGGGCCTTGATGAGCAGCTGTGGGAAAGGGAGCTGGAATTCAGCACTGAACTTTGCAACTATTTTCTAGGGTTGTTTTTTGTGGTGTGGTTTTGTTTTTTTTTTTTTTTACTGCACATTTCAGAGTAGGTGTATGTGGCCTACCAGAATGCCTTGTGAGCTGTGAACTTGCTTATAAATTGGGTTCCCCCAGTAAAGCTGTTAGATAGATTTGTTGTCCGATTGGACACTTTTGTTGTCCGATTGGACATTGTGCTCTTTACCCTGATTTAAGGGATGCTTCTGCAATCTACTGTCTGATGTTACCTATGACTGCCAAGAGGTGAAACGCCAATAAAGGCATCAAAGCCTGTCCCTTTGAGTAACGAGTTTGAGCGACAGTTGTGTACGAGGTTTTCTGACACATGTAAAATAACATAGCTTGTAGGGGCAACAAAAAAGAAAGAAATAAAGAAAAATTGTTAAATGTGGCTGGAGCTCTACGCTGTCCATCTATGCAAATAATCTATGCTCACTTAAATGCACAAGGCCACGGTGTTTGTAGATCTGTTCTTCCCTGCAAAGGCGATTTAACAACTGAAATGAAGTTCAATTTGGAGATGTAGTAGAACAAGGTTAAGGGGGAAAATGTTGAGAACTGGAGTCCCCTTTTCAAATTGGTTTGCATGCCCTGTTCTTTTGAGAATGAGACTTAGGCTCTAGGGTAGCTAAGCGTTAAAAGAGCACCTGATCTTTGGTCTTCTGCTGGAAAAGTGAGCTGGGGAAAGTCACTTCTCTGCTTCCTTTGTAGAAGGTTTCTTTTAGCAAACCTGCTTCCTTAGAAGACAAGATCTCAGTGCTTGGTGTTTGGAGTAAGCGTCTTGTTTCTTCCTTGCCTTCTCTAGGCCTCCTGGTTATCCCAACATGAACCAAGGGGGAATGATGGGCACTGGACCTCCTTACGGACAGGGAATTAACAGTATGGCTGGCATGATAAACCCCCAGGGCCCTCCCTACCCCATGGGTGGGAACATGGCTAACAACTCTGCAGGTAAGCCAGTGCTGACTGCCGGACGTGTCGTTGATTTTGCTGTACTGGCTTGAAAATTGGTGTTAAAAGATTCTTTTAACTTCCTAGGGATGGCAGCAAGCCCTGAAATGATGGGTCTTGGGGATGTCAAATTAACGCCTGCAACTAAAATGAACAATAAGGCAGATGGGACGCCAAAAGCAGAATCCAAGTCAAAGGTAAAATGTTTTGGGTTTTGTTTTTTAATGACTCCTGTCCTCTTCAGCATCCAGGAAAATTAAACCACTGCCCGTTAACTTAGATTGAACAGTGCATCTATCTAGTAGTGAGCGTGGTTCCTGAGAGAAGCCCGATTTGATTCGTCCTCCCTACTCTGTACAGACTTCTCATTAACGTGGTTGTCCTTGTTAGTATGTGATCTGACTGCTACGTGTGACCGTGGTTCTAACTCATGTAGCGAGTGAGAGGGATATCCTCTTTTGGGATGTGTTGTGTTTTGGAGCGTAATTAAAAAAATAAGTATTTTGAAATATGTGTATATGTGTGTTAGAGTAGGCTCTGGCTATATTTGCAATAAACCACTAAATACCCCCGTGCGTTAATAACTGTACTCTTGAGGAGCCTGAACTCTGCCATCCCCTACAGAGACCCAGTAGCCCTCTGGAAGGCCGGGAAAGGGACTTTCCTGTTGGAATTCACATGTCCTCCCCTGTTTATGACTCAGGAGTTCAAGCCTCTATCTAGAATTTTTAACAGATGCCTGGCACGCCTTATTTATATGTTCTCATTTCAATTGTGGGCTAGTCTTCCCTTGATTAACTGGGGAGAAGGTACCTGAGCAGATGCACCTTTTGGGTCAGCTTTATCCCAGTCCCCGGATCCTACGAATAGCTAATTAGACTGTTGCTTGAGTCAGAAGTGTAAAGGTAAAGACTCACGTAGTTGAAGTGCTCAGTGTAAGGAGATTCGACATGAATTACGCTTCATGTGTCCAGCCCTGGCTGTGCTTGAACTGTGCCAGTGCTTCCAAGAGGTTCTTCAGGATTTGTCAGGAAAACTCAGACAATTGAGAGTTTTACTTCTGGGATTCATAAGCTGTTCCGAAATTAAAGGGAACATTTCCTAGTCCTTTGGGAGAAATCAGTTTCCCTTGCAAAACAATTTAGTATTAGGAATTATCACCTGCCACAGTGAAACTGCCAAAAGGAGCGCAAACAAACCCGAGTTTGTTTCTGGTGTAGGCTTGGAGCTCCTCAGTTATCACCTCTCAGCTGGGAGGTGGTACTCTAAAGTGTTACAGTTGTTTCACAAACAAACCTCTTACTAATCCTGTATTAAAGCCAGAAGAGGGAGGCAAACAAGTTCTTCAGGGAGTATTTTTCTTTGCATTACTGCTACCGGTTTCAAAAGAACCACCAAAAAAGCAGTTTCTGAGCCTGCAGTCTCCTCTTTTGGTACCTGAAGGAAAATACACGCTGTGCAAGTTTGATACCTGTACCACCAGCAGTCTGCAAGAAGATTCAGAAGATGTCTCATTTCTCTTCATGTGTTCTGACATCTGCCTTTCTGACAAACAAGGACTTGAATGCTCTCGGGCTAGGAGGTGCCAGAAGCTACGAATAAGGGTTGTTCTGTCCTCCTGGTCTCTGCAGTTCAAGGATTATCTCATGTGCTTATGAAAACACTCGGTCTTGGGCGTAGGGGTTCCTCTAGAACATGATCAGATTTGAAGTTCTCCTCTATTTTGGAAGTTCATTTTTAAATAAGCATTTGGAACACCAAAACCATTTCTGCCTTTACTCCAAGTGTGTGTGGTCCAGGTGGAGAGAGACAAAATAACATGCTCGTGCACTGCGCCAAAAGACTTGGGCGAAGCAAGGCAAGGTGCACAGGTTTTACCTCTAAATAGACACTTGGACAATTCAGTGAATCAGATGTGAGGGAACTAGCGTGTGGTACTGGTACTTCAGAGTTGTAAACTCGGGTTCCAAATTCCTGTGATACCTTTCCATATCAATTTTCCTGGATCCTGATGCGCCAGCGATAGCGAACCAATGTGGGAGCTTACGTCCCATCCGGGTAGCAGGAGATTTCTGCGCTTCTGTCAGTGAATAGGCAGGGGAAGGGAGATGGTCTTTGTGGGGGACCCTGTGCACACCTTGGTCAGACAGGTGCCTCTAATCTTTATTTTTCTTTGAGGTGTGTTTATGTTTATTCCTTTGCAGTGTTTAGAGTCAGTTTAACCCAGCATCTACCACTTGGGTAAGAGAAGAGAGTAACCAGAGGGCAGTGTTCACCCTGGCAGAGCGCAGTAGCCACGGGAAATCTCATTTGCAGTTGAATTAGATATTTTCTTGTATATTTAGCAAACGAGCCCACAAAGGTTGTCTCAGAGAGATGGCTGTCTGCAAAGTCTCTGTAGTATTCCTGAAACCTTTCGCTTTTTAAAATACATATTGTATGAATTCCCTGAGTAGCGGCTGGTTTTGTGATACCTTTGTCGAATAATACTTGCCTGACGTTGATCTGAGCCAAGTGTAGGTCTAATATAAAGCTGTTCTCAATATAACAGAAGAACTCTGAACTCTTATCTGACCACTTCTTTGAAACCGTGTTGGATGTGAACTAGCTGCTTTTGTGCTGTTCAGTCCTGATACCCGTTTCCCTCTCCTAGAAGTCCAGTTCCTCTACTACAACCAATGAGAAGATCACCAAACTCTATGAGCTGGGTGGTGAGCCTGAGAGGAAAATCTGGGTAGATCGTTACCTGGCCTTTACTGAAGAGAAGGCCATGGGCATGACAAATCTCCCAGCGGTGGGCAGGAAACCCTTGGACCTTTACCGGCTCTACATCTCAGTGAAGGAGATTGGAGGATTGACTCAGGTGAGTGTCCACAGCCGGCGTGGTGGCTGGTGTTTGTATTCGGAGCTGCCCCACTCTCTGGCGGCCACAAGCCAATGGGCAACACAATTCAGAGTTAGCTTTGTAGCTAGGTGTAAGCCATGACTTTCCATTTAGCTGTGTTTCTTTTCTTTTCTTTTTTTTTTTTTTTTTTTTTTAAATAATGCTTATAAAACCCAGCGTACTTTAAGTGAGCCAAATGTCTGCTCTCCCCTTGTCTGATTGAGAACAGTCTGTGGTGAGATTCAATTCAAGTGCTTTCCCCCTGCCCCTCCCCGCCCCGCGTTGTCCAGTGCAGAGATTGGTGACACCGTCTTTGTCTTTGCAGCTGGCTGTCAACTGACCTCACGGCTAATTTGATTTGCAATCTGTCCCTGTTTGAAATGTTTTCTGTAGGTGAAGAAGAGAGTATACTAGTTTGGGGTTTTGAACACAACTGTATCTGTTCTGCTTAGCCCTTATTGCATCCTTTGTTTTAGCTGGGAAGTGTTGATTTCTCCCCAGAAAATTTCTTGCTGGAGAAGTAGCTGGGATTTTGAGTTTAGAGCCTCTTGTTTGGTCGTGCAGGTCAACAAAAACAAGAAATGGCGCGAGTTAGCCACAAATCTCAATGTGGGCACGTCCAGCAGTGCAGCTAGTTCTTTGAAGAAGCAGTACATCCAGTGTCTCTATGCCTTTGAGTGCAAGATTGAGCGAGGTGAAGACCCCCCTCCAGATATCTTTGCAGCTGCCGATTCAAAGAAGTCTCAGACTAAGATACAGCCTCCATCTCCAGGTGAGTTTAGACGCTGGTTTAAGGTGCGCAATGAATGTTTGAACCAGAGGATCTCTGGCACTGTACGCGCCACTCCACGTGCTGTGGGCCAGACTGGTTCCAAACTTCCACAAAGCCCCCATGTCTCTTTCTAATTAGATGTTCTCTGGTTGTGTAGATTAAATACTTTTGTAATGTGGGAGTGAATGATACTGGGAATAAGTTGAGCCTCTTGGGACAGTTCAGGTTTTGTGTGTCCCACCCCTGTACTAAGTTTAAGAGAAAGGAAAACATAAAAAGATAGACACGCACCTCTGTGCTTACCACTGCATTGCTGCCTGGTGAGAATCTGGTGGAGAAAGAAGTCTGGAGTGATCCCTTCAAGGCGATCTCTGCATATTCTAACAGCAGCCCTCGTTGTTACTGCTTGGCTTTGGGAACTTGCTAGAAAAGTTGTGCTTGTTTTGACTATGCAAGTGCTGCCTTCTGGGAGTAAATGCTTCATGTGGGTGGGCACTCGTGTTCCTCATGAATTTACTTCTTTCTGTCTTCAGCAGAAGACAGTGAGGACTTTCTGAGGCTTTGTGCCCAGAGAGCTTCATAAGCCTACTACAAGTTGGATGCTCTAGAATTCAAGCCCTTTAAAATGAACTTCTGCTGTTGTTTCAAATCTGATGGGGTGCTCCCGTTTCTGAATATTTAAGCATAGTGTTCAATTCAGGGAAAAAGAATTTAAAAAAAAAAAACAAACAAACAAACAAACAAAAAAAAAAACAAAAGGGGGGGGGGCGGAGAAAAGGTCCAGGCTAGCAGTGCACGCTGTACTCTTTAGTCCTCAGAAAGCCTGATCGTTTCTGTCTCATTTGCATTGAGTTCATTGCTTGAATTGCTGCTGAACTTGCCAACCCTTTAAGCTTCAGTTTTCCAGTTTGTCTTACAAGTAAAACCTTCAGATGCTTTTTCTGGTCAGGAGCCTGTTCATGTAGGTGAAATAAAACTTTGTCTGCTTTGAAGTTCCTGTAATGTTTGCAAAAAATGCCTTTTTGGTTCTGAAACCTGGCATCATCTTTGTCTAGCTCCTGAGGAATGGAATAATGAACCCTTTTTTTGATTGTACTGCAGTTGTGTCTCGGCCCTGCTAAGCCCTTGATTGACAGTGTGCTTGTCCGAATATTCTGTTGGCAACTACATTTATCTGTCCTCTCAGTTACAGTATGGTGGTTTTTTTTAAAAGAACTAAATCATGTCTTTTCACTAGTCAGGAAACCTGTCCCAGTGTAGCTTCAACCTTGGTGTATTCTGCAAGATAAAGCAACTTTTGTGTCATTAGACTAAACTTCTGTCCAAAGTGGTGTCTGAGTTCCACTCAAACTAGACCACAAATCCAAAACCTCTTTCTTGCCCCCCTGAGATCCTGGGCAGTGGAACAAAGATGTTAAAGCATTTGGAGAGGGCTGAGACTTCTAGGAAGCCACTTAAAACTTCTTGTAGCGCTAGGTGCCTGTCAGAATGGATTAGATGGTGCATCGATTTTTATTTTGTTTTAGCTGATACGGTGGTATGTGAAGGTTGCGAGTCTGCCTTCTGGGCTGGTGATCTCTTGCTTCAGCACAGCAGCAGTAGGAATCCGCAGGGCTGCTATCCCAAACTCTGCGCGTTTGCGCAGCTCTGTTGACTTCATCCACAGGTTTGATTCCTGCTATGAGAGGACTGTGCTGCATTTCCTACTTAAACTGTTCTCTCCACTTGTCTTACTCCAGACTCCTGCAGCTAGGAATAGGCAGAGGCAGCACTGGAGCATGGTTGGTTGCTCTGATCCTTTAAGCTGTATCACTCAGCGTGTTCGTGCTCCTCTTTCACTTTCCTTTTCTTCCTCTCTCTTGCTCTCCTGGATCGGCAGGAACTGAGGGTGTAGGGGACAACACAAATCACATTCTCAACCTCGGCTCCAGACTTAAGAGCCTTAGAGGAGCACTGAGTCCCAGTGGGCACTCCTTTTCCAGGGAGTTGCTGAGGTCCCGCTGAAGCAGCGTCCTCCGAACTTGGTGCACACAGAGGCCTGTCTCCCAACAAATCACCCTGATGGAGAATAACCTTCCCCTTTGAAAGCCCAGTGGACAACAGTGGGGCATTTTGAAGTCCCGTCGTTTGGATGAAGGGCTGTGTCATCCCACGCAGACACGTGTGCTTTGCTCTTCTCGCAGACTCTATAACCTGTTGGCGTTGGCTTACGCTGCATTTCAGCCTGTTCGATCCAATGAACTTCTGCATAACTTTGTGAATTATGAAGATCGCACTGCACGATTCTCTCATTAACCACTTTTTGAGGCTGCGGAGCATCTAAAGGCCTTGCAGGGCCATCATCTAGGTGGAGCTCTTGGTGCCAGAGCTGTTTTCCATGCAGCGTGTGTTCATAACCCTCAAAACCCAAAAGTATTTACAGAAAGCCCTTGGCCAGAGCGGAGCGGACCGGGTGCTGCCTCATGGGCGCTCGCTGCGGCTTTCCTCCGAAACACCTTGGGTTCCCGCTCGCGAACTGCCGCGTGTCCCTGGGGAGGCGTAATCAGTCTGCCGTTGGGTTTTAATTCCCAGAGCATGGAACTGGCCCGGCTCCAACTGTGTGTAAATTTGTGAGTGGGAGGGACGGCAGGGGGTGGGGACAAACACCAAATGGCAGCGACGCAGGGAATGTCTCGAGGCCTCTTCCTGCCGATGCCAGTGTTACAAAGAGAAACGAGCGGTGAATTCCTGGGGGAAGTGAGTGGAGCTGAACCGCTGCTGAGGAGGGAAGGGAGAACGGCAGGGAGGGCCCATGAATGAAACTCCCCGCTGAGCTTGCCTCTGCCCTGCCTTCTCCCGAGACCTCTCCAGGCTGGGAGGGAGTCGTGGAGAAGAGGACAGGGTGCCAGGAAGGTGGGGTGTAAACAAACATGCCCTGGACGTGACCTCGGAGGATTTTAATGAATAGCTGAAATGACTCATCAACCAGCAGGGCTGAAGCTGAGGGATATCGGGTGCTGGGGATGGTAACTAATGGAAACATTAATTAAGAGTTCAGCTCTTGCCAGCTGCGAGGAGCGTCTGAACCTGAGAGCTGACAGTGTCACGGCGATCCCTGGGCAGAGGAGAGCTCCCAGAGCTGACGGCACAGCTGGATTACACATGACGGCCTGAGATTCTTGATGAAAGCTTACTGTAGTGTAAAGCAACCCATACGGAGCCAGGGAACTTGCTGGACGGGTTTTGTCATTCACTGAAAGATCCGGCCTCTCCAGCATTCCCTGTTCCAGGAATCCTTGGGAGTGGTGCTTGAATTAACCTGCATGAATTAACCCCTCTGGAAGGGCAGAGCAGACAGAGGAGCCTTGTTCAGAGTTATTTGGTGACTTCAGCTGACGTCCTGGAGTTTCTGTCACTGGAAAGATTGTGAGATTGCCGGGAGAGGGCTCAAACCCACCTTCTTTCTGGGTAGAAAGTGAGTGTGAAGGTGATGGGTTGGTGGTTGTCCCTTGGCAAGATGAGCCATATTCCGTGCTGTGTGGTGCACTGTAGAGCATCAACCTTTGATGCTCTAGATAGCCTGGGCAACATGACACAGTGCCGCAGTGGCGGCATGATGTGTAAAAGGGAATGGGTTGAAGAATGAAGGCATGATGAAAACGAACACATCCTCTCAGCTTTACATTACTACATGGTTCTTCTGGGAAGTCTGGCCCCATATGTCCTTGCAGTGTTGAGCTCCTTTTACTTTTTTGGGTGATGTTTCATCTCTGTCTTTCTTGAAGGACTCTTTGTTCTTGAGGCTGATGTTCTGGGAGGTTCTGGGTTGCATCTGTAGGGTGCAAAGCTGCTAACACCAAATTTCTGTTTTTGCAGCGGGTTCAGGCTCAATGCAGGGTCCTCAGACACCTCAGTCCACCAGCAGCTCCATGGCAGAAGGAGGAGACTTGAAGCCACCAACTCCAGCATCTACGCCACACAGTCAGATGCCCCCTTTGCCAGGCATCAGGTATGAAACCATTGCACCCTCTTCCACTACACTGGGTGCAAGCTGTGAACGTGAGGCCACCTCTGGGTCATTACTGCAGATGGCTGGAGACTTGACTACCTGTTTTGGTGGGGCTCCATGGCTTTGCTCCTTTGTTAGTGGCTCACAGCAACATTGTTGGCTCTGCATCTGTATGAGAATAATCATTACTCTTGGGATTGGGCCTGAGGACAGTATTGTAGAAGGGCAGTTCTTCGTGCCTCTGTTGGAGGAGCACGGCTGTGGTCCTTCTAGGGGATAGTAACACCTGAGAGGGAACATGTGGGGAAAAGTATCCAAAGGAGCATCATGGACCTCTCTAATCCCGTGTTTGTGGTTTGTTTTGTTTTGTTTTTTTTTTCCATCAGGAGTAACTCAGTGGGCCTACAAGATGCCTTTGCAGATGGTAGTGATCCTACGTTCCAGAAGCGGAACTCCATGACTCCAAATCCAGGGTACCAGCCCAGCATGAATACCTCCGACATGATGGGTCGCATGTCTTACGAGCCAAATAAAGATCCTTACAGCAGTATGAGGAAAGGTGAGGAAGTCCTTGTGTGCTCCTCTCCCTTTTCCCTGTGTCTGGCTGTACACTGCAATATGCTGTAGGAGACCTTCTGCTTGTCCTTCTTCCCCAGAAGATGGGATTTATCTTTCTAAGCAGAGGTAGATGTGTTTATTGGTCTTTATTTCCATATTTCAGCTCCAGGAAGCGATCCCTTCATGTCCTCAGGGCAGGGCCCCAACAGTGGTATGGGTGACCCTTACAATCGTGCTGCAGGTCCAGGGATGGGTAACATGGCCATGGGACAGCGGCAACACTATTCCTACGGAGGTCCTTATGACAGAGTGAGGTGGGTATTTGAACTTGGTGAGATCCCGATTTGCTTGACTTGTGTGAAATGATTACTTTCTCTTCACTGCTGTGACTTTGCTGATCATCCTTTTCCACTTGAGGAGCAGGGGTGAATTTAAGTGGCCGTACGGGGGTTTTCTTTTTGTTTCCATGTAGGACGGAGCCCGGCATGGGACCTGAGGGCAACTTAGCAACCGGAACTCCGCAGCCAAACATCATGCCTTCCACCCCTGAATCGGGGATGTACTCTCCCAGCCGCTACCCGCAGCAGCAGCAGCAGCAGCAAAGGTCTGTGCAGGGTGTTGCTACAAACAGCTCTTCCCCGTTAGAGAGCTCTGAGACTGTGAAAGTGAAGCATGCATCTGATCAGACAAGTAATGCATCTGTTTCTTCTCCAGACATGATTCCTATGGCAATCAATTCTCCACTCAAGGCACATCCTCGGGCAGCCCCTTCCCTAGCCAGCAAACTACCATGTATCAACAGCAACAGCAGGTAAATTATCAGAAAGTTTCTGATTATTCGACTGAGAAACAGAAGAGTGTCATCTGTTGAATTTGTGAAGAAGAGAGGATGAAAACTCTTTGGGCTGTGTGTTAGCTTTATGAATAGGGTATAGAATTATATAGAATTAAGTACCTTGTACAGGAGCATTCCCCCCCCCTCCCCCAGTTTCCAAGCAGTTTAAGTAAGTTTTAATTAGCATTGCCAGTGTTGTGTTAGCAAAACAAGAGTTCTGAGAATGGTGGTTGTGTAGTTTGCAGACATGCACGCTCTGGTCAGGCATCAGGAGATCAGGAAGCTTTATTGGGCTTCTCCGCCCCTCTAGAACTTTCTGAATCCCATCATGTTTCTGTAACACTTTTGGTCCAAGTGATGGGATGAGTTTGTTTGGAGCAAGTCCTTGGAGAGCTGTTTTGGGTGGATCATTCTGCACAACCCGGGGCTTTTTTTGTCTTTACCTTACTGAGCCTGCAGACAAAGGCTTCAGACCTGCCTCCATTCCTCCACTGCCTCCTACTCCCTGTTCTCAAAAACATCAGGTTTGTTTCAGGACAGAGTTTGAATGAACATATATCTCTTTCCATAATCCTTATATATGACTTGCTCTTTGTATCAGTGCCAGGACCCATAATGTTTTCCTGATAATTTTGAGTCCTCTGGTTTAGGAGAGTATAGAGAGGGCATTTGCTGAGCTGTGCTAAGAATAATTCCAACTGCTCTGCAGTTTGGCTCTGCAACCAGAGCCACGGGGCTCCGAGCCAAGAGTTCGAGTTACTCTGGTACTTGTCATCTTTGAAGCCCTAGAGCTCCATCTGAAGCCAGTCATGACCGTGGAGCTTCTGAACAGACTATATAGCAGCTAGACCCTTGGAGGCAAGAGAGATCTTGGATTTTAATTTTGTCTTGGCAATTGACCGTGTTCTCCGTTTGCACTTAAAAGAGGTAGGGGGAAGAATAGTTCTTGCTCCCTTCAGTGATGTGTTTTGAAATCTATAGGAAAGGAAGAAGGAGGAAGTACAACAGTTTTTAATGCATCTTGTTTGATGCTTTAGCAGAAACCTCTGTTTTCTGGGAAACAGAAGAGAAATAGGGTCTGATAAAATTCCTGGATGTGAAAGGAAACGAGTACCTGTGCACAGTTTGGTTTGTGGTGAATGTATAGTAGAGCTGAGTCTTTTCTCGGGGAAAGTCCTTTCTGTGGGCAGACTTCTGCCCCCAAGGCATCCTTCTAGAATCCACAAGGAAACTACCCTAGCCAGCCGCAAGGAATTGGTCTTGGCTTGTGAAACTGAAAGACACATCCAACTTCACATTGGATATGGCTAACGACGAGCCAAGTCTTGCCCTCTTACAGGCCATGCTGTGGGGTGCATCCTCTGGCTCTGAGCAGCTCTGCCCACTGAGGTCTGGGTTGCTTCCTTCTAAGTAGATAATCTCATGTTGTCCATGCCATTATTTTCCCTCTAGAATTACAAGCGACCGATGGATGGCAGCTATGGCCCGCCTGCTAAGCGACACGAAGGGGAGATGTACAACGTACCATACAGCGCCGGGCAGGGGCAGACGCAGCAGCAGCTGCCTCCAGCACAGACCCAGCAACCGAGCCAGCAGCAAACTGCACAGCCGTCTCCACAGCAGGACCTGTATAACCAGTATGGGAGTACATACCCTGCTGCTGACCGCCGATCTGCCGGAGGGCCACAGAACCAGTTCCCATTCCAATTTGGCAGAGACAGGGTCTCAGCTCCCCCGGGCTCCAATGCTCAGCAAAACATGCCTCCTCAGATGATGGGTGGTCCCATCCAGTCTACTCCAGAGGGCCCGCAGCAAGGTGCCATGTGGCAAGGGCGCAACGAAATAGGGTACAGCTATCCGAACCGGCAGAGCACTGGCTCTGCGCCCCAGGGGCCTGCTTATCACGGAGTGACTCGAACAGATGAAATTCTGCATTCAGACCAGAGGGTCAACCATGAGGGACCATGGCCGTCCCATGGGAACCGGCAACCTGCTTATGGTCCCTCTGCCCCCGTGCCCCCAATGACTAGGCCCCCCCAGTCTAACTACCAGACCCCCCCTAGCATGCAGAATCACATTCCTCAGGTATCCAGCCCAGCACCTCTGCCCAGACCTCTGGAGAATCGCACTTCTCCTAGTAAATCTCCATTCCTGCACTCGGGGATGAAAATGCAGAAGGCAGGACCGCCAGTCCCCGCCTCGCATATAACACCAGCAGCTGTACAGCCTCCCATGATCCGACGAGACATCACCTTCCCTCCGGGATCAGTAGAAGCTACGCAACCTGTGTTGAAGCAGAGGAGACGGCTGACAGCAAAAGATATTGGTAAGAGGAAACTCCTGCTTTTCTGCTTGTGCCTGTCGAGGGGATGGGTGCTGCCATTGCCCTTCGGTACGGTACTGCCAAGCGGAAGGGCTCTGCTGGCTTTGAAAGAAGGATATTTTTGCAGGTTAGTTGTGTTTTCAGACATTGTTTTGGCGTTGTCTGCGGATAGAGATTGCTGGTACATACAGTCTGTACATCATCTTAAACAGGCTCTGCTCTTCATGGGTCCGAAAAGCAGTATCAAGTATCTCCTTTTTGTTTTTAAACTCCAGGAGCTGGAAGTATCGTGTGTTTATGTTACAGGAACTCCTGAAGCCTGGAGAGTGATGATGTCTCTGAAGTCCGGGCTGCTAGCTGAAAGTACGTGGGCCTTAGATACCATAAACATCCTGCTCTATGATGACAACAGCATAATGACCTTCAACCTCAGCCAGGTGGGTGCAGATGCTCTCTGATGCAGGTCTTTGAAGTGCTAATTTGTAGGGTATTCTGTCAGCAAGATAGCAACAGGCAGCTCGTGCCCTTGTAGGGCCAGACTCCCGGATGTCCCCATACCTGTGGAACACGCCAATTCTGAAGAGAGCATGGGTCTGGGTCGTTGTGTGCTGGTTACTCCCTGGCCTGTGTAATTGATACGTTTGTTGGTGTGCGAGCATGCGTTCTCCTCTCTCTGGTGAGACGTATTGCCTCTGTAACAGAGGAAGGGAATAACGGTGGGGAGGCCGTAATGGTCTTTGCAGCGAGAGTGCTATGGAAGGCTGGAGGCTGCTTGTGTTTTCGGGTGTTGATGGTGTTTGTTGTCCTCTGGCTCTGTCTTTGCCCTGGGACAGCACGCAGTGAGGCTGGGATGCCAATCCAGAGGGACCAGCCTTTCTCAGTTAGTTGTCCCATGCCTCTGTGGCTGTTGTAAAAACTGTAAGGGCTGTTTTGCGTAGCGCTGCCCTTCGCCTCCCTGTGTATTAACCAGAAGGGAGATAAAATCAAGAGCAAAGCGTGTTTGCGCAGGTACGGGGGGGGCGGCTTGGATACTGACAGTCAGTATCTGGTTTTGCCTTTATTCCTTTTCTCAGAGGACAGAAAGCTTCTCTTGTGCAAACAGTTTATTGCCAGCATGAAAAGAAGCCTTTGATTAACAGCACTGCTTAAATTCTTAGCCCTTTGCGCCCTGCTTTCCCAGTTGCTTGTCTTGGCCTAAGTTGTTTTCTGATCACTGTTCCCTTCCTTCCTTCCTCTCCTGTTTCTCTCCTCCCTCGTAGCTGCCAGGCTTGCTGGAACTCTTGGTGGAGTATTTCCGGCGCTGCCTGATCGAGATCTTTGGAATCCTGAAGGAATACGAGGTGGGAGACCCAGGGCAAAGAACACTATTAGATCCCGAAAGGTTCTGCAAATCTTCGGCTTCCTCTCATGAAGAAGGGGAGGAGGATGATGAACCACGGAGCCTGAACTGTGAGGAGGAAGAAGAGGATGAGGAAGAGGAGGAGGCTGCGTTTTCGAGCAAGGACAAAGCACCTCTGGAGAGCAGCGAGGAAAAACTAGTTAGTAAATTTGACAAGCTTCCAGTCAAGGTCGTGCAGAAAAATGACCCGTTTGTGGTAGATTATTCAGACAAGTTGGGGCGAGTGCAGGAGTTCGAAAGCGGACTGCTGCACTGGCGGATCGGCGGCGGAGATACCACCGAGCACATTCAGACCCACTTTGAGAGCAAGACGGAGCTACCTTTGACTCATAAACGAGCTTCCTGCAACTCTGTCTTGAGGAAACGTTCAGCGGCTGAGAGCAATCCGAGCACTAGGGAAGGAGAGACTCCTCCATCCGACAGCTCCTCAGAGAAAAGGATAACTGCCACCATGGACGACATGCTTTCAGCACGTCCGGGCTCCCTGGCAGGGGAGGAGGAAGAGGTCAAAGCTTTGGAAACGGCGAAGGAAAGCAGCAAGTTTCCCTTTGGCATTAGTCCAGCTCAGAGCCACAGAAATATAAAAATTCTGGAGGACGAACCTCACAGTAAAGACGAGACGCCCCTCTGCACCCTCCTAGACTGGCAGGACTCTCTGGCGAAGCGCTGCATCTGCGTCTCTAACATCATCAGGAGTTTATCGTTTGTGCCGGGCAATGACTTTGAAATGTCTAAACATCCCGGGCTGCTGCTGATTCTAGGGAAACTGATTCTCTTACACCACAAGCATCCGGAACGCAAACAGGCACCCCTGACCTATGAGAAAGAGGAGGAGCAGGACCAAGGGGTGAGCTGCAACAAGGTGGAGTGGTGGTGGGACTGCTTGGAGATGCTGCGTGAAAATACACTGGTCACGCTGGCCAACATTTCTGGCCAGCTGGACCTCTCCCCTTACCCGGAAAGCATCTGTTTGCCTATCCTGGATGGACTCCTCCACTGGGCAGTATGTCCGTCAGCAGAGGCCCAGGATCCCTTTCCAACACTGGGGCCCAATGCGGTCCTCTCCCCTCAGAGACTGGTTTTGGAAACACTCAGCAAACTCAGCATCCAGGACAACAATGTGGATTTGATTCTTGCAACTCCCCCCTTCAGTCGCTTGGAGAAGCTGTACAGCACCATGGTGCGGTTCCTTAGTGACAGAAAGAACCCGGTGTGTCGAGAGATGGCTGTGGTACTACTGGCCAACTTGGCACAGGGGGACAGCCTGGCAGCAAGAGCGATTGCTGTGCAGAAGGGCAGCATTGGCAACTTGCTGGGCTTCTTGGAGGACAGCCTGGCCGCCACGCAGTTCCAGCAGAGCCAGGCCGGCTTGATGCACATGCAGAACCCACCCTTTGAGTCGACGAGCGTGGACATGATGCGCCGAGCTGCTCGGGCGCTGCTGGCCCTGGCCAAGGTGGACGAGAACCACTCGGAGTTCACGTTATACGAGTCGCGGCTGTTGGACATCTCCGTGTCGCCTTTGATGAACTCTTTGGTTTCACAAGTTATTTGTGATGTACTGTTTTTAATTGGCCAGTCATGACAGCTGTGGGATCCGAGACCCTGTGTGCGTGTGCGTGAGTGGAGAACTTAGAAACTGACTGTTGCCCTTTATTTATGCAAAACCACCTCAGAATCCACTGTCTGCCCTGCGCTGTCCTGCTTCTCCCTTGGGGAAAGATGTCCCCGTTCCCTCTCCCCTTCCCCTGCCCTTCAAATTTGTCCTGAATCCCTTATTAAAGGAGACAAAGTTCTGTCTACATAGAAGACTTTTTTTATTTTAACCAAAGTTACTGTCGTTTACAGTGAGTTTGGGGAAAACGACTTGCCGTGTTATCACATTGACAGGCACCACTTTCATAACTGTTTTTAATGGTAAACTCTGAAGGACAAAAGTGACTGCTGAACTCTGTGTGGTTTATCGTTGTACATTCACAATCTTGCAGGAACCAAGAAGTTACCAGTTGTGAACAGACCTTGTCCAAGGGAGGCCTGTGCAGTAGCGTGTAGAACTTCATGTACTGTACACCTTAAACTGTAAACATACTGTAATAATGTCTCACATGGAAAAAAAAAAAGAAAAAAAACGCTGGATCAGCAGCAAGCTGTAGTTTTTAAAAATGTTTTTAGTTAATGTTGAGGAGAAAAAAAGGCTTTTCCCCCAAAGTATCATGTGTGAACCTACAACACCCTGACCTCTTTCTCTCTTCCTCCTTGATTGTATGAATAACCCTGAGATCACCTCTTAGAACTGGTTTTAACCTTTAGCTGCAGCCTGAATGCTGCCACGTGTGTATATATATATGACGTTGTACATTGCACATACCCTAAGATTCCTTGCAGTTTTGTCCCCCTCTCCCTACCCCTTTATAGTATGACGAGTTAACGAGTTGATGACCTGCAAAAGCGAGACACAATTATTTAATCTCTTGCCAGACATCCCTCCCTGGAGGATGCTGTACAGGTCTCTGTGTATAAAGTCATTGCTGTCTCAGCAGCCAATCAACTTATAGTTTATTTTTCCTGTTTTTGTTTTCTTTCTAATCGAGGTGTGAAAAAGTTCTAGGTTCAGTTGAAGTTCCTGATGAAGAAACACAATTGAGATTTTTCAGTGATGAATTCTGCATATTTGTATTTCAGACGATGTAGCTAAAAACTTGATGTAAATTCCTCCCTTTTTTCCTTTTTTGGCTTAATGAATATCATTTATTCAGTATGAAATCTTTATACTATATGTTCCACGTGTTAAGAATAAATGTACATTAAATCTTGGTAAGATGTTTGTAAGGGTTTTTTTTATTAGCAGAAAGGAGAGGTGACTTCAGTGCTGTCAGGTCTCGGAGATGTGATGCTGTAGGTCGGCTCCTCCTTGCCACGCAGGACAGAGACCTCAGATGTCCTGCGCGTTACGGCAGTGTCTGGGGATGCCAAAGTCCTGTCTTGCTCTGGAGACCCTCATGCTGTGTGCTCTGGCTTTGCTTTCTCTGTTCAGCTTGTTTCAGCGATGGAGTTTTGGCTTAGCGCTGCTTAGGCTCGGGTAGGAGTGGATGTGCGGTGTGAGGCAAAGCTATGGCGGAATCACAGTTCATAGGGTGAAAAAGGCAGTTGCTCGGAAGGGAGGCAGTTCCCTGTCAGCTCTGTAAAATGGAAAATTTTCATTCCCCTCGCATATTTCACATTTTCTTGGAACCATGGCGTGGATTCTGACTTCCTTCAGAGGATGGGGTTTTCCAGCGGACAGAGCTCTGATGCCCTTCAGCAAACGGCCAAAGTTCAGGCTCTTCATGTGAAAATCTGCATGTTTTCATGGGTTAGTAAATGGGTATTTTATTTAGCCTGAAGCTTTATCCTCAAATGATAATAGAAGCAGGCTAGCTAGAACTGCAGTGAGCTCATTTAAGCAAAAGAGCTAGTTAAAGGAGCAGCTTTTTTAAAGGCAGATGTAATTTTTGGTGAATAAATTGCCTCATTTTAGTTCTTTCCTAGGAAGCTCTCAGTTCCCAGAGCCTTCCCTTAGCTCTGTTTCTTAAACTTCAGATTCCTGGAAGTAATTGTGCCAGAATCAAACTGACTTTTCTGAAAAAGCATGTTTATCAGCAGGAATTGCAGGAGTTCTTTGCCTGGCAGAAGGAGAGTCCTTAAAATGGATTTCTTAAGAGACAGGAATGGTGCTGGGCTTCCTTGGCTTTAAAAAATACTGAATGGAAACCAAGTTGTAAGATAAGAATTCTGCTGGACTTTGCTGTTCTGTTGTTGATTTAAAACCAACTTCTCTGATAATTTAGTTCTGTATTCCAGGAGCTTTGTTTAATCTGACTAATGTAAAAATTTTACTTCTTTTTCTAAACAGAAGGGACCTCAGCAGCAAGGTTGGAGAAGGTAACATGATCAGGTTTTGTACAGCTTCTGTGTTTGTGTTATAGTAAATTTAATTCTAAGCGAATGCTACTTTTGGAAGGGAAAGAATAGTACCACTTGTGACTAACTACCCATTTTACCAGTATTTATACAACCAGTTGATCTGAGGGGAAGTAATTCTGCTCCCCCAGCGTTTGCATGCACACGGACGCATACACCTCTCGCGCTTCTAAGATGGTAAAAAGAAGAAAAAAAAGCATAGATGAGAAATTAGTAAAATGAGAACAAGCAGTGTTCACAGTTTGTAATTAGGGACTATTTTGAGAGCCACACCTGATCGCAAACTCAACTTGGCTGCCCAGCATGCAAATCACAGAATGGTTATAGAGTTGGAAGGGACCTTAAAGCTCATCCAGTCCCACCCCCTGCCCTGGGCAGGGACACCTCCCCCCAGCCCAGGTCGCTCCCAGCCCCGTCCAACCCGGCCTTGAACACCTCCAGGGATGGGGCAGCCACAGCTTCTCGGGGCACCCTGCGCCAGGGGCTCACCACCCTCACCGTCAACAATTTCT
The DNA here is from genome assembly GCF_965231255.1 of Vanellus vanellus. Taxonomy (NCBI): domain Eukaryota; kingdom Metazoa; phylum Chordata; class Aves; order Charadriiformes; family Charadriidae; genus Vanellus; species Vanellus vanellus. The sequence goes on along the minus strand of NC_138927.1, from coordinate 4,249,175 downwards.
TTCCTAATATCTAATCTAAATCTCCCCTCTTCCACTTTGAAGCCGTTACCCCTCTTTGATGCTTTGACCTTGATTTGTACCCAAAGCTCTCCAGTTCTGCACACATTCCTTAAAACGCCTCTCTCTGACCCTGACTGCTCCGCTGTTTCCCATTTTTACCAGCCAGGGAGAAAACTTGAGGCCTTCCTGAGCCAGAGCCCTGGTTACAAGCCCTCGGGCGCCTCTCTTGAGGTCTCGGTGGGCAGTGACGATTTCTCTGTGGTTCCGGCAGTAGATGTGGTCAGGCCCGTACCACAGCACCACGTCGGTTTTAAGCCCAAAGAGCCGCCGCTCGCCGTGGGCCGTGACACCAAACCTGATGCCTCCATCATCAGGCGGGTGAGATCTTGAGGGAAACCTGCCCACCCTTGTGTAAAAGTCATTAATATAATAACATGCTCTTATTACCAGGCTATTGTTATGTGACGTTACTTAATGTGTTTTGGCGAGCGCCGCGGTCGAGCCGTGCCCTGGCTGCCGTGTGGCGGCTCCCTTTGAGGTCGGGGTTGGTGCATCTCCAGGAGTAACGCCTCAGGGCGGGCGGGGCGGGGCAGGGCAGGGCCCTGCCTGCACCCGACCCGTCCCCTCCGGCCCTGCCTGGCTGGTGGCTCACCGGAGGAACGGGCCACTAGGCCGGAGCATGGGGTCACCAGCACCGCTGCCTCCGCCCGCCCTTAACAAAGATGGCGCCGCCCGACCCTTCCCCCCCCCATCACCCCCACACACGCACCCGGCCGCCACGTGATGCGGCGGCGCGCGCAGCCCCGGAAGAGGCGCGGCCGGAAGCGCTGACGGCGGGATGGAGCCGGCGCGGGAGCTGCGCGCCGGGCGCTCAGGTGGGGAGGGGAGGGGGGGAGGCGGGGCCGCGCGCGCGCGCGCGCGCTGCGGGGGTGAGGGGCGGGGCGGTGACACTCCCCTCCCCTCCCCCCCCTTCACGGTGGGGGCCCCCCCAAGATACCCCCACCCCCCTCCTCAGAGACCCCTCCCGCGCAGCCCTGAGGGGATGTGGCGGGGGAGAGGCCCGGGAGGGGCCCCGCCGTGAGGGGCAGAACCCCCGTGAGAGGCCTCGCAGCGGCGGGGCCCGGGCAGAGCCCGCGGGTGGCGGCGGTGGTGGTCACGGAGCCCTCAGGGGCTCGGCCCCGGTGGCGGGAAGGGGGGAACCAGTGCCCGGCGGGGCCGAGGCCTCGCCCGGGGCTGGTGACAGCGGCCGGGACGCGGGGCGAGCCCTCCCCTGGTCCGCCTGGCCTCGGATATCAGCTCATTAATAAACACACAAGCGGTAATTATCCCTAATCTTGAAAACGTCCCTATTAAGCGCTTCCACCGGCCTCTGTTGGCTCCCACGTGTCGCCAGCCTGTCCTGTGCCCGGCGCCAGCGGGAACAATCCCCATCCGGGGAAACGTCGAGTGCCACAGCTCTGCCTGTCTGAGGGAAGCGGCAGAAACGGAGCCACAAGTCTCCGGTGTGGTGGTAGAAGCAAAGCCTCGAGTCCCCGGCATGGCGTCAGAAGTCGGTCCGGCACGTGGATGCGCTCGACGGAGCGGCGTTCGTCCCGCTGCTGTGCCTGGCAGGGAGGGAGACGCAGAGCGAAGCGGCCGTCCTCACGCCGGGCTCATTTGCGGCGCGCTGGGACTCAGACCTGGACGCCGGCGGCTCCCATGTTGGCTCGGCGGGTCCGTCGTCTCAAGCCAGTGGATCGGTCAGGCTGTGCTCTGAGCCAGGTTTCGATCACACAAAAGGTGCGAGGGGTGAAAACGGCCCCATTTCCACTGGGACGCGGGCGAAGCGGCGCTGGGGCCACAGCCTCCAGACCAGTGGCTGAAAGCGGGCGGGAGTGAAAGCGGCTGTGAGGCCGAGTGCTCCCAGGCCCATGGAAACAGCGCTGGGCGAAGGGCATTGCCAAAATTCCATCTTATTTCTTTGGCATCCTGGTTAGAACAGGTTTTTAAATAAGTCTGGAGAATCTCCTGAGTCTTAACAGCAGGTTGGAGAAGTACCAAGAGGTGCCCAAACCGCTCTCGAAGCATTCCCGGCATGCAGAATTGGAGCAGGTTTCCCAATAGGAATCCTGTGCCCCAGCCGGGAGCTGGTTGCCGGGCTTTGCGGCGAGTACCTGCTGCCACCGGGTGGTCATCGGTCCCCACTGCAGCTGTGCAGACCTTGCCGAATCCCTATTTTCGTTTACGTGCTTCTATTTTGTTCATATTCGCGTCGTTTTTTTAGCGCAGTTTGCAGAGTGAGCAAAACGCGATTCGTATCTGAGAGCAAAGGGAAACGCAGAACGCGGCGAGAAAGACACCTTTAAGATTCATTAAGACTTTGCATCTTTTTCTACTGAAATATTTTTAACCCGCTTTTGCCTTCTTGCGTCCTTTTTCCGTGCGTGCAGGTGCTCTTTCACGCAGCGCTTTTTGGGGTAGAGACATTCCAGCTCTGACGCTGTGTTCTCTACCAGAGCAGTTGTTGTGGGCTGCAGCTTTTTGTAGACTTCGCTGCTTTCCGTTACAAGGTGTGCTGCATCGTGACAGGAATGGGCTTTTTAAAGCTGTTTGCTTTGAGCCTTCTTGACACATTCACGCGAGGCTTTTTCTCTGCTTTTTTAAAAAAATATTTAAAGCGCTGGGACAATTTTTGCCACTCTGCTTGAGTAGGATTTGCAGCTGTGAATGCGCTTTAATAGAATTTACAGCTGGGCTGAAGTATCCCCTCTCTTAAAATAACATTGCAGCTTCATGATTCAGGAGAACGTGCCTCCCACTAGTTGCTTTGTCTGTAGCTGTGAATCCTCTGGAGCAAGAGGAGAATATGAGCAAACCCAAAACTTTTGTATGCGGCTAAATAGGAAGCATAATCCTGTGGTTGGGGACTGGAACTATGAATGAGCATATTTGGATCTTGTTTTTTGCTGTGATGATGACTTGCTTTCTGCTCTCTCGTGTGGTTTTTAACCTGCCACGTTTTTTTTTTTCTCCGTCAGTAAAACGGGAATAGGAAAACCTCAGCGTGTTTTTAGATCATTAAGTGATCGGTTTGGGGATCTTTATGTATTGTGAGACGCTGGATCAGAAAATTGGCAGGTGGGAAACGGCGCAGGATGTGGTGTCATTGGAACCTAGCGAGTGCTGTGGGTCTTCTGTTTCTCAAACTGAAAAGCAGTTGGTGGCTGGGGAACCAACGGAAGAAATGTGTTATCTTAAAAAGCTGCATAACTGATACTGCCTGCCTTCCGTGGCTCTGGGCCAGGAGATTTCATAGCTGGTCCCAGAACGGCAATCCAGAACATACAGCAAGGAAAGCAGTGAGACGCCACAAAGCAGTTTAAATCTTGCAGGTGAGGTTTGCAGGGAAGAGGTGGACGATGAGCCACCTAAGCGCATGCAGTTTGCTTGACAGGGAGAGCTGCCCTCACTCTGGAGACCCCTCCCAAAATCTTGGAGAATTGCAGGTGGTGAGAGGGGAGTGGTGCCAGTGTCACGTCCTGGAGATGCTGTCTCTGATCGGTGGAAGGGGTGAGGGGAAGCCTGCGTATCTGAGAAGACACCGTAGCCTTGCTCTGATGGATCTTGCAGGGTTGGTGCCATGGAGGCAGCCCAGAGTAAAGCCGGTCTCAGCTTCCCAGGGGCAAACGCAGGGCAGAGAGCAGAAGAGAGGAGAGAGCATGTCTGGCAGCGCCTGGCCGGCTGCGAGCCCCGGTCAGCAAACTGCTTACACGGATGTTACGCTCGGAGTCTATGTTTTAATTCTGTCTCTGTTCAAAAAAAAAAAAAAGGTTTAAATTCCATTCAGCACATTGGAACTTGAATGTGTGTGTAGATGCTTGGCGGAGCTGCTGGTGTTTCTGCTGAGGCAGCCGCTGAGGAGGCCGGTGAGCCCGTCTGCTTCTGGTATTTACACTGGCCCAGTAAGAACTGGGCTGAGAGTAAATGTTATAACCTCTCTCCCTCTGCATCCTGGCCAAGGTTAAGAAGTCAGCGAATTTTTTTTTTCTTTAATAGGAACAATATCAAAGAGGTCTTCTGTGTCATCTCCCAGATCCGTGATCTCTTTTATAAGTGACTTTCTCATTCATAGAGATTTGCAGCCCTTTTGAAGTGCCTGATAGTAAATAAAGGCGCATAATTTACAAACGTGGCTGAAGCCAGAAATACCTTTCTGTGTCTGTCCTCTCTGTTTATCAATTCAGGTTTCCAATACTGGAGGGAGAATTTCCCGGGCATCAATGACCAACTGAGGCAACTTTTGAGCTCAGGATGGAGCTGGTGAGCAGGCAAGACCCCCACCTCCGAGAGGTCGTGTGGTTTGCGGTGTGCTGCAGAGCCCTGACACTTCTGCTGCAGGCAAGTCTCCTGTTCCTCAGCCAAAGATGCTCTGACATCTGTTGTTTGCTGCTCCAAGGCTTCTCTCTTCGGTCCTGCCTTGTGCACCCTGAGCTAGCTGGTTCTGCTTGGGTGGGAAGTCATCTTCTCCTTTGGAGAACCAACAGACCAGCTGCATCCAGGAAGGCAGGTCGCCGTTAAGTGAAATTACATAAATTTCCTTGTAACTTAGTGTGTTTTCATGCTGCTGTTGCAAGAGGATGGTTTGGCAGCATGAGAGGCTGAAGTCTCTGTTTATCCACAGAAGAGGAATGATAATCTCCTCCTGCACGTTCTTCCCAAGTCTCATTTCCAGAGATGTCCTTCTCTGAGCACGGGGCGAGCTTGGTTGCTCACTCCATCCTACCTGCGCATACCGAGACAGCCAGCAAAGAGCCCAGCTGTAGCCGTGGCCCTCCTGAAACAAAATCAGCCCGAGAAAGCTCTTCGGCCGCAGGCCACCAGCCAGCTGGCAGACTGCAGTGGCCCCAGTCACCACTGGGTAGGGCTGAGTGGAACCATCAGCTGAGATGAAAGACTCCGTGTTACAAATGCCAGAGGCCTGGTTAGACCAGATGTGTGCTTCATGGTAAAACGGCGGCTTTGTACATCTTTTAGTCCCAATTTGTTCAGTGTGGCCTTTTCTCTTTTCTCTGCCAACGCTGACTTTATTGCAGGGGACTCATCCCGTTCTACAAGCTACACAACTTACCATCTGAGTTTTTGTTGTTTTTTTTTTTTTTTTTTAAACGTATTTTCATTTGGAATTACGTTACAGTGCATTAAGTTGCGTACCTCCTATCTCAGGAGCTCTCTGGGTTTTTCTCTCACCTTTTAAAACGTGGTCAGCACCACAAGGTGCTGGAGAGAGAGATCTGTGCATTCTGCTTGCTCATCTCTAGAAAGCAAACGAACCCCTTAGTTCGTGTTTTGAGTTGCAGAAGTGATGGAGTGATCTAGAGATGAGAGGGAGCCTGGGAATTGGCCGCTGTCTTCTGCATCAGTTTGCTTTGGGAAAATGTTTTTCTCTCGTTCTGTCTCTTTTCTCATGTACATCAGCTAGGACAGTAATGCCAAATTGAGTAGAACAGGAGGATCGCCAGTGCTGCAGCGGTACCCGGCGTGACCGTATGCAGTTAGATGTGCCTGAGCATGGAGCCGAGCAGCCTTTCCCTGTCCAGTTCCGTGGGGATTCATGCTGGATATGTTCCAGAGCTTTATTCGGTTCAGGTGTAAATACCCCAAAAGGCCGGGTTTGCACCTTTTCACAGTCTTGCAGGTGTCCTTGCTGCAAAGCCCCTCAGCCTGGCTGCTGTGCTGCTCTTGTCCCCTTTGAAACCTGGGAGTCCTCCTCCTCCTTGGTGCTTTCATCAGGGTACAAGGAGATCTCTGCTGGACTTCAATCCTCTCTTCTTTTTCCAGGCTCTCTTTAACCTCCTGATCCCAGATCACGCTGCAGACGCCTTCTCTCCCCCTCGCCTGTCCGAGCCTGGCCCATGGGACCTGCTCTTGGAGCGGCTGCTGGGAGGCCTCTCGCGCTGGGACGCGGAGCACTTCCTCTTCATCGCCGAGCATGGTTACCTCTACGAACACAACTGCGCCTTCTTCCCGCTGTACCCCCTGAGCGTGCGTGCCGTGGCCGAGGGTGCTCTGTGGCCCTTGCAGCCGCTGCTGCGTTTGCGGAGCCGCCTCCTGCTGTCAGCCGTCCTCCTTAATTCTCTCTTTTCTGTCCTGGCAGCCGCTGCCCTGTATAAGCTGGGCTGCGTCGTGCTGCGGTGTCGCAGGGTGGCTTTCCTTGCCGCCGTTCTCTTTTCTCTCGGCCCCGCCAACGTATTTATGGCAGCTGCTTACTCAGAAAGCATGTTTGCCTTCCTGGCGTTCAGTGCCATGTGGCAACTGGAGAAGGGGCAGAGCCGGCTCAGTGGACTGCTTTTCTCCCTTGCTTCTGGGGTGCGTGCCAATGGGCTTATTAATGCCGGCTTCTTTCTCTATTCCCGCATTAAACGCTTTGCCCTCCAGCTCCAGGGGGGTTCGGGATCGATAAGGAAGCTCCCTCCGTTGTGGAAGCAACTCCTCAGCGTGGCATCTTCGGTGGTTCTGATGTGTGCCGGGACTTTTCTGCCTTTTGCTTTATTTCAGTATTACGCCTACGTGATGTTCTGTGGTCCTGGCACCGGCCTGGAGCGGGCTGTTCCCCAGCCGCTGCTGCAGCTGGCTCTGGACAAGGGCTATCGTCTGGCGGCCATGAATGGGGGTAATCCTCCTTGGTGCTCCCAGCGATTCCCTGTGGTCTATTCCTATATTCAAGACTCTTACTGGAATGTGGGCTTTCTAAGGTATTTTGAGCTCAGACAGATACCAAATTTCTTGCTTGCTTTGCCTGTCACACTGCTGGGCGCGTGGGCTGCCTGGACCTACATCACTGCGAACCCCCGGCACTGCCTCACTCTTGGTCTAGAGAGAAGAAAGAGTGAAGAGGAGGGTAAACCGAGAGCTGGATTTTGCTGCCACGCCGTCTTCGTGTATGTGGTCCATGCCACGGTCCTGCTGGCGTTCGGATTCTTCTGCATGCACGTGCAGGTAGGACGTTCGTAGCAACACACAGGAGTGTTTTCTTAAGGGGAATGCGACGTGGTGGCTGAGGCAGTGACAGTCACAACCCGAAGCTGTCCCAGCTGCAGGGCAGCAGAGGGCAACGCAAACGGAAAGCTTTGCCTTTCCTCTTTCGGAGCTACTTCCACAGAGAGTTTCCAAAGGCAGTTCATTCCTCTGCTCTGCTGGAGAGTTCCTGAAGGAAGCTTGCCAGGTGCTCAGTGTGATGGGGACACCAGGGTGGGGATCAAAGGGTGCGGCTGGTGTTAGGTGGCATTTGACGCGTGCTTAAGGCCAGGCTTGCCAAGGACAAAGATACCGGGTCATTATCGCGTTGGGCCAGGCTTAATGGGTGGCAATGAAAGGATCCAGAGCCTGTCACTGGTCCCTAGAAAGTGTTTGAAGGTCTATTTAGGACACAGCTGGTGGCACTAAAGGTTGGGGGTTCCAGTGAAAAAACAATTGAAGAGCGAAATTCAAATCTCCCCTGAAGCTGCTGCCCCTGCCCAGCTCCTGAGCTGGACGGTGATGAGGATTTCGGTGAGATGGTGACAATTAGTTTGTCCAAAACCCGGAGATCACTTGACTGCTTACACAAACGTCTTAATGAATAAAGCAGGTTGAGCTGAAAGGTGTTTCATTTCAATGGGATAAGTCCTAGCGCCGCGGATTGGGGCTGTGTTTTGGTCCCCTTTCTCAGCAGTCCGTCTGAGGGTCCGTCCATGCCTCGGGATCGGGGCTGGCCACAGCCACAGACCTGCAGTTTGTGTGATTTTTGCTCTGTCTGTCGTCTTCAGGTGCTGACCCGGTTCCTTGGCTCCTCCTCTCCCATCCTGTACTGGTTCTCTGCTCACCTGCTTCAAGAACAGGAACCTTTGCTCTGGAGCGAAGGGACTGATAATCGGACTGCAGCGCCTCGCTGCGAGAAATCTCTTCTAGGTAAACCTCCTGGTTTCTGCACGGAAGGGACCTCCGAAAACCCCCTTGTGAGGCTGCTGAGGAGCTGTAGGTTGATCACCCCCCTCAGCAAATGCATTCTCGGATTTTTCCTGTCCTACTGGCTGCTGGGACTCGTTCTGCACTGCAACTTCTTGCCATGGACGTAGCCAGCGGGTCTGTCGGTGCAGACGGGTCGTGGGGCAGAAGCGCTGGTCAGAACTGAAATTCATTTTTGCTAAAAACCCTGATGTGTGTGTGAGGATGCTGTTCTCCGTTCCTCCTCATGTACGGAGCTGGTGCTGCCCAGCCGGGTCCGGGGCGGGCATGTTCTCTTTGCTGTCACGCTGCAGCATCCTGCCCTTCTCTGCTGTCATCACTGATGGCCAAAATTCCCGTAAACTGCCCGGGATGGGGGATGCCTCCCGGTTCCTATGGGATACACTGCCACCGAGCCGGTGTTTGCCACAAGGATCCGCATCTGTCCGCTTCCCAGAAACCTCGGGGAAGTGTCCTTGACGGCGCAGGGAGGATCCTGCTGCCTTGTATGAGCCGTTCGCACCTCCCCGGTGCCGCTTGACCCTCCCCGGTTCCGTCTCCCACCGCATCCCAGCGCAGTCCCGCTGTGGGACACAACCGGGACGGCTCCGGCCGCTCCTCCGGGAACGGCGGTGCAGCCATTGGCTGTCCGAGCTCACGCATCCCCCGGTAAATAGGGGACAGTTTGCCGGTCGGGTTCACTCCCCACCACCACCACCACCACCTCCTCCGGTGTCCGGGGGGTACCGGGCCGGGGCTGCTCGCGGCGCGGCCGGCAGGGGGCGCTGTGGGGCGGGGGCGGGGCGGGGCCGACACGTCCGCCGGGCGCGCGGCGGGGCCGGGCCGGGCCGGGCGCTGCGGCGCCATGAAGGAGTGCGAGTACCGGCAGATTCCCCCCGGGGTAACGGGACCGGGAAGCGGTACGGTGGTCGTTTCGTCACCTCCGCCACCCACCGGCCCGCAAAGGCCCGCTACGGCCCGTCGGCCCCGGCGGAAGTGGGAGGTGTTCCCGGGCCGCAACCGCTTCTACTGCGGCGGCCGCCTCATGCTGGCCCGGCACAGCGGCGTCTTCGCCCTCACCCTCGGCCTCATCCTGGCAACCAGCGGCCTCTTCTTCGCCTTCGAGTGAGTCCGGGCTACCGGGACAGGGGCTCCGGCCACCGCCCTGGGGGCTACGGGGTGTCCGTCCGTGTCCCCCCCCCCCTTCCTCTGCTGCGGGTCCCTCCGGTATCGTCGTCCCCCCCCCCCGTTCCCCCGGGATCGGACCTCCCTTCCCTGCTGGGGTCCCCGCTGGGGTCTCTGAGCAGCTCTCGTCCCCCTCCTTTAAGCCTTTTTGGGGGAGCCCTGGGGTGGGAGGGAGGGAGGGAGGTGGGCTGGGGGGGCACCTCTTTCCCCCTCCACCCCCCCATGAGAGCCCCGATATCCCTTTCTTCTCCCTACCGCCCCCCCCCCCCACCATTCCCCCCCTGCACAGCCCCCAGACCCACTTTTCAGGCAGCCACTGCTTCCCCTCGGCATGTCCCCAGGGGCCTTCGTGTGGGGGGCGGGGGGGGGGGGCAGGGGTAGGGGTAGCCCTGCACCTCGTTTGCTCAATCTGGCCCCGGGAAGGGGTTTGACATCCTCCCGGGATCTTCTCCTGGTATCTAAAGATCCCCCCCCCCCCCCCCCCCCAGTCTCCCCTCCTGCTATGGAGATGAGATCTGGTCCAGAATCACAGCCAGGAACTCCCCGAGACTGGTGGGCTCGCTCCGTAGAGGCAGCAGGAATAGCGTTGCTGTTAAAGGCTATTGATAAATGGGGGAACTCTTTTAAATTCTCTGGGGTCCCACCTCGAGGGTCTGGACTGGAGCTCTGCTTCCCCCCTTGTGCAGCCGTGTCTGGGGAAGAGCGACCTGCATCTCTCCCAGTCCCCTTTGCTTTAGGAAAGCTGTCCCGCTCCTGTCCCCCGAGGGAGGGGAGAGCCCGGAGCACCCCGTTACACCCTGCGCTGGAGCCGGGGAAGGAGCACCGTTGGTTATTGACACTTCTGAGGGTTCTGCTATCCTGCCTCTGCATTTCTGTCTCGGGAGGGAAAGGAGCTTGTTTTTCCTGCCGCTGTACAAAGCAGGCAGGGGGGAGGAATGTCATGCCTGCTTTTGGATCACGGAGTTATCTCTGCGAGTCTCAGAGTAAAGCTGCCCAAGCCTGCGGGCGGGGAGATGAAGGTATTTGATCGGATTAGAGGTTCTGAGAAGTCGGATGAGCTGAGAGGGGCAGGCAGCTGTGGGAGGCAGTAACGGCATCCCGATGCGAAAACTCCTTTCTTAGTGTCATCTGTGCCTCTTTGACGGCTCTCTCTGCTGCAGCTGAAACTAATGGGCAGCACTAGCACAGGAACTGCTTTGTACAGGGCCAAACAGAGGACATCGGCTCTCCTCTCCCTTCTTGCCTAGTCACTCTTTCTTGGTTGAAGATGCCCCGGGGCTTTCCAAGTTGTTATTTTAGCAGTGTCCTTCTGTTGCATGGGTTACAGTTGGCTGGATGTGTAGCAGATACATCTTGCCTGTGTCTGCAGTTCACATTTTTTTTATGCGATTTCTTGTTGCCTGGGAGGGGAAAGCGGGGTCCAGAGATTCTCCCAGCAAAGGGGTGGCAACAAGCTCACATCTCTCATTTCAGAGACCTTACTGTCAGGGAGACGACCGAGGGGCTCAGCAGCAGCGTTAGTCTTGGGCTGAAGGGGTTTTGTTGCCTGGTGGCTGCTTTGTTCTGGGCAGCTGAGCTTGGGAGTTGAAACAAAAGTTGCTTAATCCTCTCAAACTGCCTCGCAGCATTACTGAGACTTAGTGCTGCCCGCAGACATCAGGGCTCAAGCAGCTTGCCTGTCTGTGCTCCACTCTGTGTACTTATCAGTGCTTATAATAGTAAATCCCTCTGCAGAGCAAGGGACGGGAGGGGTCTCTGGCACTGCACCCTGCGAAGACCTGTGTTCCTCCGCTGTCTTCACCTATCAAGTAACAGAGCTGCCCTGAGGTGGAGTGCAATCGCGCTGGTCTCCATCTGTGGGAAAACAGCCCCAGGTCGTAGTACATCGAGCCCTGGAGCGGGCATTGTCTGCTGAGATGCCTGGTGGATTGTCACAGCAGCATCAGTGCTGCAAGGCATCGCCATCCAAACATCTGGCGCACCATGAAGGGCACACGAGTCATCCAGAGACATCAAAGCTGTGTTGAATCAAAGCCAAATTCCCTCTCAGTTTCACGTGTTGGACCAAATGGGATCGCATTCATGCTGATTTTGATTCCTGCTTAGCTCGAGGTGTTTCTCCATGTGTTCTTCACACTGCTGTTGTAGAAGGTGACTGAGTTTTGGGGCAGTTGACAGGTTTTTGAAACGGTATTCTGGGACTTCAGAAGGGCAAAGAGCTTGCGTACAGGGACTTATACTGCCATCTTTGTGTCAAAGACACTGTCGTCCCAGTGCTACTCCAGTGTTTTCTGGGCTGGCTGTTGCTGTTCCAGAGGTCTCTGCAACGCAGAAGTGCATCAGCCCACCACCCCATGGTAATTCAGTGTGCGAGGTCACAGCTGATAGCCAGTTCTGTAGCGATGGTTGGTAACAATGCATTTTCTTTTCTTTTAACAGCTGCCCCTTCCTTGCCAGTCACCTCACCTTGGCCATCCCCATCATTGCAGCCGTCCTCTTCTTCTTCGTCATCAGCTGCCTGCTCCAGACGAGCTTCAGAGACCCAGGCATCCTGCCCAGAGCCACCCCGAGCGAGGCTGCAGACCTAGAAAAGCGGATCGGTGAGATTTCTATTACCTCTCCTGTGTTTGGTCCAGTGCACGCCTCTGTGCGTGTGTGTGTGTGTGCGCCGCACACATTTCAGGCTCAGTGAGCCTCTGGAGAAAAGGCCAGAGTATCAGATCATGAGTTTTGACAGTGTCCTACGAGTCCTGGTAGGAGAGGTGTGACAAGCTCCTCTAGCACAGCAGGCAGTGCTTCAGAGAGAGGATCTGCAGAGAAGCATAGGTGTGTTTTGTTTCTGTTCGGTCCCATCGCTTTCAGAGGCAAAGCCCTGTGTGGTGGGTCGTGGCGGTACCTGTTCCTGCCCTCAGGATGACACCTGAGTGGGCAGCAGCCCTGTGCAGAGCTCAGGGGAGGGGGAGCTTGCAGCATCAGTGTCCTAAACACGAATACTGTTAGGGGCTGTGTGCCAGCGGCTGGGAGAGCACAAAGTCCCCCTTCAGAATCACGCTGCCAGGCTCTTGAAGACAGAGCGAGAGTGTGTGCTGCTCTGTAACGCTGCGTTAGTTACTTTGAATTTTGTCCAAACTCAGAGGAATCTGACCCTGTACCACCTTCTGCAAAATACGGGTGGTGAGGATGTCGGTAATTAATTTAGGCATGAATGCTTTTTAAGATTATGATTTGCCATTGAGCCTGCTGTGCTGCAATGTTTTCTTTATTGTAATGGTTTCTAACAGTATGCTAATGTTTGTCCCCATCTAAAAACTGCTATGTCACGCTGTTTTGGTGGTGGCCAAGAAGGTGTATGCATCTAGGATCTGTGGACCTTGTTGATGTGACCCGTAGAAACAAATGCTTTAGCAAATCTAACACGAGGCAGCTTGAGTCTGCCTCACTGAAGACACTTGAAAGGCGGCAATTCTACATCTGACTGAAAAAATTGGTTTTAAAATATCCTCAGAGTGGTTATCCATGTTTCTATATATAAGTGCCTAAAGCGGTAATCTGGCTGCAGATGCTGCCTGATGTGCCAGCTGTTACTGTTAATATAATCCACTTATTATCCTCTTAACATGCTCACTGTTATATCTCTATTTTCAAAGACTTCCTCAGAGTTGGAAAGGCACTCTTTTCAGAGTGACTAAAATAAAGGAACAACCTCCAAAAGCTGCAAACGTGATACAGAGGTTTTCCAGCTTTTGCTGAGCAGGGAAACGGTCTCCAGCTGCCAGTCCCCGGTGAATAGTGACGTGCCAGCACACACAGCTGTAACTTGTGGTGTCTCTAAAAATCCTCAAATTTGACCTTGAGGAGGAGGAATCCTCTTGTGCTACTAACGTACACATGTCAAATTTCAATGAAATCTGCCTGGAGCACTTGAGACCTGCTCTCTGTCCTCCCCCGCTGTGGTGGAAATGAGTCTCTCGAGCCTGGCAGTACTGCTGGCTCCAGCTGCGGGTTGGCAAGTTGTGTGCTAGCGGTGGCAGGGGATGCTTCTGCTGAGGTTACCCTGATTTCTGTAACTTGGATGCTTCCAGCAGAGGAGGAACCACATGTACGTTGACAGATTATGTTGTCTCCTTGTGTTGTGATCCGTTAGACGCGCAGAGATGAGTTGGTGTTACTGGGCACGTTAACACTGCTGCTTTTATGCTCGCTATTTATATATTATAAATTGCTTTATGTTCTCAAACTGTTGGGCAGATATTACTTCCTCCTGGCGTCCCAGCAGCATTGCCAGTGAACAGACAAGGAAAGGACATAAATAATGCTGTGAGGAGCTGACTGGAGTTCCTGGCTGCCCACCCTGCAACAAATCCTGTAGGCCGAGCTGCCTCTCAGCTTTTGATTAAAACCGGGAGAGCGTGTGCCAGTCCCTTACCCTGCAGGAAGCAGCTCAGGGTGATACGGGGGTTTGGGTTTCACCTGCACTAGTTTGACTGTCCCTCCTTGCCCTTGCAGACAGCATGGGTACCTCTACCTATCGCCCGCCGGCCCGCACCATGGAAGTGGTCATAAACAAGTATGTGGTGAAACTCAAGTACTGCTACACCTGCAAAATGTTCCGCCCTCCACGCACCTCTCACTGCAGTGTCTGCGACAACTGTGTCGGTAAGCTCAGAAAGTGGAAAGGTGCTGCTGTCTCTTGTGTGGGTGGGTGGGTGGGTGTTTTATGTTTCTGGACAGATTGCTTTTGTTTCTTGTAAAGGATTATAGAGCAAGATACTGAGTAATCTTTCTTTTTCCCACTTAAAATGAAAGCAACACCGGTGCAGTGGCTCGGGGCGAGGGGACAGCATGTCCAAGACTCCGTGTCTCTGCTTTCCCTGGTTGTGGGAGGACTGTACCATGAAATGCGGTTAAGCCCCCCACCAACACTAGGTTTGCTGCAGGCTCCTTGTTGTCTGTGGCTGTGCTGTTGCCAGGCAGGTAGAGGCACCACCACAGGTGCTGGTTGAGCTCTTCTGTGTCCTCTCCCCGTGCCCTCATGCTGTGGTGGGGCAGGAGGGAATGAACAAAGACCTGAAGAAAAGTCTCTGATGGCTCCACGCAGGCAAGCACAGGAGTGGGGTGGGCAGGGAGGTTCCCAGCGCAGCCTGACTGCACCGGAGCAACTTGAACTGGCAGCAGGGTGGCATGTGATTTAGGGACGTGCCTGGTGAGTTTACTCCTCGTGTAGCTGCTCCTGGTCATGCATAGGATGGATGTGGAGGCTGTGCTTTACGCTGTCTGCTGGGACAGCCTGAGGAGCAACCAACCCATGAGCAGTCGCAGGACCACAAGGCTCTGCTTAAGAGAAGTTTGGGGATTGCCAAGCTTTGTGTGTTTGGGAACAGCCGTGAGTGGCCGTGACTCCTCCTTACACTGGAACAGCTCACTGGAAAGCAGCCGTGGCTGGGGCAGTGTTTGGAGAGGAGCTGTCTGGGGGTGCGGGCATGCGCCCGCTTTGCGCGCGATGGGTTTTGTTTGCACTGGTGTCCCCTGCAGAATGGTTACCGCAGTCCTGTTAGTCTGAAATGCAGCCCTTTCATTAGAAGGCAGTCGGGAATGTTTCCAAATATATTGCACCTGCCCTGGGTTCTCAGGCAGTTTCTGTGGTTTTAGAGGTGTATCTCTATAACTTTGAAAATTATTTTCTGCCCCGAAGAAGGCGGGGGAAGCTGCCGCGCAGCAAGGGAGCAGTGATGCTGCGTGCACACACCCAGTGCTGCTAAGTACTGGAAAAACTGCCGCACTTTCCTTCTTCTCTCTCAGTTTTAGTAATGGTAGATGTTACCAGTCACGAGGCATGTATTTATGCAGGGTTTGCTGAGAGGAAAGGTTTGGCCTTTGATGATAAAAAAGGGCATGTGAGCAGGCAGCAGTGCTCTGTTAAAACTTCTTGTGAACATACTGCTGTGGGGAGGTTCTGGTATCGGGGCGGTGGGTGGGAGCTCGGTTTGTAGCCCCTGGTTTTTGGAGGCTCAGCAGAGTTCACTCTGTTACGGGGTGCGAGGTGGCAGGAGTCCTCACCATGTCCTTTTGTTTCAGAGAGGTTTGATCACCACTGCCCCTGGGTGGGCAACTGCGTGGGGAAGCGCAACTATCGCTACTTCTATGCCTTCATCCTCTCCCTCTCCTTCCTGACAGCCTTCATCTTCGCTTGCGTCGTCACCCACCTCACTCTGCGTAAGTACTGCGGCTCCTAGCAGTGATGTGTGCCCTGCTCCTGGCCACGAACACCTTGAGGCAGCACTGGGTCACTGTTCCTGTTGGACAGAGCGTGGAAAGGGTCTGGTTGGTTTACACCAGGCTTTACAGTGCGGGTGGCCCAAATAAACGGGGTCTCAGACTGCAGGGAACCACAGGTCCACCCTGCACCTTGCTGCAGAGAGGCCTTGAGAGCTGGTGACTGGGTTATCCCCTCCGGAGCAAATGAGCTGGTGGGTACATTGCTCTTAACCTGGCGGGGAAGGTGACTTGTCTGTCAGCCCCAAATCTCCTGGAGCTGTGTCTGTGCGTTTCTGCAAAGTTCCAGACTGCAGATATTTCTCAGGCAGCCAGGCAGGTCCATATGGCCTGCAGGGGGTGGCTGCATGCTTGGGCGTGAAGTGTTGGCTGGAGATGCAAAGCTGCCTGATGGGACCCCGTTCCTTGTCCTGTTTTGCTTTGCAGGCTCTCAGAGAGATGGATTCCTGGCCACTTTGAAGATGACACCTGCAAGATATCCTTCTGATGCCATCGGCTGCTCAGACTGTTGAGCACTGGTGCAGCAATGCTAATTATTTTACAGAAGCGCGGTGAGCTCTTTGTAGGGTCACCTTCGTGTACTTTCCACAACTTAATTTAGTTCCTGAGCTACCTGGTTGGGGCAGACGGGCGTCTCTTCATCTGTAGACTGATAACATCACCAAATTGGGAAGACCTTTAATTCCTTATTTAGTTCACGGCCAGGGACTAAGAGGGGGTGACAAACTTGTTTCACAGTTTGCAAGTTTACGTGGAAAGGAAGCAGCTGGAACAGGCTGTGCTTTGGTGGATGCCTGCAGAATGGCGTGGGGAACGGGAAGCGTGCTGGGATGTTTTTGTGGCCTGCTGTGTGTGGTCATAGCATGTACCTCCCAAAACAGTCCTCTGCCTCTCCTTGCAGGATGATCTTGTTCCCTGAGACTTCCTTGACTCTTGTTTCACTGTGCTGGAGCTGGTGATTTGTTTTTTCTCAGTCTGGTCTATTTTGGGCCTCTCAGGTTTTCACACTTATTTAGTTGCCTCCAACCTGACGACGAACGAAGATGTAAGTACCTGGACGCTTGTCCTTCTGCAGGGCCAGCCCCGGTCTTTCCTAAGCAGAGGTGAGGCTTTCGGGGGATCCTTGGCCGCCTGCCTCAGGGCAGTATCTCAGTAAAGCGTGCTGCCTGCACTGCCTGTGATAACCCACTGCGAAGCAAACAGCCTGTGCCCAAGGCGTTTGGGCTGTAGCTTCAGGGAGCTGCGTTGGGGGAAAGGCAGCACGCAGCAGCAGGGGACCGTGCCACATGTGTTGCTTGGCAGTGTCAGGCTATGGGGGCCATGGGCTGAAACGTTAGAAAGGTCACGTGTGCGTGTTTTCCAGTCTGTGTGTGACCTTGCTTAAAATTAGGAGTTCCGAGATTAAAAAGGAGGGCTGGCCCCAGAGATTTATTTGGGTGTTAGGCTGGGACATGGGTGATCTTAATTCAGCATCCCGCGTAACCACAGGTTTCCTTTGAGACCCTGGGCAAGTCCCTTTGTCTCTATCAGTTCCTCATGTCTAATAGGCAAATAATGTACAGACATCTGATGAAATTTACCTCAAAGTTTGGGGTGCGTGCAGACTCCAAGGGCCAAATGAGTACCCTGAGCAGGGCAGATTGTACAGAAAAGCAGGATCTGTCTCATCCTCAGAATCAAAATTCACCCTCCTGGCCAGAAGTGCCTGTAATCCTTGCTGGAAGCTTCCAGCACTGCAGAAGGCAGGTTTACATCCCTTTTTTTTTTTCCCTTCACTTTTTTCCCTCCTCTTTCCTCTCCACCTCTCTGTTACGTTCGGAGGTGTTGGCAGAGATGTGAGCGAAGCTCATGGAGGTCGCACCCCAGTGCTGAGAGCGCCAGGTCCAAAGCACATGGTCCGTTGCCTCTCTGGCTGCGTTGCCCACGTTGCCAGCCTTATGCTGCAATTGGGGAGAGGAAGTAAAAACAAAAGGAGGAAATGTTATGGTAAATGGTTCGCTGCAGCCAGGGGCCCGAGGCCAGGTATAGCATCTGCCCACTCGCGTGTGCCTACGCTTGATGTGACCGGGGTTTCGAAATCAGAGTCCCAGTGGCAGCTGCTCAGGGTGGGGACAGATGAGATTGTTTTCTCCTGGTGCAGCGTGGCCTGGGAATCCCCTTGCTGTTTGTTCGGCCCGAGGAGGCCAGGAGGGACCGTGAGCTAGAGCCCTGCTCTGTTGAGCTTTCAGCCTCGTAGAGAATGAGGGGAGGAGGAGGAGGAGGCTGGCGTTGGAGATGGTGACGCTGACAAGTTGCCATGCAGCACGGGGAGGGCACAGCTTTGGAGCTTTCTAGCTGCAAGGTTGAACCTTGGCAGAGGTAGGAGCAGCATATTGTTCTCTCCTCTGGCTGCCTTTCTGCAGCTGTCCCGCTTGTTAACGCAAAGAGGAGGAGGACGTCTGCAGTAAGACAAGCCTTCCACCTCTTGAGCAAGGATTTGAACCGGGTCCATTATCGTGTAATTAATTGTCTGCTATCACATCTTTTGTATCTTAATCTGCACGTGTCCTTTCCCTTTCAGATCAAAGGGTCCTGGTCAAATAAGAGGGGCTCAGAGTTTGCCAATCCCTACAGCCATAAAAGTATCCTCACTAACTGCTGTGCGGTGCTGTGTGGACCATTCCATCCCAGGTAAGAGCCTTTGACCTCCACGGCATTGGGAGTTGCATCCTGCTCTGTGAGAGGGGCCTCGGGAAGGACAGATTTACCACAATTCAGGGGAGACACTGTCAGCACAAACACATCTGCTCCCATGAGGATGGGGAGACAGTTCCCCAGTCTCTGCAGAGAGCAGCTGGAGAAATGTATGAGATAGAACTGTTGCTTCTCCTGTGTTTGAGCGACGAGTTCGGGTTGTTTGTAATTGTTTCACGGAGCTTGCAGATAAGACACATCCTGCGCTTCAGTAAGGGGAGAGTAACAGCACCGAAGAGCTCAGCAGCAGATGGTAAATATCAGTAGTGGCGGTACTTCTTAGCGCGTGTTTTCCCTCCTGTATTCTGAAGATCGAGCGTTGTGGCAAGCAGCCAGCAGAGCACTGCACAGGGCGGTGTGGAGACCCTGGCTTTTACCAACACTTCGGTTACCTGAAATGCTTAGTAGCATCCCACCAAATGCTCTTACCTGTGACTTAACCACAACCGATGTTAAAAGCAAGGGCAAAGGCGGGCGGTTTGCTGCAGATGCAAGGGAGCTTTGGACCTGCAGCGCAGGATTATTGCTGCTTTGTCACAAGAGGGTGCAATTGGGCAGAGTCAGGCCGGCGTCCCCTTGCGCTTTGCTGTGCTGCAGGGGTTGAGGACCTGCACGCTGGCTTGGAGCTCTCGGCCTGTCCTGGGGCACGTGGGGATCCTTGAGACGAAGTTTTTTTTTTTCACTGGATCCAATTTGGATTTACATGGAGCATCTTGGAGGTGCTAACTCAGTGTAACACAACAGCAGGGGAAGGTGTCTGAGGCTGTGCAGCTACAGAGTGTGTTTTACACCTGGCCCTGCTCTCCGAAGTACCCCCAAGCTTTTTGTTGGATTCAGGGGTGCCAAAATGCCAGTGCTGCCACTCGGAGATGGTAAATCTGCAGCTTCAGGGAGCCGAGCTGTTTGCTGGGAGGTTGCGAGGAGAGTAGTGTTTTACTCCAATTCTTTCCTCGTTCGTGTTGTAAAGCCCTTTCGCCAGTTCCCATTTGGGTTTGTGGTGACCCAAAGCTTTAACTGCCTACAGGCTGTTTGGTGGCTTGTGTGATAAGTTTGTGGTTTGCGTAATGGGCAGCTCCTGCCGATGCTTTGGTTAGCAGTTCCCACGAGGATAACCCTCTCTGTGGCTCGTGAGCTCCCGTCCTCGCGGAGTCTTCATTTCCTTAACACTTCTCCTCTTGCACGCTTTCCCTTCTGTTTTCCAGTTTGATAGACAGAAGAGGATTTATCCAGCCAGATGTCGGGACCCCGTCCAGTCCTAAGAGTGAAATCCCTTCCTTTGGAGCCAAAACTGACACCAGCATGGTAGGAGGCATTCCCTAGCAGTGCTGTGAAGTAGCCCAGTGCCTGCTGTGCCTGCACCTCACTCCAGCCAGAACCTTCCCCTCTTACCATCTCCCCAGCCTCAGGCGGGACAGCCCTGTGACGCAGAGCTGCCAAAGACTCAGTCGAGCCATACGTTGCCTTTTTTTTTTTTTTTTAATTTATTTATTATTTTTGTTTATTTGTGTCACTGTGATGTGGCCTGTCTGGACTTTCGACTGATAGAGCCCAACAGCATGCAAGACCCGCAGACTCGTGCAGAAAGCAGGGAGTTCCTGCTGCACCTGGGAAGCAAATAGGTCTGGGGAGCCACCAGACCTCTGAGCCCGGAGGCTCTGCTCCAGGGAGTCACTGTGTTTCCTGCCGGGAGTACTGAGGTGGGCCAAGGGTGGGAGCTGGGACTGGTTCCCACTCTGAGTTGGGCTGTCACGTCTCGTCTTCTGGGCTGGTGGAGGCGTATGTTCCCCGGTATCCCTGTTATTTCCATGGACACGTCCTGCTCCCCTGTGCCCATGTGGAAGGGCTGTTCTGTCTCTTAATGGCTGGGTTCTCACCTCGGCCGCTGCCGGAGCAGCTTTGCTTTTCCAGAAGCTGCTGTGCCTTGGTAAGTTGGGGCTGTTCAGCTGGGAGGACTCTGGCTCCCAGCAGACGTGGAAGCTCACTAGATGTCCCGGCTGCTGTTGATCCTATTTTCTAGCTGGTCACTGAGAGGGTGCTGAAAACCTGCCAGTCAGTAAGACGTTTTGCAGCAAGGACAGAAGTTAGGATGACCCTCCTTTTAACGGGGAAGAAGAAACACGCAGTGTTCTGTGGCTCTCGTCATGAGATGCTGGTTGGCAAGGTTACAGTCGTAAGATTTGGGAACCTTTAGCTTGCCAGGAAAGCCTGGTTGTGTCCTGCCTTTGGGAGACCGAAAGGCAACAGAAAAGTGCATGAAATCCTGAGGTGGAGTTTCACAGAGGAAGCAGTTGGTGAGTGCTGGTCTCTGATAACCTCATGTTGTGCTCTTGGCTTGGGTTTTCGGCTGGCAGACGAGAGCAGGGCTGTCCCCAGCGCCTCGGGAGCCATTCCCGTGTGCCTGCGCGCATCCACGAGCATCGCTCTGTGCCTGCAAAGGCACGGGAGAGCTGAGCCACCAGTACTGACACTGGAGTGTGCGTAGAGGAGAGTCACAGACCTTGTTAGCAATACTTGAATCATGTTATTAAAAGCTGCTGGATATTTTTGCACAATTTGTAGATATTTTTTTCTTTTTCTATGTAGAACGTTTTGTATTCCGTGCAGGTAGTGTTGTGCATGTTAGCGCCAGGGCAGAGGCTTGCAGAGTTTCGTGTCAAGCTGCCTGGTTAGGTTTCTGTGGGACAGACGCTTGTATTTCAACCTCAGGCAGAGGCAGCGCATTTTTGGGGGCAGCGTGTCCCCTTGAATTCTCCAGCGTTGTGCTTCGCGCTGCGCCAGCCTGCACGCAGCCTCGGGGCGCGCTGGGGGATGGCAGAGGCATGAGGTTCCCCTAGCCATACGCGTCTGGCTGGTGGCACAGAGATCTCAGCGCTTGTTTGCTGTGGCCACCAGCTCTACCTTCCCCTCCCTGAAGAGCCGAAGTGAGAGCACAGCGGCGGAGGCGGCTGAATTCCTACCGGATCCCCGGCAGATGGCCCTTGCCGCCCGGGGAGGCTCCCGGTGCTGCTCTGCCGGCCCCCCCAGCCCCACAGCTTCGTGCTGTCTCACAGGCCAGGTGCTTTAGCATTTTGTCCGTGTGGCATCCAGAGAGGCCACCCTGCCCTTCCCTCCCCGCTTCTCCTGCAGGGATGTCCCCAGCGGGGCTTGTCCATGCCATCGAGGAGCCTCGGGGCAGGCGTGCCGAGCTGTGCGCAGCGGGTCCGGTGCTGGGGAGCAAGGAGCAGTGTGAGGGGTGTTATCAGGGGCCAAACTCCTTCCTGTTTTTATTTAAACCAGTTTCCTTTGTTACTCAACATAATAAAATTATATTTTTAAAGAGTTAATTGCTTGGATTATTATTTTATTCCTTTAAGACAGAAGAGGGCAAGTGTCTCGGTGTTTAATGCAGTTGGACTCTTTATTGGGCCCAGGGCATGCCTGGAAGCTCCTTTAACCTCCTGCAGGATGGGGCTACGAGGGATGCTTAGCAGCGATTGGTGCTGCCGTGACCCTTGCTGGAGCAAAGGGATTTTTCTGTCCCATGTCTCCGGGCCGGGCAGGGTCTGTTCCACTTGCCGGTCCTCTTCCTGCAAAAGCCATGACCTCAGCATCGTTTCGCTCGGTGCAGGGCTGTGCCAGGATCTGTGGTCCCCCTGCCTAACCCAGCCCTCTCCGGCCCTACCGGCGGGTATTGAGGTGCGTAATCTCTGGTGTCTTCCCCAGGAGGATGCCTGCCAGGACTTTGCCATTTCCTGCACAGCCTGACGGGACTTGCCCCCTCCTTGGACGTTAGCCCTGCTTTCTGAGGGTTAGCTGGTAAGAAAGCGCTTTCTTCTCCCCGTCATCCGCTCGAGCGACCCATCTCATCTCCACTGCATGACCAGCTCTGCCCATGAAGCCCATCACCCTCCAGTTGTGTAGACATCTGTGTGCTGTGTGTCCCGTCCGTCCCACCAGCATCCACACGGCGCGAGGTGCTATGAGCCCCAGGTTGTGCCATCGCGGTGCGGGGCTGCCCGGCAGAGGGGTTGCCCGCAGCCTTGGCGAGAAGAGAGGGACGGTTTCCCCCAGCTTTGTGCTGGGGTTTGGTATGAGATGGAGCCACCCGGTCTGCGTGGTGGTGTGTGGAAAGCGGTGTGGCTGAAGGTTGGCTCAGACTCTGGGGCAGAGGCTTTGTGAAGCCCGGGGCTTGCTGGATGGCACGCCGTGGTGGTTTGTGCTCGCTGGAGCTGCCGTGATGGGCTTGGAGGAAGCTCGCAGCTGATGCAGAGATTTAGTGTTTGGAGAGAGCTGTGTCCCAAACAGAGGAGTGGGAGCCTGGAAGAGATTACTAATCCCAGCTCTGACCTGCTCTGTGGTTCAGGTAATCCCTCCCCTATCCCCCACTCTGCCTGTTTTCCTCTCTGTCACACTGGTTTCCTCCTCTGGTGTGCCCGTAAGTGCGGTAAGTTCCTTCCAAAGCACGTTGTGATGAAGCCCTTCTTCACTCGTGGGCTGCAGAGCTGCCCCTCACCCTCCTGCGCGCCCCTGCCTTCTCCCTGCCTGCAGCATCCCATGGGCTCCTGCCTGCTGGAGCCTTGGCGGCAGCCATGCAGGAAGGCTGCCAGTGCTCTCCCCCATCCCGGACTGTCTCCTCTTTCTGCCACCGAGCCTGGGTGCTGCGCTCTGCTCCCGGCTGCTCCTCACTTGTGCATTTCTGGCGCTAACCCTCTCTTTTTCTCTTCCTCCCCTCTCCTCTCTCCCTCGTGCCATGTCCATCCAGTATCAAGAGCCCTGGCGGCCCGCAGCCCTCTGCCCCTCCTGGAGCACCCTGCGGGGAGCCAAGACACCACGGCGACACCCGAGACGACAGCCATGACCACCACGAGTGCCTCCGCTCGCCAGGGCTACGCGGCTGCGCCTTCCTCCCTCCCACCGCAAGAGAGGGGGGAAAGCGGCCGTGCACAAGGAAAAGCTTTTCCAAACCCCCTCCGGGAGCTGGGACGGCCGTCCCGTGGGTTCAAAGCTCAAAGCCATACAGCCGTCCTACCCGAGTGCAATAACTGGAGTTCCTGCTGTCTCCTGCCACTGGATGGACTCACGCAACTGAGCCGAGGCCCCCAGTGTCTCCCCGTAACCACCAGCCTTATCCCCAGTGACGGTGTCTCCCCTCCCGCAGATGCTGGAAGATAGCGGTTAGCATTCCAGCCGGCTTTCGAAACGAGCAGGCTTCGTGCCAGCACGTTTATAGCCAAGCCGCTGGTGTTACACACCCGACCCCGCCAGCCCCTCTCCGAGCCACGTCTGTGTGCCGGAAGACTCTCTGCGGATGGGAGTTAGCGCGCGGTCAGAATTTACCCCTGCAACCCCCTCCCCAGGCAGCTCCCCGACTCCTGTTTCGTCGTAGCGTGGCTCTAGTGTTAGGGGAAGGGGTTCAAGCCCCTCAGGACCTTGAGCAGGCACCTCCGCAGCCGCCGGTGCAGCCCCCCCGGGCGCTCCGGTACTCAGCACCGCGTCCTCCCACCGCCGGCGGCCGTGCTGGGAGCCGTGCAGCCACATCTGCCCCCCACCAAGCCCAGCACAGAGCCCGGTAGGATTCACCATCTATTTATGCCTTTTACTTTTGTAACAAATAAAAGTTTCTCCTATTTACTGTACGCCAGCGTCTGGCTGCTGCTCTGCCGGCGGAGGGGAGCTGCTCCCTGCAGCTCGTGCCTGGGCACGCCGGTGCTGCGCGGGGAGGGGGAGCCGGGAAGGGCTGCACCCCGCTGCCCTCAGCCGCGCCGGCCACGGCACCGGGAGCCGGGAGCTCCCCAAACTCAGCTGTGCCATTCGCCGTGGCCTTGAGGCAAGTCGCAGCCTTCCGTGGCTCTGCACCCTCCTGTCCAGCCGTGCTGCTGGGGACGGGGAAGGAGCGACGGGCAGCGCCTGCGGGACCTGGGGGGGCAGTGAGCACCCCTTGGCAAAAATCTGACCGCCACCGAAGCGTCGGGAAGCGGCAGCGTCCCCGCAGCCTGGGGGGGAGCCACAGGGATGGATGGGTGAGGATGGGGTGGCCGGGTGGGTTGCGAGCATCCTCCCAGCGCCGCTGGGAACGGCCACGAGCATCCTCTGCCTCCTGCCTGCCATCACGGAGCCACGGGAGGACCAACCCTGCAGCAGCGCCAGCTTGGCTCACGGGACAAGAGACGGGCGCTGGCCTGGGCTGCGTCGCCTGGGCTGTGTCCCCAGGGCTGGGGCTTAACCGGGTGTCCCTCTCTCCGGGGTGACGCACCTTCTGGTGCCGCTCTTCGGCATTCAGGGCACCCACGGCTGCTCCGCGGGGGAATGCTGCAGCCTGTGCACAGCGATCTGGGGCTCTTCCCTTCACCCCTTGTTCCCCCTCCGCCCCGCGCTGATTTTCACGAAACCGGTAGAGCAGAATGCTTTTGCAGCCTCCTCTCAGCCCATCGCAACCAAAATTTGGCAGCAGCTCAGCCCCTCTGGCAGGGGCTGCCGGGCAGACGCCCGAGCCGAGGCCGAGGCATCGCACACCCCGTCCGAGCTGCCCGTCCCGCTGGGGGGGTCCCGCTGGGGCCGGGGGGTCTCCTCACGGGACCCTCTTGGGGCAGAACTGACTCGGGAGGGTGAAACAGCCCAAAACCAGCCGGGACGGTGCAGGATCAGCCCACGGTTTTGAAGCCGGGTCCGTCGGGGGGGGCTTCACTGGGGCTGGGGACTGCAGACCCCGACCATGTACAGCTTTGCTGCTGGGAGGGGTGCGAGCTGCAGACTAATTCCCACCTGGGGATTGCCGCCTCGCATTTTTGCAAGAGAAGGAGGTGGTTTTTAGAGGGCCGGGTACATCGGGCTGCCCGTTTGGCCCCCAGCCCCTCTGTGGGGGCTTTTGTGCTTGGCTGGAGCTCTTAGAGGGTCTCTACGGGTCTGCCCCCCCCCCCTCGCACCTCGTCCGCCGGGCAGAGGTGGGAGATGGGCAGTGGTCTCCCATGTGGCTGTTCCTTCGGAAAATGCCTTTTCCTGACTCAGCGGAGCGTCATCTGCTCCCACGGGGGATCCCACTCAGCTGGGGAAGGAGCGCTAATTGCTGGAGGTGCTGCACGTGGCGCGGTCCGTGGGGTGGGGGTGACACGGAGGGGCTGTGGTGAGGCTGGTGGAGCTGCACGTCCTCGTGCTGCCGCTCCGTGTGAGCCCCTCGACGGGCAGGGGTACCCCCGGCCCCACCACGTGCCCGGGGGTTTGGCCGGGGAGCAGGTGAGCAGCCCCGAATCCCCCTCGCCGAGGTGGGGAGGGAGCAGTATGGAGGCTGGGGGGGTGCGTGTGCGTTTGCCTGGGCTGCACACCGTTGGGAAAAGCATCCGCACGTCTTTCTCTCGTCCTCCATCCCCAGCATCCTCCATCGCCCCGTCCCGGCAGGACCTGAGCGATGCCGGGCGGGGGGGGGGGAGACACGCCGGGGCCAGTGCGCTCCCGGCCGGGGTGGCACTGAGGGCTGTTTGCAGGGATGAGTAAAGCATCGAGTCACACTGTTTAAAAAAAAAAAACCAAACCAACAAAACACTAACCCTTTTTTGCCTTGGCCCGATGCCGGCGGGCGCTCGCCCCACCCTGCCCTTCCCGCACGGCTCCCGCACGGCCGATAGCGCCGGGGATTGGCACAGGCTGCGAGGCCGACGCTTCGCCAGCGCCCGGCGTGTGGCAACAAGCCGGAGCAGGTCGAGAGTGAAACTGCAGCGCAACACGAAGCGCAGATCCTAATCGGGGGCGGCGCGTTTCCACCGGCGGCCCAACACCGCCGGCAAAGGCACGTCGAAAAAAAAAAAAAAAAAAAAAAAATTTAAAAATCCCCAAAACTTTTTCAATTAAGAGATACGTCCCCGACGAGATGCCGGGATGGGGAAACGCAGAGCTGGGCCGGAGGCGAGCGGTGGGGGAGCCCCGAGTTCACTGGGGGCTTGTGGGGGGGGTGTCTCTCTGCCACCGGCCGGATCCTGGCTCACACCACCGCTGGTGTCCCCACTCTGGGAGGGTTTTTTTAATTTTTTGGGGGGGGGAAAGTGTGGAGGGGGTCAGGCCAGTCCCACACGCGGCGGTTCAAAGTCACGGAGCGATTGCGCGCAGCTTTGGGGCGGTCCCTCCCGCGGCGCTCGGGCGAGTTGCTGAGCCTCTCTGCCTCGGTTTCCCCACCTGTGGGAATAAATACCTGCCCGTCAAGCCCTCGCAATTACCAGTGAAGTTAATCACCATATAAAAAAACCGACAGTGATATGATTTGGGAAAGGGGGGGTGGGAGGGGGGGAGAGGAAACCATTTTTACGACCAGACGCACCCCACGGCCCGTTTCTCTTGGGGGGGGGGGGCGCAGAATGGGAAGAGCTGAGCGCTGCCGCGTCCCTGCGTACCCCCTCCCCAAAATGATAACCCACCCGCTGTCCCCGTTCCAATCGCTTTTAGCAGCGGGACGGGCGTCCCCTCGGTCCCGGGATGGGCGTTGGCTGCGGGGACACCCCCACCCGGGGCATCCATGGGTGCTGCACCCACCGCCGAGCCCTCCCCGGGGACCCGTGGGGAGGGCAGGGCGTTGGTCGCCCCCTCCTCGCCCCTTCCCCATCGCCCGCCGCCCGCGGGCGATGATTCACGGCAATTTTCCTTTTAAGGCCGGGCTCGGCGGGGAGGAAGCAGAGGAGGAGGAGGAGGAGGAGTAGGACACTCCTTCAGCCTCGTTGGCTCCTCCCGCTCTCGCTCGAGGCTCCGACGCTCAGCCAAAAACGAATCCCGGCGACGGGGCTCGGCAGAGGCTCCGACGGCTCCCGGCCCCGCTCCTCGCCCAACGCGTCTGCCCTGCGCCCGCGTCCCAGCCATGGCAAGAAACCACCAAGTGCAGAAGGCCAAGCTGGCCGAGCAGGCTGAGCGCTACGAGGACATGGCGGACTTCATGAAGGCGGTGGTGGAACACGGGGACGAGCTGTCCAACGAGGAACGCAACCTCCTCTCCGTCGCCTACAAGAACGTGGTGGGGTGCCAGCGCTCGGCGTGGAGGGTCATCTCCAGCATCGAGCACAAAACCGAAGAGGGGGACGACAAAGCGCAGCTGGTGAACGAGTATCGGGAGAAGGTGGAAAGGGAGCTGAACGGCGTCTGCAAGAACGTCCTGGCCTTGCTGGACAAGTATCTCATCAAGAAGGCGAGCGATCCTGAGAGCAAGGTCTTCTACCTGAAGATGAAGGGTGACTACTTCCGATACCTGGCCGAGGTGGCCACCGGGGACGACCGCAAGAAGACGATAGACAACGCCCAGGAAGCCTACCAAGAGGCCATGGACATCAGCAAAAAAGAGATGCAGCCCACGAACCCCATCCGCCTGGGGCTGGCCCTCAACTTCTCCGTCTTCCACTACGAGATCGCCAACGCCCCCGACCAGGCCATCTCCCTGGCCAAGACCACCTTCGACGAGGCCATGGGGGACCTGCACACGCTCAGCGAAGACTCCTACAAGGACAGCACCCTCATCATGCAGCTGCTCAGGGACAACCTCACGCTATGGACAGCCGAGTGCGCCGGAGAAGACGGCGGCGAGGCTGGCGAAGAGCCCAAGAACTGAACGGCCCCCATGGAGCCGGGGACCGGTCCCCCCCCCAATCCCCCCCCAACTCCAGTCCCTTCGGCATCTCTTCATGGTTTAATTTTTGGTTTGATTTTTTTTTTTTTTTCATTTTTTTGGGGGTGGGGGGGTGGGGGGGAAGGCGTCTCGGCTCCCCCATGCCCCCCCTCCCCCCAGCCTGGATGCTGGGAGCAAGGAGGAGCCATGTGTGGTGTTTGCTGGGCGGCTTTGGCATGGCCCCCCCTCTGCCTTCCCTCTCCCCCATCCTCTGCTCTGGGGAGGGGGAAAGGAGGGAAATGGGGGGGTGCCTCCATCCTGGAAGGCTGCCTGCCCCCCACTATTTAACATTTTTTTTGGGGGGGGGGGGACACCAGCCCAGCATGTGCTGACTCCAAACCCCCTGTCCCGGAGTGCCGGAGCCGTGACGGGAGGAGGCGAAGGTCCAGGATGGGGGTGAGTGGGGGGGATTCGGACATCTCCCTCCATCCCAGGGGTGGGGTGGGGGGGGTCACATATCACCAAAGCCTCTGTGCGTCTCCAATAAACCGTCTCCTGCACGTCTGCCTCTGGTCTGCCTCGTCTCTCCCCCGCACACGTGTCCGGGCAGCTCCCGCCGCCACCGGGGCACCCGCTTCACCTCCCACCCCACCGGCTGGGGGGGGGGACGGACGATGACGATGGGGTCCCCCGGGAGCTGTAGCAGCAGTTCTGCTGCTCCTGATACCCTCCCCCCCCCCGCAGCCCTGCCATAGGGTCTCGGGGTGCCCAGCGAACCCCATCCCTCGGCGGCTGCAAAACTGCAGCCCACGGGTGGGCTCTGCCTCCGCGGGGAGAGGGTTTCGGCAGCCCCCCGTGGAGCTGGCTGCTCCGTGGGGGGCACCGAGGACCCCAACCCCACAGCGGGGGGTGTCCCACCCCCTCGGTGCAAACCCACAGTGCCCCAAAACCTGTCCCTTGTGCAGCCCTCCTCTACATCCCAAAGTGGGGGGGGGGGGGAGCGTGCGGTGGGGCGTCTCCTAAAGCAGCATCGGAGCGCGGGCGGCGACACGGGGACAGCTCTGGGGTGTCATTGGGGTGGGGACGTCCCCGTCGAGGTCCGAGGATGCGCCGGAGCGAGAGAAAGCTCAGCAATTTTGGCCCTGGCGCCCGGCCACGGTGAAGGGCGCAGCTCACCGAGCACGGCCCCCCCCCCCCCTTCCCCCCCTTCCCCTCCGCCAGCGCGAGTTTCGACATGAAAAATAATTACAATAAAATACAGTCATGGCACCCTGGGCTATGAGCTCATCAGATCAAGCGCAGCAGGGCTGGGCAGGAGCCGGCCTTTGATGGG
This sequence comes from Vanellus vanellus, assembly GCF_965231255.1. NCBI lineage: Eukaryota > Metazoa > Chordata > Aves > Charadriiformes > Charadriidae > Vanellus > Vanellus vanellus. The sequence goes on along the minus strand of NC_138927.1, from coordinate 4,220,136 downwards.
AAACGCCGGGATGCCGGGAGGAAACGTGCTGTGACTCAGGACGTGCCACCCCGGTTCAGCGGGGTCCCCAGTCGGGGACGTGGGGGACATGTCAGCCCCGAGCCCTCTATGGCCAAATCCTGGCTCCTGGGGTTCCAGGAGCTGCGAGGCTCTGGGGAAACTGAGGCACGGGCAGGGAAGCAACCGCCTCCCCCCCCCCACCGCCGCCATTGCGTGTCGGGATCGCGGAGCACCCGGTACAGCGCCCATGGGGCTGCAGGGACCGGCCTGGGATGTAACGAGGTTTGCAAGGGCTCTGCTGTGGGAAAGCGCTGGCTGCGGTGGGAGGTTGGGCTGCGCAAACCAGAACCTGTTTGCCCGGGACACGTCACCTGGAGCAGAGCCTGGCACAGAGCCCCGCCGAGGGGATTAACCCCTGCCAGCCCCCCTTTCCCCCCCCCCCAGACCCATCCCCATCATGGCACCCTGTAGAAGCAAAATGGGTGCTGCCTTGGCCCCGCCGAGGACAGGGTCGGTGGCCCCCGGCAGGCTGCAATTTGCTCGGCAGGTCCCGGCTGAGCTGGGGAGGGGGCCCGGTGGTGTCGGGGAGCGCAGCCGGTTCCCGGGGGGGAGGCCAGTGAGGGGCCCCGACGCTCGGCCTCCACCCGGCCCCGAGCGCTGCCAGCCTGGGAACCAGCCCCAGACCTGTAATTAGCCAAACCGGGGCCGGCCGACGTGAAAAACGAGCCAAGGGCTCTCGCTGGCCCTTGACCCGGTGGTGTGGGGACATGAGCAGCCCAGGCTGGTTAAACTGGGGGGGGAGAACGAGGTAGCCACCCCCCCACACACACTGCTTCTCGGGGCCCGTGGGTGGCAGGAGGACAATGGGGCTCCCACCGGCCTCCCAGGAGTTAACCGATTTCAACAGCACCCAAAATTGCAGCGTGGCTGGGCCATGTAGGAGGACGATGCTCCCTGGCCTCCCAGCCGGTCCGGCAGCTTTTCGGGGCTGGGAGGGAGGCCCCGGGCCCCCGCAACACCTCCCGTGAGAGGGTTGTGCTGCTGGGGAGCGCGGGGTGTTCCCCGGGATCCCCTCTCACGCCTTTAGTTTCAACGTGGTGGGACCCTGATGGAGGGGACCAGGGAGACATTGGGACCCCCCCCCAATCCTCGTCCCCACTGGAGGATGCTCTCAGCATCCCTGGCACCGCGCAGGAAGGGCTGCACAGCAAAGCGCTCAGATACATGTGCTTTAGTGTCTTTAACACCAAAAGAGCAAAGGGACGCGGGTGCTCCAGGGCCAGGGAGTGTCCCCCACCCCGGAGCCACCCTCCCAGCCAGGCAGGGTGCAGGGTTCCGGCTGGCCCCAACCCCGGCTAGCAGCCATGGGGCTAAGGCTACTGAAAAAGGTCTCTGTGGGTAAGCGGGGGCTACTGCCCCTAGCCACGCTGCCTGCGAAAGGCTCTGCCCACGCCGAGAGGGGCTGGAGGGCTGCGGGACCCACAGACGGGATTGTCCCTTGTCCCCGGCTTTCACAACCTTCCCGCAGGGCTCCGTGCCCGGGGCCAGGGCTGGCCCGCTCCTGGCTGCCTTGGCAGGGCCGGCTGAGGCTGAGCCACCAATGGCACCTCCCCGGTGTCGCGGCACCCAAGGGAGACGGCGCTGGCTTGGCTGTCACCGGGCAGCCCCCAGCCTTTCCTGCGGCAGATGCCGTGGGGTCACGCTGGCCCCGTCCTCTGGATTTTGGCCCATCTCATCTGTCCCGCAGCCCTGGCAAGACTCCCGCGATGGGAACGAGCCCAGACCCACACTGCAGTGGCTGAGGGCTGCCGAAAACACTCGGCATTTCATCCCGGTACCCACACTTGAGGTGGCTGACTTGGCCTGATGTGTTTTGGGGGATGGAGAGGGACTGGGGGGGTGGAGTAAACCAGCAAGCAGCTGCGGTGACACTTTGCCGGGTGGGATGTGCAACCAGGGCTCCGGCGTGGTGGTCTGTCCTCAAGGCAGGCGTTGGGGCTGGAAGTGGTGGAGGGGACACAGCAAACCCCGGCTCAGTGGCTGCCACCAAAGCCCAAACCCCTCCATGCCAAAAACCATGATCTGCCCCGATCAGTCTTGTCCAGGAGGTCCCACGCGCGGTCAGGGTGGGCTCAGCCTCTCCCGGCACTGGGCTCGGAGGGGCGGGGGCAGGTAGGACCAGCTCGGCAGAAAGCCTGGTCCCCCCCTCAAAGGGATGTGCCTCAATTGGGGTGACTAATCCTGGCCCTTCGCCCCGGTTGATTGCTCAACAGGAGTGACAGGAGCCAAAGACAGGAGCGACAGGAGCCAAAGTGTCACCTCCCTTAGCCCCGGGAGCCTTGGCGAGGCCGTCCCCTCCCAGAGGGGGGACATGTGGGTGCAGGAGCCGGCTGGATTTCACACCCTGGGTGCCGGGCTGTCCCTGCCCGCCGCAGAGCCATTTTCTGCTTCACCCTGACCAGCAGCAGCGATTATCGTCCCAATTCAGTCCCTGCTCTCCAAACCCAGGTTGCAAAGAGCCGCTTGGTGCGAAAACACCACGCTTTTCAGGCTGTAGCTCTTTTAGACCTCCACATTTCTTGGTTCAGACACGGCAGAGTTCTGAGAGGTCTCTATCACCTTTGATTTCCATTTTCTCCAGCCACCGGCACAGCGCAGCAAGGCCGGCGCTGCAGATACTGCCTAGGTATTAAAATAAAAAAGCCAAACGGCCACAAAAGCTTGTGTAACTCCAGCTCGACCTGCCACAACATCTCTCAAAGCCAAGAAAAAAGCCGCCATAAAACACACATTTTTATGTTCACGTCTTCCGCCCTTTACAGCAACTACAGAGCTCAAAGCAGACCAGGACAAATCCCCAAGACCCCAAGGCAAGGATGGAGTTTCAGCTCCAGTTATGGTTAGATTGGTGTCCAGACCATCAGCCCCAGAAAGGGCTGAAAGGCGGCCGCGGGGTTTCAGCCAGGAATAGCCAGGGAAGTCCCCGGGCTCTTCGGAAAAGAGCTCAGGCACTGACAGCAGACAGGAATTTGCCTTTTATATTTGAAATGTCAGTGTAGTCTTTCATCGTGAACTGATCCAGCTAAAGCACAACTCTGTGTGTGTGTGCACACACGGAAGCGTGTGTCTTCTCCCTCCTTCTCCCCCTGAGCTCCTCCTTGTCTCCAAATCCCGGCCACAAAGTTGTGAGATACAGGAAAATTTAGTTTTAATTCCCCGCCTAGCTGCAGTCCCTGCCAAGCAAGACCCCACTCGCGTTCAGATTCGAGTCAGTGGTCTGCGATCGCTCCGCCAAGGGTCAAACTGTCCTGCGAGAAAGAGCTGCCTTATTTTATGCAAGATCTTGGGCGAGACGCGATGCTGAGTCTGCACACTGAGCTGGGAGCCGGGAGTCTCGCCCGCTCCCATCCTATGTGAGGCTGTGCAAGCTGCCGGGAGGCACTCGGAAGGCTGCTCGGTGTGGACACTTTGCTTTTCATCACCCCAACCTTCCCGATCCACTGCGCTGATGGACCCACACTGCTGTCTGCAGTGGGGGTGCACAGGAGGTGGCACGTCATGCTGGGAGCTGCTGCCGTCACCCTCAAGCAAGAGGGAATTACATGAGACGGAAGGGAAGCCCCACGATTTGGGATCTTCCAGATCCCAAGCCCAGAAAAAGGTGGCTGAGGACAGACAAGCCAGCTGCTGGGAAAGGCCCTACATGCAAACGATGCGCTCCAACCTCCCGCTGAGTCACACAGGGTCTTTCTTAATCAAAAGCCTACAAAAGCCGAGCTTGCAGTTTGCGCGTCGCTGTCAGCGCGCTGCGTGCACACCAACCGCCAGCGTTCAGGCCCTGGCTAAGCGCGCACAAGGAGTGACCTGCTTTCACGTCCCACAGTCGCTCTTCCCTCACTCCCTCCAGCAAACGCTTTGTCTGTGCTCAGGTAGATCATAGAGGAACCCGAGTCGCAAACACGCAGCCTTTCTGCAAAGTACACAACGCACCAGCTGCTGTGACGTTCCCACCAGAGGCTTTTTAGCCTCAGGCTTTGTAGCACTCTTGGTTTTATTTATTCAGGTTCAGCAAACTCACAAGATGAAAGCGAGACGAAGGAGTGTTTTATTAAGAAAGAGTCCATCATTATTTTAAAAAAAAGAAAAACAACCATCTTTCTGTCCTCCTTGAGACAGACTGGAGGCTTCTCAGCCTGGATACTCCTCTGAGCATGAGGCCCATGCACGCTCCTCCTACGCAGTAAACCCAGAACTTTTGTCTCAAGTCTCACTGCAGACGAGACAGCTCAAACGGATTTTTCTTTCTCTGGATCTATCTTGGTCATGATGGGGAGGAGGACACTTGGGAAAGCTGTCTCCTTTTGTCTTGCTTCTCTTCTCTTGCTAACCATGCCTTCACCTGGCTAAAGCTCTCTTGTTCCTCAGGAAAGACCTGGCTTGCCTTGCGCTTGGCCATCGCCTTTCTGCAAAAATGCTCCTCTGTGCAGCGGGGCTGAAGCACAAGAGGTCAAACCCTTACAGCGAGGGAGTCCAGAAGCCTGGAAAGGCTTTCACTTGCTCTGAGTCACACAACGCGGAGATCCCTTAAGCTCCTGGTAGGAAAAGGAGAGGTGTCAAAACCGAGAGCAGCTGTGGAAGAGGTGGGTGTGTTACAGATCCATCACTTCTTCTTCCACAGCTTTGTCCTGAGATTGCACATACTTCTCCTGCACTGCAAGTGTGCTGATAACGCAGTAATTAAGGAAAACAAGGGGCTGGGCTCAAACACTCCCTTCTCCAAGGAGCTCTTAACGTTCTCAGCGAGGAACCAGCCCCACATTAGCCTGAAGGCTGGCAGGAAGACGACAGTACCAGCAGCAGCACGCATCACCCCAGTTATTGCTGGCTCTGGCTGATCGCAGGCCCAGCAAGTACAGGAGAATCAATTGTGTGGTTTGGACGAGGTGGATCGAACCAGTCCAGGTGAGTGTGAGAGTGAGGAAAGTTGTCAAAAGATTCCTCCCGCATTCACAGTATCAATTAGCAACAAATGTGGTGGCTTTGGTGTGGACAACTGTCTGCTAAGGTCTGGGCTGAGCCCTACGCCCTACACACATCTCACCAAACAGCATCAGATGATGTCAGTAACAACCTGGGCCAGCCACCTGCCAGCCCCACCTCCGGCCTCTCTTCCCCAAGGAAGGAGAAATTAAATCTCAACGTAACAGAGGATCAGTGGAGAAGGATACGAAGTAAAGTGGAAATCAGCTCCCACTGCAGCCGACATCAGAGCTTCCAGGCTCCTGTGCTCCTGGTCTCCGAAGGAATAGCCGTTGGCTTTGTCCACCGCCTGCATCACCTGCCGCATGCTCTCCTTATCCTGAAAGGGAGGGAGATGACACACAGGGAATCTGGTCCTTCCCCGGAGGCAAGAGCTCGTGCTGGGCTTTACCATGGACTTTCTCTGAGGCTCTGGGCCACCCACACAACGCCCAACACCCCGAGGATGCTGCCGGCCTCCCTGAGCCCAGAAGGGCCCCAGGACAACCAAGGACACCCGCTGTGGAGCCTGAATACATGATGGGCTGACACCCTCCACCCTCTCGCTCCCTTTCATCACCTCAGCCCATTTGCCTTTGTTAACACTTCTGCAAACAACCAGATGAACATTTTCAGCCCTTGCTCCCAAATGTATTCCTCCCCATCTTCTAATTATTTTGTGCTCCCTAATTTAACCACGTTTTAGGTAATACTTTGCCCAGATTTGAAACGCAGGCACAGAAGAGCTGAATGAAAGGGGAGTCTTAATTCCCCACCCCAGGACACAAGGCCCTCATAGCCCCAAGCTCATCAGCCTTTTCTTTTCCTTTGGCTGCCACAGATCATTTACAAGTCTGGGTGTGTTTCGCTGTCCTCCTCCATCCCCAAATCTCTTTACAGCTGAGGTTTTCAGCCCTCATGGCTCTAAAAAGATGTAACCTAGCTGCTACCAAACGTGCTGACTACATAGCCAACACTCCCTGTTTTCCCTGGCCCACTCCACCTGCTTCATCACCTGGACATTGAGGGGAACAAAGGACACCAGGCTGTAGTCCTCAATCACCTCCACCAACTTCTCATTAAGGCGACGGTAATTTCTGAAGAAGGGGTCAGAAGCTAAATGGTCAACCAAGTAAGAGAGGTCCAGGACCTCTGTGTAATAATCCAAGTTGAAAGCTGCAGGGAAACACCAAGAAGCTCTGAAGGCAACTTAGAAACTGAAGAACACAGTGAGATTTACACCAGTTCCCCAACTGTCTCCCAGCAATACATCCTCATAACTGAACAGCTAATTTGCACCTGACACAGCCCAATTCCACATCTCTCTCTCGCAAAGGCTCTTACCCAGCTTGCCATATTGCTCGATCAGGTCCATCTTGGAGAGGATGTTGACATGGGGCAGTTCCACGTGCAGCATGGTGGAGAGTGAGGTGCAGAGAACAGAGATGAACTTGCCAGGGTCCGTGCAGTAGTGAGAATCTACCAGATGCACCGCAGCAAGCTGGACAGCAAAGGCACAAAGGGACAGCAGAAGGTCAGACAAAAGTCCACCCACTTTTGGGACAGTCTGAGAAGTGGCTATAGGACAAGCTGTTCAGACCTGACTATAACCACATAGGCTCCCACGAAGGGAAAGTTACCACCTGCCTTCTAGCTCCTGCATATAAAACATCCTCATATACGAGTGCACTTATATATATATATATATTTAGAAGTATATATCACCACATTCACAGCCGTGGACCACCTGGGGCATTCAGCACCCAGGTTGCTGGTGCACAGACGGGGTTGTGGGGAGAGTTCTAGGGGTGCTGAGTTCCACCAGCAGTACTGAAAGACACTTAAGCCTGCAACTGCTCTCCCTTTTCTCAGGGCTTCTTTCTTTGCAGATGAAGTTTCCACACTTGGAACTCTGCAGGTTTTTTTTGAGGGTTGGAGCTGGGGTTAACTCTCCTTCTGAACGACCCGATTGCCTCCACATTTCCACCTTCCCCACAGGAATGCTCACTCACAGCACACGCTTGGGAGCTGAAGTGTAGCACACCACGCTCTGCTGGGAGAACCAATTGTCATGTGGTTTGCAATAATAATTAATAATTAAATTAATGAGCAGTTTGATTCCCTGTGTTTTGTGCAGCTGTAACAATGTGGTCCAAGATCTCTGTTAAGTTACTGCCTGCTCCACAATATTACTCGAAGTCAGGGCTCTGTAGTCAAGTGTGGTTGAGTCACAGCTATGCTTCTGCAGCAAAAAAAGCAAGTTTAAAGCTCACAGGCAGGTGTAAGCACTTGAGTGAGCATCAAAACAGCCGTGTAACTATCTTTTTTTAGTAACTAAAATTTCACATACATTTATTTGAATAAAAATAATTCCTAATGTGCAGATTCCCAGTGACATTCTCAAGCAAATGAACTTGCCCTTCTTGCTCACACCATACACGGTTTGCACATTCATGGTTTGGCCCAAATGCAAAACAAATGCAACGTAAGCAAGTTAGCTTGGGTATGGGACTCTTCTCACCTGTGCTTCCTCATTTGCATCTTCCATTGTGCAAGAAAGCACATAGCACGTACTACAACGTGCAGGGCGATTCAGCTTGGCTACAGGAGAGACAGGTATGGCCTGAGATGATGCCTGAATTTCTCACAGTGCAGTGCAAAGGGCCCTCGCTCACCCAGCACACATATCTACCTCCCTGCTACAAAATGCGGCACCCACTCGGAAAAAACACACAAGGTCTGTGGAGAGGACCCTGGAGCAGAGTGAGAGTGCGTGAGGAAGGAATCCATGTTTTTGTTCATGATAATTCCACCACATTAAATGCCCTGAACAAGTCACTTTTTTGCTGACCCCTCTGAGCATAAAATGAGGCAAAATTCCCCTCCTTCCCTTATAAAGCCGTTTCACATGAAAGGCCAAACAGGTTAGGAAAGAAAACAGTCATTAGTACCCACAACTGAAAGCTCTGACCATGCAGTTGCACAGCTTCCGCGCCCCTTGCACAAGCATGTGGGGTGCCAGGTGCTGATCCCAGCTCCCTGTGGAGCCCCAAACCTACCCTGAAATTCCACTTGGCCAACTGTGCGAAGACATTCTTCAGGGCATCGTGGTGGGTGTAGAGCTCCACCTGCCCTGGGCAGTCAAACAAATAGTATTGACCCCTGAACGCAGCCAGCTTCTCCTGCAGCCAGTCGAAGTTGGCCTCCAGGTACTCCATGCAGTAGATCAAGCCCCCGTTGGGCCCCAGCTTCAAGTTCTCCATCACATCGGGCAGGGTGATGAGCTCAGCGATGTCTACAGCACACTGGTAGGGCATCACTTCGTTGGCAGGGTCCAGGTTCACCACTGTCACCTTGCGCCCGATCCTGCCCATGAACTCCTGCATGCCATGGCAGTAGGTTGTCTTCCCGGAGCCCGGAGGCCCGATTACCACCTGGCCGAAGGCCAGCGAGCTCCCCTTGCTGCCCTCAGACATGTCGGCTCATTTCCTTCTTCTTCTGTTGGCTGAGAAAGGAGAAGCTCCCATTTACCATTTTATTTGCATTTATACGAATGCGATGGGCTGGAATTCACACCCAGAGAGCGGGTGGAGAGGAAGGAAAAGCGCCACTGTGTAACTGCTGCCTCTCATCCCATCCCTGCCCAGCTGAGCCCCACACCAGGGCGGACATTACCCTGTTACCCCCCAGCTGGTGATGCCATGGCTGGAAACAGGGGCAAACCCCCACCCAGACCCTCAGGGCTGTGCCTGCAGGATGCAGGTCCCTACTCCTGCCTGCATGTGGGGTGAGTTTCACCCTCGTTGGGTCCTTCCTGATGTGGCAGCGCCCACATGTTCCCTCCCTTGCCCCAGCATGTCCCCATGTCCTCCCCTCCATTTCTCCATGTCCCTCTTCTCCTTCATGTCCCCTCTCCTCCCCATGTAACCCCCATATTCCCACTCACCGCATATCCTCCCATCTCCCCGTGACAGCCTATGTCCCCTCTCCCACATGCTCCTTCCCCCACCCCATGTCCCTTCTTCCCTCATATCCCACATCTTCCGTGTCCCCCCTCCCCTCATGTTCCACCTCCCCTCTGCCTCCATTCCCCCTCTTTTCCTGTATCCCCTTTTCTCCCCTACACCCCCTTCCCCTCCGCGTCCCTTTTCTCCCCCATGTCCCTCTTTGTCTACAACCCTTCTTCTCCCCATACCCTCCCATAACCCCCTATCCCCCACGTCCCCCTCTTCTCCCCCACGTCCCTCTTTGCCTAAAACCCCTCTTTCCCCCATGACAACCTGTCCTCCCACATCCCTCCCTTTGCCTGCACCCCCACATCCCCTCCTTCCCCCCATATCCCCTCTTTCCCCCTGTCCCTTCTACCCCATGACACCCTGTCCCCTCACATCCCCCTTCCCCTCACGCTTCCCTTTCCCCCATGTCCCCTCTTCTCCCTTACGACCCTCGTTTCCCCCACATCCCCCCCCCCCCCCTTTGCCCAGATTACTTCATCCCTCACTCCCCCCCTTCTCCCCTCCCGGCCCCGTTAGACAACCCCCGAGCCCGGTAGGCCGCTCACCGCCTGTCGCCGCCGTTGGTGCCCGCGGCGTTGGGTCCGGGTCGCCGCAGGCCCCGAGCGCCGCGTTCCGGGTGAGGAATGGCCGCCGCCGCCACAGCGGCCCCTGGCGGTCGGAGGACCGCGCGGCTCCTCCCACCGCCGGGACTCGAACCCGGGACCCGAACCCCGGAATCGGGGTCCGGGTCCCGGGTTCGAGTCCCGGCGCTGGCCCTTGTCCCACCCGCACAACCCCAGCCCCCGTTCCGTCTCCCAAGAAAAGGGGAAATTATTCCCTGAATTCCCGCCCCCCCCCCCGACACAGAATAGCCTTCAGGAAGGTGCACGGGGCCAAGCCAGAGCCTTCCAACAGACCATTCACCAATTCACATTTAACCCTCCAGTACTAGGTCACTGGGACAAAGGCTCCCCCCCCTCACCCCAAAAAAGAGTGCCTGCGTGAGGAAAACAGGGCAGAGCACGTTGGAGAGTCGTGAAAGGAAGCACCCGCTACGCCTGACCGCAGGGAAACGCCTCCCGCAGAATTCCTCCGGAGGCTGCCAGGACAAGTCTTTCATCCCGACGAGTTTCTCCCAGGAGTGTGGGATCGTCACGCCCAAGCAACGCGAAGCTGCGGGCCAGCAGCGAGCTTTCTGCAGGACAGTTACCGTGCCACAGCTGGCCCTTGTCTATACTTGTCCTTCCTTGGGTCTCAGGCAGCCACGAACTATGAGTTCTGGTTTTTTAGGCTGACCTAGCACACCAGCTTGGTTGATCCAGGCAGTAGTATCGGCTTTAAACAGCCAGTTGGAAACACAACACCCTTTCCTGTTCCCACTGAACAAACAGGACCAGAAAATTTTTCCCCTCATTTGAATGGTTCAATTAGGGGGAAAAAACCCCACTGAGGCAATTTTTGTTACAAGTCTGTATTTCTTCCAAAAATAAATATATGAACGGACTGCTCCAAACCCGAGACCAGGAGCCAGCCTGTGCTCGACAGGAGCAGAACCAGTACAAAGGCTCTGCAACAGTCTCTGCTCAGCGTGACTGGGCGCTGAAGCTCTCCAGAGCACTGTGTGACGCCCGGACAAACGCCATGTCCTGCCTGTACTTCATGGCAGTGGGTGGCTGGCGCCTGAGCAGCTGGTCACCACTGTCCTTTGGGTCAGGGTCATCGTAGACGGTCGAGATGAGGATGGGAGTGTCCCGACGGGGCTTCTTCACCCTGCTGAAAGTTGGCAGTTTCTCCCCGTGGTACCTGGAGGGACGCAGGAAATGTTTGGTGAAACATTGCTGAGGCAGCGGGACACCCCTGTGCGTCCCAGCTCATTTCCGTCACGTGCTGCAGGGGAGAAGTGGACTGACACAGGGTCATAAGGACTCTTGTCCTGTTCCTGGCTGTGAGATTGCTCTAGAACAAGAGCCGGCCCTCACAGTGAAACGCAGCACTGCACAAAGCCTCCAGAAACCCCACAGAGAAGGCAGGGGTGAGGTGCACAGCTACAGCTCAGGTCACTTGGGCTTTCCCCACCAGAATACTGTAGCAGAGGTGACCGTCAACCCTCAAGCACAGCTCTCCCCTCTGTATTTGTGTCCTGCATGAACCTGCAAATGGTTCCAGTCCCACTCTAACACCATAAGCTCCTCTAAGGAGCACTGGACCATCAGGAAGAGCAGCATATCTAGCTCTGGAGCACTGTGGCAGGCCCTGCCACCAGCTGTGCAGAGAAAGGCAGATCCCTGGGACAGCCTTACAGTTCTGGCTCACACTCTGCTCCTTTTGCAACCAGTTAGCTGCTGCATCAACCCAGAGAGCCCGGGCACAGGCTGGCAGGGCAGGGTTGGGTACTTACCCCAGCCCCCTCTTGCATCTGGGGTTCTGACCCTCGTTGTCCAGAGCTTCAGCCATTCCAGAGTTGCTGCTGCCAAGCCCCAGCCCCTCTGTCCAGCCCTGCTGCTCCAGCACCTTCCTGCCAAAGCCCTGGGAGAGAGGAAAAGACATCACAGAGTTGCCGGACAAAGCCCATTCTCATCTTCCCAGTACCCTCTGCCCGCTCCCCACACCCAAGGGCTCTCCTCTCCCTAACCCATCCCCTGAGCATCCCCACCACAGCCTTTCCTGTCCTGCCCCATCCCCTCCCAAACACGTATCCAGAGCTCACTTTGGTGTATCTCTCGAAGGTGCCGATCTGTTGTCCTGAAACAGACCCATCTTCCAAGCCGTCCCGGAGTCGCTGTTCCAGCCACATCTGGACCGAGTCCCGAGCATCCTTATCACCTCCATCTAGGGAGAAAGAAGCAAGAGTCAGAGCAGCACAGCTCAGGAAAGCTGTTCATTACTGTCATTTCCCCCAGAGCACCACGCAACAAGGAAGCAGAACCTGTTCTTTTTGGCAACTCTCACTGCCAGACAAGAAAAACGTTTAAAGTACACTGACGTCTTGGACGCTTTCAAAGGATGAGAGCGCCAAAGAGTTCCCCACTGCAGAAATTCTGCAGGGTCAGAATTTCCCAACCTGATTTCCTGGGGGTAGGTTTCAGTTCAGATACCTTTGTCATAGTAGATGCTCATGTCCACATCCCAGTCATCTGCAGTCTGCTCATCAAAGTCTGCCAAGAGAAAGAAAGCATCAGATTTGGTGATGGTTGTGGAAGTCTGACACACAAGAGCTGTTTGCTGGTGGCCCAGGTCCATATTTTCCCTAACAAAATGGAAAGGAAATGGTATTACAGACTCTGTAAACCACAGCGCTTACACAACAGGCTGCCAGTAGGACCACTGGGGTCTCCGGCGACTGGACTGAACCACTGTAGGTTTTGTGATCAAGGGAAGGTTTAAAAAGTGCCAGCAAAATGCCCGTATCTGTAGCTGATCCAGAATGCTCATACAGGGTTATACCTGATTTACCTGCAGGGCTGGGGGCCCCTCAGCTCGTAGTGGTTAGTTTGTGGTTCAGCAACACAAACATCAACGTTACCTCCATTATTCTCCTGCCAGTACTGAGCGTCTGTGTAGAAGACAAGGCCAGAGCCGCCTTTCTCCCACTTCAGCTCAATCTCCTCTTCAAAGAGCCGCTCCTCCACACGGTCCTGCTTGGTCACGTCCTCGTGCAGAGCCTCGTGTCGCTCCCACTCCTCACAGGTATCATTGTCCTGCAAAGGAGTCGGTGAAAGGTGGGTGACACCAACAGCACACAGCCTCTTCCCTGATTCCCTGACCCTCACGGCCCATCGCAACACCTTCCCTATGAAACAGCTTTGTCGACAGGGCTCGTCTCAGCCTGCTGTTTTCAGGCGCTAACACGACCGGCACTGATGACCTCATTCCCCTGACTATTGCCATCTTCAGAGTCAGCAGACAGAAGTGGTGAAAAATACCACATCACACCCACTTCACAGCATGCTTTCAGCAGTGTGCCCAATCTGTAACGCAAAGATGCCCATTTAAGGAGCAGGTGTGTTGTACGTAAAGTCAGCACTAGCAACAAATTAATTCCACTCAAGTTGATCCCTAAAGAGATTGTGTCAGTTCCAGTGAAGCAGCTCACTGGCACAGACACAGATCAGACTGACAGCTTTATTGCTGCCTGCCCAGTTCTGGGGCAGTGCCCTCCAAGGAAGACATTAACCAACTAAGGAACAGCCAAAAGAGTGAGTAGAGATCCAGGAAACAGAGCCTGTGAGAAACAGCTAGAGGAGTCTGTTTAGTCTGGAGAAGAAAAGACTGAATAAAAAGTTTGTGAAGGAGGGAACAAAGCCTCCTCTGTGTCCGCTGTTGCTAGGAGAAGCTAATGGGATAAAATTGCAGCAAAGATTTGGCATCTAAGTTAATTCTGGCTTAGCAAAGAACGGGAATGGCTTGCCTCAGGATTGTGCTGCCTCTGTAATGACAGAGGTTTGTGAGAACAGGCTAGACAGGCGTCTGTCAGGTGGAGGAAGCGAGATAGTCTCCGGAAAGCCCGCCCAGCCCAGTTTTCTAGGAGTCTTTGTCACGAAAGCCATTTTTCTCAGAATGCCTAACTTCAATCACAAGAGCATTCAAGGTCAACCATTTATAGAGCTCCATGTGTTGTTTCCAGCACATGAACGTGTTCCCCAATCTCCAGTCACCTCATTTACAAGCAACAGCAGAGCCGGGCCAATCTGCCAGGCAGCAGGGCAGAGATCTGCTCCCACAGCACCAGTCTCAGCCGTGTTCACTCCTCTGGACCGAACCTTTTGGACTCAACCCCTACAACCAACTTGATTTGGACAAGCAGTTTTGGAGGCGTTAATGCCCAGGCTGTTCGTGCACCAAGGGGCTCAGTGCACCACGACGTTAACAACTGTACTTTTAACACCATTTTTAGACAAGCGATTTATGCAATACAATTATAAGATTAAAAACGAGCTCTGAAAGAGCTATATCCACCCTCCCAGCTTCACGGCTAACCTTGGATGTTGCTAGAAAAATTGACTTACGTCATCCGAGTGCGACTCCTCTTCCTCCTTCTCCTGCCCCTCCTCATCTTCCTCAGTGCTGGCTGGGTGAGTCACCTCAGATCTTGCCACAGGCCCCTCTTCCTCTGTGATCTCATCCCCTGCAGCAGTGTAAACTCTTTCTTCTTCTATAACTGTCTCAGTGTCCTGGTATTCAAAAGGCACATTCCCATACCTACGGGATGAGCCTGTCTTTGGAAAATCCAGCTGCAATTTCTTGATAATCCAGGGAGGTAGCCTGCAGGCCCGGATCAGCTCCAGAAAAACTTTCAGGGGGGTGCCCACATTCCCGTAAGGCATGAAGGAAGGGGGGTTGAACTCGGGCAGTCGCTTCAACTCTGATTCTGTGACAGATTCGCCTGCAGCTGTCTTGTCCTCGCTGCAGGGAAACAACTCTGTGCCTGGAGGAGAGAAGGAACAGTTCTGTGGGGGAACACACACTCAAACACAGAGGAGTAAATAATCAGGCTCCAAACCAACTCTTATAGAATCATAGAATGGCTTGAGTTGAAAGAGACCTTCAAAGGACACCTAGCCCACCTCCCCTGCCCTGGGCAGGGACAGCTCCCACCAGCCCAGGTTGCTCCAAGCCCCATCCAATCTGGCCTTGAATACCTCCAGGGATGGGGCATCTCCCACCTCTCTGGGCAACCTGGGCCAGCGCCTCACAACCCTCACAGTCAAGAATTTCTTCCTGATATCTAGTCCAACTCTCCCCTCTTTCAGTGTAAAACCATCAACACCCCCGTCCCATGGCTCTCCTCCCTGATCAAGAGTCCCTCCCCAGCTTTCCCATAGCCCCTTTAGGCACTGGAAGGGGCTTTGAGGTCTCCCCGGAGCCTTCTCTTCTCCAGGCTGAACACCCCCAACTCTCTCAGCCTGTCCTCCCAGCAGAGGGGCTCCAGCCCTTGGAGCATCTTCATGGCCTCCTCTGGACCTCCTCCAACATGTCCTTCTTGTGCTGGGACCTCCTGAGCTGGAGGCAGCACTGCAGCGGGGGATCTCCCCAGAGTGGAGCAGAGGGGCATAGATTTAAGGCACTAAGTAAATTCCATGAAGGGGTTTAACCAGCCGGTGCCCACAGGTTGCCTGCTGGGACCCGCGAGGCTGGGATCCGGTGCCCAGCGCGTCCTCCGGACCCTTCCAGACCCGTGAGGGGAGGCCGGGCCCGGCCCTCCACCGATACCCGCTCGTACCTGTCCCGGGGCTGAGGCGGACCCTGCGGATGAAGCAGCGGCCGGGCAACGAGGCGCCCCCGGGCCCGACCCAGCGCTTGCCCGAGTACATGCGGACGAAGCGGCGGGCGCGGCCGGGCTGCACGGCCACCAGGCAGGAGCAAGTGCGCGGCGCCGCGGCCTCCTCGCTGCCGCCCGCCGGCGGGCGCTCGGGGCGGTGGCGATAGTGGAAGCAGAGGAAGCCGCCGGCCTCTACGAACTGGCTGAAGTAGGCGCGGAGCTGGGCGGAACGCAGCGCGGCCGGGATGCCGCTCACCAGGCAGTAGCGGGCGGCGGCGGCGGCAGTGCCGCCATTACCGGCGCTACAGCTGGGGGCCGCCATCTTGCCCCAGCGGGGCGACGCGTCACGGGCAGCTGGGCGCGTCGTGATGACGTCGTCTTCCGAAAGCGCGTAGTGGGCGCCCCCTGGTGGACGGGGAACGCGCTGCAGGTGGGCCGGGGCGCGGGGTGTGGGGGGGTCTGGTCTTGTGGCCAGGCCTGGAGCGGGGGACATAGGCCCTGGGGGAGTCAGGAGGTGGCCAGGCCCCAATGGAGGTGACAAGCCCTGAGGGGGCCAGGCCCTGATGGGGGTCACAGGCCCTGAGGGTGTCAGGGGGTGGCCAGGCCCCAATGGAGGTGACAGGCCCTGGGGGTGGCCAGGCCCTGATGGGGGTCACAGGCCCTGAGGGTGTCAGGGGGTGGGCCAGGCCCCAGTGGAGGTGACAAGCCCTGAGGTGGCCAGGCCCTAATGGGGGTCACAGGCCCTGAGGGTGTGAGGGGGTGTCCACGCCCCAGGGAAGGTCACAGGCCTTGGGGGTGTTGAGGGGTGGCCAGGCAGCAATAGAGGTCACAAGACCTGGGCACAGCCAGGCCCCAAGGGGGGTGTCAGGCCCTGGGGGGGTGTCAGGGTGCTGGCGGTGTCCAGGCCCCCCCAGTGCTGTGCAGCCTGGCCTTGTGTGAGGGGTCCTGACCTTGCCCTCTTGGTAAAGTCCCAGCACTTCGCATCCCTCGACAGAGGAGTGGCCCTGCGGTGACAGACCTGCCTCACAGGCAGCGCCATGGGTGGGCACCATGCTGGACAGGGGAGCCCGCAGCGATACCCTGTCCCCAGGGGCTGGTGGGACTGGAGGCAGGATGGAGACAGGCAGCGGGGCTGTTGGGCATCCCATGTGCCATGACTCAGGCACGCGTCACTGCGCTGTGTGGCTCAGGTCTGCCCATGGCTGGTGTGGGCCTGCGGAAATCATCCGGTGACTCACACGCTCCCTCCCTGTGGAAAATGGCTGTCATGGGGCTGAGATCACCTTGGAAGCTGTCCGTCACCATTCGGCAGCAGCGGTGAGAGGTGGAGGGACAGACTGACAAAGCAGTCCTTCGCCTGTTGGTGGCTGTGTGCGTGGCCAGGTGAGTCAGAGCATCCACCTCCAACATCACCGATGGGCCAGGAGCCCTCGGGGCAAGGCTAAACGCCTGGAGAAACGCACAAAGCGTGGACGGGCTGCGATCCCGCTGCCTCTGCGAATTTCTGTCTGGTGGGCACACGGAGGGGTTTAATGCCGTCGGGCTGTTCATCAGACAGCTCTGACATCGCAACACTCCCTTCCCATGGTGAGGCAGACGAATTTTTATGGAAAGCCCTTTTTCCTTCGAGCGTCTTTTCCACCCCAGGCCTGCAGCCAGTTTTTCTAACCCCCCAGAAACTTAACACCACCTCTAAAAAGTCACCACCAGGTTCCAAAATGTAAAACATTTTATTAAAAAAATAATTTACTGCATCTTATATACAAACAGCAAGAACGTTCACTTATAAAATACTGACATCTAACGTGTTGCAGAAGCTGCAGGCAGGAGGAGCAAGCTTTCCAGGTGTGCTACGTGCGCACCTGGCTGTAACTCAAGGAAGGGACATTTGGTTCTGCCACTAAACCAGCTCCGCTCATCTCCGCAGCATTCACAGCTCGGGGTTCACTTATTGTCTCACAAACGAGATAAGCCCACAGCCCAAGATGATGGGCAATAAGTTTAGGCACTTTTAGGTAAACCCACTGCCCTGCGAGCAGTTCTGTTGTATTTCATGGCATTATGGAGAAAAGATAGAATCTAAGAAAAGGTAGGAGGGGTGAATCTGCATACCCTGTAAGATTTAATACTCTGGCTTTTTTCCCTCTTGGTGCCTGAGGAAGATCCTCCATCAATATTTCTAATATTTCAAGCACAGTAGACAGACCAAGACTTCACCTGGAGCTAATTCCATAATGTTTGCATTCGGCAAGCAATCCCCCTGCAGACTTATTGTGCCTAAACACTGCAGAAGCAATCTCTTAGTTGAGGACAAACCTCATCTCTTGGAGTTAACAGCAAAATGCACATTGATTGAAATGGGACCTAGGATTCATTGAGTAAAAACTGGGACCAGGCTCTAACCTGACCTGTTCTGTGGTCTTTTTGCAGGTGGCTGAGCCGCTCTGGCTGCAAACAGGGAAATAAACTCCTCACCCGCACACGCACTCCCTGAAATGGAGACCGGCACAGGTGGAGCAGGAGCTGCTGTAAACATCTGCTGAACCAGAGCTGATTCTCTGTGTGTTCTGCCGCAGCCTGGCTGAATCCTCAGCCTCAATCCTACTGAAACGCACAGTTCCCTGCAGAGTCCAGAGTATCTGTCTGGCTAAATCCCCGCTCCCAGATTTGCTTTGCTGCCTGGCAAGGCGTGGGGAGCATCCACAGGGCCATCGGCCAAGCGCGGCTGCTCAGCACGCCATGCGTGCTGCCGGAGCCAGCTGCCTGATGGTTATTTCATACAGCATTTCCACGATGAGCTCAACAATGTCCGCATTGCCGATGATGGGTCGGAAGAAGAGATCCGTGATGAGGGCAGGAGGGATCGATTTTAAGGTGGAGGAGACTAGCAAAATGCGGGCAAAGCGGCCCTGGTCCTCGGGGTGCAGGGGCTGCAGGACCTCCTGAAGCGCTCTCTGGGCTTCCCGCTGGAGGCTCTCGATATACAGGGCGGCTTTCAGCCCAGGAACATCTGCCGAGGGAGAGGAGGAAAAGCCGGTGATGAGAGAGGCTGGAAAACAGCCCCAGGTTTCTCCCATTCCCATCCTTCCCCTTCCCCATTTTTCAGAAGGGATCTCTGAGGCTACACTAATGAGATGTACTCAGCACTACCGAAATGTAGCTATTCCAGGGATGCTGTTTGAGGGAGGAAAAATTAAGTGGGGAAGCACATGCTTTACAAAGTAAATCCCAGGGTACTTTATTGTCTGCGGGACAGGCAAAGGTCTCTGGCTTTTACCACTACATTTGACATCGCTCCTCCCCACTTCCCCATGCATTTGATAATGATCGGTGTTAAGGAGAAGGTAACCAGCCCACCCCGCTCTCATGTCTGCCTGTGCCCTGAATGTCTCCGAGCCAAGAGGTGCACATTCAGATGCTGAACTCACTGGGATTGAAGAGAATGGCTCCCTTCAGGTAGGCGTATTCCTTGGGGCTCAGGTCCAGCCTCCAAAAGGTGTTCAGGCAGCACTGCAGCCGCTGCACGGCAGCCAGTGTGGGCTGTGTCCGCTCAGGCTCCTGCTGTTTACTTTGGCCATCGAGGAGGATCTTCTTGAGCATGCTGGGGGCCGGGGTCTCCATCACCTCAAAGGTCACCATCTCCTGGACCAGTCCCAGGAGGAAGAGGGGAACCCAGCAGCTGTCCAGCAGCAGGAGTTGATCCTCTCGCGGCAGCAGCTGGAAGGCAGGGAGGTTTTTCATGAAGCTGATGGTTTTTACCAGCACGTTGGAGGCCGCCTGGCAGGTGATGTGGGGTGTGCGGAGGCAGACGGTGCGGCGCTGGTGGCAGAGGCAGCGCTGGTGGGCTGGGCTGCGGCCGCCCCGGCTGTGGTTGAGATTCTGACTGAGGAGGGTGTAGAGGATGGCGGTGTGCTTGTCTTCGCTGTTGCACTGGCACCTCTCACAGTCCATGTCCATGCTGCTGGTGGTCATAGCTGAGCCAGGCAGATGAATCCTCAGCAAAACTCAGCTCCTGCTACAGAAGACGGTAGAGAGACGTAAAATCCCTCCCAAATCTCACCGTCCTCCCAGCTCTGCCAGCCCACAGCTGCTCAAACCAGCTCTTATAAGGCTGGGCCACCAGTGAAACACCCCTCCACAGCCTTGACCGCTCTGTGATTAAGCGGTCCTCATTAAAAAAAAAAATAAAACAGACAGCCGTCCCTGGGCTGATTGGCTGGGGCAAACACGTTCTCCATATGGCGTCAACGGCCGTTTTCTCAATGAAGCAGCAGTGGCACGGGGAGGGGGACAGTGGGTTGGGTGGCCTTATCGTGATTACCCAAACAGTATAAACAAAGTCATTAACCCGGCCTGTACCATGGCACCAAGGCCCCATGCTGTCATCAGGCAGGTGTCACTGCCAGGAGGTTCACACACAGACACAGAGGGCACTCGTCTGGGCCCTGTGTTCAGCAGCCTTGGAAAGAGCAACCTGGAAGTCATTTTATCAGCGGCTGTTTGCCTAACCTTGCTGACAGGAGACTCGTGTTGTTACGGTCAGGGAAGAGAAACCCAGTGAACCGGTGGACTGTAGCAGTCAATCCCAGGCAGGGCCCATTGGTTTGTATCTCTCTGAGGAAACACAGGTCAGGGGAAGAGCAAATTCTCAGATTTTCACCTTGAGTAATAAGGTGGATAAGGAATTGGCTGGACAGCCGCAGTCAGAGAACTGCAGTCAATGGCTCAATGTCTAACTGGCAACCAGTGACAACTGGAGTTCCTCAGGGGTCAGTACTGGGACTGGTGCTGTTTAAGATCTTTGTCAGTGACACAGACAGTGGGACCGAGTGCACCCTCAGCAAGTCTGCCGACAACACCAAGCTGTGCAGTGCAGTTGACACGCTGGAGGGGAGGGAAGCCATCCAGAAGGACCAGGACAGGGTGGAAAGGTGGGCCTGTGTGAACCTCACGAAGTTCAACAAGGCCAAGTGTAAAGTCCTGCCTGGGGGTCAGAGCAACCCCCAGCACAAACACAGGCTGGGTGGAGGATGGATGGAGAGCAGCCCTGGGGAGAAGGACTTGGGGGTGTTGGTGGATGAGAAGCTCAACAGAAGCCGGCAACGTGCACTCACAGACCAAAAAGTCAACAGCATCCCGGGCTACATCCCCAGCAGTGTGGCCAGCAGGGCAAGGGAGTGGATTCTGACCCTCTGCTCTGCTCTGGGGAGAACGCCCTACAGTGCTGCTTCCAGCTCTGGGCCCCCCAACATAGGAAAGACATGGACCTGTTGGAGCGGGGCCAGAGGAGGGCATGGAGATGCTGGGAGGGCTGGAGCCCCTTTGCTGGGAGGACAGGCTGAGAGAGTTAGGGGGATTCAGCCTGGAGAAGAGAAGGCTCTGGGGAGACCTCAGAGCCCCTTCCAGTGCCTAAAGGGGCTCCAGGAGAGCTGGGGAGGGACTCTTGATCAGGGAGGGGAGCCATGGGACAAGGGAGGAAGGTTTTAAACTGAAAGAGGGGAGAGTTAGACTAGATAGAAGGAAGACATTTTTTACGTTGAGGGCAGTGAGCCCCTGGCGCAGGTTGCCCCAAGAAGCTGTGGCTGCCCCATCCCTGGAGGTGTTCAAGGCCAGGTTGGACGGGGCTTGGAGCAACCTGGGCTGGTGGGAGGTGTCCCTGCCCATGGCAGTGGGGTGGAACTAGATGACTGTTAAGGTCCCTTCCAACCCAAACGATTCTGTGGGTCTACAACAGAACTTGCACAGCAAAGCACAGTGGAAACATTTTTACCTGGTATTGTTAGCCGTTGACCAGCAGAAATTGAGGCAAGAATTGAGGAGCTTCTCATCACTGACCTCTGGGGGGCTGGTGGCCGGGTGAGGGATCCCCCCCCGGGGATGGCGGTGCCTCGGCCGGGGACAGGCCGGATCCAGGCCTCGGCCCGCCATGGGGGGACACAGGGCCCAGACAGGCAGTCTCCATGGCAACCTGATCCTGCACCTCACGTCCCGCCTCCCTCCGACGGATTGGCCGCGATTTCGGCCAATCATAACGCCCCTCCGCGCCTCTCTCTTCGCGGATTGGCCGGTAACAGGAAACGGGTGCGTGATTCCGTTCGCGCCACTTCCGGTTCCGGGCGCCGGCGTGAGGGGCTGAGGCGGTCGGTGCGGCGGCGGCGGCAGCGGGCAGGATGGGGTTGAGCGCGGAGGAGGCGGCGGAGCAGGAGGACCGTTTCGACGGCATGCTCCTCGCCATGGCCCAGCAGCACCAGGGCGGCGTGCGCGAGGTAGCGCCGCCGGACCCGGGAGCGGGATGGGGCGGTGGAAGCTTTTCCCTATTCCCGGGGTGGGGGAAGAGGGGCGGGCGGCGGGCCCAGGGGGAATGAGCCGAGGTGGCGGCGGCACGGCTCTCCCCGGGTCCCGCCCCGCCCCGGGCGGTGCACATGCGGCACGGGAGGCACGTGTCGTTCCCGTCCCGGTAGCGGCGATAATGGAGAGCGCAGAGGACGCGCTAATTAATTAGTGTGAGGTTAATGAGGGGTTAAGGACCTCTGGCCTTGCACCCCGGCTCCTGCCGCCTCCGGGCTACCCTCGTGCGGGCCCCCAGCACTCGGTCACAGCAAAGCGAAACACCACAGGGGAGGGGCCGAGTCCCTCTCCCCGTTTCCCAGCGCAACAATCTGGTAGCGGCCCCCCGAGACCCGGATGGGTTTAGGCTCGACCATGGAGTGTGCTTGAACGTGAACGTGGCTCCCCTCCTCGTGGCTGGGGCTCTGCAGACTTGGTGGGGCCTCTAGGGGTCTGGGTGCTGACCTGTGGCAGGGCTGGAACATCCCACGTTGGGGCAAATGCTAATAACAGCTCCTCGTGTTGTGGTGAAACCTTTGAAATACTGACAGGACAGAATTCCTGGAGAAAAAAAAAACCCAAAAGATAAGCCAAGTCTACTGAGAATATGGATTT
Organism: Vanellus vanellus; assembly: GCF_965231255.1. Lineage (NCBI taxonomy): Eukaryota > Metazoa > Chordata > Aves > Charadriiformes > Charadriidae > Vanellus > Vanellus vanellus. The sequence continues at coordinate 4,197,921 of NC_138927.1, read as the reverse complement.
CCATAGTTGGGGGATGCCAGTTCACAACTGCTAATTCACTGGCGGTATCTGTCAGGCAGGAAACAAATTTTAGTCTTTTGTAAAAATAAAGAGGCTGTGGAGCTGGGAAGGGTGAGTATGCACACTGTGATGCACTGGTTTAGGTGTGCTAAGAAGCAAAATATGGTATACATGGATATCTACGTACATATGTATATATGTACATGTATACATACATATATACCCAAATTCCTGCCTTGGATCTAAAGAGCATCTTGGGGTATTGAAGTAGGTGTACCACCAAGGTGACCTGATAACAAACCGCTCGCCTTTCCTTCATGTAAACCACACAGATTCCCCTTCTGAAAACTGGGCATCCAGGAGTTGGATCTCCACAAAAGCCATGGGATATTTTCTCTGGGACGGATTTCAGTACAATCCTGGCACAGACACAGATAGGGAGTACAAAGAATAAAGGCTGCTTAAGAGACATGAAGTGGCTTGGAGTGATCTGGTCTCATTGCCTTTTTTATTTTTTTCTCTCCTCCCCTTCTCCCCCCACCCCTGCCCCGTTTCCTCTGCCAGCTTGTGAACACGTTCTTTAGTTTCCTGAGGCGTAAAACAGATTTCTTCACCGGTGGAGAAGACGGAGTAGCAGAGAAGGTAAAAAAAAAAAATTCTCAAGCTTATATGTCCTTTAAGTTACATGCCACCCATGTCTGTGCCATGCTAAGACTTCCCTGCCTGAACAACTCGAAGCATTACAGTGCACTTGGGGACTAGCAGCCCATGATGCTGATGAAATACATCACTTGAGCAAGGTAATAACGAGCTGCCCCTATCTCAGGTGAGGCATGCACAATTGCTTGTTCGAATGGTACCGATGGTGCAGGGTTTTTTTGCCATGCTCTGGCCAAAGGCTTGTTTGGAAAGCAAATCTGGCAGACACAGTGACTTAACGGTGACAGACACCGCAGTGTTGATAACCCCAGGTTACCTTGTTTGTTCATCTCAGAAAAAGCACAAAGTCCACAGCTCTGCATATGCAGCTGCACCTTTGTCTCGGGGTTACGGTACCTGTACGGAGCAAGTGTGCTGGGGAGCAAGCCTGGGGATCCGGGCAGCCTCATTGGCAGCCTGAGCATCTCCTATTCAGCAGGTATTCCTCACCCAGCTGGAGACCTGAAAAACTAAATTGTTTCAATGTTGGGAAGTAAGAACCAGAGCATTCAAGCACAAACTGGCCAGACTTTCCGAAGATTTCTTGCTTGTACTTACCAGTATAGCAGCTATTCCCCTTCCTGGATATTGGAACTCCACCAGCAAAGCAGGTACTGCTGCTGAGTTTAATGTTTTAGGGCAGATGTTAATTGCTAACACAGTGTGTAGTGTACTCTGTCTAGTCTCTAAAGTGGTAAAACTAAGGCAGGTAAGGGATGGGAAAGTGGATGGTTTCAAGGTAAGAAAGATGAAGCCTACTGCTGCTTTTCTTAGACTAGAGAGAAATCTCCCCAAATTCCTGGGGACTGTGTGCTCTCAGGGAGTAAAACCCTCAGTAGCATTTCAGAGATGAGCACTGGCTGGTGCTTTTGGAGGTCCTGGCTACTGTTGGCAATTCCATAGCAAGTCCCTGTCTGTGCCTGTAAAAGAAAAGCATTTGTGTCATTGGGTGGTATCTGTTAAAATGCTTTATGGTCTTCTGAAAAGGTGTTCAATACAGAGTCTCTTGACACCATAGTAACCACAACAAAAATTGAAGAAGCTGCTTCCCCAGACCTGCTCACCCTTTGGCATCAAAGAGAAGAAGGAGAGGGTGGGAAAGTCCTTGTGTTTTATGAGGTGGCATTTGAGAAGGCCTTGTGGTGTAGAGTGAGGGGGATGTGGTGGTACGTTGAGAGAAGTGCGGTGCGTGCACACTGACAAGCTCGGGCAATGTAAATAGTTTGCTCACAGTGGATCATCGAACAGAGGCTGGGAGATGCACATCTTGAATTCTGTATCCTAGGAGACACTGGACTCGCGTTGTGTAAATAAATCTTGCTTTCCCCTTTAAAACAAAGCAGAAATACTTGGTGGTTGGTTACAAAACTGCAAGGCCTGGATGCTTTGAGTTGCTCTGGAAAGGAGCTGTTTCCCCCAGGGTATATATAAACCAGTACCCGAAACCCCTGTCTGAGAACCCTCTCCACTTCGATTCCTTTTCTCAGGTTCTGTCTATATCGTTTTCTGGAGCAGACTTCAGTTTTCATACGTGCTGCTTTGCACAGCGCCGCTGGTGTTATCAACCACGGGACAACTGCTCTGGCTTCCTGCCTGTGTACTCAGCTTTCCCTCTGAGCAACACGGCCGTTTGCATCAGAGACCTTGAGATTTTGCTTTTCATAGTCACAACAACATGATAATTCGAAGCAAAGATTTATGTAGGAACCTGCCCCTAAGTGTAAAACACCGAGCAATTGGAGAAATTTTGTTTCTCTGTTATCTCCATGGAAATACACTCCCTGTGTAAGGAAGAACTAGGAAGGGCTACATTTAAATATTTTGAGGTTTTCCCTACTCTGGATTTTCAGTCAAAAGATTAGAGTGAAAATGAAGGGAAGAATCACAACATTTGTACGACTAACAAATGTTCTTGTGCTCCTCAGTAGGCAGTCAGTTGGCTTCATTTGGGTTTGAAAAAGTGGTGATTTTTTAAAACCCTTTGATATGTGTTCCTGTCTTTCAGCTGATCACAGATACCTTCAACCATCACAACAAACTAGCTCAGAAGGAACGGAAAGAGAAAAAGGCTCGTCAAGAGGCAGAGCGGCGTGAAAAGGCAGAGAGAGCTGCGAAACTTGCTAAAGAAAAGCAAGAAGCAAACGAGCCAAGGATTAAGGAACTTACAGATGAGGAAGCAGAAAGGCTGCAGCTGGAAATCGACCAGGTGAGAGCGGTGTCTGGTGCCTGCAGGTACCATCCAGGTCATCTCCTCTGCTGGTCTGCGTTTGGCTCAGGTAGCAGTGAGTGGTTAAAATGGCTCAAGGGTTGTTCCTTTGCAGTGTCTGGACCACCAGACTGGTGTGCTTCGAAATTAAATTAGCCTAGGTCAAAACATTGCATTTTCATGTGGATTCTCCCATAATTCACTTTGCCTTTCTGCCTTCAGCAAGCTCTCGATTGTAGCGACACCCTCTGCTACAGTCCTCAAGGTGTGAGGACCAAAGGATTCTTCCCCTCGGCAATATTGCTTTCCTCTAACGCTGTTCTGTTCGAAGGGCTGAAAATTCCCTATCAGTCTTGAGTATAGTACTGAGTCCTGCTCTTTAGATTCAGCTGAAGAGGCTGAGGCCACCTAGTGTCAGATCAGCAAGTTGCACAAAGTGCCGACACTTGCCTGAGCATGTTCATTCTCTTTTTAAAACAGAAAAAAGAGGCACAAGGACAGGTTAACAGTGTCCCGGTGAAACCCTTGGAGGATGATGGTGAATCTTCGGATTCTAACAAACAGGTAAACCTCATCTAGGGACTTTATTTTAGTCTGAGAGGAATAGTTTTTCTTTGCACAACTATGAGAACTACTGTAAATGTGAGGGAATACGTTGGCAATACACACTTAATTCCCAGAGATTTCAGTGGAGGTTTTCTTGTGTTTTGTTTTCTTGTGTTTTGTTTTGCTTTCCTTTTTTTTTTTGTAATTATGTTTTAACAGAAACACCTATTCATTTCGGGCTAAATTTATGTGAATGACAAATACGCGCAGCTGACCCCAAATTCTTATAAACTCCAAGTGAACTGTTGTTACAAGAGATATATGGAAACTTGTAAAGCTTCTTTCTTTACACTTTAAATTGGTTGCTTAGGGAACAGATGACGAAGAGGAAGATGAGAAGGATAAAGGAAAACTTAAACCCAACTCTGGCAATGGAGCTGACCTTCCAAATTATAGATGGACACAGACTCTTTCAGAACTGGATGTAAGTATTGCCTCATTACCAGGATCCAAGGAATCTGAGCTAGGGAATAAGTTGCGGGTGCTGGTTGGAACGGTGGAGCTGATGCCCTGTATCTCTCTTGCCTGTGGAAGGTTGTTAGTTGTACTTAAAGGCAACATTTCAGTAGCTGTGAGAGAGCTCGATAAGTAAATAAAATGCCCAGAAGCTGTAGTTACCTTTGCCAAACCTTGTTCTTGTTTAAACAAAACATTAAAATCTGCTTCCTTTTTTATGATCCCTTTGAGGTATTGGCCATCCTTATTCTTGTATCCTTTCACCTCCTGCTCAGTCATTTCCCCGAGGAAAATACTGTGTGCTCTGTCTTATTCTGGTGAAACCAAGGCAAAAAGTCTTACAATAGCAGCACAAGAGGGTAAGGAGAGGCTTCACTGCTCAGCTCCTCAAATCTGATCTTTGTCTGGTCCAGCTGGCCATCCCTTTCAAGGTGAACTTCAGGTTGAAGGGGAAGGACGTGGTGGTGGATATTCAGAGACGGCGCCTCAAGGTTGGCCTGAAGGGCCATTCGCCTGTCATTGATGGAGAGCTTTTCAATGAAGTGAAGGTGGAGGAGAGCTCCTGGCTGATTGAAGATGGTAAAACAGTCACCGTGCACCTGGAGAAGGTAAAGCAGAATGAATCAGGGAAGATTCAGGCTTGTCTGCCTCTTCCTTGGTGAAACAAGAGTCTGTCGAAACTTATAAAGGCCCCGGGCTTTGTCAGCTGAAACAGAATTGTGCTATGCTTATCCTTGGTACAATGTCAGCGATGCTATTGGAAGCAGAGTCTTTCAGGTTCCCCCTGTTTTCAGCCTAACTTCTGCTAATCTGGGATATCCAATTGATTGCTCAGCAGTTCAGGAAAAGCTGGAAGGAAATCAGTCATTTTCAAATTGTTCCTTAGTGGAATAATGCCGTGTTTTGTTATCTGTTAGTGACATGAAAATCGAGGAGCAGACCTTATTGTGTCCCTTCTGGGCTTCTCCTGGTGATTTGTTTGTAATCCCATTTATGTCATGCCAAATGTGACATCTGACGTGCTCTTAGATTTTGCAGTTGTGGAAATTCAGGCTACCCAAAGTGGCTTGGAATGAAAGTAATACCCTTTATCCATGTTCAGATTTTACTGAAATTTAGAAAACTGTCAAATAAAGTTTGATTCCAGCAGCTTTTTCCTGTGACTGAGACTTAAAATTCCTAGAACAAGCCTGGGAAAAATAAAATATTTTTTGCCTCTTCATTCCTTCAGATCAACAAGATGGAATGGTGGAACAAACTAGTCTCCACAGACCCAGAAATCAACACCAAGAAAATTAATCCAGAGAACTCAAAGGTAAGAACCCTCCCAGTTTTATTGAATTGAGCTTTCTCATAAATATGCTCACACTCGGTTCATGTTCAACTTCTATGTCTTCTTTTTTTTACCGGTGTAAAACCAATACTGGGAGTACTGCTGCGTATGATGCTGTCATATAACATAAATGCCCACCAAACTTTAAATAAATGAAACTGAGTCTTTAGATCAGTGTCTGTATAAGTATTTCTGCAGGTTGTGCGCACAGCATAGAGTAACCTCAGTGTATTAATGTTCTCTGCAAGCAGGGTGTGTGTATGGGTTGAGACAAGTTATTCCAATTTTGATAGAAGTCTTTGCTTTTAGTTGTCAGACCTGGACAGTGAGACTCGCAGTATGGTGGAGAAAATGATGTATGATCAACGACAAAAATCCATGGGCCTCCCCACATCTGATGAACAGAAAAAGCAAGACATCTTGAAAAAGTGCGTAGACCTCATTATTTTGTGGGTATTTGCTTTCCCAATCCCCTCTCTTCCTCTTTGACACAAATACCTGAGCAGAAAACAGGTCGGTCTTCGATCCTACCTGTGTTCACATCTACAGTAACATAGTCATTAAATTGTTGGCCAATCACCAGTGTCTATAAAAGCCCGTGGGGGTAGAAAGCATAATGGGAAATTCTGGGAATAGCCTAGCTCTAGAATTGTCTCAATCTGCTGATTTCAAGTCCGGAAAGCATGTTTGGGACTGGAGGTGCCATCTCTACTGAACTTTAACATCACCTTGATTGTTTTCTAATCTCCCTCTACTCAGTAGCCGAGATAATCGCCCCTCCCTACACACCTGCCACCAGACAGCTGTCTCCAAGCCAATAGCACTTTTATGTCTTTATTACCCTGTTTGGCATAAACGTACCTTGGCAGGGAAATTACTCACGGAGCTCCCAAGGCCGTTTGGGAAGGCGGGGAGGCAATTCTGGGTCACGCAGCTGCTTCAGCAAGGGCAAACCCGCGTCTTAGGTCAGGATTGGAAGGAGGATTAGTGTAGCAGGGCTCACTCCTTTTCTTTCTTGGCTTATCTGTAGCTGCAGAAGCTTCACTGAGCAGTGCACCGGGTACAGCATAGGGTGCAACTGTTTTAGAGCAGAGACCAGAGTTCCTTAGTGCCTGTCTGTTATTAGAGTGGGAGGTAGCCCGGTAGCCCTTTCCTCCTGGGAAGTCGACGTGCAGGATAACTTGTTGGCAAGGTCACTCGTTCGGTGCTCTGGAAGTTGGGCTTGCGCGTGGATTGGCTGTTAAAGAACGGATAGGAAGTTTAGACTTTGTTCAGGCCAAAGTAGACTCGGTGACACCCAGGTGGGTCCTAATCTCTGCCAGTGAAGCCCTCCTGGCTGCTAAACAAGGACGCGAATTCCCGCAGCACATATTTCCGTGGAAATGGAAAGTGGAAACGCTGTTGTGGCGTTTCAGGGGAAATCATGAGTTGAGAGGACTGAGGAAAGGAAGAGGCCTGCCCTTACTTGCACTTTCTGTGTGAATCCTCTACGTGGTTACTTGTATCCCTTGGTGAACTGCAGGGCAGAGGAGGAAGCCAGGACCTCCTGTGTGCACTAATCACTCCTAGGCACAGCGTATTGTTCTCGGAACTTTCTGATGTGGCAACCTGAGTCCAAATAGTCCTATCTGCTGGGATTGCAGTCCGTTTGAAATCAGGGTGCACGTAGCCTGAAACCAGATTTCTCTGGTCACGTCCTTCATGAATTTTCACTGTCGCAGCACTGGAGATATTCCTCGTGTCCCCAGTAATGCTTAAGATCACAAGTTTGAGCTTAAATTGTAATCTGCCCTCACAATCTCCCCTCTGCCCCACAATCAGTGTCGTAGCTGCTACGTGTCTGTCCGAGAGGTAACAGTTAAAGGGTGTGTGTTTGATAATTAATAACTCCCATGTGTCTGGACTTGCTGACCTTGATGGTTGGTAGGATTACCGATACCACTGACCCGAGGAAAAAGTGTTTGTAGTATGGGGAGTGTGTCCCAAGGAGCTCAGAAAAACAGTCCCTGCTGTGGAAGGTGTGAGAAGGAAGCAAATTTGATGGTGCAGGAAGTAGGGATGCCTTACCACCCCCAAACAGAGCTGTTCTGTGGCTCCTGCTGACTCATACCAGAGCTTTTGTCTTTGTTTTCCTTGCAGGTTCATGGAACAGCATCCAGAAATGGACTTTTCAAAGGCTAAATTCAACTGAGCCCACCCCTTCTCCCCGCCTCTTTCAGTCAGCCTGTCGAATGGGGCAGGATACGCATCGCCGAATATGTAGGGATCCCTTACCTTGGGCAAGTAACCACTTCCAGCGTCCCCACCCGAGCTTGCTGTGGAGGCAGCTTCGTGAAGTAGTCCTCACTTGCCCTGTGTTGAGCAGAACTCAAGGCCACAGAATTGTCCTGCAGCAGCTCCAGTCGGACCCATCTGCGACAGCCAAGCGGCAGTTAGGAGAGAAGGAGGGGTTAGAGCAAAAAGAGTGTTAGGGCTACAAGAGCCAGGCTCAAGAGTTTTTGGGACGTATCCTTAATGTACTGCTTAGCTTAATCTCCTGGCCCTTCAGAGCTGCTAACGCTCTCTTTGCTGTTTCAGTTTGGCAGCAGTTACTCCTGAGCTTTTCATCCCTTCCCCTTGGCTCTCCCATGAAAACAAGGGCCTGTTTATTTTGTGAAATAATTCTCCTTCTGCCTCCTTGGGAAAACACCAGTCTAAAAAAACAGCTATTGCAGTAGAGACAAACTCTGCTCCTCCTTTCTGCTGCTTCTGTTCTTGCTAGAAGTGGAACAGACTGAGCCCCGCAGGGCTCAGGAAAGGGCTCCCATCACAGCTGGAGCAGTTGTCCTGCTGTCCTATGGCAAGGGAAAGCTGGAGAGTCTGTGGTTGTGGGCAAGGGAGAGGATGTAGGGGGTCGCTGGGGGTGCTGTTCTTGCAGGGAGCGCGTCTCCTGCCCCTTTTCCAAGAGCCTCTCTCCCTGCTGACGACTGACAGGCATCGCTGCATTCTCTTCTGACCTCCCGCTGACAAGTGGCATTACTCTGCATGTTCGTATCTTTGTTAAAACTGCAGCGTAACATAAAGAAAATAAAAAAGTGGCATATTTCCAGGCAGAGCGTGTGATTTCTCCGGCAAAAGGGACCCAGGCTGCCTGCGCAGGCTGGGATGGGAGCTGGGAGGGGGCAGCGCCTGTGAACGAGGGTGCTGGGGGGGGGTCTGCCTGGCTGTGCTGGGGGTGATGCTCTCTGCAGCCGCCTGTAAATGCCTCTCGGGCTCTCTGCCCTGGGCTGATGTGCCTTCCCCGGCCCAGGAGAGGCAGTTGGAGCTGCGGGTCTCGCTCAGGAGTGCTGATGAACTCCGTGCCCAGCTTGCACGCTCGGGGATGACCGAAGCTCATTGCTCCAGGCTCTGCTCTCCACGTAGCAGCGCGTGACTGCGCTGAGGAAGCCACCCTTGCCCCAGGTCTGCTTTACAACAAGCTAACGAGGAAAATATCACGAAAGCTCGGGCTCCTGTCAGTCCTTATCAGGCTATCCCCAATCCCTGCTGCTGGTGTTCTTGCCCCCGCTGCCCCAAAATGTTTCCGCCTCCTACCAGAGGGAGTGAGCATAAACGGCTGAAAAAAAAACCTCCTTGGGCAAAGTCCAGCCTGGCATGTTTGGTTTGTGTGTCTTTTTTTTTTTTTTTTTTGAGTAGTAGGACATTGTTTGCCTTTAGTCTCCCAGTTTTACAGGCTCTTGGAGTCAAAAAACAGCACCCACCCAGTTGAGCAGTGACCTTGTGGGCGAGCAAGGACCCAGGTCGGGGCAGCTGCCTCTCTTCTGGACTGCTGGATCCTCCCACTTGTTCATCTTACAGTTCACCCTGCACGCGTTTACTGGTATCAGCTTTGGCCCTGATAAACCAACGGGATCTCTCATTACTGTAAAAAAAAAAAAAAAAAAAGCCAGATTCTGCTGGTTCCATAGGCCCTTAGCTCTGGAGCAAGCGTACTGGCCGGCATCTGGGCTGAACTGTGGGGTGGGTGAGATGGAAGGGCTGAGCTGCTGTTCTGGGGGTGTGACAAGTTTCACCCCGTTCTCAGCTATGTCAGAGCTTTGCTGCTGCTCCCTGGAGTTACCGGAGATCAGGGGAGATGGCCGGGCTCTGCACCTGCAGCGGGATCCGCAGCCGGCTGCCAGCCCCTCCTAAGAGGCAAGCACTGGCAGGCACCAGGGCGGCAAACAGGGACCGTGTGTGGTTCATGGCACCACCCCAAACCCATCCTGCAGCTTTGTTATTTCCCTGTTACCGCCTCAGCCCTGTAATCAACACCAGAAACCCCGAGTCTGACCTGATCACAGAATCATCAGGGCTGGAAGGGCCCTCTGGAGCTCCCCCAGTGCCACCCCCCGCCACAGCAGGGGCACCTCCAGCGGTGGCACAGGACACCTCCAGGCGAGTTTGGAATGGCTCCAGAGGGGGAGACTCCCCCCCCTCTCTGGGCAGCTGTGCCAGTGCTCTGCCGCCCGCACAGGAGAGAAGTTCCTCAGGTTGAGATGGAACTGCCCATGGTCACATTTGTGCCCGTTCCCTCTTGTCCTGTCACTGGGCACCGCTGAACAAAGCCTGTCCCCATCCCCCCGGCACCCTCCTTTAAGGACCGATTCTCATTGATGAGATCTCCCCTCAGTCTTCTCCAGACTGAACAGCCCCACGTCCCTCAGCCTTTCCTCATCAGAGAGATGCTCCAGTCCCCTGAGCATCTCCGCAGCCCTTTGCTGGACCCTCTCCAGCAGTTCCCTGTCCTTCTTGACCCGGGGAGCCCCGAACTGGACACAGCGCTCCATCTGTGGCCTCCCCAGGGCAGAGCAGAGGGGGAGGATGACCTCCCTCGCCCTGCTGGCCACACTCTTCTTGATGCCCCCCAGGATGCAATTGGCCTTCTTGGCCACCAGGGCACATTGCTGGCTCATGGGCATCCTGTTGTCCCCCAGGACTCCCAGGTCCCTTTCCACAGAGCTGTTCTCCAGCAGGTCAGCCCCCAGCCTGTACTGGTGCATGGGGTTATTCCTCCCCAGGTGCAGTACCCTACACTTGCCCTCATTGAATTTCATTAGGTTCCTCTCTGCCCAACTCTCCGGCCTGTCCAGGTCACACTGTATGGTGGCACAGCCTTCTGGTGTGTCAGCCACCCCTCCCAGCTTTGTGTCATCAGCAAACTTGCTGATGGTACACTCTATCCCTTCATCAGTCCGATGGCTGGCAGCTGGATCTGCCAGCTGTAGGACCAGCGGGTCGCCGTTACACAGCGTTGTGCTGCCTGTTTTAAGTGCAGAGCTCCCACAGCATTACCAAAACCAAAATCTTGGCGGCTGTCGCTGTCCTCGGCCACTGCAGGGTCGTGGCTTGTGTGAGCCGCGGCAGTGGTCGGGGTAATCGCGACTCTGAAACTCCCAAGTCTTCCAGTTCAGGGTGGCACTAGGCTTAGCGCTGGTTGGCGTCGCTTGCCGGCGGCAGGTTGGGCAGCGGCTGAGAGAAAACAGAGTTAGGACAGAGAAAAGGCAGCGGCAGGAACCCCAGAGGACGCTGGGGGAGATTTTTTTGGGGGGGTTGAAGGAGTGTCATTTTGCCTTTCACGCAGGTAAAGGGAAAAGGCAAACAGTCCTGGGAGAACGGGGCCATAACTGCAGCTCTGAACCCCACGGCAGGTGAATGCCCGGGGCCGTGTTTGTGAACGGCGGTTGATCCCAGCACTACCCCTGGACTTCAACCCTTCCGGCCAGCGGAACAGAAGGTGTTTCTCCTGACGGCCTTGTCCTCTGCAAACACCCAGCTGCCACTGACTTTCTCCAGGCCAAGGTGAATCAGAAGCACCCTTTTGCTTCCAAAAGGCAGTTTCCCCCGGAATAAACCACACCAGGGCAGGGCAGCTCCCGTCCGAGCAGCTGCAGAAGTGGCTTAAACTATGTGAATCCCCACCTCAGTCTGAGTTACTGGAAACCACGGATCGTGGCCTCATCCGTGTGACCACAGCAGGGAAACGCTGGGCACCACGAGGGACATCGGGAACCGAACCCTACCAGTACATCCCTGTGACTCCCAGCAGATGTTTCCCTGCCCAAGCCCCAGCAGACCGGGGAGGGCTGTGCTGGAGGGTGACAGGCGATGAAGGTCCCTTTGTCCTTCCACGCCTGTGTCAAGTCACCTGGAGAAGCCGTTTCGGTGCTGCCACCCGCCGGAGCGTCCGCCAGCGCAGCCTGGAGCTCCTCCACCCACCCGGCCACGGCTCCCTCGCTGCTGGGCCCCTTCTCACGTCCTTTAAAAGCAAAACCTTGAAGGCACATGGGCTCTGCAGAACTTCCCATATGGTAAAAGTTGCCCCCAGCTTTTTCCCCCCCCTCGCCAACAGCAGCTCTCGGCTTGGCTTTTGTTAATGAAATGTTGCAGCTCAGCCCATTTGGGAAGCGGCCCAGACTGCGGGACGGCTTTGGAAAGCGCAATGAAACAGCAAAACCCTAAAGCGGGAACTGGAGGCACTGGGTATTTAACATTACCGCTCACTTTGAGGAGACACCACAGTTAGTGAGGACCGGGCTGTAAAGAATGAGGGTCAATCCATCCGCTTTCTAACTTCTAAACCCCACTGAAATAAACCATTCAGTTCAGGGAAGATGAATTTCTTTAACGCTCAGAGCCTCACGCATCCGTTCCCAGCAGAGGTACCGATCTCCCCTTAACCCGAACCCAAGGAACCACAGGTGGGGGGGGGGGGGGTGGCTTGGGCTGTGCGGTACGTCCCGTCCTGCTGAGGTCACCGGACTAAAGAGCAGCACTTTTGCAGCAGGGCGAGGAGCCACGCACAGCGGGCGTCCCCGCAGAGTCTCCTGGCAAAACCAAGCCAAATAAAATCAAACAGTGTCTTCAAGGAAAAGAAAGGCGCTGAGTCAGGCTCCCAAAGGGAAGCGCCCGCGCGAACAGAGCATGTTTACACGCACGCGGCCAGGTAAAGGGCTCTTGTGTTTCTAAGATCTCCACTTGGACAACCCATTCTTTCTGCCAGATCACTCAGCGGAACACTCAAAGCTAACGCTCAGAGCAAAAACCACTACAGCACCGGCCAAGACAGCTCCATCGGCAGCAAATATGACCTTCAGCAGACAAAAAAAAACCCTGTGGGTTCGTTCCACGCGTGCCTGTGAGCAAGGAAACCCATCATCCATGCAGCAAACTCAAAAGCGGGAGAGTTGCTGAACACAGGACTGAGAGCAAAGACAGATCCACCGCGGGATCATGGTTTTAAATGTAAAGTTTTCAAGTATTTCCAGGAATTGCAATGATCTTGCAGGAGGAGTTTTGAAGCAGCCAGCTGGCGAGGAAACAGTGCTTTGGAGCAGGGGACGAGCTCCCATGCTCTGCACACAGCAGACAGAGCCACCCCGAGCAGTGATTGGACCCGAATCCTCCAGAAACAGCCTTTCCCCGGGGTTTCAATGTGCCCAAGAGAAGCAGAATCTGCAATACAGCACGTTACAGCCGCTCGGTCACTCCGGATGCTTGTACGAGTATTGGGAAAAGACTAACCTCTTCCAGGAAAAGCACTGGAGAAATGTAGAGAGGAAGGGCAGGGAGAGCGCAGAAAGACGTGGCCCAGACTTGCAGGGGGAATTAGCAGGGCAGCTTAGGAGAAGGTGGGGACAGTGGAGATGGCGGTGACACAGCCACGTCCCCGCACAGGCTGCTGGAGGGTGGCCAGCACGCTGCTGCCGGCAGCCTTTGCTCCATTTCCCGGGCTCCCAACCAGCTGGTTCGAGGGCTCCGGACACAAAACCATCTCCTCTGGGGACCCTTCCCAGCAGAGAGAACGGAGCATTTACCTGTTCATGGCTTTGAAATCCTTCCAGGAAACACATTTCTTGCACAACTGCTGTGGGCTCTGCCTGCTGCTGAAGGGGGGCCGGTCAGGTTGAACTTCGTTTGACAGAACAGGCGGGGGACCACATGCAGAAGGACTCAAGGATGGGGTCAGTCTTCTGCCTGTCCGCACGGATTAGGCAAGAATCACAAGTCCTTGACAGACCAAACATAAGGGAAAAAAAAAAAAGGCGGCATTAGTGCCAATCATTCACACTATACACCCTGTGCACCAGGGGGGAAAACCCACCCGCGACCCCCTCCCTGCCATCCTCTGCCCGGGGGGGACGACGAGGGAAGGTCAGCAGCAGGGAATGGAGCTCTGCAGGTTATCGGGTGAGTTTTTGCAGTGAGATTACAAAGTGCAAAACTGGTCCTTCAAGTCACAGGGTCAGAGCAGCCTCCCTCCCCAAGCGGATCCTGTCCCGCCATCGGGGACAGCAGCCGCTCCGGAACAATTCTTGCATGTTTTCTAGCAACAGCTGTCTATACCGCAGGGAACAAGTTGGAAATTCTCCCCCCAAGGCTCAGTTTTTCCAGAGCTCAGTTCCAGCATCACCCCTCCGGGAAGGTCCAGGTTTCCCTGCATGCAACCAGGCACTTCCCCAGAAGCTCCTTTATTTGCACCCAGCTTCCCCCTCACCCCCCACACCAGCCCGGCATTCAGCCCGCTGAACAATCCCCCCCGCGCCCGGGCAAGCACTGCCAAATAGCCAAAAATATCCCTGGGAAAGCAGGGATCGGCAATCCTCCCCCACGCAAACCCTCCCGCCTGGTCCAGCCTCCCTCCGCTGAGGGATGCTCTCCCCAAACTGATGCAAGCAGGAAGGTAAAAGACACAGCACAGATAAAGAGGACATCTTTTGCTTTATAAAAAAAAGACCGAATTAGACATTGAAGGCCAAGGAGTGCAAAAGAATCCCGTAAGACACCACAGGTGCACCAGCTTAAGGGACCATCAAGTTGACGGTCTTCCTCTTAGTGAGTTTTTGGGTTGGTTGTTTTTTTTTTTTTTTTTTTTTTGGTTTTTGCAAGCTTAATCCATACACATTCATTCTTCGTCCACAGACTAAACATAAAAAAAAAAAAAAGTCCTATTGCATCTGTAATAGCGATCGGCAGCTCTTTCGCCCCTCGTCTCCAAAGCTCCAGCGCGCAGACCACAGAGCAACGTGTCAGCATGACCCATGCTGACGCCTCAGTGCACAGGTTTAAGTAAACTTGTCCAAATACGTATGTACAAATCCATTCAGAAGCAGGAAGCCAAACGGGTCCATCAGTACAGGTGGCATTCGGAAGGAGGTGAACCAAACACAGCTCCTCTGGGAGTCCCGAGCTGGCCCTGCTTCGAGTCTCTTCCTTGCATAAACGGGATTTTTCACAAACCGACAGCTTTAAAAACAAAGCGAGGAGGGGAAGCCAAATCCAAGTCTCAGTCTCTCCCCTTTATTTTCCAAATCGCTCTCCGTCAGCGTCTCAAGGTGTGGTCTCAGTAATGCCCGTGATTTATGAAAGCATGCTCTGAAACACAAGTGGTTTACAAAAACAGGCTCTAACAGGGGCTTGAACTGTACATTTCAAAGGGCTTTGGCTGGCTAAGTAAGCCTGACTGCTCATGCGAGGAATTAAATCCTTTCCCCCCTACCCAACCTTTTGAAGAGTAATCACGGGCTATGAAATAAAGGCACATTTCAGTTCAATTAAGGCACATTTCAGTCCAATTAAGGCACAAAAACATGGTCCACACCAAAGCGCGGGGCCTATTTTGGTTTCCCTCTCCCCCAAAAAGCAGTGGGTGTGTTTATTCTACGGCTGGTAAATCCAACTAAGCGTTTTCTATTCGTGTCCAAGGGCACCTGAATGTATAAACAAGTCCCACGGCTTCACGTGTTTACTTTATGATAAACAACCAAGTGGCAACACCAGTAAGATACAGCTTCCTCCTGCTGCAATGCCGCAGCCCTCAAGGTCGCCTGGCGCCGTGCCCTCGGGGCAGCGACACCGCATCTCCCGCTTCCACGACTGGCTGTTAGAGAGGAGCAAAGGGAAGGAGAAGGCGCTGAGTGCCCGCAGGGGAAAGGTAGGACCAAGCAGACCCTCTGCAGACACTCTCAGAGGCGGCTGTCCTTTCAAGGCAAGGCACTTTTAAGGGAGGTTCTAGCAGAATAGTCAACCAGCTCAATTTTTAATTGCAAAAACCTAAAAACGAACCGACTATTTCCTTCACCTGGCATAACCCGAGTTCAAGGCTCGCCCTGGCAGTCAGCGTGACAGGGAAACGCAGAGGGTTTGGCAGATGAGGGAGGACGAGCTGACTGGCATCAAATCACAGGTCATCGCGTGCGATCAGTAACACCTCACCCCTGCAGTTCACATCAGACTGGCAGTGACTGCAAAGCTGCTCCCCACGGTCTGCTCCGGTGATGAGTGTGGCGCAGCTGTCCAGACATCCCACCCCTCTGCAATTAGCACTATCTTGGAGACACACCAAGAGGCCAAAGCTTAAACGAACCACATTACCTGAACCTTCTCCTTACAACGCAGCAGGAGAGGACACCACTAAGGGGCAGCAGGAAGGCGGCAGATCTGGCTACTGCAGACACCATAGATAGAGGACTTACATTTTTGGGACCAACCCCGCCACTTGAAATAGAGATTTGGGTCCCTAGAGAGCAGGTGCTTGGCCTTCACCTCAGCATCGGCACAAACACAGAGACACCATCCAGTTATTCCCTACTCAAGTTAACTTATACAATGCCAGAAAGCAACAACTGTACAACAGATCCTCAAAACAGGGAAGGGGCTGGGCCACTGAGGTTGTTGAAGCTACATGTGAACTGTGGAAATCATAGAGGCACAAGGTATCTGATACTTCCTCGTCCATCTTCTCCTCCCTGGGCACACATTCCACCTCCCAAGTTCATCAGCTCCACAGTTCACTTCCTTGATGTTCTATATTGTCCAAAAAAAAGAAATAAAATCCAGTGAAACTCAGACAGCAGGAGAAATTTGGCTTCAACAAAGGATGAGGGCAGACTTGGGGGGGGGGGGGAAATGTGGCATGGCACACTCCATATTGAAAGAGGAGAAATGTGATTGCAGCAAAGCCTCGAAACGCCTGCCTGCTGCTTGGGTCCTTTTCCTTAACAATACACCTGAAGCAGAGGTGCCCCAGATGAGTCAGTCTCTGTGTCTTGAAAAGAGGAATCTCTGCTCGTTGGAGAGCCTTGGGGAGGAAAGAGAAGAGATGGTGACATTAGACAAGGTGAACTACAGCAGCCGAGTGCCTGGCAGTTAGGCAAGCAGCTGCCACAAAAGGCTTTGTGTATCATGAGGGAGGAGAAAGCCACACAAAGCCCACAGGCAGGGAACAACCCTGCCTGTATTGTAACCATCTTCTAGGACAGATCTGTTATTATGCAGGAGAAAACTTGTCTTTTTAGCCCTGGGCTGCTCTTTGGAGCGGAGCATGCATGCCGTGAGGATCAGAGCTCAGGGGACAGCCTGTCACTCTCCCCTGCTTCCCTTTTGCACAGTTCCTTTTGTTCCCAGTGTAACCCAGCTGTGACCTCAGCTGGTCACACCCCAAATACAGCCCCAAACTTTGTCAGGATACCCAGAGACTGAAAGGTCTCAGGCCAAGTACTGTGCGTGGATAGAGAACGCTCCAAACTTGGATTTCATCCTTTTTCAGAAGCACCCACCAACCCAGACAGTCTTCTGAGCTCCCTGCACTCCCAAAGCTCGAGAGAACTATACCCCTTACGGTAGGTAACCTGAGAGGCAGGTGTCAGCTCAGCCTTTGCACATGGTGAAAACTGAAGGTATACATAATACGGGAAGTTCCAAGCATTCCCCTCACTCCTGCGATGCTGCTGCCACTAAGAGCCCTGGCCAGGTACGTTACCTGCGCTGCTGTGCCGCCTCATATTCCTGGCTATCACATCTGCTGGTGTTTCTTCGGATATTTGCACGGCCAAATCTGGAACGAAAACCAAGAGGGCCTGAGACAGGAAAGGATGGGCAGCTATGACTCAAGAGTAAAGATCCCTGTCAGGGAACTCACAGGGCTCTCCTTCAGAAGGCACCACCCTCAGGTAACAGGAGAGGTAGAGTCTGATTCTTCAGATTGCTTCCACCATTGTTTTGGTAATCTGAGCTTTATTAGTCCCTAAATACCAGGAAGCAACAGCAGCTTTACTGCTAAACTGGAAAGCACAACAGCCACCCGGTTTCCTCCATGGATTTCTCCTTGCGCCGCATACTCAGCTTTTCAAGGTCTTTCAACAACAAACTCTCTTAGAACCCGTTCTGGAGGTCAGTCACTTCAGGCTGCTCCAGACAAGGAAGAAAGTATCCCTGAAACAGCCATGAGGCACTTACACTGTGGCAGCAGCCCTTCCCTCCTCTTTGCAGGGATATTTACTGGCTGCTCCTCACCCCACTGTGCAGAGGAAATCTCAGCTCCAAGGACGCACTCTGTCAGGGTAGTCCAAGGGTGGCATTAGCAAAGAGCGCTGGTAGAACACAGGGGAGAGAGCCAGCTTAGTAACTGGACATCCTCTGGCACAAGCCAGCTCGTCTGGTCATACCAGTTCAGTTTGACTCATGGTCTTTCTGCCTAGCTTAGAGGTGTGGAGGAAAGCCAGAATCATTGCAGTAGCAGCAGAATAAGCCCTTATATTGCTCAGCACAAAGTTCACTGACAGTGAAAGATTCTTATCAAGAAAGCCACAATGCAGTGACCGGTGAGACGCAGAGGTCTCCATAAGGACCTCCATTCACACATCCCAGGGAAATAAGCCCAGCCTGAAGACAGACATCAGCTTTCAACCCTGCTCCACTGCCACATGGAGCAAGGCTTTATCCAAGCATAGGCTTTGATAGAATAACCCTCTTGTATTGAAGTGGTAACACCAAGGAACCTGCACATACCGTCTTGGCTGATGACCATGGACTCTAGCATCGTTTCATTACCACTGTCTGGTGCGTTGCCTCTGCTGGACTTCTCCTCATGGCTCTGGCTGGCTGGGATAGAAATATGGGGCCGGACCCTGCTTTTCCGGGTGCTGATGCGTATGATGCCTCGGACCAGCCTGCATTCAGCATCCTGCTCGTCCAGGTTGTAGTCCTGAGTTATGCTATTGATGAGGTCTGAGATCTTGTTGGTCTTCTCCAGGAAGACAGTGTCTGATGTGCACTTAGCCAGCTCATCGATCTGGTGGACGCTGAAGAGCTCTGTCAGTTTCTTGAAGATCAAGACGTCGATCTCCCTACTGGACATGGAGCCATTCAGCTCGCTGATGTCCAGGTCGGACTCGTGGAAGGAATAATACTCCTCCGAACTCCGGTGGCTGCTGGGGAGCGGTGGTTTTTCTATGCTGTTCCTGAAGGGCTTCTCTGGCAGCAGCTCTTTGCAGCATGAATCCGATTCCAGGTGGTGGCTGGGGCTCCTGTTTTGATAGACAGGAATGCCCTTCAGTTTCACATCTGGGTAACTGAAACTGCTACCCATGCTGGACTTTTTTATCTGGTTCCCATTCTTCTCAGTGGGAGAGACGTTGGCGGGGCTGTTTGGCAGTCGCCCATTATAATCTCCGTTCTTTCCGTCATCAGTGGAGGTCTCAGCGGGCCCCGCATAGGGGATACAGACACTGCAGTCCTGAAAGCAGCCCCCACAGGTCACTATACAACAGAAAACAGCCTTGTATGTGTTCCAGGCCTGAGACAGAGAGGAACAGCAGAAGCTCTGGTTTGGGGGAGCCTCTGCTGTACCAGAAATAAAGGTAATTGTTTCTGCCTCTCTCCCGTTAGAGTCTTTGAGGTCAGCTTTGCGACCTTTCCTATCCCGCATTTGCTGGGCTCTGGTGCGGCTCTGTTTGATTTCAGGCGTAGAGCCGCTGAAAACCTCCAAACTGACATCCGTCTCCTTGGATGGTCTGGTCCGCAGGGGCACAGCCTCCTGGTAGGACTGGTTCAGCTGGCGGTGGCTGTTCAGGTCGTGGGGGAGTCCTGTTTTCCGGCCCAGCATGGCTCACCGCTCAGGCACCTGGAGAACAAGGAGGTCTCAGGTCAAGCATTCGTCATCAGTCTCACCTGAGCGAGCTGTTGATCAACAGAGAAGGACCTAACATTCAAATTCAGTGATTCTCAAATTCAACATTTCAATTATTTACAGAAATATTTTGCATTAGGACTCACACTTGTCACATAGAGAGGGAATCCAGCGTTTCAGGGTTCTCTGACTACTCTAGTTTCGCCACTTCCTTTCGGTAGATGCTTGAATCAGATTATAGATGTTTTAAAAGGACTATTTTTAAGACGTCAAAATCCCTGTACCCTTCAGAATAGGTTTCCTCAACATAGCTGGAAGAAGAGTCAGGCTCCAGAGCCGCTGCTCCAGAGCAATAAATGAGCAGCACAGCCGTAGGTGGAGCCAGCTGACAGGCTCCAAAGGGAAAGTATCTTCTTTTAAACAACTTCCCCTTTGTTTTGCATTCCTTAAGATTAAGCTGGGCCCTGACAGCACTTATCCGTTTCAAAACACGCTATGCCAAGGAGGAGATGACAAGCAATCAATCATTACACAAGCTGCCAATTCAGACTCCAGATTATTCAATGCTATTTAAATTTAGAGGATTTAGCAATGACGGCGTTACTAACACTGATGATTTTTGCTAGTCATGCTAAGACTGTGTTATGTTAAAGACTTCCCTATGAAAACCAATGTCTTCATCTGGATTAAAGAAAAGATCTTGTCAACAAGTCAGTCTCAAATCATGCCTCGTGGGAGCAAAACCTTTACAAAGCCCTACTATAAAAACCCTATAGCAGACTATCTGCTCGACTGTTTTTCTCATTGCCACTGTATTAACACAACTGCCCCAGATCTGCCCACAGAAGTAAACTGTTTTTCCAGGGTACTATGTCACGCTTTATCTCCACAGATCCCACATGCAGAGTTTGGCACATTAAATCTCCCTATTATGAGGAAAGGTCGGCATCGGGCGATGGTGAGAAACGTCAGGACAAGGCTGTAACTCTCCACTTCTATTACTGCCGCTTTTATCCCAGACTATGGCGGGCCCCTAAATTGTCCACGGTTTCTAAGCTTCTTGGCTAACACTGCTTTCACCCCCAAGAGATCCTTTTAAATACTAATTAAGCTAATTAATAAGCAGTGAAAGCCCAGCCATAGCTTAAGTGTTTTTGGACTGTGCCTGCTGCTCTACTATATATGTTCTATAGGGCACCTCAAGCATGAATAAATAAATCTGTCCCACCTTATAAGAGCGTTTTTTGTTTGTTTTTTTGTTTTTTTGTTTTTTTTTTAAACAAAGAGTAATGTTGCCCCCACAAAGAAACTGGCACAGACTGAAAACCCGGCAGTTACAGCACACCACTGCTTTCTAGGAATATTTTGGCTCCATTAGCTTATAAAGATCCGTAAGTAACACATGTCCCAGGACCTCCCTCTGCACATTCCTGGACAATAGCCCCAGATGGTCCAATTTCAGTGCTGAGCAGGCAGAGCTCCCTAGACTCAGCATCAGTGCAGAGTTTTGATTGCTTTCACTTCAGAACAACAGGGTTTTTTTCCTCAGCTTCATCATTTTAGTAATGCAGTTCAAAATTTAAAAACAAACCAAAAACATTTGAGCTGCATAAACACAGAACTGCCTACTGGGATGTTTCTTTTAACACTGAGGACTCACCAAGAGATCTAATGTATGCGTTGCACAGTAACGACCATTTATATAACAATATATAATATTCTGAAATTTCAAAGCATCTTTGACATAGGGAAGAGCATTATCTCAGCTCTACAGAAAAAGTCATGCAGGCTCAGAGATTAAACCACTTGCCTGACATTGCACAAACCCCCAGCTGCATCACGCGCCAGGGACACCTCTGATCCCAAACACTGAGCTCGCCCCCTCCACATCACAGCTCGCATTTCTGCGACCACTGGATCACATGCCTGAAGAGTTCCTCAGGAGCACAGACAAGACACAGCTCCTTGATCCAGCCGCTTCTCTGGCATAAGCAATGGACTACATCGAAACCTGCAGCCAGCTGCTTAACACAGGCGTAAACAAAAGCTTGGATTAAAATCCACAGCCGAGTTCATACTCACAAGATCGTTGGGAGCTTTCTCTGTTCTCACGCAGGCACCGTGTGTGAATAGAGATCCTCCTATAAAACTTCAACATCTGCTTCGGAAGAGCGAGGAAGGATTCACACAGAGTTTGTGTGTTGTGTCTAAGAGTTAGCCGGGGTCTAAGATCTTCATTGTTCAGAAGACAGGATTTCCTTTGAAAGTTTTAAAAAAGCTAAATTCAGTTGTGAATCTACTTAAAGTCACATTGGTCTGCCAATGACTACATTGCCACTGTTGTCAGAAGCTAGGGAAGTCAAAGCATTAACTTAAAAAGGGGCAAGAAGACCTAAATTCAGGATGCAAGAGTTACACACAGATACAATTTCTCCTAAATATATGGAAGCATCAGTAGCTGTTAAGTTTTCTAATCAGCCTCGCCAGGAGCTGAAAGCCACCCTGTAAAGCTCACAGACCCCTGACTGCTCTGCTGGCACCGGGCAGCGATAGAGACCCTGGCCCAGAGTAACAGGGAACCCGCGTCTTCTCTTTGCTGCTCTATCCTCCCTCTCACCTACCTGGGATATCAACGACCCAGATAGGGAACTGCCTCTCGCCAAAACGCTTCCCAGTGCCCCCGGCCCAAAACACCCACTGTTCCAGCTGACAACCAAAACTCCATGGCAGTGCAAGTAAACAAAATTTGGCCTTTCCTTCTCCCAAACGAAGCGCTGGAAGGGGGGAGACCCACCTGGGCACCAAGCAGCGGCCTCTCTGCCTACTCACAGCCCTCAGACATCCTCCGGATGGTGGATTTTGGGGAGACAAGAAGCCAGCAGCAGAGAACTGCCGGTTTCCAGCAGAGCCACTGACCCGGCCTGGCAGGGCCTGCCCTTGCCCTTTCCCCGCTGTGCTCCCCCCTTAGGTTTTCAGCCCTCAAAAACCAACCCGACCCCAGAACTGCTGGGGAGACCCGACCTCCCCTTCCACCCCCCCAGGAGGGCTCCTACCGACACCAACCCCCCAGGGCGAGGGGAGTGATGGTCCCGGAGCAGCGGGAGAGACCCGGAGGGGGACAAGGACAGCCGGTGGCGGGGGGGAGGCCTGTCCCCAGCCCTGAGGGGGGCCGGAGGACGCCTGTCTCGGGGGAGGCCCGGGGCGCACGGAGAGGGAGAAGCCGGTCCTGGCGTGGGGAGGGCACCCGGGGCACCCCGGTCTCGGGGTGGGGGACCGTGGGGATCCCCGGTGTGGGGGTGGGTGTGAGGGGCAGCGCCCTCCCCCCTCCCGCCGCGGCTCCCTCCCTGCCGGTCGCGGCCTGCTGCTGCCCCCAGGCCCGGCCCGGCCCGGCCGGCCCCGCCGGGGGAAGCACCGAGCGGCGGCGACGGGCGTTACCGGCGGGCTGGGCCCGGGGCTGGGGCTGGGGCTGGGGCTGGGGCTGGGGTCGGTAGCGGGCTCCCCCCCCTCCTACCGGCGGCGTCGCGACCCCCCCCCCCCGCCCGGCGTTACCTGCGAGCCGGGGAGCGGCGGGCGGCCCCGCCTCACCTGGGCCAGGTGAGCCACGTGACCCGGCGCGACGGGCCGCCGCGAGGGACAGCAGAGCGCGGCGGGCGAAGCGGTCCCCTCTGCCCTGCCCGGGCCCGCCGGCCCCGGCCCCACGGGGCCCCCGCCCCACGGAGCCCTGTCCCCGCGGGTAACTGTCCCCACCGATCCCTGCCCCCACGGGTCCCTGTCCCTGAGGACTCTGTCTCAAAGCATCCCTCCGCCTGAGGATCCTCATCCCCAAGGGTCTGTGTCCCAAACTATCCCGGTCGCCGAGGGCCCTCGTCCCCAAGGATCCCTGTCGCTGAGGATCGCCTTCCCCGAGGACCCCTGTCCCCAAGGTCCCCGCCCTTAAGGTCTCCATCCGCAAGGGTCTCACTCCCCAAGGATCCCAGTCCCAAAGGATCCCCATCCCAAAGGATCCTCATCCCCATGCATCCCGTCCCAAAGAACCCTTGTCCCTGAAGATCCTGTTTTTTGAAGGAACTAAACTACTTTAATGGGATATTGAAGGAGCTAAACTACTTTAATGAGATGTTCCGGCTGAACACGAGCCAGCAGTGTGCCCAGGTGGCCAAGAAGGCCAACAGCATCCTGGCCTGCGTCAGGATTAGTGTAGCCAGTAGGACCAGGGAGGTGATTTTACCCCTGTACTGGGCACTGGTGAGGCCGCATCTTGAGTACCGTGTTCAGTTTTGGGCCCCTCACCACAAGAAGGACATTGAGGCGCTGGAGCGTGTCCAAAAAAGGGCAACGAAACTGGCAAGGGGTCTGGAGCACACGTCTGATGGGGAGCGGCTGAGGGCCCTGGGGGTGTTCAGCCTGGAGAAGAGGCGGCTGAGGGGAGACCTTCTCGTTCTCTACAACTATCTGACAGGAGGGTGCAGAGAGGTGGGAGTGGACCTGTTCTGTCAAGTAACAGTGATAGAACATGAGGAAATGGCTTCCAGTTGCGCCAAGGGAAGTTTAGATCGGATATTAGGAAGAATTTCTTTACTGAGAGGGTCATCGGGCATTGGAACGCGTTACCCAGGGCAGTGGTGGAGTCCCCATCCCTGGAGGTATTTAAGGGTCGTGTAGATATAGCGCTCAGGGGCATGGTTTAGTGGTGGGTTGTCAGTGTTAGGTTAAGGATTGGACTAGATGATCTTACAGGGCTTTTCCAACATAGGAGAGTCTGTGATTCTGTCCCAAAGGATCCCTGTCCTCAAGGATCCCCATTCCTAAGGATCCCCATCCCTGAAGATCCCTGCCGCTGAGGATCCCTGCCCCAAACAATCCCCACCTCCTAGGATCCCTGTCCCCAAGGATCCCCATCCCTGTAGATTCAGGTCACTGCGGATCCCTGCCCCAACAGATCCCTGTCCCCAGGGGTCCCCATCCCAAGGATCCCTGAGTCTGCCCTGCACCGTTCCTTGACATTTTAACTCCCCTGCAGGCAAAATCGCTGAGGGGCGTAAAGCGGCAGGTGTGGGGCAGCCACGTGTGTCCCCTGGGGTCCCAAGGGACCTGCGCCCCGGGAAAAGCATCTCGCCTGTGCCCCCCTGGGTGCTGCCTGTGGGCTTGGGTGCCTCGCGCTAGAGTCGGGAGCCAATCCATCCCGGGATGAACCTTCACCCAGGCCATACCTGGCTCAAGCACCTTGACACCCTCAAAGCCTTTGGCCACCCCTCCTGCCTCCCCACCTCCCCCAGCCCTGCTCTCCCACCCAGCCGCAGTCGTGAAGGGACCTGTGCCCTTCATGGGGGCCGATTTCACCTTCTCTGCTCGGCACCCTGCGAAGCAACAGCATTCTCCATCCTTTCTCCTGCTGGGAGTAGTCATTTCTGCCCAAGTGCCCCTGGGCACCGTGATGGCATAGGGGGACGTGTGCTGTGGGGATGCCCAGTGCTCCCCGGGCACTGGGGCTGCCGGGCTCAGCCCGTCCTGTTTGCTGCCACTCAGTGGTTCTCTCCAAAGAGCTGGTGATTCACTCTCAGGGGGTCGGATCCTTCCTTGAAGGTTTGGAGGAAAGGAAGGAAACCGGAGGGGAAAGTGGGCAGCAGGGCAGGCAGGGAAGGAGCTCGGCAGAACGGCAGCCACGCATGAAGGCTGCATCTGGAGCGGCAACCGCTCAGCTCGGATGCACCAGCCGGCTTCCGAGAGGAAAGAGGAGAGAGAGAAATCAATTTAAAGGATGGTGCCAGTGCCAAGCAGCTCATTCCTTCTCTAAAGGGCACAAAGACTGCATTTATTTATTTAAGCCTCTGGCACAGGAACACCGTACTTAATTCCAGCCGGTGTCATTTCCCTGACCGGGTTTTCATTTGCGTATAACTCAAAGCACTGCTTGGAAATCCATCGGCTCCTCTTCTGCCAGGTGCCTTGAGAAGAGATCCCAGCCACGAAACCTCTCCCGGCGCTGTCCCACCAACCCTGGCACTGCCAGGATGAGCCGAGCAGCACGGTGTGCCCCCCCCCCGAGCCCAGCACCGCGCTGCTTAATGCCCCTCGGCTCCTGCATTTTCCCGTGCCCCATCACCTCCCAGCTGAGCTGCCACCGTGTGCCAGGGCTGCGGTCCCCAATCACTCCTGCCAGCGTTGTTGGGTCCAGGACGGCGGGGCAGGGAGCTGGGTTGACCCAGGAGTCCTGGGGCTGCAACCTGAAATCCTGATAAAGGATTCCTTCCCTTAAACTGGGCCAGGCTGGGCTCCAGAAGGAGCAGCGCCTAGGTCTCCCCCCCCCCGCCTCGGTAACTGGGACACCTGGGGAAAAACCTGCAGAGAGACTGGGAGAGATGGCACAAACATTAATTATTTACTGCCTATAATAAGGCTTCGCTTTTTTGGAGCACATCCCAACGTGGGGCTTTAAAGAGGCTGGAGATAAGAGGCCAGCGCATGTCCTCCTGCAGGGCCGACGTGGGGCTGGCTGCCCGCGTCCCTGGGGGAATACTGGGGGATACTGGGCCGGCTGTGGGATGCAGTGCGGTGACCCGTCCCGGCAGTCAGTGCCTCCGTGTGCAGCCGTGGAGGGTCGCGGATGGGGAAGGGAGAACAATGCTCCGAACCGGGCTTGTGCATCAAAGAGGTTTATTCTGAGCGCTGCTAATTTCAGACTCCTCTGCTAAATCATTAATAGCTCCTCAGCCCGGGCAGCGATCCCGCAGCAGCGCAGGAGGGTTTCTGGGACTCAGGCAGTGACTTACCCTGAGGGGCAGGGGCAGTTCTTGTATTTTTCTATTATTTGCCTTTACCAGCTTCTGTCTGCTCATCTACTGGGATGTGCTATGGCTGGCTGGGACAGCCTGGGGGCACAGCCATGGCAGGGGGCTCAGCGACACCTTCAGCCTCACTGGACAATGTCCACAGCCCATCTGGCCCCTTCTTATTTCTTAACTTCTTATCCAGGCACAGCTGCTCCCCGTTTCCGTTTCTTTTTCTCACTCTGGACCAGGGACTGGAGCTGAGAAGGTGATGAGCAGTGCAGATCTGGGGGGTGACCCAAAAGAGCATTTATTTTATAAGCAGGCGACTGATGGAGGCGGCACCTCCAGAGGTCCCTCCAACCTCAGCGATTCTGAGGTTTCACTTTGGGCGAAGCTCACTGGAAGACAGACGCTGGCCCTTTCCCCCGCGTTGGGAGCGTCCTTTGGGGTCCAGGTTCCACTGAAGCAGAGCAAAAAAATCAGAGAGGAGGATGTTCTGGTTAATACCCACCTGTCCCCACAGTTTCTTTGGGTTGGAGGCAGAGAGAGCAAGAGCAGAGCTTTGACTCTGAACCTACGATGGGGCAGTACTCCTCAAATCCCCAAACCCCATTACAGAAGCATTTGTATCAGATACACAAAGATGGCTCGACCTCGACTTCAGCTTTCCTACAGCCTGAAACGCAGCCTGCAGAGCTTAAATAAACGTCGTGGCCATGTCTCTGACACCGGGCAGTGGAGATGCAGCGGGAGCTGGTGGATGGGCAGGGAAGGGACGACAGGCAGCGGGGGCCGGGAGCGGTGACGCAGCAGCCTCTGACGCTGCTCCGGTGTCTGGCAGACGTGTGGCAGCTCTGGCAAGAGCAGGAATGAGACGCAAAACACAAGGGATGGTTTGTTGTTTTTTTTCCCCTCTAAGGTAAAGAAAGCAAAGCTGCCACCAGCCCGCATGGGGCAGGGGTGACATCCACCACAGGCCTGTGGCCTGGACCAGATTTAGGCTGGGGATTTTTTGGCTTTGGCTTTTGCTCCTGTCTAGGGGTGGGATGAGACCTTGGCACCTGGTTCCTGTCATTCCTTTTGTCCTCTCTGCTGAAAAACACAAGCAGGCTTTACCTCACACACCTACGTGAAGATGCAGCTGCTGAACATGACATCCAGGCAGGAGGAACCCCAAAAAACAAGCTCCTTAGGGGGAGCAAGGTGGCAGCGGCATCCTCCCACTCCAGCCCCTCCCCGTACCATCTCAGCCCACTCTCAGCTCTATTAACGCTGTCTTAAATTATAATGACGTTGGCAGTGACGTTGCTGTGACAGTCATGCAACCAAGGACACGTCGTTCTAGTGCCATGTCCCCTGCACCCCAAGGCTGGGACACCCCAGCTCCGGGGGAGGAACAGGGGCTGCCCCCTGCTCTTTTCCTTGCCCCAGTCTGGCAGCTGGGGCACCAGCATCACCCAACCAGCACCAGTAGTTTCTTAAGCTGCTTCTCCCAGGGGCTGCAGACATGAAACCAGCCGTTCCAGTAACTCATCCCAGTCCAGCCTTTCCCCATAAACCTCCCCAGTATCCCTTCCCAGCCCAGGCTTTCCTAGTGCCCCCCCCAGACCAGCCTTTCCCAGTAAGCCTCCCCAGCTTGAACCTTTCCCAATAACCCCTCCTGTAACCCCTTCCCAGTCCAGCCTTTCCCAGTGACCCCCCAGTAACCCTCCCAGCCTTTCCCATTAACACCTACTGCCCCAGCTCTGCATTTCCCAGCGACCCCCCAAAAGGTAGGGCAGTTTTCCAGCGCCCCGAACCGCTAATGCTGCTGTGCCAGTGCAGATGCCGTACCGAGCCCAGGGCCGTGCCAATACCGGGGCTGTGCTGTTGGTGCCATACTAAGCTGTACTGATCCTGTGGCTGTGCCGGGACCAGGACTGTGCTGCACTGAGCACACTGCCAGTGCCGTGCCGAGCCATGCTGCTACCAGGACCATGTCATACCGAGCCCGCTGACAGTGCCGTACTGAGCCCAGTGCCATGCCAGTACTGGGGCCCTGCTAGTACTGGGGCCATGCTGTACCAAGCCCGTTGCCGGTGCCGTACGAGGCATACTGAGCCCAGGGTGGTGCCAGTACCGGGGCTGTGTCACAGCGAGCCCACTGCCGGTGCCATACCAAGCCGTACTGAACCTGGGGCCATGCCTGTACCTAGACCGTGCCATACCGAGCCGTGTCGGTACCTAGACCGTGCCATACCGAGCCATACTGAACCTGGGGCCATGCCGGCACCAGGACTGTGCCACACTGAGCCATGTCGATAGTGAGACTGTGACATACTGAGCCCACTGCTGGTGCCGTATTGAGCTGTACCAAACCTGGGGCCGTGCTGGTACCAGGACCGTGCTGTACTGAGCCATGCCATACTGAGTCAGGGTCCCTGCCGGTACCGGGACCATGCTGTACCAAGCCGTGCTGGTATAGGTGCTGTGCCATACCGAACCCACTGCTGATGCCGTACCGAGCCCAGTGCCGTGCCAAACCGAGCCCGAGCATCCCCCACCGGGGCTGTACCGTACCAGGTCGGGTCGGGTCGAGTCGAGTCGAGTCGAGTCGAGTCGAGTCGAGTCGAGTCGGGGTCGCGCCGCCGCCGACCCCCCATCTCCCCGTACCGGTGCGGAGCCGGTACCGCTGCCGGTGCCGCCCCCGGCGGGGCTGAGCCGCACGGAGCCGGCGCCGCCCCCGGGCTATATATCCTGTCCGCGGTGCTGCCCCGCTCCCGTTCCCGTTCCCATGGCGGCGGCGGCAGCGGCGGATCGGGGTCCGGCTGCGGGCGACGAGCAGCGCCCGGATCGCGGCGGTACCACCACCACCACCACCACCAGCAACAACAACAACAACAGCGGCACCGGTAGCAGCGGCGGCGGTGGCACCGGCAGCAGCAGCAGCCCCGGGTCGGTGGAGCTGGCGGCGGCGCGGCGGCGGCTGGTGGCGGCGGAAGGTCGCCGTCGGGCGGCGGCGGAGCTGGAGGGCCGCGTCCGGCAGGTTCACTGCGCCCTGCGGCACGCCGAGCTCCGCCTGGCCGCCCGCGCCGAGGCCCTGGGCCGGTTGGGGGCCGGCGTGGCCCAGGCCCAGCTTGCCCTGGCAGCCCAAAGCCAACGGCTCCAGAAGGGGTTGCGCCGCCGCCCCCGCCCCCGCCCCGCCGCCCTCTTGGCCGCCGCCCGCGCCCTCCGCAGCTGCGTCCCCTGGGCCCCCCCCCGCCCCCGCCCCACCGCCGCGCCGCCCCCCGCCGCCGCCCGCCGCCTGCCCGCCGCGCCCCGCAGCCCCGCATAGGGGGAGGGGGAGGGGGAGGGGGGGTGTCGGGGATCCTGCCTGGGGGGGTGGGGGGGGGCTGGCTGGGGTCCTGGGAAGAGTGATGGGTTAGGAGCCGATGGGGTGGGGGGGGACACCCAGCGGGGTCTGGGGACCTTGAGGGGGGTCCTGGGGAGACTGGTGGGTTGGAACCCTGCAGGATCTG
The DNA here is from genome assembly GCF_965231255.1 of Vanellus vanellus. NCBI lineage: Eukaryota > Metazoa > Chordata > Aves > Charadriiformes > Charadriidae > Vanellus > Vanellus vanellus. Next base: position 4,168,427 of record NC_138927.1, on the reverse strand, counting down.
GGGGACCCGATGGGGTGGGGGGGACCCAGCGGGGTCTGGGGACCTTGAGGGGGGTCCTGGGGACCCTAATGGGTTGGGACCCTGCAGGGTTTGGGGGACCCAGTGGGTCCTGGGGAGTCTGATGGATTATAACCCTGCAGGATCTGGGGGACCCGATGGGGTGGGGGGGACCCAGCGGGGTCTGGGGACCTTGAGGGGGGTCCTGGGGAGACTGGTGTGTTGGAACCCTGCAGGATCTGGGGGACCCGATGGGGTGGGGGGGACGAAGCAAGGTCTGGGGACCTTGAGGGGGGTCGTGGGGACCCCAATGGGTTGGGACCCTGCAGGGTTTGGGGGACCCAGTGGGTCCTGGGGAGTCTGATGGATTATAACCCTGCAGGATCTGGGGGACCCGTTGGGGTGGGGGGGACCCAGCGGGGTCTGGGGACCCTGAAGGGTTGGGACTGTGCAGGGTTTGGGGGACCCAGCAGGGCCTGGAGACCTTGAGGGGGTCCTGAGGAGTCTGATGCATTGGAACCCTGCAGGATCTGGGCGACCTGATGGGGTGGGACCCTGCAGGGTTGGGGGACCCAGTGGGGTCCGGGGACCCTGATGGATTGGAACCCTGCAGGACCTGGGGGACCCAATGGAGTGAGGGGGGACCCAGCAGGATCTGGGGACCTTGAGGGGGTCCTAGGGACCCTGATGGGGTGGGACCCTGCAGGATCTGGGGGTCCCAGTGGGGTGGGGGGGACCCAGCGGGGTCTGGGGACCTTGAGGGGGGTCCTGGGGACCCTAATGGGTTGGGATCCTGCAGGGTTTGGGGGACCCAATGGGATGGGGGAGACCCTGATGGATCGGAACTCTGCAGGATCTGGGGGACCTGATGGTGTGAGGGGGGACCCAGCAGGGTCTGGGGACCTAGAGGGGGGTCCTGGGGAATCTGATGTGTTGGGACCCTGCAGATTTTGGGGTACCCAATGGGGTGGGGGGACCCAGCAGGGTCTGGAGTCCATGAGAGAGGGTCCTGGGGTGTCTAACGTGTTGGGACCCTGCAGGGTTTGGGGGACCTGATCAGGTGGGGGGACTCAGCGGGGTCTAGGGTCCATGAGGGCGTCCTGGGGAACCTGACGGGCTGGGACTGGACAGGTTTGGGGGTCCCAGATGGATCCTGCAGGGTGTGGGGGGGTCTGGGGGACCCAACGGGGTCTGGGGACCTCAGGGGTGGCCTGAGGGGTCTGACTGGGGGAGACCCTGTGGGGTCTGGGGTCTTTGCGGTTCCTTAGGGGACCCTGTAGGATTGGGGCACTCCAGGGGACCCAGCAGGGTCTGGGGACCTTGGAGTGCCCTGAGGAATCAGGGGAGGGGGGTGGTGTCCCGGGGGGTTTGGGATGCTTGAAGGACCCTGCAGGGTCAGGGGTCCAGGGGTGCGCAGTGAGGTGACAGAAATGGGGGGGGACGACGACGGGGCGAGGGGGTGAGGCTGGGGGGCCCAGCAGGGTCTGGGAACCCCCATGGGCTTGGGAGACCCTGCAGGTTCTGGGGTGCACAAGGGACCCTCCAGAGTCTGGGGTCTCTGGAGGATCTTGCCAGGTCTGGGGGTGTTTATAGGGGAATCTGCTGTCGGCACCCCCAGCCCACTCTGGGGCCACCTCCCCCGCCACTGGCAGCAGGTTCAGGGCAGCCACTATGGGGCAGGGCCCCTTCCCCGTCCCAGCCCCAGGAGGGGACCCCGAGACCCTGGGCCAGCAGGATGCTGGTGGGACTGTGCCTCGTGCTGGGGCTCGGGTGCAGCCTTCACGTGCCCCCGTGCAAGCCTCGGAGGGGGAATCGAGCGGGCTCGGGATCGCCCCACTTCCACCCTCCCTGGACAGTCATTTCGGCTCTGGACTGTGCACCCCCACAGGGGCAGAAAGCAGAAGAGAACTGGTCCTCATGATGGCACCGGCACTGTTTTCCTCCCACCAAGCTGGATTTTTTGGACTGCTTTGATGACTGACCAAGCAGGTGACATTTGAAGCCTCCTTGTGCTTCCAGCAAGTGTCCTTGGGCACCCCCAATGTCACCCTGCAGCAGAGCCTGTGGCTGAGGACTCCGGAGGGGTGATGGTGATGGAGGTGGAGGTGGGCTCAGGATGAAGCACCCCTCTCCGGGCAGAAGGCTTGTGCAGGGCCCCGGCGTCGCTGTCCCCATCTCTGCCCCACCAGCCCTGAGCCGGCCTCGGGACAGAGGGCTCGGACCCCACAGCATCATCCCTCCCCACTGGGAACTGCAGCGGTTCAGCCGGCAAAGCCCCTCTGCGAGCCCGCTCCTTCTTCGGACACAGCTGCAGCGTTCGCCATGCCCGGGCTAACAGCATCCCTCGGCCACTAGCCGGGCCACCGCAATGGGGTCTCGCTTTGCTGCGCCAAGCTTTCACAGTGGCTTTCCCCGGAGACTGCACGGAATCCCTCTTTCTGCTGGAAAACCATCTCTTATTGCCCTTATCTATTTATTTATTTTTTAAATTTAAAAAAAAACAAAACAAAACAAAACAAAACCACCACTCGATTTGGGCTGGGGTGGGCTGGGGGGATCTCACTGACTCGTGAATGTGCCGCGACTACCTTGGTGTGAGACAGCAGGTCTGTTGTGTAACCCGCGCTTCTGGCCTCTGCGCCACTGCTGCTGCCGGACTCCTGCCTGCGCCGTGCTGCCCGCGCTCCGCGGCCGGGCAGGAGCAGAAGTAAACTTTGATATATTTTATTCATTACATGCAGTGTCCTTAGGTGCTGGCTGAAATATAACCGAGAGAGTGATTAGAATGGAGATTAGCAAATAAGCCCCGTTAATGGCATGTAATTAATACCACAGTGGGTTTCTCTGATTATTGACCTCTTCTCTCCTCCGGCTGTGTGGGGAATGTGGAAAATGTGTTGGGAGCTGCCTGCAGCGGAGTGCCACTGCGGGGGTCTGGGGTCTCTGCCAGGCGCCACACATGTACGTATATAGGTGTACATATATAGGTGTATATATACATACTCACGGAGTCTGGCCTGAGAAATTGGTATAAGGTCACAAATAAGGTACAACGTCTACATGAATGTGTGCAGGAAATAGGTGGCAGAGAAATATTTGAGCTACCGGTTTGACTTCCCAGTAACAAAGTCAGGCAGCAGCACTGAGAGGGGGGGAAACTTGTATTTCTCCCACTAATCCCTCTTTTCAGACAATTATTTTTTGGATTTGTGCTACCCGAGGTGGAGCTGACAGATGCTCTGACACCCCGTAGCTCCTTGATGCTCCCTAATTTCTGCCCTTTCACTAAATTGTTGCCCGCCGGAGGTTTTCCCGTGCGTGCGGAGCCGTAATCCCAACCAGGAGGTGATTCCCCCAGCTGGGGGGGGAGTTTGCCGCTAATAGCAGCTTACAGGTCTCAGCCAGGAGAAGGGACCCATTATCTCTCTCCGGCTTTCAATTAATAGTATGAAATGCACAGCTTGGGCTTAAATCCCTTGATATTCTCCCTCCCACCCCCCCCCATCCCTGGCGATTATTTGCAAATCAGCTTTTGACCTGATTAGAGCAGAACCTACTTAAAGGAATTGGGGGGGGGGGGGGAATAATCAACTCCATGAAACCAGTAAGACCTAAATCATTCAAAATCCTCCGCTGCAATGGTTCCTCCCCGCTCTTCTGTCTCAGTACGGTTACGGTCTCCTCACACTTTGTGTTCCTGCAGTATCTTTAGCTGGAACATGACATCCATTACAATTCACACGCTTATTCTCATTTTCCTGCCGGCTGGGGGAGGCTGATGCCGTTGGCGAGGACGGGAGCGTTGGTGGAAGGACAGGGAGGACATCCCAGGTGGCCCCGCAGCTCCACCCTGCAAATAAGCGCACATTTCTCTCAAATCAGGATACGCCTCTGCTCCGGGGAAAGCCACGCTCGGGATATCCAAGGATGCGGAAAAGCAGCTGGGGTGCCCTCCATCTCCCGGGGCAGAGGGGTGGATGTCCCCCCCGGTTTGGCAGGACGAGCAGCGAGCGCAGTTAAGCTGCGTGGGGTGGTGGGGAGGGTGGTTGTGGCCACACGTGAGAGCGGGCGTTCAGAGCGGAGGAGTAACAGCAGCTCCGGAGCGAGATGCGATGCCTGTTTCAGGAAAAAGAATAAAAAGAAAATAAAACCCAACCCCAGAGTGCCATTACACGGTGGCCGCTCGTGGCCAGGATAACACACCTCGGGATTGCCTCTGCTGTGCGGGAACAGCCCTCTCCTCCTGCACCCGCGCGAGTCCCTGGGCCGCGGTTTTGTGCAACGCCTTTGCAGGTAAATCCTCATCCAGTGACTTCTGCAGCAGCTCCTGCGAGCCACTGCCGGTCCCCAGCCCACCGGGGCCCCCCAAAGCTGTGCTGCGGGGTGCAGCAAGCCCCGTCCCCGCACCACAGATGTGACTGTGGGGGCACCCGCGCATCCGTGTTCACTCTCTGGATGGACAAAGCTGGTCCAGCCGCCGGCCAGGAGTCTCCTGTGACGCCAGCCAGGAACCGTCCTGGTTTAGTTTTGTGGGTGACCCGGCCCGTGAACCCCCCCCATGCCCTGTGCAGCACTGGAGCCCTGTGCCACCCCCAGAAAGCTCCAGCTGACACCGTCACTGGGCTGCTCACGCACGATGGGGAGAGTACCAAAGTCCCGCTGGAGGGTCCCGGGCCCCTTTGGGGCATGAATTTTGGGGAGAAACCCCACCCCACCTGCAGCACAAGGTCAGAGGGAAGCCACAGAGCAGAAGGCAGATCCTTTGCTGCCTGCCTTCGGGAGCATCCCCTGCCCCGGGAGCACGGGGCTTTACGTAACCCCGCTCGCCCTTCTCCCCTCCTGCCAGCAATAACGTTATATAAATAGCACCAACACTTGTTGGTTTTATGAGATTATTTTGTTACGGACTTTCTGGGAAAAAACCCCAAATTAATGCGGCATGTTAATACCTAAGCCCGGCTTCCCTCCTTTCTGCTGTTAATTCCTTCGGGTTAGTCCCGACGAAGCGTGTTGGCACGAGGCCGGTGCCAGGGAGGGATGACAGGCACCCATGGGCAGGGACCGAAACTCCCCAGAGCCAAAATTCTGTGGAGGGGCTGCTGCAAGAGCGATGGAGGGGGGGGGGGGGGGGCCGGGATGATGTGAGGGTGATGGAAAGGGGACAGGGACGGCGTGAGAGTGATGGAGGGGGGACAGGGACGGGGCGAGGGTGATGGAGGGGGGACAGGGACGGGGTGAGGGTGATGGAGGGGTTGGAAAAGGGACGGGGTGAGGGTGATGGAGGGGGGACAGGGATGGGGCGAGAGTGATGGAGGGGGGACAGGGACGGGGCGAGGGTGATGGAGGGGGGACAGGGACGGGGTGAGGGTGATGGAGGGGTTGGAAAAGGGACGGGGCGAGGGTGATGGGAGACAGGGCTGTCCCCCCTGAAGGTCCCCAGGCCAGGTCCCCGGGACGGGGAGGGCACCGAGGATGCTCAGAGCCTCTCCGGGATGGCGTCGCAAGAGGGCACTGCAGGAGCCGCCTTCCGCCGCTCGGCAGCTCCGCCGCGCCGGCGGGACACCGGGCGGAGGGAACGGGGCTCCCCCCTCCGGCCCCGCCACTGGGGATGTGTCCCCCACGGTGGGGTCCCCAGCCACGCCTGGCCTCGCCTCCGCAACATTTCCCCCTCCCAGCATCCCCCCCCAGTTCTTCCCCTTTCCCCCCAGCGTCCCCCCCAGCTCTCCCACCTCTCCTCAGCATCCCCTCATCTCTCCCCCTCCCCCCAGCATCCCCCCAGCTCTCCCCTTTCCCCCTTCCCCCCAGCATCCCACCCCCAGATCTCCCCCTCCCCCCCAGCATCCCACCCCCAGATCCCCCCCTTCCCCCCAGCATCACCCCCAGCTCTCCCCTCCCCGCAGCCCCGCACAGGGCACTGTATTAGCACTTAAAAGATATTTCCCCCAGCCCACCACCTCCCCCTTAACCCTTTCCTGCTGGGACACCCCCCTCCCCCCTCCATTTCATGCCTCTTCCCCCTCCGGCCTTTACCCCTTTACCCCGTTACAGCCCAAATTAGCCACAGAGGGTGGAAATTGCCCCCTTGGCCCCTGATTTGTCCTTTCAGGCAGCTGAGCTCAGCCTGGGCACCCCCCCCCAAGCTTTCTTGGGGGGGATGGGGGGGTGGAGGTCACCACACCGGGGTTGGGAACACATCTGGGCATGTTTCGGTCTCCTTTTGACCCCACGTGTGTTTTCATTTTCCCTCCCCATCCTGTGGCAATCAGCCCCCCGGGAGGGGCACCTTTGTCCTTCACAGCTGTGCTGAGAAATGCTGATCAATCCCCTTTTTTCAGTCCGGTCACCCCATGCCAGTTTAGACCCCCCCAATTGACAGTCTGCACCCCCCATCCCCCGGCTCAAGGGACAGGGAGGGGGTCAACGTGGGGTTTGCAGCCCCTCCATCCCCTGGGTGAAGAGTGGTGGAGGTGCGGGATGCCGCCCAGCGCCATTCAGGTGACGAAGGTGGGCACCCCTTGTCCCCACCACCCTGTGTCTCCCTGCCTCAGCACCCCATGTGCCCATCCAGGCTCTTGCCCTGGCTCTGGTGGGCTTCCAGGTCTACGGGACCCTGTTCCCGCTGCGTGTGGCTGCCAGGCTGCCTGCCCTGCGCTCGCCTTACTGTGCTAAGCGCGTCTTGGTCCAGTTCTCTCTTCCCCGCTAAGCTCCTTAAGTCACTGATCTGGTTAAACCTTAGCAATCGGTTTGTTTTGCTCTGCAGGTTAACGTGCCTAATTCCTGCCTGGCTTACTCCTGACACCCAGCCTGCGGAGTCCCCGTGCCCACGCGGGGACGGGCACGGTCACATCGCACGTCTCCCCCTGCTCTTGTCCGGGGTGATTTTGACCATGGCAGCCCCTCGTGGAGCGGGGTCCTGGGCAAATCTCAGCCCCAGGTGACCGGTGGCAGCGTGTGGCATGGGCAGGACAGTGCTCAGCGTCCCCGGCTCAGCGCAGGCAGGAGCAGCCCTGGCACCCGGAGGTGGGGATGCTGCGGAGCTGGGTAGCTTCGGAATGGGGTGCAAAGCCATGCCGTGGGGTGCAAAACCATGCCGTGGGGTCCATCGGAACCTGCTGGGTCCCCCAGCGTGAGGCCGACATGCCACCTCTCTCGGGGTCCTGCGCCATGCGCCCCACTGCCCGGCAGAGCTGGGATGAGACTCGGCCGTGGTGTCCCCCCCTCCTTGGCGCGGCTGCCCTGCGGCGTCCCCTCCGCACACCTTCTGCTCTTGGGTGGAGGAGAGCAGCAGAAAGTGGCTTGTTCGGGCTTAACCCCCTCCCCACACCCTTCCCAAATTTTTGAGGGTCAAGAAAGGTTTGCTCCAAGCATTTGAACGCTTTTTTAAGGGAACCACTTCAGATAAATGGGGTAATTAACCCTGCTACGTGCCGGCTCGGGGCTGTGGTTTCTCATGGCCTCTTTCCTTCCAGGAAGGCTGGCGGAGGCCGACGGGCAACAGCCAGGGCTGTCCACGCTGTGATTTTCCAGGGTTCAAATATCTCTGCATCTCGCCTCCCACCCGGGCTTGGCCCAAGCGCCCTGCGAGCCTCCCATCGCGGAGCGGCGTCTCTATTTTCAGGCCCCGGCTGCCCTAATCCGATCACACGCCTCCGCCTGCGCCGCAGCCGGCTCCTTCCCAAAGCCCACAGGTGCTTTACGTTACCGGCTTGGGCAGGATCCGGCGTCTTCTCCAAGGGCTGTGTCTGCAACGGAGGGGAATTATCCTCCCGCCACTGCCAGGAGCTGATCCTGAGCATCCCAGGACTTGCACAAGCCCCTTCCCTACGGCACCGGGGTTTCCCTGCACCCGCAGCAGCCAAATCCGTGGCAAACCCTGGGAAGGGTGATGGAGAGAGGACTGCACCCCAAAATAGCTACAGAACACGTACAGCAAAGGGCAACGCGCGCCCGAGTGGTTTCGTCTTGCTCGCTCTCCCGTCTCATGCATGGCAGGGCTGGGGGAGGTGAGAACAGATCCCCGCTGCAATCCTTAATGTATATATAATTTAATAAATATATATTAAATTTAATATACATTAAAACCAACATCCCACCCCGTAGTGGGAACGTACAGAGTAGAGAGACTAAGGCAGACAACTTCTCCCCCCCAGCGCGTTTCATTCGGCTGTCGCTGCTAATCCTCAGCAATCCGACGTGACGGGAGACCTGTAACCTGATCACGGTTCATTAAGGGGTTTAAAGAGATTAATTGCCAAAAGCACCAGTTATTACTTGCAGCACCATCCCCCATTCCCCCCCCCCCCCCCAGCCTGCTGCCTCCCCTGGGAAGACTTAGAGGCCCCGAGGCTCTGTGCACTGGGGTGTCCATGAGGATGTCCTCAAATTGCAGTGCCATAACCCCCAGATCTCAAAAATAATGAGCTTGAGGTTTTGGGGTTCCCCTTCCCGAGGGGGGGGAGCAGAGGCAGCTCTGGGTTTTCAACTGCAAGACGGCAGCGCGTCCCTGTTCCCACACATGGTGCTTATCCCCCCGTGGCAGCGCGTGTTTCTGAAACGGGCGGCATCCCAGCTTCAGCATCCCTGAGCCGGGGCTTGCAAGTTGTCATGACTCCAGGAGGTGGGGATTTAAGGAAAAAAAAAAAACAAAACCCAAATTTTTCCAACCCTCTGTTGCTTGAAGATGAGTTCATTCAACCAGCAAAGCTCATTTGGCAGAGCTAAAAATGGGGTGGTTTTGGGGGCTCGAGTGATCTCAGCACAGGGGGACATGGTGCTGGTCCCGCTGTCCGGCTCCTGTGAAGGACCGAGATCCTGGAGCCCCGTGAGCATGTGATGGCACAGCTGAGCTGCTTTGCCATACCTCAAGGAAGGAGGAAAGGAAGGGAGGAAGGAAGGAAGAAACGAAGGAAGGAGGGAAGGGAGGAAGGACAGAAGGGAAAAGAAAAGCAACCCACATCCCTTCTTTCTCTTCCCGCTCCCTCGCCTGCAGGGATGGTGGACCCGCAGCACCAGCGAGCGCATCCCCGTGCCGTGGGATGGCTGACACCAGGAGCCCCAGCCTTTTCGGATGGAAATACCCCCCTGGGTAGGGCACTGCGCCCACCACCCCGCACGGCACCCCCGGGCACCACGAGGCATCGAGACCCAGCGACATCCCCGGGGGGCGTCAGCCCAACGCCTGCCCGCCGGCCCCGGCACTGCTGACGCGCGGCCGGGCTGACGCCGGGGACTATATCGGTCGGTGACAGGCAGGAAAGGAATCCGTGGAGGGAAGCCAAGCGCAGGCTCCTCTCGGCTTTCCCCGCCGCCTCGCCTCTTATGGAGAGGAGCAGGAGGGAAGAGGGGACGGGAGCAGCTCCCGTTATGGAGAAGCCCTGGGGAAGCCCTGGCTCGCACGGGTACCCAGTGGGGCCCCAGCAGCCTCCATCCACCCCGGCAGGATGTGGAGGGGACAACGTGCTTGGGACATGCCCTCATCCATGGGGACAGCTCTGAGATACAGCTCAAAGCTGCCCAGCCACGGCAGGACAGGGGGGATGAGTTTCCCGTGGGAGATGCACTCATTACCCCAGGTTTTAGGCAGCCGCCCGGCACGCCAGGAACTCCCCGCACACGGGCAGAGGGACTTGTTGCGACAAAAGCACACAGGGATTTAAAAACCAGGAGGACCACAGGCAGGGCTGACACCTGTACGTTACAGCCGATGCCTCCCGGAGAGGAAGAGGAGGAGGAAGAGCTCACACCAAGCGTTGGTGACTTGGCTGGGAGCAGCCAGGCCATTAACCTGGCCTCACCCCGGGGCTTTCCGTGCTCCTAATACCCAATTAGCGCTGACCCTTGATGTTCGGGGGTCAGCCACTCAGAAGGACCTGGTGGTTGGTGACGGGGTGCTCGGTGCCGCTGGGTGCCCCGGCGGGTCGGGGCCGGTGCCAGTGCATCAGCCTTCGCCTTTCACACGGGCTTGTTCCCCGATTCCCACATCGTTTCCAAGAAAAACTGGGTGGATGGGGAGCGTGCCGCTCCCAGATCCCGAGCCTGGGAAATGGCTGTAGGGAGGGGAGCAGCATCGGGCCCATGTCACTGCCTCGGTGGTGGCAGGGCAGGAGGGATTTTCGGTCCTCAGCTGCTGTCTGAGGGCTGCAGGGTGGTCTCGCTTTATAAGCGCTAAAAAAATGATGCTTTAAGGTACTGGAGCCACAGGGAAAAGCCCCAAGAACCCTGGAGAGACCAAACGGTAGACGGGAACCCCCCCAAGCACAGCATTGCCACCACGGGGGCGAGGGGCCGGGGGGCGGTTTGGGGTGGGCTGCGTGGCACGGCCACGTCCCGGCGGATGGCACCAGCGAGGAAGGGCGTCCGACAGCCGACGTGCAGCGCCCCGCTCCGACAGCTCGGTGCTGCCGTGCTCAACTTCACACGCGGAAGGGTTTCGGGGTAGATTTGGGGTCCTTGGCGACCACCGGAGCTTCGAGCATCTTCGGCAGAGGTGGTGGGGCAGAGCCCCGGTGGAGCCGGACACCAGTACAACCAATTCCTCCCTGAGCCCCTGCCCTGGTGCCCAGCATGGTTTTCCAGGGCCAGCCAAAAGCCGCGCGCCTTTGCTGGGGTGCAAATTAAAAGCCTCTTTGTGCAAACCCGCAGAGCATAAAGAGGTTTGAAACCTGGGCAGCTCAGCACGGCGACAGGTCAGGGCACAGCTGACCCCCCCACACCCCCCCCTCCCCATCCCCCTTGCCCTGAGACGGAGTCCGGCTCCCCGGGAACCTCCCCCCCCGGAGCCGGGGAAGCCAACGCTCCTGCTCTTTCCCACGTGTTATTGCGCTGTGCAAATATTTGCTTTGGAAAGCGCTGCCTTGCCCCGAGCCCCGCAGCCAAGGCCGGCCCTGGCAAGGAAGGTCGCTCGCACCAAGCACCGAGGACGGATCCTGCTCGGACGCAAAACCGCGCTCGTTATTGAAGGGAAACAGCCGGCCCGGAGCTGGCCTCGTGCTCCGGGGATGCTCCGCGGGGACTCGGGACCTTCCTCGGAGCTGGGTGGGGAGATGCTGTCGCAGCCTGTCGGAGCTCGTGGGCTCTGGCGAGGGGACCCTCCTCCTCCAGCCCCTCCTCGGCCACCTCCAGCCCCTCCTCGGCCACCTCGGCAGCCGGGAAATCACCCGGAGAAGGGGGCAGCGGGGCCGGAGGGGAGGTCAGCACCCCGGGGTGCGGGGAGCGTGGGAGAGGCATGCGGGATGCTCAGGGCTATTGGGTGTCTGCGCCGGGCTCAGAGCCCCCCAAAATCCTTAGAGATGGGCTGGGGATACGCCTGCAGAGGGAAGGGCCCTGGGAAGGGCTGGGAAGCTGCTTGAAGGTCTCGGAGGGAAATCCCAACCCTTTTTGTGCTATTTTTCAACTCCTCCTTTGCTCCTAGAAATGCGCTTTCGGGTGGCGGGCAGCGGGAGAGAGGTTTGTGGGGGGAGCTGGGCATGGCTGGGAGGCTTCAGGGCAGGAATTTGGGGCAGGGGCCCCTGCGGCGACGGCGTTCCTGGCTCTGCCCGCGCTCCCCAGCCCTGGCCTCTGCGCCGCCGGGAGCCGGACCAGCCCTCGGCGTCTGGGACACTGGCCTTTGTTTCGGAGAATAAAGTTAGCGCTGTTACTCAGCCTGTCGCTATTCCAGCAATTCCTGCCTCCACTTTCCCTCAGCGGCGGCAGCAGGGAAACATTCCTGCCCCGGGGGGCTGCCAAGAAAAATACCCACCGGAGGGACACGCAGGGACGGGGACGGGCAGCACCATGGTGGCAAGGGACGGCTGCGGGACCGCGGCTCCCCCGGGATGAGCGTCGCACCCCATCTGGGGCGTAGTGCCTGTTTTGCACCCCATAAGAGCCCATTCCCAGCACGGGACACCAGTAACTCATCCCATCAACACGACGGGTGGCTTGTGGTCCCTTGGGTGACCAGACGGCAACCGCAGGACACAGGGAAAAGGTGTGTCACCTCTGGTGTGTCCCAGAGGTGAAGCGTTATCGCTGAGTGCCACCGATTTCCATGGAAAGTTTTGCCGATGCCAGCGGGGCTCCCACGGCCGCCGCCACACGGAGCCGTGGTTTGTTTTTTTTTTCCCTGCCTGTTTTCTGCCCTTTACCTTGTGATAGGCAGAGCCAACAGCCCGTCCCCAGGGTCCCTCCGTCCCCGGGAACCTGCCGCCTCCTCGCACTGCTCCCCGGCTATCGCTCCCGAGCGGAAAAAGGCGGCTGCCCCGATAACGCCGCTCTGAGGGGCGAAACAACCACCTCGAGCAAAAGCTGTGGCCTCTGCCAGCTCCCACGTGCCGGCTCCCGACCGGCCGGCGAGCCCGCGGCTGCGGGCAGGGGCTCGGCAGGGCTGCAGACGATGCTGCGGTCGAGCCGTGGAGGTTGCGGTGAAGTCACAGCCTGGCTTTGCTGGGAAAGAGGATGCTGAGCTCCGGGAGGCTGAGGTCTGCCAGGCTCCGGCGGCTCGGCCGCGGGCTGACTCGGCGCGGCTGAGCGTACCCAGCCCGTCTGCGGCAATTCCTCTTTCGCTTCCCGCTGGTGCCGGCGGGAGGACAAACGGAGGGAGACTTGAAACCGAAACCCACCAGCGCTGGGGTGGCATCAGCACCCTCTTCCTGCGCCCATCCCTTCCCCTGCGCGGGGGAATTCCTGAGGGAGAAATTTAAGCGCTGCCAACCCCCGCTTGGTCGGCACCTCCTGCTCATGCTGGACTGGGGCTGTAGGACAGGTGGAACCTTGTGAGAGCTGAGACCGGGTCCTGCTCCATCCTTTTATTTGGGATGATCCTCTCCGCTCCCTCCCACCCCAGGGAGATGCCGGCGTTGCATCCTCACCCCCTCCTCTGTAAAACCCTGGAGAACAGCCCCCTCACCACGTGCATAGTCCTAAACATCACTGAAAAGCCTTGTGAGCTCCGAGACTTTAATCCAGCCGACCAAGGACTAAGCAGAAAGCCCGGGGCAGCGCACCCGTAAGCTGGGGCTCCGCGCTACAATGCCCAACCTGGGAACAAAGGGAGGTCGGAGATCGGGAACGTCCCTTCCCGGCCCCGGGGACATTAAACAAACCCCAAGGGACCATTCTGCCTTTGTCAGCCCCGCAGGTCACCCGAAGTTTGATCTACAGCCCGGCACGGCAGATGGAAGAGTTCCCGGCGAGGGTTTTGGATCAGGTCCTTGCCGTTTGCTTCTGGCCGGGGAGTTGTCGGCAAAGCTGCCGGGACTCCGCTTGCCGCGGTGTGAACCCCCAAAAGCCCTGTCCGTCCTTTCAAAGCCCCTCTGAGTTGGATCGTAGGGTTGTATTTTCCCCACTCCCCCTTTTTCTAAAAGTTTATGAGTCCTTCCCACACTTGAGAATAAAAATTTGAAGTCTGGCAGGTGAACCATGGATACGCTCATCAGCTCAAAGCCTGGAAACACCCTAAATTTAAACCCAACCTGCACCGTGGGCTCCTGGGGTCACAACCCTCTGAGTCCCTGTCACCAGCTCTGCTTTCAGCCCAGGATTTTAACCCAAATTCCCCCTTGCTGCCAAAATTTTGGCCAAGGTGAAGCTGTATTTCCACTGGAGAAGAGCTGCTGAGGGCTTTTGGGGAGGAAAACCTCCCATCCCGTGGCGCTCATGGGTCCGACAGAGGGCGGGATGTGCAGGGACCCATCTGGAGGGAAAACGACCACGTTGTTTTCCTTCTACCACCCTGACCTCTTAAAGCAGGTAGTAATATGCCTAAAAACTAATTAAAAAGGTAAAAGGCTCACTCGGATTTGCACAGCTGCAAGCTCGGCCCATCCCGAGCGCGGCAAAGAGGACAATATTCGCGCTCGCCGTGGCTTTGGAAATTCACGAATTTACCCTTAGAGTTGCATTATAACCCAAAGCTATTTTAATGCTGCTATTTCCTTCTCCTAAGTTCTTCCGATAACCTCAAAGTTAAGTACATAAATAACGCTAAACGGCTGTAATCTCCCGTACTGCGCACGGAGCCCGGGCTGGGAGAAAGCGGCCGGCACACAAAGGTCGCCCTAATCTTGAAATACCTGAAAACAGGGCACGGTGAGATGAATTTATTACCTGCTGTCTCACTCTGCTCCGGCCGGGGCTGCCCGAGCCACGGAGTCACCAGGGAGAAATTCAAATAGTCCCACCTATACAGTGCCACCAAATCACCCGGCCCCGCGGTGGCTTTCCGCCTTTTGGGATTTTTATTTTTTTTTTTTTTTTTTTTGGCGCTTTGCTGACAGTGCAGACGATGCCGCGTTGCCGGGCTTGGGCTCAGAGAGGCGGGAAGGGGATTTTCCGGGCTCACCTCATCCCACCGTGCTTCGTGCTGTGCCATCCCACGACGGACACGTGGGGTGGAGGGGACGGTGGGGACCCACATCTCCTCCCCATCCCCTGCACCGTGTGCAACTGGTGGGCTCGCATGGTCCCAAGAGCAGAACGCAGTCCACACACGTGTCCCAGCACACGGAGCGGGCTCGGTGAAGTTGGAAAACTCATTCCCTTTCCTGGGAGATGAAAGGCTGGATTAGACCTCCCCCCCCCCCCGCCCCAGCCCCGGGCCAAAGGAGAGGGCTGGAGCCCAGCGCAGGGCGCGGGGACAGCTGGGTCCTTATCTCGGCTCTCCTTATCACCGCTGGGTACGCGTGCCGACCGCCGCGCCGGGGCCGGGCACACGCTGACCGCGCACAGCTCCGGCAGCTCCTGCCCCAGCGGCGGCGGCTGGAGAGGAGGAGTCGGGCAGATGGGTATCACAAAGCACCCAGCGCCTCATCACCTCCTTTTTCCAGCCCCTGTCCTGCGAAGGGACAATTAAAAGGTCTTCCCTGGGTGTGACACACGGCGTGGGGACTCCCAGAGCCGCCCCATCCAGTTTGGGAGGGTGATGTTCCCCCGACAACCCCACCTGCCACCAGCACCCCGCTGCTGTCCTGCTCGCAGGGGTGGCGCTGGTCCTGCCCGGGTTGGGACAGCAGACTGGTGGCAGCAGTGTCCCCCAGCCCCTCCGGCGTGGCTGAAAAGTCAATTGCCAGCGGGACAATGCAAGCCCCGGGTGCGGTGCAGATGGCACCTCTGTCTGGATGGAGCGGTGGGTGCAGGTAGGTGGTGGTGGTGGTGCACAGCCTGAAGGGTGCGCCAGGCTCAGCCAGGCTCTGTGTCCCTTTCCCGGTGCTGGTGGCCTCGTGCGGGCACCTCGGCTCTGCCATACGGTGCCTCCCAGCACCCCTTTACGCTGGCTGAATGGGCCCTGATAATTCAGACCCCCCCCGAGCCACGGGCTCAGGGCAGCCCTGCGTGTTCCTGCCTGCTAAATGCCCTCTCCATCAGTATTGCAGCTTGAAATAATTACCCGGCGCTCACACAGCTGCTCCTGCCTAAATGGACCTCTTCATCCTTCCCAACGGACCTGCCCAGCGTATTGACAAAACCCCGGGAAAGCCCAGCTGAGGGCACGGCTGCCTCGGGGGAGACCCCGGTGAGCACATCCCGCGGTGCTTGGGGAAACCGCCGCGCTGGCGTCCCCTTGTCACCTCATCCCGCAGCCAAGTCCTCCCTGGAAATGGCCCCAAGAGCGCCGGACTAGCCCAGCCGTGCACGGCGTATCGAGCTGGACCGGCTCCCGGCCGCCCGGCCAAGATCAGGCAGGGTCAGGCTCTGCTCCGTGCTGGAAGGACACCCCCTCCCCGTACACCCCGGACCCGGCTCCCCCATTGCCTGATGCTCTCCCCAGTCCGGGTGCTCCCTCGGCACTGGCAGGGCTGCATTGCAACATCTCTTTTCACCCCGTTAATCCATTGAGCCGTGCCAGAGCGGCTGTTGGGCAGCTCTAATTCATACCCACACACCAGCCGGCCCCGGTGCGGGCAAGCAGCCGGCGTGGGGGACGGCGGTGGGTTTTTACGCCGCCCGAGCTCCTTGGCTGTCTCAGCGTCCTCCTCTTCCATAGGGGAGGTGATGGAGCCACCCCGGCGCAGGGAGCCACCCTGCGTGGTGAGGTTTGCATGTCCCACAGCGCAGGGCACGGCAGGAGGTGGGACAGACCACGGCGTGGGGGGGCAGAGCTATGGGGCAGAGTAATGGGGGCTCGGTGGTGCCCCCAGCCCAGCCCAGGGGGAGGGGAGTTGGGGGGTTGGGTGAGAAGCAGCCCCCCAAGAACCCCCTCCTTGCAAAGGGTTGATTTAACGAGGCAGGTCTGGCCGGTGGCACTGGCCCCCGCGTGTCCTCCCAGGGCCGGGGGGGGCATGGCCACCACCACCACCACCATGCCCGGGGAGAAACCACGGGCTGGCAGAGCTCGGGGCTGGCAGGGCTCTTCCCCTTGCCGTAAGACAGGCGGCAGGAGGCAGGAGGAAGGTCAGGATTCTGGGAGAGCGCGGCACGGTTTCTCTCCTAGGCAGATGTGCCACATCTGGAACTCACCGGCAAAGCGGGACTTGGATCCCAGTCCTCTTACAGGCGCGCTCAGACTCTGGGGCAGCCGGTGCCGGAGCACAGCCCGCACTCTGCTCGCCGAGGGACATCCCGGCACGGGACGCAGGAGCCGATGCGCAAAGGGACGGGGTGGACAGCAGCTCCTTTCGGGAGGCTGTGGGGAGGAGGCGGCGGTGGCTCCTGCTGATGGCCAAGGAGAGAAAACCTTGTGCAGCCGATTAAGCTTTACCCCAAAGCAGCCCCGAGGCAAAGGCAGGCAGCTGCCGGCCTGAAATTAGAGCAGAGAGAACAAAAAACCCCAACCCAACATCTTTGATCCTGCAGCCCTCGGTGGCACGAGCTGGTGGCCGGGGGGAAGCCCTGCGGCCACCTCGGCAGCTTGCTGGGCTCCCCAGCCCCACGCGGGGCCGGTTCGGGGTTGCTGAGGTTTGGGGGACAGGGGGAGTGTGGGCAGCCCCGAGAAGACAGGAGGAAAGGGAACGAGGCAGCAGCCACCGATGGGGCTAATGAGAGGGTGGATTTCCTTCAATTACAGGATAACGCCAGTAATCCCGGCTTTCGAAGGTTTAGGCGAGTGACAACTGCTGCGGGATGAGCCTGCCCTCCTCCCACCCACGCGACGGCCGAGGAGCCCGGTGCCTTCGCTCTGCCGTGAACCGGAGAGCGGAGCAGCTCCCCGCCTCCCGCAAACATGAGCCCCGGCACCCGGACACCCCCGCAGCGCCCGCGCCTGCCAAAGGGTCTCCCCTTGGCATCGGCTAAAAACCCACGGACCACCCCCCAGCCCAGCCCATCGTGGTGGCTCCTGGCTGTCGGAACGCTCGAACCGGCAGCATCTGCCGTCAACTCTCCCGGAGGATGTCACCTCTCCCCGGTTGCCGGTGGGTTTTGCGCTTACCTGGGGCTGTGGGGAGCTGCCAGGGGATGGCTGCACCGGCGGGGAAGAGCAGCGAGCCCTGGGAGCCGGCTGCGTCCCAGTTTCTCCAGGGATCACTGCCCTGCAGGGGAGGAATTTCCTTTACTCCGGCCAAAAAGACGCCGTCTCTGTCACTGGGGCAGCAGGACGGCAGCGAGAGGGGCACCCAGCGAGCCAGGCCGGACCCGCCGCTCTGCTCTCGGCGTATCTGGCTTCTTCTGCAGGGCAGGTTTCACGCAACTGGGGAGAAACCCTATTTGAAACCTTGTTTTTCCCCACTGCCAGCCCCCCCCCCCCCCCCGGGTCCCTCGCAAAAGCCCCAAACATCTCTTTCATTCTCCCCATCCCAAGGAGCGAAGAAAGAGGGGCTTTGCAGGTAAGAAACTGGAGGGATGGCTGAGCCACGGGCACCAGATAAACCACGTTCATCCAGCCGGGAACCGGCTGGAAAACAGAACTTGTCCCCGCCGTCTCTCCTGGCTCCCCTGCGCTGCCCGGGATGGCCTCGGGGCGGATGGGATGAGGTTGGACATAACGCAGCTCTGCCTGGATAAAACAAATCATCAGCTAAATAACTACCGGGCAATTATCGCTATTAGCAATGCCGACCCGTCTCCAATTCCCTGGGCATTAATGGGAGGTGGAGGGTACCCGGCCCCTCCCAGGGTTAGGTCACCCGTGACGTGGGACGGTGGTGAGGATGCGCTTACTCACGTCGCTCTGCGCCCTCCGTCACGGGCAGCCCGGCAGCACCCGCCGAGCACAAGCCGGAATAGCAGCATCCAGCCCCAAATGAGCAGGTTGGGTTCAAAGGCCGCCTGCTTCGGGAGGGCACGTTACAAACCCCCCCACCCCCTAAGCTGCTTGTAGGTAGGAGCAACCCCGACGCTGCCGAGAAGGACAGGCGTGCTGCGCGGTCCCTCGCAGGTGGTTGTCACCATAGGGAAGGGCTGCAGGGCTGTGTCTCTCCTGCCTTCCCATCATCCGCAATTAGGGGATTTTTTTTTTGAGCCTTTCTGGGATGGCAGCGCTGCTCGTGATCTCAATAAAACACCCCCCGGGCAGATGATCATCCTTTCAGGGACCGATTCCTCCCGAGCCCCATTGCGGCAGCGAGAAAACCCCTCTGCGAAGGGGGATGACCCCCTGACTGCTCAGCCTTTGCGATCGGAGAACGCAAGAACCATCCAGGGCCGCAGGGGAGGAGGAGCAGGGGAAGAAACTAGCTGAACTCGTTACGCTGGTGACATCCCAAAAGGGTGGTTAGTAAGTGGCATGTTAACACTATGTCCAGTCTTTAAGGAATGCATCCAGGATTCATTAGGGGAGCAGTAGTTAGGTGAGTCACGCTGCGGACATGCGGATTTAACCGGGATTTCAAGCCCAAGCGACCTGTAATTGCACATTAGTAGAAGGATGCTTAAAGTAATCAGCTGTTCCAGCCACGCCGGCCCGGTGGCTACAGGGGGGGAAGGGAGGAGGGCTGGAGGGGTGTCGTGCATCCAACCCCTCCTTGGATTACAAGGCAAAAATATAGGCCACACAAACACCCCGGGGAACGCGCCGCGCGGTGGCTTTTCCTTTGAAGGCAGGGTGACACTGCTCTTGCTGCAAGCGGGGTTTGATAGTGGCAAGATAAGCAGGGTAAATATGCCGTGGTGGCAGGAGAGGGCAACGATCAACCACCCCGGTGCCATCGGCTGAGCCCCAGAGAGCTGGCCCTGCGCAGAGCCACCCCCAAGGGAGACGGCTCCATCCGTCACCGAAGACAAACCTCCCGGCAGGGAAGGAGAGGTGGGAAGGGCTCCGACACACTGGAAGAACGACGACGTGAGCTCTTCGGAGTGAAAACGCATGTTCTCGCTTGTATGGGGAGAGAGATAACACGTTACACATCGCCCTGCGCCTCCCCTGGCACCGCTCCAGCCCAGCGCCCGTCTCCAAAACCACGGTCCCACCTACGAGTTCCTCTTCTCTCCTGGAAATGCCATTGTTTTCCATTGGCATCGCCGGAGGGACGTGCAAGGGGTTGGGGTAAGGGGGGTGCAAGGACACAATCTCACGGCTCAGTTGTGCAACAGCTGGAGGCTGCAGAGCGACGGGTTTTTTTTCCCCTCCGTTTTTCTTCCTCCTTTTTTCCTTTCCTAAGAAAACGTGACTTTGCGGCGGCTGTCAGTCATTCCCCTTAACACCTCGGGATGCCAGCAGATGATTTCAATCAAATTTGTCAGAGCCATCAAGTTTCTACAAGCTGAGATGAGTGGCCGGGTGCGGGGATCCACCCAGGCGAGGGAGCCGCAAACCGACCGCGGTTCCCACCCCAGCAGCAGCGCGGCGCTCGGCACACGTGCGGCTCTCACCGGCTGCGGCCGACGCCGCGGCTCGTTCCTCCAAAGCAGGAGCTGCTAGAAGAGAAGGCGCCGGGAAGAGCGGGCACCCGGCGTCAGCCTTCGCAGAAGCACGTGGGGTTTTTGGGGGGAGCTGGTTTGGTGTCCGAGGGGGAACAGCCCAGAGGCTCTGCACAAGCGGATCTCTTCTCGCCACGGCTCAGGAGGGAAGGGAACACCTGAGCGTCCGATTCCAGGCTGGACACAAGAAGTCAGAGGTGGGGGAAGGTGGTTGACCAAAGGGACTCATGGAGCTTCCCACCGCGCCTCCTTGCCGCTGGCCGAAAGGTCGGCAGCAAACTGCATTTGGAGCCCAACAGTGCAACTGCCCCATGCACAGAACAAAAAACAAAACAAAACAAAAAAAAAAAACCTTTTAAACACCCCTCCGCCTCCACACCAGCTCCAACACGAGCCAAAATCCTATTGGTAATACAAAAGCCTGAAGCAGAACCTCCGGCAGACAGGGGCAGGAGATAAGATAGGAGGGTTCAATGCCAGAGCCCGAGTTGCACGCCGCAACGTTTCTCACTATCAGCCCTCCACCCCCTCAAGGCTCAGCTGCTCCCAGGGCTCAGCACCGCAGCGAAGGGGACCGAGTCGGTGCCATCCTCCGGCAGCTCAGCTCCGTCCCAACCCCGCTGCCACGGCCCCGCCGGGAGCAAACTGCCCTCCCGGTCTGTACATATCAATGAAGCATTTGTCTCGTGCTTGGCACCAGGCGTCAGAGCACAAGGGTCCGTGTGCCGGATCGCCTAAACACAGCTATAAATGGAAAGAGGAGCCGCACAGACAGACTGTTCTCTCATTCTGCCCGATCTCAAATAGCAGAGTTAACACCCGCGCTGCCCGAACGGCTACCGAGGAGGAGGACGGCCGGGCAGAAACGCCAGCGTACTATAAGAAAGGCTAATTAGAGAGACTGAGATACAATTTGGGTCTAGCTACCTGCCGGCATATAGACGGTGCCACCCTCGGCGTCGAGCCAAGAGATTAAGGACAGCTGAAAGCAGCAAGGTTGGAGCAAGACGCTTCTTGCATTCTGGAGGTTCGAGACGAATTCCTCCCGTTTCAGGGCTTTTGGAGCTCAGCCAGGTGTCCTTCCAGGAGAAAAAGCTGCCGTGGGCAGGTCTGCAGCTGTAAACCCCGCACCGCAAGCCCTGGAAATGACTTGGCTGACACAACACCGGGCATTTTTGGATGCACCTCAAGGCATCCTCGATCGCCCACCTGCCCTTTGCGGAGGTGCTGCAGGGCACGTGCCGTACCGTACCACCGTCCACACACGCAGACTGCGGCGTGGGCTTCTCCACGCCTGACTTCAGTTATCTGAACTGGGCACACCACCAGCATAACCCAGACCAGTCTGCCATGGGCACACCACCAGCCCTCTAAATATAGGGAGCTGCTGGGGCAGAGCCACAGCCACCCCGGCACACGTCGGAGCAAAGCTCGAGAGCCAAGGCTGAGAGAAGCACTCAGGCAACCAGCATGCACCAACACACCCATCGCTGGAGTCCAAATCTCACCCACCAGATACTCGGGCACATCCTGACTTGTCCATCACCCTCTGTTCAAAGAGAAAAAAAAAAAAAAAAAAAAGGCAGACTACAGGCAGTGAGAAAATATATGTTGTTTTTTTTTTTTTTTTTAATTTGACAATTAACAAAAGAGGGATCCAAATCTCAGTTGTAAACATTGATAGCTCCTTTCTGATCACAACTAGTACTTTCCATGAACATCCCTTTGTATGGTCTGATCCGCTCCAACAATGATGAGCCGACTCTGTCAGGGCTTTTGCTGCTCTGCTCAGGGCCACAAATCCAGAGGCAGCTTATTCGCCAGAGCATCAACAGCCACCGGCAGGACCGACCACTGACACTGAGAAGACAGCTGACAAACTAAGCAGATATTTTAGAGCGACTCCCATACGCAAGACGCTCAGGGAAAGGCAGGAGCGTGGTGCCGAGTCGTGCGCCAACGAGAGGCAAGCATCCCATGGCGCTGCCAACAGGTTTAGAGAGAAAGCAGAGTCCTACTCGAGCAGGCGATAGGGACACAGCGTGACACGGTGCCAGCCCAGAAGAACCACCCAGACCTGTTGTCGGAGGGAAGCTTGGCCCCGGACTGTAAAAATGTAGAGATGCAGAGCCAGCAAGTTTGTCCCAAAGAGGGACTGGGATGTCATCAGCTGGATTGCTGCAGTGGAACCAGAACTGCCTGTGGGTTGACAAGGGGAAGTGAAACTTCATCTTAGGCTGGAAGGCAGCCAGAGTTGGAGAAGCTTGTACCCAGCTTCCAGCCATGGCACGGGAATCCAGCCTGAACATCAGCAGATTCAAGGGGTTTTATTTTTGGGGGGGGGAAATAAATCTTTTGGAGCCTCTCACTCTCCCCTTTCCAAGAGGAACCACTTTGCAGGTGGGTCAGCTACACAAAATAAGCAAGTCTTAATTACTCAAGCAACCTTTTGCTGTTCATGACCATCAGCAGACAAGAATGAAGTCATGGAAAGCCAACGGCAGCAGCTAAAGTCTCCCAGTACTGTCCCCAAGACAAGGGACCTCAGATCACCACAGCCACCCTCCCCCACCAGCAACTTGAGGAGCCACCAGGAAAAAGGAAGATGCACAACACTAAAGAACAGTGTTATAAATAGAAACCTCCCTCAGCCGCCGGAGTGACCTGCCAACAGCTACACACTTCCCAGGCTCCGCGGCCGCTTCGGTTTGAGGGACTAAGCAGCCCGATGTAGGAGTAGCCTTGGGCCAGGTCCAGACCAGGATCCCAGCTCACTCAAGGCGACCAGTTGGTTTGGAGCCTGGTTCTCGGTGGGAGTAGGGACATCTATCCCAACACCACGCTACCCGGGTGGACAAGCAAATAATAATAAAAAAAAATCCAACAAATTTGAATACACTGTATTTATTTGTAACAGATTCTAAAGAATCTAGTGAGTCTATGTCAAGCCCATCGCATGACAGGTGATACAGGTGTAGGAAAAAAAAACATTTAAAACAAAATCAAGTGCCATTCAAGCTACTGGAATCTTCCAATTGCCCCCTCATAGGAGGCAGCACAGTATCACTGCAAGGTCTAGAAAAATTCAGATTCAACCCATTCACAAGAGTCCCACCACACACACTCCGTAAATCAAAAGTGCAATCTCAACATTAAGTCGCCCTGTCGAGCTGTTGGCTGTAGGGAATCTTTTCGATGTCTTAAATGGGAAGGAGGGAATCTCAGTTTAGTGCGTCTATGTGTCTGTGGGCAGAGGGTAAGCAGCCTGTAAAAAAAGCATGCTACATGTCATCTATGTTCATCTGAAGTTTAAAATGCAAGAAAAAAAAAAATCCTCCCTTGAAGCCACAAAGGTGGCATGCTTCAGATCTCAAAAGCAGCCCTTACACCAGTTTTACCTCGCACTGGAAAATCTCAAGCTCCCACCACAGGGATTAGGCTCTGGGCACCAGGGAGTTACCGGGCTGTGGCAGAGTCTACACACCAGCCTTGTCCGTGAAGGCAAAGCTGTTCTGCAGGAAGGCAGTTAAACCTGTAGTAACTACATCGTTAGTGACACTTCTTCAGCTCTGACTGGATAGGAAGCAAAGCCGGACCAATTTCATACTGGTTAGTTCATGTTAAGTGCAAGAGCCCCCAAATCACTCTCTCATCCCCCTCCCCTTACGCCCAACTCCACATCGCCCCTACCCCAAAAAAGGTAGCAATCTGGCTATACACATTCCAAGGATCTAGTCTTTATTAGAGAGTTCGGTCTGCCCAGCTATTACAGTTTTGTCACAAAAATAAAAAAAAAACCAAGTTCGTAAAGATACTCAAGTACGTCAGCCTCGGAGGAAGCACCATGAAGCCACGGTGTTCCCAGAGCAGCATCTCTAGGGAGCGCCTGCTTGCTCGCCCACCTCTCCATCCGTGTGCATAGTTAAGTCTGAGATGATGTTTCACGAGAACGGGCACGGCAAACCAGGCACCTCAGTGAAAGACTGGTTGTGCTCTAGATACCCAACAACTTCCAAGCCACATTCGACTAAGAGAGCCAAACCCTCAAGACACAAGAGGGTTTGCTTACAAAAGACATACTTTTTCCTAAGGCCAATTGACTTTTGCACTACCTCTCCCTCCCCGCCCCCCCCAAGCTCCATTTCTAGCTAGAGAATGAATTTCAAATGCTATCGATGGCTTGCATGTGGAATCACATAGCTGGAAATAGGCTGCTTTTGAAGATAGGACCTGCCCAAGGGCAGAGGGAAGATGTCCAGCTAGAGTCTGGAAGAGGTCCGCCTATCTCCTGGAAGGACACGGGTTCCAGTCCCCACCACAGCAACAGCTGGACATAACTGACTAGTGAACTAGGTTGGTTTGTGCTTCAAAGGACAAGCCTCATCGTCCCAGATAACCCAGCCGGCCTCTGGCTTTGTGCATTAAAACCACACTTGCATGCCAAAAAAAAAAAAAAAAAGTAAGCAGCATTTCAAATTCCCCTAGAAAATACACAATTAGGTACGGCAGCCTGGGGCGGGCTCCTGGACAGACCTTCTGCCTCATCGTTTATGTACATGATTACGTTTTGGCACTGCAGACTCAGGAGCTCGAGTAAATTCATACGTAGGTCCCTGCTGCCTTTTCTCCATAAAGCTCTGCACAGCATTTTCCACCATGCACTCCCCCCCTCCCCCCCCACCCCAGTGTCCCCAGTTTTAGTCATTCAAAGCCCACCCCTGTTTACGCAACTCCACTTTTGACAGCTATTTGCTACAGCTGGTCCTTCACAGGCAGCAAGCCATGCCAAAAAACCTCAGCGACATGTAACCTGCAATCCCATTCTTGCTTCGGCGAGGTTACTAGAAATGATCTTGCGACCCCCCCTGCCCTCCCCAACAGAAACATTTTCCTCATTGGACATCCCCACTCAAGCTCTTGGGATGTCACCCCCTGCAAAAAAAAAAAATAAGGTTTACAGTACAGTTGTGTTTATATTGTTACAGGCACTTAAACAGGATTCTTTGGTCCTTCAAAGGAATTAGCCACTCTGGCTTCTATCTTCAGAAACCACAAGTCTGCACACCCATAACACCTCCCGCACTAAAAAAAAAAACAACAAAACAACACCAACCACAATTCAGATCCATTTCAGGGCAGTGCAGCTCTACCTTAGCGTAATTCTACAATCTCCCCTCACACACCCCCACCCTCCCCCATCGCCTCCAGAATTCAATAAGCAATCAAGTCTTCCTGTAAACGTCCAAGTCATCTAGTTTCCGTAACACTGCACTTCCCATCACAGTGTACAGCAGCCAGGCCTCGTTCCAACAACCCCAGGAACAAGACGCTCAAGCAAAAGTCCAGGAAGTTTCCTTTTGTTGCAGTTCTAAGAAGTTCTTTTCTTTTTTTGACCCCTTTCCCTCCCCACTCCCCAAGGCAAGGAAGTACCTTGGAGGACAGACAGACCCTGAAGTTCATCCCGGCTCAGTTACAAGGAAGCCACGTCGGGTAGGACTGATTGCACGGCAGGAAGGGCTGCACGTGGGTGACGTAGTAGTTGAAGTTTATTTCACTGACATAGGGAGCTGGCTGGTAGTAGCAGGTAACGTTTGTGACCGTGGGGATGATGTTCTGCTCAGCCAGGACTCTCACGGCCAGCATGGCAATGAGGTTCAGGGTCTGCCTCCTTTCGTGTCCCATAAGGCAGACTGTGCTCTCATTGACCACCCTGTGGAGGGTCATCAAATAGTCATATCTTTTGCTCTCCATCCCAACAAAGTGGCTCTGGAGGTAGCACTCCAGCTTCCTCTGCTGCTCACCGATGTCAGAGAAGTCTATGAAAAACCTGGAGCACATGTATCTCTGTAGCGCCTTCATATCCACTTCCGATTTGGGCTTAAACCCCCTCACCAAGAGGTTGCAGTATTTCAGAAGCCCCCCACCTCTGATCTCCTCTGGGTTCCTCGTGGCGATGATCCTGTTCCGGAGATGGTCCATTGCCTCCTCAAAGTCCCCGTACATGCTCTCCCCAGTGACCGTGGGGTGGAAGTTCTCAGCCATGGGGTTCTCTGAACACTCCCCAAACAGCAGAAGCGAATCCAGGATGATCTGGAAGGAGTCCACACTGAACTCGAACTGCCGTCTGAGAGAGTCCACAAATTTGAGTTCCACGTTCTTCCCACTGTTGTTGGAGAGCGATATGAGGCTCCAGCGGTCGGTTTCATTGCATACCTTCACAAGCTTCTGCACGTACGCCTCCTTCAGAGTCACAGGGGTGATCTTGTCTTTGTTGACACCTTCTGGGAGGAAGTCAAGAAGGCAGTCCATGACCACATCTTTAACAAGCTGGAAGACATCTTCAGTCTTCAGATCTACACCGAAGATGAGATCTAGGTCTTTGTAACCCAAACCACTGTCTTGATGCAGAACGTGACTAGCTGCTGAGCCATTCAACCTTACATTATGGACTGCGATTCCTTTCTTCTCCAGGCGACTACGGACAACCTGAGATATAAAGAGAGTCAGTGAGAAGCAAGAAGCTGGCTTAGAGCAGCAGGATTCACTCCCTGTGCTTATATGGGTCACTCCAGTGCAAGACAGTGAAATAAAAAGCTAATCCATTAGAAATAGGTCACTTTGGAAAGCATCCAGAGTCTTGCCAGCAGTTGGGGGTGGCACTCCTTTCCTTATTCCCTTGCATTAGAGAGCTCTTACTGCACAGGAACAGCTGTTTCTGCTTCCAGTACAACTGTTTGCCCTTCCCTTCCTTCCCCCCGCCAAAGCAGAGACATTATCTGAACCCATTCTTTGGGGCGGTCTAAGCCCCCTTCGCCCCCCGCCCCCGTGGTTGCGGCCAGCCTTTCCAGCCATGAAGCTAAGACCAGCCGATCCAAAAAGGACTCCAAATACAAGGCGGCAGCACAGTCTGCAGCAGTCCTGTTGATTTAATCAGGGTGGCTCACTCCTTTCAGCCATCCCCTTTGCCTGTCAAGACTCATTAAAGGCAAATCAAGATGCCAGAACTGCTCAAAAGCCCCAGCCAGGCGTATGCAAGTTCATGTCCTAACTAGTAAGTGTATCCTAACAATTTCCAGTGTGTCAGAGCTTCGTGCTGAACTTGGCATGCTATCAAGCACAAGAGGCAGCTTTCATCTTACGGGTGTTACTCCAGCGATTTTAATGCTGCCTGCTCAGTCCTGGCACACCCACCAGTACCTCCAAAGCTTTGTTCATTTAGAGTGAAGCTGAATCACTTGTCCGATTACTTAACATGCAGGAGGCTGAAATAACCCCAAGACCATAAAATAAACTACCTGGACACCAGCTTATAATTTGAGTTTAACTGAGCTCAAAGATCCCAGGAAGATTAAGTTCACATCTTCCACCAGAAGCTCTTCCCATCCCTCATCCTGCTTTCATGTTTCTCTCCAGCAATTACTCGCTGTCCTGCGAGTCCCACCTCACCAGCCTGCTCACCCAGCGCTTGAAGCAAGGCTAGAGCTTGAAAGAGCCAAAGCTTGGGATACAAGTAGGCAAGTTGTATCTTTAGCAGCCAGTTTGACTGGGCTACTCAGCCCTGCGAGGTTTTCCCAATTTGAGAGACCACACAAAAATTCAAAACCTTATCAGAGGGGCTGAAACCCCTGCGTGGTTAACACGGCCTTGAGCAGACAGTTCTGGGGACACAACAGCATTGTAACTTAGAGTCTCAGTAGCTGTAAAACCACCCCGCATGAGTTTTGTTTAGGAGAAACAATAGGTAAAGGTGAAGGACTGCAGTACGCAGTCCACAGCGCAGACCACTCAGGGACCACGCTAAGACACCAGGCCAGCCAGCTTCTGCTGCCCCGAGGTGCCCCCGCAAACAGGAGATATCTTGATATCAACCGATGAATGTTTTTAAACTCATTAAATCAAAAACTCAGGAGGCTGTTAAATCTCACAATGCAGCTTCTCTGCTGGCGTTTCCCCTATTACTCCCTGACATGAGCTGCTCAGGCGAGCAATGTGCCCGGGCTCCTTGCCAACCGAATGGTGACAGTCACATGTCAGGCAACAGTTAACCAGTGAGCTATTCACCATCGGAAGTCCCAAGTCCCCACCAGAGCATCCAATCCAGCCATGAAAGCAGTTGTTTTTGAAGGCAGATAGGATTAAATTCAGTTTTCAGACTAAGAGAGACATAGGGTTATTCCCCCATATAGAATAAATATCAGGCAGCCGATCCAGGGGAGTTCCTGGTGTGCAGTTGTTGCCAACTGCCACTGGAGTCACTCACCCAAGGCACAGCTCCAGCACTACTAGTGGAGTTAAGTTTTGTGCTATTAGGGTTAGAGAAAGACAAGACATAGGTCACATAAGTGTTAGATGCAGAGCTAGGACCAGTGCTTGGAGAAGATCTCATTCCAGATTAATTTTCTGGCCCCAAAGAACATCTGCTTAACCCCTTTCTGGGCACCGCTCGGGACCTGCAGCATTTCAGACCCATAAGCTTGAGGCTTAGTGGAGCTTCCCCGGTTTACAGGTCCGCCCATGCGAGATGTAGTCAGAAAAGGAGGAAAAAAAAATCCAACTGCTCAAGTCAGTCTTGTCCCAAATCACCCCAAAAAGCCCCAACCTGCAAAGAGCCTTGCTGCTCCCCCGAGGACAGGAGGCTTCAGCCTACCAGTCCCAACCTGAAGCACATCTCCCCGGCTGCAGCCAGTGGGTTCAGGTATGCATTTTCCCCAGAGGGTTGGATATTTAAAGGGTTAGGCAGCTGCTGACCTGCTTCCCAAAACAGCACCTCACATTACGTGTGGTTCGGATAATTGACTCTGACAGCCAGGCGCGCGCGCAAACCCTGCCTGCGTCCTGACCTGCTGCTTCCCACCTCCCACAACAACAAGAGCATGTAATAAATAACTGCCTTTTAGGTTACTTGTTTCATATTAGTCAGCCCTAAACACAGGGTCTGCTGGTGCGGTTGGTCAGAATTACAGCCCTCGGTTATTTCATGTTTGAAGTTGCTAGTGGCAACATCCTTTTCAGCAGCTCCGACACCAGTTTTGTGGAACTAAACAGTAATAACTGGTGGAACATTTGATGCTGCACCACAGCGGGCTTTTAACAGCGCCAAGCTTCGTCAGCCTTGCACAACCCAAGGGCAGTGCCCTGACAGTAGCTCTCATGTGTCATTTGGTTGAAAGCTCCAGCAGCCAAGATTCAGCACTTCTGCCCCCAGCAGATGCAGCAGGAACTCGAGGAATTTGAAATCAGCTGAGGCTTTCATACAGCCAAGTGTCTTTCAAATGTCACCTTTCCATTTTCCAAGCTTAAGTAGAAATATTTCTCAAGCAACTGAGGCTTTGAAATCTCAGCGATTACTTTATTGTGAAAGCCAGTTTGGTTTTAGCTTTGTGAATAGCCTTTTTAATTAGAAGCTAACATGCCTGATTTTACATTTGATGAGTCATTACTGAGGAATGAAGTTACCTCCCAAACATGAATATGCATCAGCTTATTCGAACTACATTGTTAGTTTAATATTAAACACAGTTATTACTTTATGGTTAAACTAACAGGATCTCTTAAACAAGGCGAAGTCTTAGGCAGACTCTGGAGGATACAGTCAATGTGACGAGAATCAAAGGACACTGACATTTGAGCTAACATTTAAATTAATGAGTGCCTCTCACAAACGTCCACCAGCACGAAGCCATTTCGTGGCAGCAGCTCCAAAAAGCTGCTGTCCTTTACCCACCCGCATTTTGTAGGGCACCAAACCCACTCAGGAGGAGGAGGAGGAATACAGGACGGGATGAAGCAAAGCGGGATCCATGGGATCAGCGCCGGGGAAGGGGCATGAATTTCCAACGCGTGTGATTTTTTCGAGACAAGCCTCTTCCCAGGAGGCTTCTTCTTTCAGCTTTATACATTTCTGCTAGCTTTTAAACCACCCCCCCCCGGGAGCATCCCCAGCCCCCCCCCGGGGGACCCGGGCCAGGCGCTCTGCCCTCATCCCGGCGGGGGGGGGGGTGAAAGCGGAGGGTGGCGGGAGGAGGGGGGGGGGCTGGCCCAGGGCCCGGCGTACCGGTTACCGCCGCCTCAGCACTTTTATTTTCTCCCTGACCCCCACGGGAACGGGGCAGAGTCCAACGGGGCGGCGGAGCGCGGCCTGTACCCCCACCACCACCCCCTCAACCCCCGCCTTCCCCCCCCTCCTCCAGGCCTCACCGCGGCCTACCTGCGGCCTACCCGTCCCCCGTCTCCCCCCCCCCCGGCCTTACCTGGACGATGGTGCGGGGCCGCACCGAGAGGGTGGGGAAGTTCCCGCGGCCGTGGATGGGCACCGCCTCCCCCAGGATCTGGTCCAGCCGCTGCAGCTGCTCCCACGACAGGACGCTGAAGCGGTCTCCGCTTTGCTCCGAGGCGCCCGGAGCGGGCCCCCCCGCCGCCGCCACCAGCATCGCCGAAACGCCACAGGAAGAAGAGCCCGAGTCACCCGGAAACGGCCCGGAAACCAGCCGGAAGTGCCGGGTTGGGAGGAAAAATTAAAACAAGGAGAGGGGAGAAAGAAAAAAAAAAAAAAAAAAAAAAGAAAAAAAAAAAGTGGTTTCTGAGAGGAGGGCTCCGGCGGGACGGAGGCGGGGAGGCGCGGTCGGGGCCCGAGGGGACACTGCAACGAACCGGGCCGCGCCACTCCCCGCCCGCCACCGGCTCCGCTGAGCGCGACCCTCGCCCGCGCCCGGCACCGCCTTATAAAGGACCCCGGCCGCGCCCCCATTGGCCCGGCCCCGCCGCCAATCACTGCCCGGCCCCACCGCCTCTCCGGCGCTCTCATAGGCTCAGCGTGAAGGTTGGGGCTGGGTTGAGCGCCAATCAGAGGAGCGGGAAGGGAAAGAGGCGGGGTGAAGGGTGGATGGGGAGGGACAGGCCGGTGGAGCCCCGCCCCTCCGGCGCGGCCCGCTGCTTGCGGGAATCCCGGCGGTGATTGGTTGGGACGGAGCGCGGGTTAAAGGGACACCCCATTGATGCCCCATTGATGCCCCATTGATGCCCATGTTCTGATGCCCCATTTATACTCAGTGGTCTGATACCCCACTGGTCCCCATGGCCTGATGCCCCATTGATACCCCATGGCCTGGTACCCCATTGATGCCCCATAGTCTGGTACCTCATTGATGCCCCGTGGTCTGGCACCCCACAGACCAATGCCCCCCAGCCTGGCACCCCCCCACCCCGACACCCCCCACCCCAGGGCCCTCTCTCCCTGGCCAACAGTGTCCCCAGGGACCCACGGTACCCACCGGCTGCAGGGAGCTCTGGCACCCAGGAGACATGATGGGACACCCCGGGGCTGATGGAAGCCACCAGCTCGGGAGGCTGATGCCGGGTGCTCCCAACGCTGGGATTTCAAACTCAACCCCTAAATCCACCGCGTGGCCCCGCTGCTGGCCGAGCCACCGCCTTCTCCCCAGGCCAGCTGTGTCCCCAGCCGCTGGCTGCCCATTTCCTTTCATCCCAACAATTCCCGTCACTTTAAAGAGCTCATTTCTCCGCGGCATTTAACCCTGCAGACATTTCCAGGAGGCGCCTCCCCGCCGAGCCGGTGCCCGATGCCCTGCAGTCCCACGGATGGACAGGCGCGACTCCAGGCTCCGCATCTGCAGCCGCCACTCCCATTTCCCCCGTTCCTGCTTGGAGCTGGGATCCACCCTGAAAAGCCACGAGCCCTGCTGGGGAACAAGCCAGCACTGATTTATTTTTATACCCTCATAGGGGATTATTGCAAAAACACCCCTGAAAAAACCCAAACCCCCAACCTGGGGCGTTGCACCTTGGGGAGCTGTTGCAGAGTTCTTCCAAGTTGCAAAGTCCATCTCCAAAGCTGAGGCTCGATGGCAGCAGGTTGTCGTCTCCCATATCCCAGGGGTCTGCTACTGGAAGCTGGAGCTGGCTGAGGAAAAGCTAACATAGTGATGGGGGGATTTGGCTTTTGGGGGAAGTGGGGTGTTTAGGAGCATCCACAGCTGGGTTGGAGGATAGAGGAGGCAAGGGGGTGCCTGAGCCCTGGTTCCCTCTGAAATCTTCCCTATCCCGTGATGCACCAACAGCCCAACGGGTCGCTGGAGGGGGCTGGAGTCCCCTCTGCTGGGTCCTCACATGGGGATGTTCCTCATGTCGTGGGGTTTCACTCTCCAGAGTAATTGCGTGGCTCCATCAGGCATTTCTGTCGGGATTAAATGCTGCTCCTAGTTATGCCCCACAAGGCTCTGAACTGGGGCGCAGGAGGAGGGCACCCCTGCCAGAAAGTGTTTTTCCAAGGAACTTGATAAAAAAATCAGGCAGCCGCCTCCCATTGCAAAACCCCTTTGATCCTGTTGGCCAAAGAACTGTATCAGGAGGAGTTTCCCAAGAGGCCGAGAGGGGCCAAATGGCTTTGGGGATCAGGATCCACCCTGCTCACCCATGCCGGGGGTCCGGCTGGGAGAAATCAGGCGTGGGAGGAAGGGCTAGCTGGGTGCTGAGCATCCCCATGGGCAGGGCGATTTGGGGGACCCCATCAGGTGCGGCACCCCTGGGTGGTGGAACAGAATGTGGCCGCGGAGCTGATGGGATGAACGGGACGCTGCAGATCCTTGGGGGACGAGCCGGTGGCCTGGTGACGAGTTGGGAGATACACGTTGGCGCTGCCCGGGCTGAGAGGGACAAGCGTGCTGACGGCTCCGGAGAAAACATCAGCTCATTAAAAAGAGCTGACGAGCTCCGGCCAGACTGGCTGAGCCGCTCGTTAACATCCATCACCAAACGATTATCCCAAAGAGCCGCCGGCAGGGAACCCGGGGCCAGGAATGGCACTGAGGCCGTTTCCTTCCAGCTCAGCAAGGGCCAGCCCGGGCTTTATTCGTTTGTTTTGTTGGCAATTAAGGAATAATCACCATCTCGGAGTGAAACATGGGCGGATCCTGCCTCCCGGGTGATGGCACAAGGGTGGCAAAGCCCCTTTGGGGGTGTGAGGGTGGGCCAGGGGCTGGGCAGAGGTACAGGGGCTTGGGGACGCCATGGCCCCACTCGCCCCATGGAGCCGGGGTCGGCCGCATCCCGGTTCTGCTCAGGGACACGGCTTCGCCCTGCCGGGAAATCACCCAGGGAGGAGCCGGGATGTGTCCTGGCGTGTGCGTGGGGAGGCACAGGGCATCCCACTGCCAGGGGGGTTGGAGAGGGGCAGGGGCTGCCGGGAGGGCGGCTGGGGGGTGGTGGTAGAGATCCCCCATTCGAGCAGTGCCCCCCCAGGGCGTTGGGGACATTGTCCAGCCCCGAGCATCCGTCGTGGGGAATTTTGGGGGGAAAAGGGCTGGAGAACGTGGGGTGTGGGACTGGGACAGGCTGGGGGAGCGGGGCGGGGGGTGAAAGCCCAACCTGGAGGTGAAGAGAGACCTCGGGGACTCCCTGACCTGCGTGGGACCGGCTCCGTCCCACCCGACATTAAGCAGGGTGTGTGCCAACTCCCTGAGCAAGCAGGAGGGACCAAGCCCTTCTCCCGGAGCCACCAAAAAACGTCACCCAACGTCGCCCCGGGGGAGCAGCAACACTCCCCGGGGGGGTGGGGGCATTCCTCCCGCCTGCTCCCACGGCAGCCGCCCCCGGCATCGCCACCGTGCACACGCCAGCCGTGTCCCAGGCTGTCCCCATGCCCATACTGGCTGTCCCCATGCCCACGGCAGCTGTCCCTGTGCATGCCCGAGCTGTCCCACGCGCACACACCAGCCGTCCCCACGCGGACACAAGCTGTCCCCATGCAGATGAGATGGCAGCTGTCCCTCTGCATTCGTCTGCCATCCCCATGCACACGTGCCACCATCTCCATGCAAATGGCCACTGTGCCATGCACATGTGCTGCTGTCCCCATACACACACACGCCACCGTCCCCCCGCACATGCTGCCATCGCCACGCACACGCTGCCTCCCCGTGCCCGCTGTGGTAAAGACCTCGTCAGACATATCCGAAGCTTTCCTCGGCAAATACCACTCCGGGACACCTCCCCATGGCTCACATCCACGTCCAGCCCCACTCGCTCCTGCACAGCCCATCCCAGAGGTGCCACTGCTGCTCGCTGTCCCCAGACTGCTGCTGGGACACCAATGTCCCCAGGGCTGTGCCACCAGCTCCCTCCATGGCCCCGAGTGGCCACGGCAAGGCCAAATTTGGCGCCACAGACAGTGCAGCTCTGGGTTGAGGACCCACGTTCACTGCCTGGCACAAGGGGGGTCACAGCTCCGCTCTCAGCCTAGGGTCCCCTTGTCACCGGCCAGGACCCCCAGACCCTGCCACAGCCCCTGCTGTCTCCTGGAATTAATGATAAGTGATGACGCCGGGACGCCCTCGCCCTGGAGAGGGCCACCTTGAAGGCCTTGAGATGAAAGGGAGCGCAGGGTGTTATTACAGCAGGTGACACAGAGTTGGGGAATGGCACCCGTCACCTCCCCTGGCTGATGCAAAATGCTGCCCGGGGAGTGCGGGGGGGACACGGCATCACCAGGGCATGGGGAGGGGGACGTGGAACCATCATGCCCCCAGAGAGGGGCAGGGACTGAGCTGCCCCCTTGAAGCTGCCCATGGTGTCACCGTCCGGGAAGGTCCCCGTCCTGGAGTCCCCCCATGACACGAACAGCAACATGTATGTCCCGGCCTCGGTGGCTTCCTGGTGACACCACGTGCTGTTTCTCTTGGCGTGACTTGTGCTTTTAAAGCCATGGCAAGGGACAACCTGGCTTAATGCCGCTAATTTGAGCCTGGTAGAGAAGGCAGCTGGTCCCTTCGCTTTGGGTTTTTGTGCCCTGGGTGATGCCTGGGCACGGCTACGCGTGGTGGCAGCTCCAGACCACGCAGAGGGAAACTGAGGCACGGGGGAGCCCAGCCATCCTGGCCGGGGCAGATTCCTGCAGCTGCAGAGGCAGCAGCTCTTTAATCCCCACGGATGGAGGTTATGGAAAAAACCATAAACACCTCGGCACACACGTGTGCGGGGACAAGGTCACCCGCCTCAGGGTCCCCTCCGTTCTCCCTGTCCTTGGCACCACTGCCGTGGCCCCGCCACGCTCCGGGAGGGAGCGGGGGGAACTGGGGGTTGGTGGCGGGGTGCAGGGCGTGGGGGGGGGACGCACATGGGGAAAAGGCATCACCGCCAGGACTGTGGGGCCGGGGGCACGTGCGGGGGCCCATCCACCCCCCCACCCCCCCCCGGCCTCGGCCCTGCGTGTGCTTTGGTAGTTGCTCAGCGGTGACAGCCCATCCCTGGAGGGATCATTAGTCCTTCCTCATTAAAAAAAGTTACTCACCCTTTAAGACAGAAACAAGAATATCCTGGAAATGCCTTGGTTTGGGGAGTTCTCGCACTAAAGGCATGACTGAAACCAAGAGGGCGGCCGCACGTGCCGTTCTCTGGCACGCGGGGCGGGTGAGGTGCTGGGGCAGCCCGGGGCTGCTGCGCGCTCCTGCTTTCCCCTCCATGTCCGGGATGGGCGACCATCACCCGGCTTCTGGGCTGCAGCCAGCACCTTTGGGTGCTCCCACCCCTTTGGGGTGGGATGGCAAAACCCCTGCTCTCCCCCAACAAGGATGGAGAGAAGGTCCATCTTTGGGGTCCGCCCTCCCCCCCCCATCAGCACCGCTGCCCCAGGGATGAGGCACCCCAAACCCGGCGTGGGGTGCAAGGATGGCACCCACCAAATTGGACGCCACCGCATCACCTGCCCCACATCCCCAACAGCCTCGTCCTGCCCAGGGACCCCTTGGCGAGGCGGGGGGAACCCCGGGGGTGCGGTAGCCGGGCCGAGTCCCAGCCCAGGGCCACGGGGGATCCTGAGCTTCAGGTATTTTAAGCACATGAGCAACGCCAGCGATTATGCGCTCGCTGCATGGCGAGGGGGTGAGTCACGGCCTCGTTGAATCACATCTTTAATTTACAGCGATGAAACACGCTCCCATTGCAATTGCCCAAAAGCAGGGAGCTCCGGCCACCCCGGGGCACCCGTGGTCCTGGGGGGGGTTCCCGCCGAGGGGAGAAGGTCCAAGCGCTGCTGGGGTTGCGAAGGTCTTTCCTGAGGGATTTTCAGGTCGGGATGCAGCCCCTCACCCAGGCACCACCTGGAGTGTCTCCGCTCTCCCCGGTTGTGGGATGCCGGTGGGAACTGGCTCCTCTCCGAGAGCTCGGCTTCAGCCCTGGCTCCTGGGGAAAGCCGGGAAAAAGGTCCCAGGGTTCAAATGTCCCCGAGCCCCCTCCCCTGGGGACGGAGCCACGAGGCCCCCAAAAGTGCCGCGGTGGAGGCAGGGACCCGGGCCAGGCGCTGCCAGCAGCGGGACGCGGTGCCCCGGGCTCGGGGTGGGCAGAGCCGCTCCGGGATGCCCGACCGACACCTCGGGGCTGCGACGGGGTGATCCACGTCCCTGCAAAAGGACCTGCCTTTTGCCTTCTTCCCCCCGCAACGTGAGAGAAACAGCCCTTCCCCTCCACACACCCCCTCACGCCGGCGCAGTCCTGGGGAGGGATGCGGGAACGCGAAGGATGAGGTCTCGCAGCCCACCTCGTTCATCTGGGCCGGCCGGGACTCTGTGGCAGGGGTAGGAGCCTGAACAGCCAGAAAAACCCCACTAAAAATTAACATTAATTTATTATTCATGATAAAAACCAAGATTCTCTTTACATGTGTTCGTGTTTTGGTTTGGTTTGTTTTTTTTTTTTTTTTTCCTTTTTATACAAGAGAATTTTCATTGCTTTTTTCTTTTTTCTTTTTTTTTTTTTTTTTCCCCTCCTGGAGACAGAGCAGGGCAGGCAGGCAGGCGCAGGCAGCGACGTGGGCTCTCACCCCCCGTGTGACAAAGCCGTGCGGACACCAGTCCCGTCCCCATGTGTCCCCGTCCCCCCGTCCCCCCCCAGGGCCCCAGTTGGGACGCGGAGCGGGTGGGTGGGTGTGCGGGACGGGTGCCCGCCAAGGCAGCGGGGCAGAGACGACGCGTGGCAAGGCACGGCGTGGGGAGGGGGAAGCAGCCCCGGCTCCCCGGGGAGGGGACGACGAACACCCCCGCGGCATGGGAGAGGCAGCACCCACGGCGAAGGGGGTGGCACGTGGTGGGAGCCCGGTGGCACATGAGGGACAAAGTGACACGCTGGAGCACGACGCGGGACACGCTGAGCCCGGGGAGGGCTGTAAGTCACCTAAACACCCAGCGCTTCCCCCCAGCCGAACCTTGCGGAAAGATGGGTCCTTCCAAGCCCAGGACCCCCGAAACCTCCAGTTGCCCCCCTTGGGGGGGGGGTCGGGGAGGGGTGACTGTCCCCCTCCTGCCAACCTCTTGGCCCCAACGTGTCCCCACGCTGGCTGAGCCGGCCACCGGCTCTCCCCCAGCTCCTCTTGCTTGTAGGGAGAGAAAAATAACGTCCCCCCCCCGTAGCAAATGGCAACCCCCCTGCACGCCCCGTCGCCGTCTTTGGTTAAGGAGCAGCCGGTGCCGCCGCCACACTGCCGGGCAGGCACGGGGTGAGGGGCCGAGGCTGGCAGAGGGTCCCCGTGGGGACGGGTGACAGGTAGCGGCTCCAGGAGGGACGGAGAGGCCCAGGCTTGCGGGGCCGCTCAAAGCGAGGGGGCACCCGGCTCCCCCCTTTGCATGGCTATAGGATATTTATTTAACAAGACCTGGCGTGAAATGCAGGGCCGGAGGAGAGGTTCCCGGGCGGCAGCCGGCCCCGCGGGGGAAGCAGCCAAGGCATGGAGCGGTGGCACAAGCCCGAGGTCCCTCGGAGGGTGTCGGGTGAGGCGGTGGGTGCGCCAGCCCCGGCGTAGAGCCTGGCTTCCGTCTTCCCATCCCTCCGCCCCGGGGCAGGTAAACGGCAAGGCGAGGGGAGGCGAAGCCGGGCCGCGGGGCAACCTCTGCGGACGCCCCCAGAGCCCACCCCGCGCCGGCCGCAGCCGCCCCGAGGAGCCGCTCGCGCGTCCTGAGTGGGTGGGCAGCCTCCG
The DNA here is from genome assembly GCF_965231255.1 of Vanellus vanellus. NCBI lineage: Eukaryota > Metazoa > Chordata > Aves > Charadriiformes > Charadriidae > Vanellus > Vanellus vanellus. The sequence goes on along the minus strand of NC_138927.1, from coordinate 4,130,680 downwards.
GGAAAGCCCCGCCGGGGCTGCGAGGCAACTGCAAATCCCAGTCCCGGGCGGTAAATCGTCTGTCACCCCCAGGCCGCGGCGGCCGAGGAGCCCCGTGCATCCCGGGGGGCTCCTTCCCCGCTCCTCGGGACCAGCCCAGGGCTTGCTGGGCAGAGCTGTCCTGGCAATCCCAGTCCATCCAGGACAGTCTCCCCTTCCTGAACCCCGTGTGTAGTGCCAGAAGAAACCAAAAAGGAGAGCAAAGAAAGAAGAACAAATGAAGAGGGAGAGAAACTGTACGAAGCATGGTGTGAGGCTTCGCACGTCAGCTGCTACTGCCCCTTGGGGATGAAGGGTTCTCCCTCCTCCGGCTCCGGCCGAGGGCCCGGGTCGCTCAGGCATCGCAGCATCCGCTGGTTACTGGGGCTGTCGCCGGTCCCCGGGGTGAAGACGTCGTCGGTACCCGGGGAGGAAGGCTCCTTCACCCGCATCACCAGCCCCTCTTCGTCCTCCTCGGGCGAGGGCGGGAGGCCGCCGCAGCCCTTGGGCTCCTCGTTCATCAGGTCCACGGACTCTGGGGACTGCGGGGAGGCTGGGTCGATGGTGATGATGGGCAGGTTCTCCGAGTCCGCCTTGGGTTCATAGGCCAGCGGGTCTGGGGAGGCAGAGAGGGGTGAGGCAGGGCCCGTCTCACGGTATCATCAACAAACTGGGTCAGGATAACCTGGATGTAGTAATGGGGGTGGCTGACGGACCCCCAGCTAACGCACCCCAGATGTTTGGGGCTGAGATGTTTGGGCTGTCTTATCGATTTCCCAGCCTGCTGTTTAATTCCTTTTCCTGATTTCCACATCCCATCTGGAGCCGCTCCAGGCAGCCCAGCCCAGCCCAGTCCAGCCCAGCCCAGCCCTGCTTCCCAGCGCTGGGCCGTTTGCAAGGGGAGAAGCTGCCCTCTGCCGATTCACCGCCGGCTCGGCAAGCGCCACCAGCGGCGTCACACCTCGTGGCACTGTCCCCAAAGCTGAAGAGGACACACATAGGACAGGAGGAACCAAAGATGGCAAAGCAAACGAGCGATGGAGAAGACAGGAGTCCAGGTCTTGGGGCTGAGCACTCTTGGTCCTCTCCCCGGCGGAGGGCAAGGAGAGGCACGGCCAGGAACGCGGCTGCGTGGAGGGAGTGAGCTGAGCTCTGGACACATCTACCGACCGGCCAAGCCGCCTTCCCGGTGGGAACCATGCTGGGAAGCAAGCCGGGTGCTTCTGCGCAGGCAGAGCTCGGGCTCGAGAACAGCAGACCCCTTGGGGCTTGGCCGCATCACACACCAGGGAGCGGAACGGGGCCGATCAGGGCTGGAGAGCCGCAGCGGAGCTGAGGGGGTTCGGGACAACACAACCTCCGCGTGTTTCAGCGCCAAAGTGCCGGCGATGCCCAGCGAGGTGCTGGCACTGGTGCTCCCCCAGCAGCTGAGTCCCACCTACCTGAGCCGATGCGAGCCCGGGACATGGTGGGCGAATCGAGCTTGTGAGCCGGCACCGTCAGGTAGTTGTTCATCTGGAATAGGAGCACAGGGACCGTCTCCATCGGAGTGGCCAGGAGAAATGGGGAAGGGGAGGCAGGGAATTGACCCCAGGCCACGGGGATGAGCGAGGAGCAGCAGCGGGATGGAGGGGACATGGGCATGCATCCTCCCAGCCGTGCTGCAGGGACTTGCTCGGAGCCTGGAGCAATCAGAAGACCCCAAGACTTGGGGTTCCTCGCTGTAATCTGAACCTCAGCCCCCTCCCCATGCAGGATACTGATGCCCTTCCCAGGTCGGGAAGCCCCCCTTGGCCCCCCGTCCTCCCCAGCCCATGGCACCATCCCCTTGACACCTTCTGTTCCAGCTGCCGGGCCTTCTGCCTCCGCAGGAGCATCTGGTTCCAGGCTTCCTCGTAGGGGTCGGCCACAAGCGTGTGCCGGTTGTAGGATCGTAACTGGGAAAAGGCCCCAAGAAAAGAAGATGGGTTAAAAAAACCACACAGAAAGGCAAAAGAAGGTCACAGCACCATTTCCCTTGGAGACGGTTCAAACAGCCACCAGTGGGCAGAGCATGTCCAGGCAAGCTGGTGGCTCGTCCCTTGTGTGCTACCATGGGACGCCTGATCTGGACCCATCTTAGCCCAGCGAGGGTTTAAACACTGGGCTCAGCCGTTGACCGAGCCAGCCTCCCCCTCAGCACTATCCCAGCAGCATCCCAGGAGGAAAAGCCTCCTGGGGAGCGAGATCCAGACCAGGAACGTGAGGGGCAAGAGGGCAGGGACACTGGGGGTGAAGGGCACAGCTGGCCCCATAGGCTTCTGGCGGGCAGTGGTCCTGGCTGCCCCCAGGGAAGCAAAGGGGGCACAGACACGGTGCCAGGGGACACCTTACCCTCTGCCTGGTTTTCTGCAGGTTGTTGCGAAGGATTTTCCGGATCTCCTCCTCCTTGTCCTTGGACAGGGCTGGAAGGATGCGCTCCACGGGAAGGGTTTTGGGGTTGATGTTCCTGCACAGACAGACAGGATTCAGAGCGACACTACGATGGCCAGGGCAGGACCGAATGGCTGCTTGCCCTGCGGCCACTAGCAGGGAACGCTCAGCCTGCGCCAGGGGCTCTCAGAGGCACAGGGTGGCCGGGGCTGGAGAACTCACTGGATGGAGACGGTGGAGACGGCGGAGGGGATCTTGCCTATGCCCCCACTCTCCACCAGCTCGATTGCCTGCTTCATCTCCATCTTGTGATAGAAAGCGATGAGCTGGGGCTCCTTGGACCGCTCCCCCGCAATCAAGCACTTCTTCACGTACTTCTTGTTGAAGCGATTCAGCCTTCCCGAGGACGCGGGGAAAGGAGGAGCAGCGATATATCAGACCTCCCCCCGCGCCGGCACGCAATCCCCGCTCCCCATGGCTGGCCCAGGCCAGCAGAAGGTGGTTCAGTTCCCACCAGCACAGGTCAGGCCAGGCTTCCCCGACTCCCTCTCCAGCCAAGCAGCCTCCCAACCACCCAACAGCTGCTGGACCACAACGGATGGTCCTGAGCTCCTGCAGGGGCTGGCCACCAGCAGCTCCCAACACTGCCGTGGGTGGCGTGGCGAAGGCGTGCAGCCCTGCAGCCCTGTTCCCACCCAACCCAAGGCCATAATTCATCAAGGGGAGCGTGTGTGGATATTACAGCCCGGGGAGAAAACCTGGCACAGGGCTGAGAAATCTGCTGAGAAACCCTTCCCCACTTCCCCCACGGGTCCCCCGAGCCCCCAAACCTCCACACTCACTTGTCCTTCCAGTGGTGATGCCCGTAGTGACCACAGATATCCTCAATCCCTGTCAGAAGGTGGTCTAAGAACTGGAAGAGAAAGCCCAAGGTGTAGGCAGCTCGCAGGGGCTGTCGCCCACCCTCTCCCCACCCCGACACCCACGCTGACACAGTGGGGAGGGCACTCAGGGGGTGCAAAATCAGGGCTGTGGGTCCAGGATGGGCCTCAGGAGGGCAGCACGGTCCTACGCAACCGGGCTGCTGCTCTACCAGGCACAGGGGAGGTCTGGGTTGGAGCGGGCACTGGACGACACAGACGGGGGAGAGCCCTCGCTCTGTCCCCCCTTACCTTGGGCACCGATTTAGGGGCAGCTCCCGCTCTGTAAACCCGCCTGGTTACAGCGGTGGAGGTGGCAGAAGCAGAGAGAGAAGAGGGCTAAGGCGGCGAAGAGAAGCGCGCGGGGAGGGCTGGCCAGGCGCGGCGGGTTACCTGCGTGTGGATCTCTTCGTTGATGGAGCGTTTTGTCTCTTGCTTCTTCTTGACAGCCAGCAGGTCCACCAAGGGCCGGATGGTCATGCCCTAGGGAACAGGGAAGGTGGGTGAGACCTCTCCCCAAGGCATACCGGCTGGGTTCAGCACAGCCGAACCACAGGGCTCTGCGCTGCTGGTGTCACGAGAGCTTTCGGAGAAGGGGGAGGGTGACGGGGTCAGGGATGGAGGCTGGGGACGTGCTCCTCGCTCTCCACCAACACACGCAGCTCACTGAATAACCCCCTTTTCTTCTGAAATGGCACCGTGACCACCCGCGTGCCACCAACCTGCACGAAGACTGTGAAGAAGATGACTGTGATGATGGCTGTGAGGAACATGTCCCTCATGCCAAAATGTTTATAGTCCAGGAGGTAACAGAGGGAGAAGGCGATGGCTCCTCGCAGGCCCCCGTAGGCGATGATGAACTGGTCCTTCGGCGTCAGCTTCACAATTCGGAACTTGTTGATGAACCAGGTGAGGACCAGGACGCCTGGGGGAGCAGGGCCTCGTGTGAGCAGATGGTGAAGGGTGCCCTTCAGCCCTGAAGACACCCCCCTGGCAGCCCAGTTTGCAGCCCAGCGCAGTGTCACCCCCTTGGGGCCATGGGTGCAGGTGGGTGCTGTCCTGCTCGCTCATCTCAACACCCGTCACCAGCTTCAACCCCATGTCTAGCACAAACTCGGCCTCAAGCCCATGTCCCCACAAAGCCAACCACCAGCAAGCCTGATGCCCACGGTGGAGCAGTGCCACCCAGTCAACTCCAGTCTCCCCAGCAAGTCAAACTTGGGCCTCATGGCCCTCAGAGTTGCCCATCACACAGGACTGTCCCCAAGGGCTTTGCCACCACACTGACACCTCACCTAAAACTCTCGCGATGAGGCAGAAGAGCAACGTGCTGATGACGAAGGTCCAGTTCCAATAGTGGTGGCCAGCCACCGTGGAGACACCCAGGAAGATGAAGATGAGGGTCTCGCTCACGCTGCTCCACATCTTAAGGAAATACTTGATGGTGGTGTGGGACTTGTGGGAGATGTTGGCCTCCACATAGGGTCGCATGACCACGCCGGAGGCGATGAGCCTAAGGGCAAGGTTGGGGCGCTCAGCAGCCATGGGGACATGGGGACAGCCCCAACCACTGACCCTGCAGCATCATTTGTGCTCTTTACCAAACCCCAGAGCAGGACAGGGCTTGAGAGACACCAGCAATTGCTCGAGGCCTCCAGAGAAGGCAATAGGTGGTTTCTCCTTCCTCCTGGCAGGGCAGGAGTGAGGATTGGAGCCAGGCAGGACAAAACCACATCATCTTGCCCAGGAGAACGGGCAATGGGCTGCCAGCGCCCTGGGATCCGTGCAACAACTCGAGAGAGTCGCTTCCCTCATCTGCCTCCCTGCGTATCCCAGCCCAAACACACCTCTGTCCCTCACTGGGCAGGTACTGGCCGTGCTGGGACAGCCAGAGAGATGTGGTTACACCAGAGTAAATCCCCCAAATGGTACTGGGGACAGGAGGGCTTCTTATCCCACCCGTGCCCAACTCACGCCATGATGCCGGAGAGGTGGAAGAGCTCAGCGGAGAGATACGCCATGTAGCTGTAGAGGAAGACGAAGAGGGGCTCGATGACTCGGATGTGGGAGGTGAAGCGGGACGTGAAGGCAGCAATCACCCCATAAATGACGCCCACGAAGACACCGCCCAGCGACACCACGAAGAAGCTGAGGAAGCCGAGGATGATATCGATAATGGTCACCTGCTCAAAGTTGGCAAATTCCTCAAAGAGGTGGTAGAGGACCTGGGAGGGAGAAGGGAGAGGGAGGTTCAAACTGTCCTGCTGGCAAGAGACAGCACCTCGGAGGAGACCTGCTCAGGGACCTTCCTTGGGAGAGGAGCAGCAAAGGGAGCCAGGCAGGTACCCAGCAGGGTGCACCTCAGATGAGGTGGGCCAGTGCTTGGGGAACCTGAGGTGGGTCCTGCGCTTGACCAAGCCTCACGTCAAAAACAGCCGATGATGTGAGACACAGACCCATAGAGACCACCTCCCCGTCTTCCACGGCTCACAGGGACAGAGTGCCATCGGAGATGTGTCTGGGACAGCTCTGTTCTCCAACACAAACCCCACTCCCGTCCCAGGAAGGGCTTTGGTCAAGGTCTGAACCAGCCAGAGACCGTTCCTGCTTCCCAGTGAGCAGGTCGGGACAGATCCAGGCTGGGGGACAACTGACAGCCGCATGGAGACAAAAGCCAACATTTGCCCCGAGAACAGCCCAAACCCTTATGTCTTCTTGTAGCTAAAAGGGCAACCTCGCAGGAGGAGCCCACCCCAGGTTCATCGCCTTCTCCCACCCCCAGACACATTTACTGGAGAGATTTTAAAGCAGGAGGTGACCCGGGCGCGTCAGGACGGGAAAGGGGCTTCGGAGCATCCTGCAGGGATGGCGGCGCTCGCGAGCAGTGGGAGGGCGAGGTGCCAGCTCCCGCCTGCCAGGGCCTGGTCCTGGGACACGGGCAGGGACAGACGTGACAGCAGAAGGCAAAAGCATTCCCCAGGGCTGGGAGCGGGGGATACGGACCCTGCAGGGAGCCCCTCGGGTCAAAAGAAGGGAGGAATGCCTGGGAAAAATCCCTGTGGCGGGACGACGCGTCCCTCATCACCAGGAACCTCGTCACCAGTGCGCTGAGCAGCCAGCTCCAAAGCGGACAGCTGGGATACGGGAGAAGAGCCAGGAAAAAAAAAAAAGCAGTGGGTTAGAAGTAAATTTAGAGGTCAGCTCCGCAGAGGAGGACGCCGTGCGGATGGCCAAGCCAGCACCTGGACACGGACGTCCTTTGGAAAGGCCACGGCCCCAGAGCGGGGTGGCCTGGCCCCCGAACCTCCCGAAGGTGCCTGAAAAGGTGCTGCTCAAAGACTGGGGCTGAGGTGGGGCGACCCAGGTGGGACGCCAGTCTGTCCGCAGCCCCCACGGCTCCCCCCCACGTCCTGCCCTCCCACCTCCGCGGGGCTGGAGCCGGGGGACAGCGAGGAGGAAGGAGACAGGAGGGAGCAGCAGCTCCGCGGCAGCGCTGCCTGACCCAGTGCCAGCACGTCTGCGCTCCTGCTCGCCGTCCCTGGCAGGACAGGAGCAGATACGGCCCCAAGCAGCGATTGCATCCAGGAGAGCAGATTCCCAGGAGACCAAGGCACAGCCCTGCTCTTCACCGAGAGGCGGTAACCGGCTGGGCACGTGCTCTCGGTCTCCCCAAACCGCCAAGTAAAACACTTCACCTTAACCCACCTCTGCGGTGTTTTAAGCCGCTATATTTAGCTTTGCACCTGCAAAAGGTCAGGAGCAAGCGGAGGTGCCGCAGCTCAGCTGGCGGCAGGGACCTGGCAGCTTGCAATGGTCCGGTCTCCGGTTCTGCTCGCAGGGCTCCATTGATAGCTGCCAGTCCTGGTGCCACCACCCAGAGATGCTCCACCAAAGCGAACCCCTCGGCCGATCCCCCTCAACCACTTACGACCGTGACGGCGTCGTTCAGCAGGGACTCTCCAAAGACCAAGATGTGGAGCAGCTCGTTGATGTGGATCTCCTCAAAGACGGCCAGCACGGCCACCGGGTCCACGGCCGAGATGATGCTGCCGAAGAGCAGGTTGGCCAGGAGGCCGATGTGGTTCAGGCCGGGGCCGCCGAGCTGGCACACGGCGTACATCAGGCCACCCAAGAAGAAGGCATTCCAGAGTGTCCCCACCACGGCGAAGATGAGGATGGTGCCCAGGTTCTCGGTGAATTGGCGCAAGGGGAGGAAGTAGCCGGCATCCAAGATGATGGGTGGGAGGAGGAAGAGGAAGAAGATGTTCGACTTGAGGATGGGGGGCTTTTCACCCACCCCTTTGATGAGCCCGCCAACCAAAAGGCCCACCACGATGAGCAGGCAGCTCTCGGGAACGATGTTGGATACCGAAGGGATCACGTGGAAGCCTGGAGAGGAGGAGGAGAGAGCAAGACACATGTTGGCTACGTGACTGGAGGATGCTCTCTGCAGGAAGAGACCCCTGCAGGAGCCGGAGACCAATTCCCAGCCCTCCCTGCACTCCGGGGGATCATCTGCTCTTCGCGTGCCTCAGTTTCCCCTTCTAAGCCCCTTCTTCCCCACGCTCCCAAGCCGTAAAGTGGCAAGTTCAGCTTCACCAGGCCCACGTGCCCTGGCATTGCTTGACCTCAGGCCAGAAAATAACAGCGACTCCCAGTCTAACGGGCGGCAGCCGCCCTCTGGGTGCCCCGGGGTCTCTCAGAGGACCCCCCAGCCCCCCGTGACAGCCGTCTGCGGCACAGGCAGTTCTCATAACACAAGCTGTCGCTGGCTCCAGCTCTTCCCGTCGCAGCTACTAATCCCGGGCGCACGTAGGCACTGGCATTTACCTCCCGTCAGACGGCAGCCTGCCCACCCGGGCGCCGGCACACGCGGCGTGCCAGGCGCTGGCAGGAGGCAGCAGCGCAGTGCCCGTCCCCGGGTGTCCCCAAAGCAGGGGACAGGGAGCGGAGCTGGCACTCAGCGGGTTCGAGGATGCAGTTGGAGCGGCTCTTTATTCCCCCTCCTGCAGCTTCAGGAGCAAGCTGGGAGGTTTTATAAGGCCGGTTGCGGCAATGTCTGCCTTCCACGGAGCTGTGGAGTGGGGCCAGAGGAGGCCCCGGAGATGCTGGGAGGGCTGGAGCCCCTCTGCTGGGAGGACAGGCTGGGAGAGGTGGGGGGGTTCAGCCTGGAGAAGAGAAGGCTCCGGGGAGACCTCAGAGCCCCTTCCAGTGCCTAAAGGGGCTCCAGGAGAACAGGGGAGGGACTTCTTACAAGGGCATGGAGAGATGGGATGAGGGGGAACGGCTTCAAACTGGAAGTGGGGAGATTTAGATGAGATATTAGGAAGAAATTCTTGGCTGTGAGGGTGGTGAGCCCCTGGTGCAGGTTGCCCAGAGAAGCTGTGGCTGCCCCATCCCCGGAGGTGTTCAAGGCCCGGTTGGACGGGGCTTGGAGCAACCTGGGCTGGGGGGAGGTGTCCCTGCCCAGGGCAGGGGGTGGCACTGGGTGGTCTTTAAGGTCCCTTCCAACCCAAACCATTCTATGACTGTATGATTCTATGATTCCCTGCAGGCAGGGCTGCTCCCGGGCATGGAGCAGGGGCAGGACATATCCTTGCGGTGCAGAGCTATTCCTTGGGGTGCAAGGTAAGAGGGAACTCGTTTTCCCCTTTTTGAATCCCAGCACGACCCCAAACGCAGGTCTCCGAGCCAGCCGCGACCCGCTGGGATGACACCCACCCACCAAACACAGCCCCGGCAAAGCGGGCATCTGCCTGCGGGGTCGGGCAGGCAGCACGCCGCCAACCAAAGCAGCGCTTCAGCCAACGCACCGATACCCACAGAAGGGTTTTGGGTTCCCTGGATCCTCTCCCAGGCTTTATAATTATTATTTTGAAGTGCGGCACATTTGTTCCCTGGCAAAGGAAGCAGTTTAAAATAAGGAACCCTGCCTTGGCATCCCGTGTTCCTCTGTTCTTTCCGGCCGAGCGGCTGTGCCATCTGCACATCGTTTCACAACAGATTAAAAAAAAAAAACCGCCCTCCCTAACGAGCCACCATCCCACTGATGATTCGGAGCTGCTCTGCGCCGCGGTGAGCCCTCCCCCCCTCCCCGTGAGCCTGCAGGGACCACATCTGCGCCGCGGTGCCGGCTCATCCCTCCTCCACCTGCGCAGCCGAGCGGGGAAGGCGCCGCGTGAATCCATCTCCGATGGGAAAAGCGGTTGCTTCCACAATCCCTCCCTAAGGACGGGCAGTGAGTCACCTACTGGCCATGGCCACACGCAGGTCCCCAAAGGCAGGATTAGTCCTCAAATTGCTACCTGAGCTGCAGGCGCTGCCTCCGGCGTGGGTGAGCCCGGCACCGCAGAGGCCGGAGGATTCATCACATCCAAGGCTCCATGCGGGTCCGGCTGCGCCGTTTCAGCAGCGCTTTGCTTTGGTGGCTCCGGTGGATCTCAGGTGCCGGAGCGATGGGAGTCTGGTTTCTATTTTGACTTTTGCCACAGCAGTACCCATCTCTGAGCAAACTGCCCCACAGCCCTCGGGTTGGGGCACGAGGGGAAGCCGGGAGGAGACGGGAAGCATCCGAGCTGTCTCCCAGTGCTCTCCCGTTGTCCGGCCACCCGCGTTCAGGGACCTCCCGGGCTGGATGTGGTTCTTGATTTACCCCCATGGGATTTTTCTTCTGTCTTGGATCCCCCCACCCCCCCCGTGGCCCACGCAAGCGCTGAGGGTCCCAAGGCAGCCCCGGCAGGGAGCTCCCCATCGGAACGGAGACGATAATTCCTTTTTCCTAGCACAGCTCATGCAAACGCCGGGGAACAACGAGCCCTTCCAGCGCACCGGGCAATTGCCCATCTCAGCACACGCCAGCCCTGGCCGCAAGAAGGTTTAAAGCCACACGAGCAGCGAGAAGCCCGCAGCAAATCAGTTTTCGCTTGCTAAGGACGTTCAATCATGAATAAAACACAAACGCTGACAATTAAGCATCCCTCACGTCTTCCCCACAGGCCCCAGGATCCCATTAAACTGGAACATTCGCGCGCTGATGTGAATTCAATGTTTTAGACCCTTTTTGTAGGGCCCTAAAAATACACTCACATGGGCTGCATGTTAATGACGCCTTTGATTTCGCTGAATCTCAGCCATTTTTCGCTCCCCGCTTTCTCCGCTCAGTATTTTTAGAGCGCTCGAAAGCTCATCGGTACCAATCTGTTGCTGGGATCCTGCTGGGATCCTGCTCCGAGTGCCGGGCCGGCATCCCGCTTTGGGGTGGGGGTGATTAATGGGAAAAAACGCTCTCGCCGCAGGAGCGATACCAGGCAGGGATGAACCATCCTAATTCCAGCTCCGCGCCTGAATTTCTCTCCCGGAGGAGGAGGCAGGCTGCGACGGGATGCCGGGCGATGAGGATGCCCGGCGATGAGGCTGCCCGGCCAGTGGCACATCCAGGGGCAGCGGGAAGGGGAATAAGTCTCGATAATAGCCTTAATAATAATAATAATAAGCCTTAATAACCTCCAGGCTCCCGTTGCCGGCTCCTTTGGTAAAAGGTTATTTGCACAGCAGGTAGCCGCGCTGCTCGCCTGCCCCGGTACCTACTGTTGCCACCCAGCTTGTCCCCAAATGTGGTGGCCCTGCTGCAAACTGGGACTCGTCTACCATGGTGGGAGCACCCCGCTGCCAGCGCACCCTGAATAAACAAGTGATGTGGGAGTGGAGGGGACACTCCGGCACATCCGCATCCAGCAGACGAGTAGGGATGCGCAGGAGAGGGCAGGCGAGCGCACGGAGCGGCTTTTCCCATGGAGAAGCACCCACTGGGTTTCGACTGGTTTTCCTGACCCCCCCCCCCCACCCCTTCCAGAGGAGGAAAGTCCCCCGAGACCCCATTTCCCTGAGAGCGACCCCAAATCACCAGCACGGGGCACGCGCAGTCACCCAAGTTTCCTCCTTCGGAAAACAAACTCCATGGGAGCAGCTCCCCTATCAACGGCATCAAACACCACCGAAACTATTAAAAGCAAGAACAGTTGAGTAAACATCAACCCCCAGAGCTTGAGCAAACAAGGAAAAGGAAATGCAGAAGTCAATAGTTCCTACTAAAACGGTTCCTTGCCCACACCACGCGCGCGTGTGCCCAGCAAGGTGAACGCGGGGGTCGCCCCTCGTTAGGGCAGAACGGAGCTGGGGATGGGCTTTCCAGTTTTAACCCCAGTCCAAGCGCTTGAAGGACAGGAGGAAATCACCCCCCTTCAAATCAAAGAGATTTTGGGCAAGGCAAGCTGTTGCAAGGCGATGCTCGCGCTGCAAAACTTTGCTCCGCAGCTTCTGAACACCAGCGGTCTTCATTTTGGCGTCAGCAGATCTGCACCCCAGCACAGGCAACCGAGGGCAACGCCGGGGATTTTTCTTCGCTAACTTCAGCGATGGCAAGAACCACCGGTGTCTGTCGGCTCGCGCAGCAAGGCGGGTTATTTTTCCCCTCGGCGCACAAAGCAGGCTTGCATTTCGGAGGCCGTGGAAGCTGAACGAAGACGTCTGAGCACAGCAAGGCACCTTTGGTCTCCGGACTTTGCGAGGGTCGGTTCTCGCCCCAGCAAACGCGAGGACCCCCCTTTCAGCTGCTAAAGGTCCATCCCCATCCTACCGAGGGGGAGCTGGGCTGCTTTTCCCAAGGTTCTGGCTGCTGGTGGATGCAGCGCCGTTGGAAATATTTACTCCCGACCAAGCAGCTTGGGAAAGACTCCGACCTACGTGTGGTTTTTTCCTTCCTCGGCTGTATCTGGGTTACGGCAGCCCCGGCGCGCGGGCTGGATGCGGTGCCCAGCGTTACGTAAAGCTCCACATCCAGCAGCGTCTGCTCCTTCGCTGCCTCATGAACTCAAAAAACCACCGTATCTGATCTGCCTCCGTCCTCAGCCTGGGCAGGAAGAGCCTGAAGGGATACGGAGGGAAGGGATACGGAGGGAAGGGTGCCGGGCACCCAACCCAGACCCAACATCCCCACCCTGGGGGCAGCGCTGCTGCCAAAACGAGCCAGATCCCACAGGGTGATTAGCCTGAAGCCATGCTTCCTGCGCCGCAGTTAAAGCAGAGGCCATCTCCGCGCCCCGAGCTGCTCACAGCAATTTGGAACCCCTCTCTCCAGCCCAGAAGGGAACGATTTGCAGCTCTTGAGGCTGCTCTGGTGCTGAGAACCCACTGCAAAAGGGAGCAGGGAGCATCCCCCTTTGCTCAGCCCAGCTTCATCCCACAGCAGAAAGCCCTGAAGACCACCAGCGCCGCGTCCTACAGTATCTATAAGGTCCGCTTCCTCCACACCTGACGGCATATCCCCATCCCATCCATGCTGGGCTTCTCTCCCTTCCCATCGCCCCGCTCGCTGCAGTACCGCTCCATGTGGGATGGGACCCAAGGTCAGGCTTCCTCAGAGCTCTGGCAGCGCTCCCCTCATTTGAAAGACCTCTCTCAAAGCAGCGCGGAGAGAACATTTTAATCAAACGCTTCAAAAGAACACTTACGACGGAAGAAAGGAGGCAAAGCCTTCACACGCTTCCCCACCCCAGGTCAGGTCTGGGAGATGTCCACATCTCCCACCCCGGCTCCCACCGTGGGGATATCGCTGGAGTCGGAGCCCTAAGAGCAATCGCCATGGCCCTAAGAAGCGCTGGTGGTTAGAGGCGATACATAAGAAATAAAATCAAATATCATAGAATATTCACTCAAGCAGAGTGTGGCCAGCGGGGCGAGGGAGGTCATCCCCCCCCTCTGCTCTGCCCCGGGGAGGCCACAGATGGAGCGCTGTGTCCAGTTCGGGGCTGCCCGGGTCAAGAAGGACAGGGAACTGCTGGAGAGGGTCCAGCAAAGGGCTATGAAGATGATGAGGGGAGTGGAGCATCTCTCTTACGAGGAGAGGCTGAGGGCCGTGGGGCTGTTCAGTCTGGAGAAGAGAAGGCTGAGGGGGGATCTCATCAACCCTTCAAGGGCGGTGCCGGGGGGATGGGGACGGTCTCTGTTCAGCGGTGCCCAGTGACAGGACAAAAGGGAACGGGCACAAACGTGACCATGGGCAGTTCCATCTCAACCCGAGGAGGGACTTCTCTCCTGTGCGGGCGGCAGAGCACTGGCACAGCTGCCCAGAGAGGGGGGGGAGTCTCCCCCTCTGGAGCCATTCCAAACCCGCCTGGAGGTGTCCTGTGCCACCGCTGGAGGTGTCCCCGCTCTGGCGGGGGGTGGCACTGGGTGATCTTCATCCAACCCTCACCAGTCTGGGATTCTGTGATATATATAAAAAAGATATATGTACACACATATAATGCCAATCCTGGAGGCAGCCTGTGCCACGAGACGGTGTGCCAGCCCTGGGGACCAGCACTATGGGGTCCCCCCAGCTCCCAGAGCCACCGCACGCTCGTCCTCAGTCCCTGCAGCTAGGATTGTCAGCGGCTGTCACATCCCCTTAGAGCTGCAGGTTGAATTTGGCGGGGGTTAACGTCCCCTCCTTTCACAGGAGGAAAAGAGACACGAAGGAGGAGGGCAGAAAATCCACTTGGCTGTTGTTTGAGTGGGAGCCGTGTAAAGAAAGGGAGGAAGGAGGGTCGGGAGCACGCGGCGCGGCCGGGACGGCTCGGCACGTTCACGGTTAAGCGGGACGGCTGCTCCTGCGGCTTCACCCCGGCTTGCCAAGCGCCCACGCACCGGGAGCGTTGCGGGAAAGCCAGGCTGCTTCCAGGAAGATGCCTGTTAGGTAAGAGGAGGCACAAGAAATGAGAACGGTTACAAAAACGCCCCATCCTCCCAGGCTCCAGAAGTTTATCAGAGCGGCTGCAGGCTCCAGCAGGCAGGCGGCAGCCCCGGGAGAGAAATGACACAATTAATAACCGGGGATTAGACAGCTCTTCCACCCACCCCCTGGATGATTTTTTTTCTGAAAGGAGGTAGACGAGGGGTTAGTCTGGACGAGGGGGCGGTGAAGCCCCCTCCGGGTGATGCTCGCTGCAGCCCCGGGGACCCTTGGGTGCTGGTTTGGGCGGCAGGGTGGGACGGAGCGGCTGCGTGGCTTGGGTGCGGAGCGTGCTGCGGTGCTGGAAAAGCCCCAGGAGAAGGCACGGGGGCCGGGAAGGAGGCGGCGAGGGGGAGCAGGCATGCTCAGAAGGGCTGCCCTTCTGAAGGACACTGCAGAGAGCACCGCTGGAGGGGACACACGTGGCTCAGCAGCACCAGGGCCCCTCTAAGGCCACTTTAACCCTTTAGGACACGGGGCTGGCAGGGTCCGGTGGGCTATACAGAGACGCAGCAGCCCTGCGTCGTCACCAAACCCATCGACCCGGCGGTGAGGGATGCAGGAAGGTACCAGCACCTTCCCACGCTCCCACGGGGCACGGGGACCATGGAGAGCCCTGACACGTGGATGCTTCGCTGGCTGAGCCACAAACTCACTGATGTGTCACCAGTCATGGGGACTAGTCATCGGCAAAGCCATTACCCAGCTCCATCCCCTTCTTTTTCCTCGGCTTAGAAGACACGCTGGGGCAGGGGGGAGGGCTGGGGCTGGGCTCCAGGGTCTGCAAAGCACCGAGACCACCCCAACCCGGCTTTCACGCTCTGTATTTCGGGGTAGGAGAGGACAGAGGATGTGGGGCTAAGCCCCAGGCGAGGTGGAACAGAACATTTTGCAACGGGCTCCCGGGGGAAAACCCATCTCAGGCTCTCAGATTTCGGCCACAGCTTCTCTCCGTTTATCCCCTTTCCTCCCCAAAAAAGGCGCTGGGTACTTCTCTTCCCCCACCCGCCCATCGGCCGCTGCTGCAGTTGCCCAAAGATCAGCCAGGCTTTGCTGATGGCTGGTGGCCTCCAGCACAAGCCCCGCGGGATGTCTCGTAGCTGCTGAGAGCACTTCTCAGCCCCGCTGCGCACCCTCCCGTGTAAAACGGGGCCGGATCCATCAACCTGCCGGCAAAGACAGGGAGCGAGGAGCCCGGGGAAGGGCACGGAGAAAGAGCTGCAGGCGGCCGGCACTGGTACGGGTACCAGATATAATGGGGAAGTCTGGAGGGAAGGGGCCGAAAATTGAACTTGCTGGAAAGGAATTAAACAGCTGGTGATTTACGCCTAAAAATAGAGGGAAGCCACGGCTCGTGTCACCCCGCAAGGGGAGGCGGTAAAACCAGGATGCTGAAATCACAGCCGTTGCGTCTCGCGAGCTCCAACGTCACCACCTGCCCTGAACCTCCGGCCCTGCCGAGCACCGGCGCGGCTCGCTCCGGCGGCTGCTCCGGCGGGACGGCACGCGCGGGGCCCTGCCGCACGTCGGTGGGAAACAAACAGCCCCGTGGCTTTGCCAAATTCTTCTCTGTTTCACCCCGGGGCAGGGTTTAAATGCAGGGTCAGGTCTCCCGAGTGCTCTCCTGCAGCTCCCTTTGGGCTGCTTGCAGCAATTTGGGTTGGTTGGGGCAACCTTTAAGAGAAGCGTCAATGTCCAGAATGGGAAAGATTGGGTTTTCCACCCCAAAATGACATTTCCCAGTTAGAAGCTGACTTTTTTTTTGTTTTAAAGATACAGGTACAGAAAGAACTCCTAAGAAAAACAATTTCCTCCAGATCAAACCAAATGTTGCATTCAAGCCTCATTATTTTCTTGCCGCTAATTACGAAGAAAAGCCAAGAATCAGGATGGTAATTAATTTATACCGCTTTTTGTGACTCACTGAGTTAATGCAGATACCACACAGGGGCCACGCAGCCGGCACCCACCCGAACCTCGCCGTGGGCTTGGCGTGCAAAACAAGCACAGGCAGAGAAGGGAAAAGCAAGACACCCAGCCCTAATTTCGGGAATCGCTCTCCTGCGCCCCAGCCGGCCGCGGGCAGGGAGCTGCGACCAGCCCGATGCTCAGGACTCGGGTTAAAATCCACGAGCATCCAGCACTGCGTCGCAGCCTCCCGACATTTTCAGTCTGCGAGAAGCGGGGATCCGGTACCGGCGTTCCATCTGCTTAATTTAAGCAGGGCACATCCGCACGGGATGCAGGCGGGGAGGGAGACGAAGCCCCCAGGCTGCACCCCGGGCTGGGTCCCCGCAGGGTCCGTCCACCCCAACACGAGGTGCCCAGCACAGCCTGGCCGTGACGGTGCCCAACTCCCAGACCTCAGTTCCGAGCCGGATCGCACGCAACGCCCCTATGAATCGCGTCACTGCAGTAAATAGCCATTAAGACCCGTTGCTAGTCACCCGCCGTACGGTTTTATTTTCTCTCGGTGTGACGTTACCGTCCCCCTTGCCTACAGACCTTGCTCAAACAGCCAGGTCCCACCTTGCAGCCGAATTGCTCCTTGTTTTCCCTCTCTTCCTCCCATACTGCAAACAAACTGGGGGCAAATGGAAATTTTCCTGCGATGGGAGACCGCGAGCTGCCTGGTACAGCCTCCGGCTCCCTCAATCTCACGTATTCAGCCCTAACGCCCCCGGCACGGCAAGCGTGCGTGAGAAGGTGACCTGCCCGGACCCTGCCTGCTTTGCAGAAGATAAGAACAGCGTTGATAGCATCGGGCCAGCCCACGAATGAGTCAAAACCTGAAAGCTACAGCAGAAAAAGCAGGTACCAGCGCGCAACAGCCTTGCTGCAGCTTAGCGAGTCAGCCGCAGCGGCCGATGACTCGCGCTGGCCGGGCCCTTGCAGACCTTGCAAGGACTCCATCCAAAACGCCTCGTTCAAGCCCTTAAAGTACAGCCACGTTGGCAAAAGCCGGCGGTCCCGCTAGCGCAGCGTCGCAGCATCAGGGAAGAGCCCTTCATCCCAGGCAAAGGGCAGAGAGCTTCTCCGCATCTCTATCGCCAGGAGCGGCTGTCGGGGAGGGGGGGTGGGGGTTTGCAGCAGAGCTGCGATGTCTGACGGTTTCCCAGTTGCACCATCCTCCCGCAGCAGCGGTTTGCAGCCAGATCCCGCTGGCGGGCCCTGAACAAATCCTCCGATGGGAGGGGAGACGAGTGTAGACACCCTGCACCCCCGAGGCAGCCCGAGAGAGCAGCCGTGCGCTTGCCTTGCCCAGATCTCCCCATCCCCTGGGCACCGTCGGGGAGCAAAGCCCACACCCCCGAAGAGGATAAACAGAGACCGAGCTGCAGCCGGAGCCTTCCTCCGCCAGAGGAGGATGCTGAGAGCTCCTCACGCCCCGTGCGCGTGGGGGATGGATGCCAGGGCACCAGCAGGAGCGATGCTGGTCTGGCACTCTGCGAAGGAGAGGACGGTTCCGAGCTGGTCCGGCGTACGAGGCTGCGCTATTTCATGCCCGAAACCTTTCCGAGAGGGGTTATTTAGAGCCATTTCACGCATTTTAGCTGCTAGGATAAGCGATGGCGGTGGAGACCGGCGTGCTGTCGAAGCAGCCGTTACGGCAGGGCCCGGAGGGGAGGGAGGGCAGGCGGGTACCGCTCCTCACCCCGCACCGGCCGCTGGCACCGCACGGCTGGGGGTGTGGAGGGCGAGGAGCCGAGCGATGCTGCCCACGAACCCCCCTGCGCCAACGTCGTGTAGAAATGTGCCTCTGAGTCCTCACCATCCTGCCAGGGCCTTTTGCCTTCCCCTGGGAGCGCCTGCTCAGCTCCCCCCAGGGATGGTAGCTCCGCCGAGGGCCGTACCAGCCGTGGCAGGCATCGCCTGCCTCCAAAGGGATGCAGGGGTGCTAAACCTCTCACCCTGCCAACGCAGCCCCCTCCCAGCCGCGGGCAACGTCAGCAGAGAAATACCCAGGGATGACCACCAGGTTGGCCCTTTAGCGTTAGGGCTGGATTTGGAGACTCAGAAGCATCCCCAAAAAGACGAGCAGCCTGGGGAACACAACCAAAGGCGTCACTGCATCCTGCGGCAGCCGGAGTGGCGAGCCGCATGCAGATGAGCCCGGCTCCCTACCTGCCCTGACACCCCCCTCCTCCCCCCCCAAAAGAAGCACAACGCTCCTCTTGGCAAGAAAAATCTCATTTTCTCTGCCCAGAGCCCGGCTGGAAGGTCACAGGGGAGGAGGAGGATGCTGCGCTGCAGCCAAGTGAGACGCCGGTGTCGCGGGAGCTGGATGGCAACGCTGCAGTGCTGCAAAGCGGGAGGAGGATGCAACGATCCCGGGCGCGCGGGAGAGCTGTGAATCATCTGCAGGCACCCTGGATATCAGCCTGCCAGGATGGGCGGACCCCCCCTTGCAGAAAGCCGCTGTATACACTTATAAACAAGCTGTTTACGCAGACCAAGAGAACTTCCACGATAACAAGGAGAGATCTCTTCCTTGGGGCTCAGTCCAGGCTCGGCACCGACTCAGCCCCTCCGGCACAAAGCTGGGGACGGGGTGCTGCTCCTCGATTTGCTGTTTGGCCGCTCAGCTGTTCCCCCATCCGAAGGGGATGCGTCCCTCTCTCTCCCCAAGCGCCCGGCACGGGGCAGCTCAGGGAAACCCGCCGAGACCTTTGCACGGTCCGACACCCGGCGTTCCCGGCAGCTCCGCAACCCAGACAGCGAAGGTTTGTGCCACCGAGCCTGCGACTTCGCAGACGAGTGCCAAACAGCCGGCAGCAATTCCTCCCAATTAAACCTTGCTGCCCCGACCCAGAAGGTCTGGTCGGCCAGGCGAGCCAGCCCCAGCCCCAGCGCTCTCTAAGCCTCCCCCCTCTGACTCTAAAAGATACGTTAATTAATTAAGATCAACCCAAACTAAACAGTTGGCTCCGCTGCGCCGCGTGGAGCAGCTTGCAGCAAACCCTAATTGCGGCGCTGGCATACGTCAGCGGGAAAGGGACCCATCCTGCTCCCACGCACCCTCTCTGCACCACGTCGACCTCTGCTTTCGCTCGCCTTAGGCTCAGGTTTAAGTTGGGCTTAGCTTAGGAACCAGCCCGCCCAGGGTTCCAGCGCTGACCTGGGGCACCCACCGCAAAAACCCGCGTTCGGGGGAGACCCGCGTCCAGGAAAACCTCCCTAAAACAGGCAGAGAAGTGCCGGGTGGCCGCTGCCCTCGCAGGCAGGGCAGGGCAGGAGCCCTCGCTGCCGCCCTGACTCACCCGCTCCTGATTCAGCTGGCGACTCACAGAGAAGCCCTAAAAAGCCCTTTTTTTTTTTTTTTTTTTGCCTTTTTCCCCCTCACATATTCACCCCCGGACGCCAGCGTGGCCCCACGCTCAGCGGAAAGCGGCGGCAGAGCAGGCAGCCCACAGGCAGCCGTGCGGGCAGATGGCCCCGAGGGCTCACGTTGCGGGAGGCGATCGGCGCGACAGCAGCGTTTTTTGGGACCGATGTCCCCCTCTGAGCGGGCTGGGACGGTCCACAGCCTGCCGCTCGCCCAACGGCACCGTGGCTGGGGCGAGAGAGCGCTCGGGAACACAGCGGGGAGGACACGGAGGCCAACATCAGTCTCCCCGGAGGAGATGGTGCCCGGGCAGTGCCGTAAGGCGCCGGGACGGCAATCCACAGGCAGAGGCGTTTAATAGGAACGCTTGAATATTTTTTTTTTTCTGGAGGGCAGGGAGAACCAATGCAGCAAAGGCACGTACCCTCATTTTATCTCCGAAGCACTCACAAGAAATTAACAGATCAATTGGGAGTCTTTTATAAAGCTGGTATTAATTTCCTCCCAGCTGTAAAAAGGAAATGAGAGACAAAAGACATTAAATGGACTTGCCCAAGTCCCCAAGCGAACGGCGTGAGAGCTGGTGTGAGAACCCAGCAGCTCCCGATTTCCAGTCCTATGTTTAGATAACGCTTCTCCTTCAAGTCAGAAGAAAAGCCAAGGACACTCCGCAAGGAAAGCAGATATTAAGAAAGACCTAATTGCTATTAGAGACCGAGAAACCCACGGCGCCCTGGACTGTCACCCAACGGCTACAGCATTTTAAACAGGGAGGAAAACACGGAGCCAACGGGAGGTGCTGGTGGAGCACGGAGCGACGGCTCGGGAGGCTTCAAGGCTTGGGCCCACCGCGTCTTGGAGAAACCTCTTCCAGTTCCAGCTGTGCACAGCTGGGAGCAGAGCAGCGGTCCTCCACCCCCCTCCAGCCCCAGAGCTGTGCCGCGACGAGGTGCTGCGGAACCCAACGTTCTCCTCCGGAGGAGCTTGGAGAAACCGGTCGAGAGTTTGGCGCTCCGTGCCAAGATGGCTTATTAAAAACCTCCGGTGACTTGAGGGTGCTCCGGTCACCCCAATCCCCACTGACTCGGTGATTACATTCCTCTAACGGGCACGTTACAAAGCCGCTCCCAAACCACAGCCTGAGATTAGAAAACCTGTTTAAAGCCTTCGGGCTGCTCCACACACGGTTTTTCTAAGGCGGGACCGTACGAATCTTTACCAGCCCGTGGCATCCATCCAGCAGGAGCTGGGCGGGCTGCTACGGAGGCGCGCAGGGACAAACCGCCATGTTCCGACACTCGTTTTGACTCTTCTCCACCGTCTCTGGACGGGTGCATCACGCAGCCAAGCCAGCAAGGCTGGGCTCTCCCTGGCACACATCATTTACCGTGGAAAACGGGAGTTTTCCAAAGGGCGACGGCATCCTTATTTGGGTTTGTATCCTTCAAAAGCATCAGAACGGCGGCAGCAGCTGGGCTCGAGCGTTTTGAGGCGGCCTAATAAAAGAAGGTCGAGAAAAACTGCTTATGCCCCAGGGAAAGGGGCCAGGAGCTAAACATAACCGCTCACCAGCCACGCTCTTCCCAGATGGCTTCAGCTGTCGCAAGAGGCGCCGAATGCCGCCCATAGCTGGGCTAGGAGGGGTCAGCACCGCTCCTCTGCCTCAAACTGGGGGATTTCGACAATAAAACCGTCTGGATTATTTCCTGCGCGGCGCAGAGCTAAACTTCACGCCGTTCAACGCAGGTACTGAATCGCTCTGGAGCAGAAGGTACTCAAGGCGACGCCAAGAGACAGACGGTACCCGGTCACCCGAAGCAAGGCTACGGTCGCTCTCCCAGCTCCTCGCCCTCGAGCACGTGGCGCAGCCTTCAATACACAATTCCCGCTGACCCTCGAGGCCTCGGGAGGAGTTAAAGCCGAGCCAGCCCGAGGTGACCACGGACAAACTCCCCCGGCAGAGCAATGCCAATCGCCCTTCCCAGGAAGGGCTGATTTCCTACCGGGAACACGGGCAGGAAAGACAAACAAAAGCTTTTCAGGAAATAACCTGTTGGTCTCCACTCCGACGGGAGGGAGGAGGTAATTGCAATTATCACTGATTACTACCGGGCTTTGCAAACCCAGACAAAGCAACGCCACTCGCAGCACACGCCAGCGGTGAGCCCAGAGCCAAGGCGAGCGCGCGGTCACCTTCGCCTCTTCCTCAGCTTTCGGCACGCGGAGACCCGAGTGGCTGAGCCCACGCCGGTGAGACCCGGGGAGGGGGCGGGGGGGCGGAGAGCCGTCCCCATCAGACACCATTTCAGCCTTCCAGCATCCCCCCCTCAGCCGGGATGCAGGCGACGGTATCTCACTCCCAGCCAAGCTAACAGAAGTTCTCCCGGGAGCAGATGCTCTTCCCTCTACGCGGCATTTGTGGACAGGAGCAGAGCCCGTACGTTGCAAAACGCACCCCTCAGGGACGGGGGCTGCCATGGGAAAAGCGCTCCCAAGGGAAACTGAGGCACTAGCAGGGCTGGATACACCAGCTCGTCTCTTTAAAGGCCGGCCGCGCATGCTTAAGTCTGCGCCTGTGGCATTTGTGCTGTTCAAATCTCCGGCAGCGGGGTGGGAAGCCGCCGTCTCTCCAAATACATCATTAAGATTTAGCGTGCCGTGGCTCCGAAACGCAGAATAATTCCAGGCACTGAAAAAAAACCCCCCGCTGTAAATCTGCAAAAGGGAGTCTGCTTCTCCAAACGTGCGTCTCGCGGGCTCGATAAAGAGAGAGGAATTATTTCCCTACCAGCACCCTCTCTGTTAAGCGGAATTAAAGAGCTGTCCCTCGAGGTTGATTGTATTGCGACATTCTGGAGACAAAGCCCATTGATGCTGTGATGTTTATGAGTCACTTCTGGGCAACCCAAGGAAACGCATTTGTCCTCTTCCGATTACAAAAAGTACTTTGCATCCTCCAACCTTCCGCTCAGGGAATCTCAAAAACATCACCTCGACTTCAAACGAGCCTTTGGTCACTCCTGTCCCTATCCAATCCATCATGCAGGTGGGTCAAGCTCTCTTGGGAAGGAACACCGAGCCGTGGGGTGATGTACCCCCAAAGGTGATGCACCACCTATGGTGACATACCACCAAATTTATTCTCACTACTCCACTCCAAGCAATGATCGATCTTCCATTTCGCCTTTTCTGACAAACATGCAGCAACGTGTGCGTGCGTGCCCGTCGGTAGAGCTTCTAATTTCATTTCTTCCTTCCCAAGCAGAAACACTTGTGTTCTTCTGCTTGAGGAAAGACCAGAAGAACAAAACACGACAAGACAGCCATCCTGCAACTAACGCGCAACTGGAAGACATTGGAAAATTAGAGAGGTAAGCAAGATATCAAATCGCCATGGCGATGGCACAGCTCGCCTAAGGCGGTATATCAGCCGGCAGCGTGAATGAAGCGAGAGGACCGAGCGTCGAGACGGTCCGCGTCAAACCATCGCCACAACTTCCCTGCTCCTCTGCTGTGCCCTTTGAAGCTGGCCGGCCCAGGTTTCTGAACACCGAGGCTGTTATCAAACCTACACCAGCGGCTTTGAGCCCCGACGGGCGAGAAGAAGCCGCTGCCAAGGCAGGCAGCCCAGCGCCGCCGGCGCCGGGGAGAGGCATAACCCAGCTCCATCTCCTCCGCTCGGCAAGTCTGTGTTTTCACGGAGTATTCCGGATGGATTTCAGTTTTTATTTGAACAAATTAAGCCTTGGGGATCCAAAAGAGAAAAAAAAAAAAAAAAAAAAAAAAAAAAGAAACCAAATGTTTACAAGGCAACTGTAGTAATTCATCCTCATTATTGCTTACTTTTAAAGTTTCCTCTCTCCGTACCCACAGCTCCAACGATGCTGTAGTAAAGGACCGACTCCTGCATGACCCTGGGACAGTCTCTACAGCCTCCACCATCTCTGCGGTCTACAGCCAAAACCCAGGACTTGCAGGAGGGAGAAGGGAAAGGATTATGTTACCAAAATCCTCTTTCGCTAGCCTAATGAGCTCCTGGTTCATACAAGCGCCACTGAGATGTCTGTCTCCCTTCTCCAGAAGAGGGGGCTCCGCTCCCTCGTGCCCCAGGTTTATACTCTCATAACCCAAAGAAGGACCCTCTCCCCTTCCCTCCACCACCACCCGGTTTCCCCTTTTCCTGCGTGTAATTCTCCACCCCCGAAGGACCCTATTTAGCCACGCTGACTGCAGGCAAAAGGCTCGTTCTCCACCCCACTAATTCCAAAAGGAACTCCAACACCTCTGGCTATCACGGATAAGCCGCGGTTGGGTGCCTGGGTAATCTGGGACTGAGGACATGAACCAAGTATCCGCATGATCTGCTTCTACCCCATAAACCACCTCTGTTGGAGGTCGCAGGGGAGAGGCAACTTCCCAACATCTCCCTGCGAGCTGGGCCAGCACCGCTCTGGGCTACGGGCACTGCAGGACTCGGCGAGTCAACGCTCGCATCCCAAATTCCACCTGCAGACTGCGCGGGAAGCCAGCCTGTCCCTCACCCCCGGCACGAGGTGTCCAAACCTTCGTTAATAAACGGGATGAAACCCCACCTTCCGTTCCTGAGTGGCCCCAAGGTCCAGAAAGCAGAGCGGTGAAGCGGGCACTGCTGCGGGTGACAGGGACCCGGCAGGGGACAAAGCCACGGCTGCAAACCGAGCGTAATTCTGCTTTAATGGACATTAGGGCTCACCGGGGAGGAATGGGCTGTGATTATAGACAGGTTCAGCTTTTCCCACTCCATCACCATCCCGTATTTCACAGCGGGAACCTTTCACTCTTCCAGCCCTAATTAATCTAATGGTTTTCTCAGATCCGTGGAGGGAACGGTTCGGATGGTTTTTTGCTCAGACACCAGCAACGGGTAGATCAGGGAGGGGAAAAAAAATAAAAATGCTGTGGCTGTTCTTTCTGAGATGGCAAAGCAGAGGGAAAGGGAAACCACAGCATGCGTTTGGATCGTTCCCCGACAAGGAAGCGGGAATGCAACAAGCCTGCATGAGACGAAGCTGTTTAAATTCATTATCATGACAATTTACACTTTTTGTGGCACCAGCTGCATGGCTATTTCAAAATCCTTTCCTGACAGTTATTCATCAAAGCCTCAATTCCCCCGCAGCACGGCCACCGGCTCGCCGATACAAACGGGGAAACGTCTGGGGTGATCTCAGACCACTTTGGTATCTGCGGCCTACGCACGAAATGAGCCGGGGCCGCCGCTTGTGAGCGGGGCAGGTTTTAAGACAAACATTTCCCTCCGGCTCGGCGAGGGAATCCGCATCAACCAGTCCCACGGATCCAGACGAACCAGCCCAGGAAAGCCCCGGCAGCCCTTCCCACCGGGCAGGCCTTGCCGATGGCCGTCCCCAGCAAAGCCCGCCCGGCGCGGCCCTGCCCGGCGCCCCAGAGAAGCCGCCAGCCGTGCGGTGGCAGAAGGGGAACAGAGATAACCTCCAGCACCCTCATCCCGTACGTCAGACACACGTATGGCCGACGCGATGACGAAGGCTGGGGTGATGCACGTCTTCAAATGCTTCTTTGCTGTCCCCTTTTCCAAGACTTGCAGGTGGCACCGGTGTCCCCAGGCTGGTGGCTTTGCTCTGGGGCGTTTGCGCCACGTCTGGTCTCAAGATCCCATCCCACCACCGCGACACGTTTCTCACCCCTCATCACCCAAACCAAATCCTCGAGCCCCTGACTCCCAGGTCTCTGGAAGACCTCTGGGGTGGCCCCTCCAAAAGCGCCGGGTTCAGGGTGGGGGGTGGGGGGGGGTGGGGGGGCCGCAGGCCGCTAAAAGCATTCGAAAAGCACCCAAGTGTTTTAGCACCCAAATAAATACATAAAAAATATAAAATATTTTTATAAAAATAAAAAAAAAATATATTTCTCCGGCACTTTTGAAATCCTCCCTGCTCCTTCAAGCACAGGAGCCGCGTCGCCGTGCCCAGAGCCTCTGCCAGGCTCCGCAACCCCACTCGTATCCGTCACGTTTTGCTCGTCTTTTCCCGGCTCCTATCACCCGCCCGCAGGCACCGAGAACTTCCTACGTCTTGTTCCTACGCAGACTCCAGCAGCGACGGGGCCGGTCCGCACCGGCCAAAGGATGCCCCGTGTGCGGTAAACCAGGCTGAGATGCGTCCCCATATAACACACCGCTTCCCCGTGGCTTCGGGTCGCCCGTCTGCTCGCTTGGCGCAGACTCTCGCCCGCCCCGGCCTCGCTTTCCACCAGCCCCACAATCACTCGGCGGTGGTTTTTTTTTCTGCGAGCCCCCGGGGTTGGCGCTGGCGGTCGGCAGACGGTCTGGAAGGAGGGGGAACACCCCAGACAACGGCCCCGACCCAGACACGCGAAAAAGCTGAGCGCTGCGAAGGGGGAAGAAGAGACAGAGCAATGACTCAGTGATTGCTACAGACTCCAACCACCACCGGAGCGCCGCCTCGGGCAGCGAGCTAGCGTCTAGCGCGCCTCAGCGAGCAAAAGCAGCGTGAGAGAGCTCAGCTGGGAAGCAGGGCCTTGTGGGGACTACTTCAGACAGGCTGGGAGAGTTGGGGGGGGTCAGCCTGGAGAAGAGAAGGCTCCGGGGAGACCTCAGAGCCGCTTCCAGTGCCTAAAGGGGCTCCAGGAGAACAGGGGAGGGACTTCTTACAAGGGCATGGAGTGATGGGACGAGGGGGAATGGCTTCAGACTGGAAGTGGGGAGATTTAGATGAGATATTAGGAAGAAATTCTTGGCTGTGAGGGTGGTGAGCCCCCGGCCCAGGTTGCCCCGAGGAGCTGTGGCTGCCCCATCCCTGGAGGTGGTCAAGGCCAGGTTGGATGGGGCTTGGAGCAACCTGGGCTGGGGGGAGGTGTCCCTGCCCAGGGCAGGGGGTGGCACTGGGTGGTCTTCAAGTTCCCTTCCAACTCTAAACCATTCTATGATTCTATGACCCTCCGCAGTGTCTCTGGTGTGGACGTGTAGGAAATGAGCTATGGACTTGATCTGCGAGAGGGAACAGCCAGGATGCTCCAAGGAGGCTGGGAAGCTCTCAGATGCTGAAGAGCCGTTTGGTGCCGACAGAACGCCCCTCAGACAGACAACAGGGCACACCTCCATGGAAGGTGGCTCCTAATGCAGGATGGAAATACGTCTGCTGTGCTTTTCTGCTTTAGAAGATGGGGCCTGAGATGAGCTTTGGAGACACGGGTAACCCCAACCCTTCTCCAAGGTGGGCAAGAGCTGGTGGTTTGCAATAAAGCTCCGACCGCCGGGGCCCAGCCCGTGTCCGCACAGCCAGCAAAGGGACTGCTAACCATAATCTGTTATTTACACTCCTGACTCACTTCTTTGCTTTCCCCTGAAACGGAAAAACATTTACAGGTGAACCTGAATTCCCTGAACGTCTCCTGGAGCTCCGTGAGCCTAAGGGTCAGTCCTCAGAGTCAGGAAACCACATTGTTGTGCCCCCCAGCCCTTCCCTACCACTCCTTGGGCACGGCGCAAAGGAAACCCTTACAATATCCTTGCAAAACCTCGGAGACGGGCACAGAAGGTTTCCGATCTGGATGGTTTACGAAGTTCTGACCTTCTGCAGCAATGCAACAGGTTGAGTCAAGGTCTGGTTGCAACCCCCAGCAGCGAAGGCTTCTCCACTTTTACTGGCAAAGTCAATCCACCACCAGATGTGGTCTGCACGTAGCTGGCGGGGCTTTGGAAAGGCACGGTTGTCGCTACCCCTCACCTCCTCTTCTCCTACACAGTCTTAAAATACCGCATGACTATTAAGTCAAGCAGCCAGCGCTAGCCTTCCCCTTCCCTACTGGGATTAGCAAAGCAGAAACAGCCCCCGCCTGCAGGACACGCTGGGGTGACAGGTCCCTCTGTCCCAGAAAGCCGCCAGTGAATCCTCCAGGAACCAACCTCCTTTGAGTCACGTTAGAAAAACGGCGTCAAGAGGGGAAGGGCTCAGCTCACACCGCCGATTCCTCAAACAAACTCGCAGTTAGGGCCGCTGGAGAGAGGATAAATCACCTGGAAGGGACAACGCCGGGACTCATTTAAGCCTGAAGAGCTGTCTGAAGCACCAAGAGCGGTGAGGGGAAACTGAGCAAGAGGACAAGGGCCAGGCTGCACCTCGCGGCCCAGAGAAGAGCCTTGTAAGCACTTCCGAGCTCCTCTACGTGGTCACCCTGCACTACGCCCAGTGGATGACACCCAGAAACCATTTGGAGGGTTGAAGACTCTCCGTTTTGAGGCACCACGTGGCTCAATCGCCAGCGGTAACCCAGCGCCGGGGCAGGCCGAGCCGGAGGAGAAGCTGGCGAAGGGAAGCCAGGAGGTGCCAGGCTGTCATGCACAGCCCCCGCTGCACGAATTCCCCCTCTTGAAGAAAAACGGGGAAACCTGAGGTTTTTGCAGGGTGACTCCGGCGCAGCAATGCACGTGCGCTAACAGGACGGGGGGGAGAAGGACAGACCCGCAAATCCCTGCTCTGCTCATCATCCCCCTTTCCCTCTACGTACAAACTGGATGCTCCAAACCCTGCCCGATTTTGGGAGCCCGGAGATGTGCATGCCTCATCCTGCCATCAGAGACTGGCTGCACCGGCGTGCAGCAGCGCCCGGTTGTGTAAGAGCTATCTCCGGGTGAAAAAAACCCAAACGTATTTTGCTGCTCCGGCACAACCTCTTCTGATGGAGGGTGGGATGGACAGGGCCGGTATTCGGACACTGAGCAGCGAGACATTTTTGCAGGTCGTTGAGAGGAGGGAGCCGGAATATTCAGCGGTCCCGGCAGCTTGGGAACTGTGTGCCGAGACAACATGAACAAGAAACGATATCCCCTCGCTCTGAGGCACCTTGAAAACCCTGGAGAGAAGGCTGAGGAAAAGGATGCGCCGGGACTGCTCTGCTGTCGAAGCCCCTGTTAGAGGCGTAGGTATGATTTTGGCATAATCAGCATCCCCGGAGCTCTGCAGATCACCTGCCATCTCCAAAGGACCCTTGCCAAACTCGCAAGGCAGCTCCTCCTAAAATATACCCCTTAAACACGCAGTCTTGCATAATACTTTTAACACGTAAGAACCTCCGGGGCTCAGCTCACCGCCAGAAATAACTTTTCCCGCAGCACAAACGAGCCCGAACTTCAGGCAAGGGCGGAAGAAAGGGCTTCACGCAGCGCCGATGACGGAGGGCAGGGGCGGAGGGGGAGGGGGGGCGGCCGGCGGGCAGCGATGCCCCCCGCGTCCCCCATCGCGTACGTCCCTGGGGAAGCCGCTTTTCGCCGCCCGTTCTGGTGTTTTCCAGCGGTGGTTTCTCAAAAGCACAGCCCTGAGCAGGGCCGCAGGCCAGCGCCGTTAGCCCCTCCTTTCTCCACCAGCTTCCGCACAGATACTTCTGATTTCATCACTCGTTGCTCTCGGAGGCAGGAGGACTGAAAATGCAGTGCAATAGCCCCGAACAGCTAGCAGAGGTCGCTTATCGTGCGCTGGGTGAGCCCTGGGAAAGGAGATTTCACGGCTGCGTCTCCTATGGCGAGGCACCTCGTCGCTAAACGTGCCTTAAATCATTTTGGGCAAAGCCGGGAAGGGATAAAGCCCATGGGATCCCGCCTGGTTCCACTCTGCCCCCACCGCTCTGTCTCCCAGACGGGCAGGAAGCCTCTGGGTCTGAAGTGTTTGCGCTCCTGCGCCTACATAAATAAAACACCCAGGAGGGATTGTGAACACGGGGCTTTACCTGCCCACGCACGCTCACAGCAGGCTGGGAAGGGGATGAGGTATTTTTAGGAAAAGCTGGGCAGGGAGGACCTGAGCTCCCGGGGGTCTCTCGGACCCCCCCCCAGGCCAGGTCAGGGCACGGTTTCCAACAGGCACCAGCTTAAAAAAGCTGCCAAATCAAGATTTCAATCAGCAAGCCAGAGTGCTCCGTAAGGAGCGCTGCCGTTAGCGTTATTAAATCACTGACGGTAATTGAGGAGCAAAATGAAGGAAAAGCAGAGCTCCCTTCCCTCCCGTCACCCGCTCTAAGGCAGGAACAGGCGAACATTTCACCTGCCCTCTTGGCTTCATCACCACCGACGGGACTGGGGCCAGTTCGACCTCTGCACTGCCAGAGGCCGGGTCCGGTACGCCGGTGCCAGCGAGCGCGGAGCAGTTACATCACGTCACACGCTTTGGGGTAATTCGGTTGGTATTGATCCAGCTGCAGAAGTTTGGAAAACACTTTGTCAACAATCCCCCGCCCTGGCAGACTGATGCTTTCCCAGAGCGGGTCATGGTAGTGGGTGACTTTACCCCAGCCCTCTGGCCCCTGATGCTCGTTATCTTTAACGCAGGAATCCTCCGGATGCTTTGCAGCAGAGGCAGCTGCCCACCCCGGTGTGCTGCGGAGGGGGAGGATGGGGAGGCCGAAGCACTGGGAGATTTTTAAGTGACTTCTCCAAGGTTACA
The DNA here is from genome assembly GCF_965231255.1 of Vanellus vanellus. NCBI lineage: Eukaryota > Metazoa > Chordata > Aves > Charadriiformes > Charadriidae > Vanellus > Vanellus vanellus. The sequence goes on along the minus strand of NC_138927.1, from coordinate 4,100,761 downwards.
AAAGGCATCTGTGGTTGTGAAAGGAAGCAAAGAAACAAACCCGACGCTTCCTCCCCGCTGCTGCCTGAAGTGCCAAAGCAAACCCGGTCCAGGCAGGGGAAAGTCAGAGGTCGGGGAGCATCTTCAGCCCCGCTCCCGGAGAGGGAGAGGAGCAAGCCCCAGCTGAGCGAAGGGGCTGGCTGCCGCTGCCCTGCTGCCAGGCCTACGGCACAGACCCAAGGTCGCGGGGAGAGCGGTGCCCACCCCTGCCCCGGGGTGCTTGCGGGGGGTTTTGCACAGCAAACAGTAATTTGCCCTGGGATGCTGGGGGGTTCCCACCCTGGGATGCTCTGGGAGGTTCGTCCTTGGGATGCTCAGGGGGGTCCCTCCTTGGGATGCTCCTGGGGGGGTCCCTCCTTGGGATGCTCAGGAGCGCCTGTCCCATTCAGCCAGGGGGTCCCACCTTGGGATGCTCAGGGGGTCCCCCCTCGGCACGCCACGGCGCCTGCCCCATGAAGCCGGGGGTCCCTCCCCGGGATGTTGGGGGTGGGGGGGGGGGGGTGTCCCTCCCCGCTGCCCTTCCCCAGGACCCTGCCACGCCACCGCCCACCTACCCAGCTTCATGAGACAGGCCAGCAGGATCCAGAGGGAGATCTCGAAGGGGATGCGGACGTGCTCGTAGTCGATGCCCAGGACGGGGAAGGCTTTGCGGTGCTTGGGGTGCCCCTCGCCCGAAGCGTTGGCCGGTTGCTTGTTCAGCGGCTGAATCTCCTGGGCGGAGGCGGGCGGGGCGGGGGTGAAGCCCCCCGGTAGCGGGGCCGGTTGTTCCTGCGGGGGCTCGGAGGCCAACATGGGGTTGGCCAACAGCAGCAGGGCCCAGGGTAGGGCGCGCAGGGCCGCGGTGCCCATGGCGGCGGCGGAGGGGACGGGGGACGGGGACGGGAGGCGGCGGCGGCGGCGGCGGGGGGCTCTGGGCGGGCGGCGGGGGGCAGGAGCCGCCCCGCCGACAGCCGGAGCGCTGCTGGGGCGGCCGCGGTGCCGGGGCTCATCCCACCGAGCGGCCGGGGCGGCCCCGGGGAGGAGGCAGGGGCGGAGGCAGCGCCGGCGGCGGCGGGAGGAGGAGGAGGGCGACGGGGAAGTGGCGGCGGGGGGGTGGGGGGGGGGAGGATTGGAGAGAGGAGGGGGGGGCTGGGGATGCGGGGAGGGGGGCGTAAAGGAGAGGGGAAGGGGGGTGCGGGGGGTGGTAGTGGAAAATGGGGTGTCCTGCCGAGCTGCGGGGTGCGGGGGGGGGGGTGCTAATGGAAGGGGGTTGCGGGGCAAAAGGGGGTGTGTGGAGGGGGGATAAAAAGGGGGAGCACGGGAGCTGGGGGTGCTAGTGGGAAATGGGGTGTCCTGCAGAGCTGGGTGCTGCTGGGGGGGGGGGGGTGGGGGTGGTAGTGGAAGAGGGGGTGCAGGGCAAAAGGGGGTGTGGGGAGGGGGGATAAAAAGGGGGAGCATGGAAGCTGGGGGTGGTAGTGGAAAATGGGGTGTCCTGCGGAGCAAGGAGGGGTGCACAGAGGCCAGAGGGGTGCAAGGAGTCAAAAATAGGGGGGTGCAAGGAGTCAAAGGGCGCTGCTGGGGGGGGGGGAGGGGACGGGACTGGGGGTGCTAATGGAAAATGGGGTGTCCTGCAGAGCTGGGTGATGCTGGGGGTGGGGACTGGGGGTGGTGGTGGAAGAGGGGGTGCAGGGCACAAGGGGTGCGGGGGGGGTGCAATGCAAGGAGGACTGTGCTACAAAGGGGAGAGCACAGGATCTGGGGGTGTTAGTGGAAGGTGGGGTGTCCTGCGGAGCTGGGTAGTGCTGGGGGGGGCTGGGGGTGCTAATGGAAGGGGGGGTGCAGGGCAAAAGGGGTGCAGGGAGGGGGGGTGCAGTGGGGGGAGCACAGGAGCTGGGGGTGCTAATGGAAAACGGGGTGTCCTGCGGAGCAAGGAGGGGTGCACAGAGGCCAGAGGGGTGCAAGGAGTCAAAAGAGCCATGATGCAAGGCTGCAAAAGAAAGGGAGGGAAGCGGGGTCTGCAGAGCGGCCTGGCGGGTGCCCGCTGCTGGGGGGGGCGCAGCGGGGGGACACAGCATTACACCGTGCCCAGCAGTGTGGGGGTGGCAGGGAGACTGCGGGTGCACCCTGTGGAGGGACAACCGGGTCTTGTGGGGCTGGCAGAACCCCCTGGGCCTGTTGGAGAGCGGAGCAGCCACCTGCCTCCTCTGTGTTTGCTGCATGGCGAGGGACAGCCACGGTCTGCTTCGCCTCAGCGTGCAGGGACAGCTCTGGGGAGAGCTGTGGGGTGGTGGGATTTGCAGAGCGGGGACGGGCCTGGGGTAGGCATTGGCTGCTATTCTGGACCGACATGGTGCTGTAACCCCATCTGTGCTCCTCGGTACCACTGTGCCCTTCTCTCCGGTCACCGGAGTAGTCTGAGTCATCAGGAAATCTGATAAGGCTCAATAAAACCACTGGAGTAGTGTGGGGGGGTTGCCGCGCACCCTACGACTGAGCTCAGCCGCCCTGATTTCTTGGCTCTGCTACCAACTTCCTGAGTGTCACGTGTGTGTGATTGGAGCGATTAAAAACAGCGGGAGTTTTGAACTGATTTATTACCTAAACTTGAGGGGCAAATGAGTCTTTTGGTAAAGGTGCAGTCCCTAATCCTTGGGGGCACTTGGTGTGGGGAAGGCATGGGCCCTTGCCATGATGCATATCTGCTAAAACTCGAGCTTTGAAGGTTACACTTGCTGGTTGGCATCGCTTACGTTCTTGTTTTAAGATGGATCAACTCCCAAAGCGCTGGCAGTCAGACGTGCCTGGGGAAGGCTGCAGGGAACTTAGCCCTTCACCTTCCCAGCAGACAGGAGGGGAGTATTGCAGCCTTGCTGCAGCTCCTTGGTGGAAATCATCAACAACAAACGTGACCCATCAATTAAAGTGAATTATTAGCCTGAGCAGGAACCAGCTAGGTGTGTCAATTCCTCTCTTCCGCTTCGTTATGTTCTCAATAGTCAAATTAATCTGTTTTAGCAATTAAGCAAGAAATCCTGAGTGTTTCTCATTTTGAAAGGGCTTAGTCATATCTGGGTGAGAAGCCTGATCCTGGATGACAGCAGTTTGCACACATTTGGGTTGAAGCAGGACCGTGCACCGGCAGCACACAGACAACTAGAGACTTGTTCAGGAGAAAACACCGGGGCTGGTTTTCTTTCAGAAACAGTTCCTTGAAGATAGAACCGGTACAATGTTCCCATGAAATGACTGGGTCAGATTTTTCCACCTCCTCCTGCCTGGATCAATTGGCAGCCGTGGTGGGTAGGTCTGGACTGGCTAGTACCTGCCTCTTGTACCTTTGCCCGTGGGGGACGCAACATCGAATTAGCTTCTTGCTACTTTGGTAGCGTACGTTCCCAACCTGCTTGACTGAATGATACTGGCTGGACAAGGGCCCCTCAACCGATTGAACTCTGCAAAGGATTTTGGTCAGGGTAAATTCTTGACAAAGTGGAAAGATATTCCTGCTTCCTCCAGATCGGGAGATGGAGACCTGGAGACATCCAATTAAATCTGCGTTCCCAAGTTAATCCATCAGCACTGCAGTGCTCTGACAGTGGCAAATATCCCCATCAGGGCCTTGGGGCTTGAGCTGCCTTGGGGCTTTTTTCAGTTATTTGCATCTCCTGTGTTAGGAGAGTAGTCCAGTCTCCTCCAGCTTTTCATGGCCCAGCTGAGCTGCTTGCCGTGATTCTTGGAACTTGCACCATCCTCGCACCAGGAGGGAGCATAATTAGGATTAAGCTTCTTAGTCTGCAAAGAGAGAGCAATACAACCACATGAACAGGCAGAGGGAGCTTTAAAAATGTCCCATCAAGCAAATTACATAAGTTATAATACACCAGAGCTTATCCTGCTGTATCTTGGAGAGCAAAATCAGACGCTGTGTATATACCTAAGTTCATAATTGCCTTCCTTGGGCACTGGAAATACTTCACACCTGCCTTCGAGCAGCAGCACAGCTGGGCACCTTCTCTGACCCAGACACCGGCGTTCCCCCTGCTCCTCCAGCCCATGCGAGCGCACGCTAATACAGTACCTAGCAAATGCCCGGAGTTGTGTTCACACATAAATCATGCAGAATTCAGCCCTCATATTGAGATAATCTCCCGGGAAGCTTTGCTGTTCTGTAGTAGCTTTGATCAGAGGGGTCTAAATATTTTTCTGCAGATGTTAATCATCAAAAGGTGAACATCGTTTACAGTGCACAGGGAGGTGAGCCCAGGTAGACACCAAAAGGGAAGTGTTTTCTGAAGTCATGCAAGGCGTTGGCAGCAGATTTGCTGAAAGAACCCGTGAGTGCAGACCTTGTTGGACATACTGGTTGCAGCCCATGCTGGCTACAAGAATGTTTTATATGTTTATAGTTCACTTCTCTATTAGACCAATCTCTTTCTTTCTCATCCTCTGTGCATTTATTTGATAAAGATGAACTCTGGACCACTATCTCCCGTTTACCCTTTGCCTCTGTTCCTCCATCCCCACTTGCAATTCACAATTGTCTCAGCAAAGCGGGTGCAGGTCAGGCTTTCTCTCTCAGTCAAATTATTTTCTTTTTCTCTGGTCTGCCCCAACAAACAGCACAGGGAAGTGGAAAGAAAGGACGCATGACTCTACATTTTATTTCAACAGCTCTAGCCTAACCATTTCAACCTGCAAACAAATTCTAGTACAGCTCCAGTGCTTGCTGGCCACATGTCTGCAGGACAAATCATATTGCTTCTCTCTCACAGACTAAGGTCTACGTCTATGAACCTGTGCACGTGTGTGTTGTGACTTCCTAACTATGGCCTGGGGTGTAAAATTTAACTTTCTCATGAGTTTTCTAAAGTTGGTGGAGTTTTTTGTACACTGGGTTTTCTTTTGTTTGTGTGTGCATGCAGCATAGATTGAGGACAGAATAGGAGACAGGTATTTACTGAAAACATTTAAAAATGCCTTCTGTATGACTTAAATTGTTTTCCCCTCAGAGGTCGTGAGAAGAGTAAGTCCACCTCTTAGGCAGTTTTATTCCTTGTACCTTTCTTTGGACTGAAAGCCCCGCAGCTCTGTTTCACAAGGATATTCTCCAAGGAGGTGGTTATACTGCAGGAGGTCGGGCGCTGGCAGGAGAACGTCTTGTTTACTTTCCCCAAGGTGCCTCCAGTTCCCTTTGAGACTGCAGCAGGAAACTTCAGCTCTGACAGTCAGAACCAGCAAGTACCCCCTTGGCTTCAGCCGCTGTTATGTCTCTCTGTCACCAGCTCGGAAAAAAATCAAGCTCCTGTGCCCCAATTTTCTCTCTTCGTCAGCAAGTAAAACTTACATGTCAAGGGCATCTGAAGCTTGCCTGATTTCTGTGTAGAGCTTTAGATCCCCATGAGGACATCATCTGAGAAAAGAAGATAAAACCCTGTTGTAAGGATGATAGTGATAGATCCCGATTATTATTTGTTTAATTAAGAGTCTGGACCGATGCAGAGGCAACAATTAAGAATTATCTTCCGTCAAGAACTTTGACAACAGCTGAATAAGTTAATGGGTTATGAGATGAAGACAAATCATTATAGCTAATGGTTAGTCTGTTGTTTATGAATCTGGAGGTGTATGAGGGGAATCCTCACACTTCCATGTAATGTCTGATTTAAGGGCTTTTGCGCCCTTAACACAGAACAGGCAAGTAGCAATTTTCTTCTGTTGTGCAGCTGGGATTATCTAGGAGACATAGAATTAAGTTCTAAATGAAAATTTAAACTATTCATTACACATCATTAATAGACTTCAGCATGTTTAATTGGGGAAATAAATTATAGAGAGATGAATTCATAACTTTTGATTTATTTTACACACCCCACTTTTCGGGAGGGTGCATTGAGATAATTAGGACTAGCAGAGATGCCAGCCTTTCTCTTGCCCCAAGGTCTGGTAACAGTGTCTCCAAGGCCAGCGGTGGCTGGAAGAACAAGGCGAAGGAAAGGTTTTTGCAAACACTGCCACCCCCTGGCTCTTTCCACAGAGTTACCTTTTTTCCCCCTAAAAAAACCTTAACTTCCTGCTGCCTGGGGGAGCTGTGCACTTCACTTGATGAATTGCTGGCGGAAAGACCAAACGCTGGCAGGCAGGGATGAGTTTTTCTGCCGGCACTCAGTCACAACCCGCAGCCTGTGGGGAGTTCACGCCATGAGCTGCCTGTGGGGGCACAGGCCTGGCTGCTTCCCCTGTGGCGGGGCGAGCCGTGCGGGATGGCTGCCAGCCACAGCACAGGGAGGACCGCAGGGCTACGGGAAGGGGGCCGTGAGGCCCAAGCCCCCCATCCAGGCCGTGTTTGGGGGCCGGTGCGTGAGGAAGCTGAGGCCCAGGCCCTGCTGCGGCCTGTGAGGTGGAGGCATCCAGGCCCAGCGAGGGCTGGCTTTAAGCAGCCCCCGGGTTTGAGGAAGGGGGAAGGAGGAAGGGGAGCGGCGGAAAGGCCTGGCGGGAGCGCCAGAGGGATGTGGCCGGGCCCTGAGGCGCCATCGCCGCAGGCCGAGGTCCCCCCAAGCAGGCGGCCATTCCTCCCTCCGCCGACTACAGCTCCCAGCAGCCCCTGCGCGGCGCGGCGCTCCCGCCTCCCCCCTCCGCGCCGATTGGTCGAAGCCCGCACGAAGCTCTCTGCCCTCCCCGTTGGCTCGGCGAGCTGTCAATCACGGGGTGGCGGCGGCCGGCAGGGCAGTACGGGGACGGTATTCTGCAAAGCGACTTACGCCGTTTGCGCGGGATCGGGGTTGCTGCAGATGCGAAGGGGGTGGTGGCGTAGTTGGCGTGGCGCATGCGCAGAGGTGCGCGGGGAGAGCGGCGGCGGGGGGTGCTGCTGAGCCCCGGACAGCTGGAGGGGGTAAACAGGGGAGGGGGCGGGGGGGCACGGCCGGGGCCTAGGCCGGGCCGCGCCTGAGGGCCCTGCCCGCGCCCCGGGGACGGCGCCCGCCGCCTGCGGCGTCTCTCTGGTTACCCCCCCTCCCCTCCGCTCGGTTCCGTTCTTCCCTCCTCCCCCCGCCTCGCATGGATGGAGCCTCGCAACTTCCAGCGCCCGCTGCGTCCGCACCCGGGAGGCCTGACAGGTAACGGGCCCTCCGGGCCCCGCCGCCCCCGCAGCCCCTCCTCCCTGTCAGCTATCCCCCCCACAGCCCCTCCTGCCTGTCGGCTATCCCCCCGTACCCCTTCCCTGTCACCTACCCCCTCCCCTCCCCGCCGCTTACCTCCCTTTTTTGTCAGTTTTTCTCCCCACACCCTCTGCTTTCCCCCCTTCTCCTGTCAGTTACCCTCAGCCCAGGCCCTGTCAGGTGTTCTCCCCCCCACCATCTCCCTGCCAGGGTCGCCCCCCCTGCTCTTCTAGGAACCTGACCCTATCCCTCTTAGGAAGCCCTCCTTTATCCAACCTTCTCCCCCCCCCACTCCCCCAGATCCCTCATTGCTGTTTCCCCATCCCTTCTGCTTGCCCTCCCTCTCTTACCAAGCACTTCTTTCCCCCCGCCCCCAGCCCTGTCGATACCTGCATCCCCTGGCTGGTACCTGCCCCCCCTGCCAAGTTGAGCCCCCGCCTTTTGACTTCTCTTTTCCCCCTCCCACAGCTGGCACTGCCTTGTCCTCACTTTCTTCTCCCTTTTCCGAAGGGCTGCCTCTCCCCTGCTCACCTTTCCCTTGCTAAAGCCTTCGTGTGAAACTTTCCCCTGCCCCGGTGGGTGTCCTGCCGCCCCTTTCCTTGGAGACGTGAGCCTTTCCCCTTCTGCCAGAGTTTGCTGGCTAAACTCCTTCCTGGAGCTGCTGGCCCATGTGAGTCTTGGCATCGAGCTGTTACTTGTGCTGGGCTGAGGTGTTGCATCTTCCCTTTCTTCCTGTGGATGGCCGTGTCAGCTGGAGAATGAAGGGTAGAGGTAGGATGGCAGCTTAGAGGGCTGCTGCCTGAGCTATAATCGCCATGTGGGCCAGCATCTCTGGGCATATCAAAGTTTCCCTGACACTCTTGTGCTGGGTCTGTCTGTTCTCAGAGCCTACCTCTTCTCCTGTCCGCCTCTGTTGTAAGCAGCTCCTTCCTCTGTTGTTGAATGGCTCTGTGTTCTGAGCCATCTGTCCTGGGGAGCAACTCCTGCTCCTGGCAACTCAGCTGTAGAAAAACATTCTTTTTATGAGGTGTCTGTTGTTAACCAGGTCATTGCCTCTTGTTTCTCTTGTTTAAAAAAAACAAAAATCTACCTATCTATATGTATATATTGGAAATATGACCTCTTGGAAAGTCAAGGTAAAGAGGATAGAGAAAATAAGTTGTGAGGCTAAAGAAGCCTGCTGACTTGGGTCCCAGGTGGTATTTGGATGGGTGAAGTAATTTATAGATGCTTAAGGGAAGGGTCATAGGAATCTTCCTTCAGGATGAGTCGCATATCTGCAAAGCTTGTAGTGTGCAGAGTGCTGCTTTTTTTTCAATGACCTTGAGTTTAGAGACTGAGAAACTTGGGAACATCCAAACAGTTAGGAATTGGATTGCTTATTTAAGATTGCTAATTTAAGAACGAGTCCTGCTGCTTTGTGGAGTTTCTTCATGTTGATGGAGCTTTTCTGAAGGGCACTGGTCCCCAGGTTTGAACTTTGAAGCCCACATCTGCAGGGTGCTTCTCTGCGTCAATGTGTTGCTGTGTGTGTAGTTGAGGTGGTGGGGTGCGCGTAGATGGTTCTACGAGGGGAAAACACATTCAAGCAAAGGAGCAAACCCCCCAAATCCTAGCTGCGTTGGGACCATTCAGTATTAAAGCGACTGAATAGTTTGTGTTATCAATGTCGAGGATTTTTTTCCCCAACTTCGAGCAAGTCTTTTAGGAAAATTAGAAGAGCCAGCTGGGGAAAGCCAGAGAATTTTGTTACTCCCCTTCCTCCCCATATCCTGAAGCACCCTTTGAAAGCATACTTTTCTAAGAGCTTAAGAGGCTTTTAAGTTACTGTCAGTGTAAATACAACCTAGCAGATTTTGAGCCCACAGCCTGCAGAAATCTGTGGCTTGTTAATTTTTGACTGCAGATTTAAAGGCCAAATGTTGCGAAAGTTCTTTTTCTGCCTCTGGAGCTTTGCATTGCAGGAGAGTCCACGAGTGAACTGCAGCTAACTGCGGGTGGAATGGTCCTCTTTATGCTTCAGGGTGTAGTTTGAGAAGAGGATCTTACTGTGGATGAGGTGACAGCTTTAACCGGATCTCAGGTTTTTGGTCCTGTCTGGGATATTCCAGGCAGCTTTGGAACAGCAGGGGATGAAGAAAGGTTGTCCTTGCTTGGAATTGAGTGCGGAGATGCTCCTGAAAGTTGATGGAGGCATGTGCTCCAGTGTCATCTAATAAATGGCCAGAAAAGGTTATGATGATCTCTTACGTGTAGCCAAAGTGAAGCTGCTTCAGGGGTCATCACTGGTAGTAATAGTGCAGATTTATCCTAAATTGTTCCTTGTCTCTGGGACTTAGTCGTCTTATTTCATCATGAGTTGGTTGTGCAGGTTTAATTACAAGGCAGAGAACTGCATGAGTGGTTTAGGAAACAATGTATCTAAAAGTGAACAGAATAGGGTTTTGCTGAAAGGAAAAACCAGAGGTTTTGAGGAAAGAGGAACATCCTATACCAATTTACATGCCTTTAGTGGTAACAAATGGCCAGGCTCTTTGAAGGGGCTTCGTGATTGAAAGCCTTTACATGTCTAAGAAACCCGAGGCGCAGTTTATTCTTCTCTGATTACTTATATTATGTGTTCCAGGAGACCTCCAAATCTTGGGGGATTTTATGCTTTATGCCAGGGTCAGTTTCTGATGTAATTGGAAACTCTTGATCTACAGGTATAATGGTGTGGTCAGTATAGTCTTCAGCATTAAAAGCACTTAATGCTTGTTTCATAGTAGGAACTCTACACGTATTAACTCGAGAATTAGGTAACTATCATATTCATGGTGAATGTAAGTCTGGGATTGCGACCAGTTGTGGCTAATGGACAAAGTCTGACCTGGAATGAGAATTTGGGACTTCTTAATGCTTTGTCTGTGATTCCATGATAATTTAAGGTTGCCGAATCCTTTGCAGCTGTGGAATACCTGTTGAGCAACAAAAAATAGCATCGTGAAGGCAAGAAAGGCTCTTTGAGTCGTCTTGGCCAAGCACAGACGCGTATTCTGGGAGGCTTTTAAGCATTTTACAATATTCAGTTGCCAAACCAAGCCCTGTCTAGGTGAGAGAGACACCTTAGGCTCATACATTCCTGTTTGACTGTGCCTGTCCTTTTTTTTTTAATGATCAAATACTAAAAAGCATGCATCAGCATCTATATAGTATATGGTATGGTATGTTTAGTATGGTATACTAGACACTGAACAATTTGCTAGCATAGCCTTGGATGCTTGTATTAGTACGTTTAAAGTCAGTTGTGCATCAGATGTTTTGTTTTAAACTGTGGCTTATTCTGCTTTATCAACCAAAGGGCCGATTTAATGGATTATTTTCTTGACCTGTGTCTTTTAAGAAATAAAGGTAAGATGGGTTGATCTCCTGTTGAGACCTGCTGAATGATGCTTTGATGAGAGCACTTCTGAGATACCACAGCTGACAATGACCTGTCCAGAGAGCTGGGAAGCTCCACAACACATCTGTAATCCTAAAAACACTCGCAGAGATAGCAAGGTCCTGTGTATTGCTGCGCTCCCCCAGCCAGCGTGTGTTTCAGAGTTCCAGAAGGGGTAAAATGCTGTGGCAGAGGACACTTAGTTGGAGAGCAAGAGAATTTGAGTCTCTCTTAAGGAGTGGTAGGTTTGGGGGGGGCTGGATGTTCATTCCCTCTAAGCATCCTGTTCATACAGTCAAAGAGTGGATTTGTAGTGTATTAGTGGGTTAGCACTAAGTTATTTAGCAGTAAACTGGTTTCTTGGTATGGATTATTTATGTCTGTAGAGTATGGGAGATCTGTCTTTCCATGGACATGCATTTCTCTATGTCTGTCCTTCAGGTCATTTGGTGCCGTTTCTTGCTAGATAGGAGTTGAATAAAAAGAAATTTTAAATTAGCTATAACTAGAGGTAGAAAATCTGACAAAAATACCTCCAGGGGTCTTAAAAGAGCAGTGGGGTATTTGTCAGTTGGGAGGTGACTGCCTGCTTGGCTCTGGCATGGTATTAGGCCTCTTTGGGGTCCTAAGATCAAAAGAAAACTAAACTGCTCTTAAAGAGGAAGACAAGCAGTCCCTGCCTGGCAGGGAAGAGGAGGGGTTAGCTGGATGCCCCTTGGAGAGGGGCAACTGTGGACAGAGTCTGGGAATGTTGTAGGGAAGCACTAAGAGGAGTGGAAAGCAGCAGACGAGACTGAGGCGCTGAGATCTGTTGGAATATTGTCTCTCGTGTCTCTTTATGATGTGCTTTGGGTTAATGGATTATTCACTTCTCTGGAAAAAGTGTTTAACTGTCATCAGTCACTGGTCACAGGTTGCTGCAGAAAAGTGCTGTGTGAGGTTGGGTGGCTGGTGTGTTTAATAGGGCTATGCGGGGAAGGAAGGGAGCCTTGGGATATAATCTTAAGGGTGAGAAGATCTTGGGTTTTGTACAGTGAGTACCGGAGTCCTTCGCCTGAGGGGTGAGCTGCTGAGGCGTTGCAGAGCGATGGAAGGTCTCTCTGCCCTGTTGCAGCTATGGATGGAGAAAAGACTTGTGTATCCTGGAGGGTTTGTTTAAGGAGGCCAGTCTATGGGGATCCAACCTTGGAGAAGGGCAGGCGGAGGCTTGTTAGCTGGAAAGAGTGTCTGGAGAAACTGGAGGAGAGAGATCGCAGATACCATTCACCCCTGCATGTTCAGTCTATCCAAACTTGAAGCTGCTTTTTGAGCGAGCAGTCCTCTTGTCTCGCTTGCAGAGCTTCGCCGAAAAGCATGTCTGGAAACCACCTCCTTGTGGCAGCGTCTTCAGCAGTGTAGCTTACTTAGCCCAGCTGGCACGTTTATGCAGGGCTGGCCTTGGGCACAAGTAGTGATGGGTCTGTCCTGGTTTCGCGTGTTTACCTCTGAGCTGCACAGTCAGCAGGACCCACCTGCCCTTGTGCCGAGGCGCTTTGCTGCAGGTGCCTGCTCCTTCTCCTTCCCATGCTTGTGAGCTGCTCGTAAGGGCAGTTGTTGTTGTCCGCTTATAGACGCTGTCTCCATAAACAGGCAAAACAATACCTATGCTAAGCTCATGTGGAAAGCCAGAGGTTAGGTATCAAAATCTGATAGCTTAATCATCCTACTACAAGAATTAGTGTGAAATATTGATGATCAAATGCAGTCACAGTGTTGCCTCTTGCTGTTAAGCCTGGCAGTGAAGCAACTATTACTTAACATGAGAGTGAGTGAGGTTAAAGATGCTTAAAACATGATGTGTCTTCCAGGGCATGCATGCTAGCTTTCCTCGTGCTGCCTCTGGAGTAATAGGAATGGAGATTAAATGGACATGATGGACAAATACATACACACTAGCTCAGTTTCAGGCTGGCCAGTGGATTCTAGGGGAGCCCCAATTTATGCACAGGTGATGGGGTCCAAAAAATCTCAGCTGATTACCCCAACGTCTGGGGGTGCCAGCTGAGCTTCTGCCATGGTGAACTTGAGACGTGTGGCAGAGGACATTGGCTTACTGGATACGTCTGCTGCAGAAAATAGTGGTGAGTTTGGGCTACTATGTGTACATCTGGGCTTTGGATCGGTCCTGGGGAAACTATGGCCTCATTAGCCCTCACTGGGCACGGTGTGGGAGCAGGCTTGCCGTGCAAAGTCCTCCCATCGTCCCGACCCACCTTGTGTTCGAGGCCTGTGCTCTCGCTATGAGAATTTTATCAAATTTTTTCTCATCTTAAGTACAAAATAGGACTGGAATACAACTGTGAGGGCCGCTTGTCTTCTGCTGTCTGCAGTAAGGGACGTTCATTTTCAGAGACCTACAAACAGCTGTGCCTTTTCTCTCTGTGTTGTATTGGAGAGATCCTATAGCTACCCTAAAAATCCTACTTTTCCGCTGTGAGAAAATGCAATCTTCAGTCTGTTTGTAGGGCTTTTCTAGCTATCTGTGGGCCTCGTGATGTTTCTGTGTTCACTGCGGAAATGCGTAGAGGAGCCAGCTGCGAGAGGAAAGCAATCCGAAATTCCACTTTGGACGCACTCTGCTTTCTGTGAGGAAACACGAATTCTTGGTACTTCTTACCCATGGAGACGCTAACAGTTTTTTGAAAGCAAATGGAAGCTGAAGCCTCGGGGTTTGGGGGATCCTGGGGTGCAGGAGCCTCACGGTTTTGCGGTGTGGTGGAAGCTGCTGCACGGCCCAGAAGTCGCTGGTGGTGGAAACCCTCGCTTTGCAGCAACCTGACAGACGAACCGGGAGAGAATCAGGCAGGGTTTGTCAAAACTTCTGCCTGCCCTCAGCGGAGTTATTTGTTGCTGCGTTTCTGTGAAATGTTCTCGTTTCAATGAATCAGCATTTCCTCATTCAAAAGAGGACTCGTCTGAAAATTTTGGCTTGTTCTGCTTCTGAATGCTTTTAAAGACGATTTAAAACTGCTGGGTTACATAGGACAAAATTGGTGCTTAATTTTTTTTTTTATTTTATTTTAAGAGAACTGTAGAAATATCAAAATGGGGCAGTGCAGGACCTGCGGTAAATGAAGTGAATTACATCATTTCTCAGAGACTGACTGGTCCTTTGCTAGGCAGCCTGTCTGGAGCAAGGTTGTGACAATCACTCTGCAATTTGAATGTTTTCTGGTAGATGTAGCTAATTTTATGGGGTTTAAATTATTTAGGTTAGTGCATTAAATATGGAATGCCGTTAAGAGTGTGAAAAACTCTAGTTTCTCCTGGAAATACGACTTTAAATGATCGCCTTTTTTCTATTGCTAATGTAATTTGGTGTTCAGATGGCAGTGTCACCTGATGGTTGGCTGTTGTGATTTCTAAGGAAATGCTCTTTTTGATGCTGCTTTTTTGGCTGAGAATCAAATGTAGTAAATGAGAGAGAAGAGGTGGCCAAGAATATCGATGCCTTGTTTATTCACCATATCATAGGTCTTGATGGTTGTAAAGTTTGAGGAAAGTGAAATTGGACATGAGTGGACATGTAATGGTGAGAGGCAAGCTGTGAAACAGGATGCTACCCTGGACTTGCAGGGTCTCTGCTGGCATAGAAACATGTTTTTTTTTCTAGGCTGATGTAGTCTTGGAGTCTTGCTCATTCTGAATTTCTCTGCAAACCGGGGATGGCCTCTTAAGTCAGGTGTTCTTCAGTCTTACATTGTTCCTTCCCATCCTTGAGTTTCTTCAAGGAGCCTTTATACAAAACTTTCCAGTTCTTAGCCACTGAAGGTTTTAGGGAAAAAAAAAAAGGCTTAAGATTGTATATGAATGACCTAATACGTTTGTATGCCTGCCTTTGTTCCCTCCCTGTTCTGTCCTGCAGGTAATTAAATGTCCTTAGTGTGGATCTTTGCTCTGTTGGCATGCTTGGATGCACAGCAGCTCTTCCGATAGCTTCTTTTCGTCTGCCCCATTGCAAGAAGATGGCAAAAGCAAACATTACCAGAGACATCATCCACAGACAGATCAAGGTATGTGTTAGCCCAGTGTTCGCTTGTGTTGGGTGGAGAGATGGAAAATCAGTGTTTATGCTGGATTGGGAAATACTCATGTTGTTGCCTTTACTTCTGAAAAGATCTCTGCTACTTACGTATTGATAAGCTGTACAGGAAGCTTAAGAGAACAAACACATAGGACCTGTCGCTGTCCTTAATGAAGAGCTGGGATGAAGTATGGCATAACAGGAATACAGTTCTCACTAGCAGGAGCGCACCGTGCTAGTTTGACATCAGCCGGTCTGTTCCTTTTGAGTATAATGTTGAAGAGAGAAATCTGACTACTTGTGTTTGGGCACCATAAAGGACCCTTAGCTAGCTTCCCTCATGAGTTTTCTGTCTGCTGCTTTGTGTGTTCTCTTCGTATGATCTTGCCATCAAAGGTATTTTTTGACTGTAGTGAAGCTAATGATCTCTGTCTCAGTCTCTTTCTGTCTCTTTTTCTTTAAAGAGTGGTGTGTTGCTTCCTTTGTGTAGGGAAAAACTTCTGCGGTGGTCGGATCAGGCATCTGATGGCTGCGTTTGTGAAATATCTCTTAACGTGAAAGGACTAGCTACAGCAGACACAATAGGCAATTATTACTTGGACTCAGAGGCCTTAAAAATCATTTGCAGCTTTGCTGATAATCAGCATTCATGAAAGTGGTCTGGTAGTGGCCAGAATAAGGAACTAGGAGCTTGAACGCTCACTTCACTTTGCCGTTTGGTACCAAACTTTGTATTATAATCTTATAATTTAATCCATGTGCAAAGATTTATTTTGCTGCTCTAACAAGGAAGGGATGGTTCTGTGGTTAAAGCGTTAGCCTGGGACTTTTTCACACTGTCTGCTCTGTTAGACTTTCATGTGTGACCTTGGGAAGGTTGCTAAGTCTGACAGTTCCTTGTAGGAAAAGCAATATCCTACTGCACAGACCTCACAAAGCCACTGAGGTTGCAGTAGCAAGGCAATTATAACTGCAGCACCTTGCTGTCCATAAAAATATGTCAGGGGGTTTGAAGTTTATAATGGAAGTTCCTACAAAAAGCCTGTTTTTTTGTGTTTTTTTGTTTTGTTTTGTTTTGTTTTTGTTTTTTCTCCAATCTGCTTATATGTGTCTCCATTTTATTTTCGAATAGCTTTTGCTGTGTGGAGTTCGTTACTTAACTTTGGTCTGCAGAGTTGTAATGTAGTACTAGTTCTTTGTGTCTGCTTTGTGGCTACTAACATGTTCCTAGTACCACCAGTGTAATTTTTGACATCAGGGTTCTCATCTATAAATGATGATAATGAAGGCTTAAGTTGTCTTCGGCTGACTATAGCATGGCATGGGACAGGACCAAGGCTGGATCAGGTCCTAGGAAGGAATCTCCTTGGACATGAGATGTTCCATCCAAAATATGACTTGCATTCCCTTTTCTTCATGCCTGCCTCTGCAGTTGGCCTTCTTTCATCGAAGCCATCTGCTAACGCATCTGTGAATCCTGTGAGATCACAGGGGAAACAACTGTCCTGCTTTTCTTCACCTTCATTTGTACTGACGCAGTTCTGTGGCAGCTGTTCTCTTCCCTGTAGAACAGGCTGTGCTGTGGTACTGCAGCTCCATGCTCCTACTCAATTTCTGATGAAATAAGCCATCTCTAAAGGATGCTGTCCGGTTACATTCCCAAATGTTTTGCCCCATGGTGGTGGTGCTTCGGGACAGATTCTGTGTAATGGCAGACTTCTCCCAAGCATCTGTGGTCTAGTACTGCTGTCCTGCTTCTGAAATCCTTGCCAAAGGATAATGACAGGCATTCCCAAGCTCTTCTGTATCTTCCGTTTCTGGCCCAAAGTAGGTAACTTATTCTGTCTTAGTGTGGGCCTCTCAAACCTTGTCTTGGCTACCCAGCTGGAGCCTGGCAAGCAGATAAACATCATTTAAAACCAATTCAGGGGCAAGGATTACAAACTGCCTACCTGGAGATGATGCAAATGGTGTCTCCCTACTAGAGGACAGGTACCTGATGCTATGGACACCCCAATACCTGGCAGGCTCCCTGCTTGATTTTTAAAGTTCTTGAATCTTCTCTTAAAGGGGAAAAAAGGAGTGTTTTGTTTGCTGTAGTCAGTGTGGCACTTGTTTGCTTTGTGCAGGAGAGGGGTGCGCTGGGCTTTGAACGACACTATCATGTCACCGATCCATTCATCCGACGCCTGGGCCTAGAAGCAGAATTGCAGGTAAGTGAGCGGTGTTTAAAGAGCAAACTGAGCTGCTTGTGGTACAACTTCCTGCAGAAAAGGCAGCGTGCGGGAGTGTATGGAATTCTCTCTCTTGTATGGCATAGATACTGATTACTTAGTCCCCTAAAGTGCATTAGAGCCAGGAATAGCTCAGTGAGATCTTGTGTGAGCTTTCTGCGTTACCTAATGCACCTACAAGAGAGCCTTTAACGAGTGTGCATCAGCTAATCCGAACAGTGGTGCCTGAAGAAGGCGACTGTCAACTGTTCAAATTCAGCTCTAATGCTGAAGAGTGTAACATGTTGCCTAAAAAATAGGTTGTTTTACTGCAGTCTGACACAGCTTAAAAAGATCTTAAGATTGTCTTGGTTTGGGGGAGGAAAGGATTCTTTTGTCCCGCTTTTTCAATCGCATCTCCCCTATCAAATGCTACGTAGTGCTGCCCTAGTCTTTCCTGGTACGGTTGTTAGTTAATTTGGATGAAGATGGATGATATAGTCACCCAGCAGCAAGGTGCTTCTAAAAGAGTTATCAAAAGTGCA
This sequence comes from Vanellus vanellus, assembly GCF_965231255.1. Classification (NCBI taxonomy): domain Eukaryota; kingdom Metazoa; phylum Chordata; class Aves; order Charadriiformes; family Charadriidae; genus Vanellus; species Vanellus vanellus. Next base: position 4,083,347 of record NC_138927.1, on the reverse strand, counting down.
TTTTCCCTGCGTTCCCGGAGAACCTGTACATGTAATTTGTCAGCCTAGCCAAGGGCTTTTGAAGCAAAGTCACCTTTCCGTGTGTACAGCAGGATTTCGTCTGTAGCCTCTGAGACTAAACTGCCATTTTATTCAACACTACATTTTTCTTTATTTGTTTCATTTTGCCTTTTCTACCCCAACTGCACATGTCTCTCTTTTCTGGAGGTGCTTATCTGCCACGTGGGTGTTTTTTTGCAGGGTTGGAATAAAAAAAAAAAACCTGCTTGTATTGGAACAAGTTGTTATGTGTGGGGAGCTCACTGTGTCCTTGTCTTAGAACAGCTCTGTTCGATAAGTCTGAAATTTGTGTAATAACTGTTTTCCCTTTTTTTTTCTTTCCTTCTCAGGGTCACTCTGGGTGTGTCAACTGTCTAGAATGGAATGAAAAAGGAGAGTAAGTATGTGGCTTGATTTGGGGGATCAACAAACTGATAACCCCAGGTTCTCCCAGGAGTAGGATGTAGGTCATCTTATGATAAGCAACTGCTTCCCAGTCCTGGTAAAGTGGAGCTCAGGCTCAAAGTTTTGAACTGTAGTAGAGCTCACACTTCAAAAGAAGCTTTATTTTGTTAAATATATCTGGATATTATTAGAAATGCCCCTTTAGTAGAGTTCAGAAGGGAAATGGTCAGACTAAGAAGTCGAGACTGAAGGCTGCTTCTCTTCTCTTAAGTGGTATTATGGATTATAATGGATCTTTAGGATTTGCCCAGCTGGTAGTGACATTTCCCCACCCCCTCACCGTGCTGTTAAAAGCTTCTGCTGGGGGGGCCAAATATATAAGGCAGGAAGGTAGAGCATTTACCCCTCTCTGCAATTTTAGAGGGAAACTAAACATAAGAGTGTTTCTGTTAACCAAGTGGAATAAAGAGTATCTACATGAGAAATTACTGGATGGAAGGAGGAGCGTGTATTTCTTGACATGCTTTTTACAAGATCCAAAGTCTGCTGCCTGATACTCTTCAGAATTATTTGCCAGTGAAAAATTTCGTGTACTTGAAAGAGATCTGGCTACAAGGAAATAAGTTTAAAACAGCTGATGGTTGCAGATGTCAAATTCTTTTGCTTCAAATGAAGATAGATGTACAAGGCAAACACCGCCTTGCAATACCGCTGCCACACCCTACGCTTTAAAAGCAGCCTGTGAATCACTAAATGAGGCCTGGCTTGGGACTGCTTGGGCACATCCAAAGTCCAGGAATGAATGCCTTGGCTTGGGATCGGGCATGATGTGGAGCAGTTAATGCAGCCAGGCTAAAAAGGAAAATGGAGGCCCTGCATTTTGTTCTTGACCAAGTCCTCCTATTGTTTTCCCTTGTGCCATTTGAATCTGTGGTGAACTGGTTCAATGAGTTAAACCGATGAAAAACACTCGCTTTATTTTCTATGGAGTTGATTTTTGGCTGGTTTAGCTCCCTGAGCTGGCTGAATGGATTGGCGCATGGGGAGCAACAAGAACACATAGCTGAGGAAGGAGAGAGGAAGTAGGCTTTTTAGAGCTGAATTAACTTAATGGCTGTCTGTGGTCAAACCACTCTAAGAAATTGGTCACAGCTTCGAACAGAAGAATACATGATGCATACTTCTCTTCTGTTTCTTTTAGCTTGTTGGCCTCTGGCTCTGATGACCAGCATACCATTGTCTGGGATCCTCTGCACCACAAGAAACTACTTTCTATGCACACAGGACATACTGCGAACATCTTTTCTGTCAAGGTATGTGATTGGAAGTAATAAAGGGCTGACAAAAACAGCAGCCAAAGCAGCAAGAGAATAGATCCTTGGTGGGAAACGTTTTCCTGCAAGCAATTTCTCTCCTGAAATAATTTAATATTTCTAATGTTGAGAAATAATTGCATTAAATCTAATACCTGTTCCCAGGCTTATCTCGTTCTCTCTGTAAAGTCAGAGGGAATGGTTGTAACACATCAGGATGTGTGATGAAGAGACCATTTTCTGTGCTACTATAGTGGGTGACTCTTGAGTGTGCGCACTGGCATGTGTGTGGTGTAGGTAATAATGTGGGTCGTCCTGTGTTCCTAAAGCAAACTGCTCTGTGACCTGCCAGGACAGCTCAGCGATGCCTATGTGAGCAGCCTCAGCACTTCTCAAGTTTGCCTGTCAAATCTGTCTCCCGCAGTTCTTGCCGCATTCAGGTGATCGGATCCTCATCACAGGAGCTGCAGATTCCAAGGTGCATGTCCATGACTTGACTGTCAAGGAGACCATCCACATGTTTGGAGATCACACCAACAGAGTTAAGCGGATTGCCACAGCTCCCATGTGGCCTAACACCTTCTGGAGCGCAGCAGAAGACGGACTAATCAGGTACAGAACTCTAGTTGTTCTGCCCCAAAATTAATTGGATTAGGATCCGTTGCAGTATGTACTATGCACAGATCTGAAGAGAGACTGTCTCTATACTAAAGAGCTTAAGCTAATCTCTTCCTTTCCTGAAACTAGAAGGATTCATCTTGAAATGTAGACTCCTCTGATAAACACTCTCCTTAGCTCCTCTGTTTTCCCCCCACTGAAGAGGGAGGCCAAGAAGGGAACAGCTGTGTCAAGTGGAAGAGAGATACAACACCGAGCAACGTTTCCCTCCAGAGTCACTGAGACTCTTAAATGAGTGATGTTACTACGAGAACTGTTCCCCTCTTAATACGAGCTACTGTTTGTGAGATCATGACTTGGAGTTTAATTTGGAACTTGAATAAATCTGTGCACATTATAGAGCTGGTTTTAATGGTTATCCTCATATTGAGGCCTAGTGTATATTCTACTGAGCTGCTTCCAGTAATCTGTGGCACAAATGACTGTTGATGTTGTTAGTGTCATCTCTTCATGCACAAGCCAGATAATTAAGTGTAGGTTGCTACTGAGCAGTATGAATGTGCTGTTTTGAGTGGTCTTCAGTTTGGTCACCATGGAAAGCTAACCTCTCTCATTGCTGCTTCTGTTTCTAGTGACTGCCTGACTCTCTCTTCCCTTTGCAGACAGTACGATCTGCGGGAGAACAGCAAGCGTTCCGAAGTCCTGATAGACCTGACAGAGTACTGCGGGCAGCTGGTGGAGGCCAAATGCCTGACGGTCAACCCCCAAGATAACAACTACTTAGCAGTAGGGGCAAGTGGACCCTTTGTGCGGCTGTACGACATACGCATGATCCACAACCACAGGTAATGGCAACTGGGCCTTCTGAGCAGACATCAGCGTCAAAGAAATTTGTTCAAGGCTCTGGTGGGAAGGAGGAGTTGCAATGGTGTGGCACTCGCTGGTCTCACCGTGCAGTTTTACCCAGTCTTTTCTATCACCCACAGAATCTTTCCAGTATCTGAAGGGCACCTACAAGAAAGCTGGAGTGGGATGTTTTACAGGGGCATGTAGTGACAGGACAAGGGTGAATGGCTTCAAACTGGAAGTGGGGAGATTTAGATGAGATATTAGGAAGAAATTCTTGGCTGTGAGGGTGGTGAGCCCCTGGTGCAGGTTGCCCAGAGAAGCTGTGGCTGCCCCATCCCTGGAAGTGTTCAAGGCCAGGTTGGACGGGGCTTGGAGCAACCTGGGCTGGTGGGAGGTGTCCCTGCCCAGGGCAGGCTTTGGAACTTAGATGGTCTTTAAGGTCCCTTCCAGCCTAAACCATTCTATGATTCTTTTTTCTCAGTGCGAGGCAGGCTTATGACTGCACAGCTGTATAGGCATGAGGCCTTGCCCTTGTGTGAACAAGGAGTGTCAGCATAGATCAGGCTTCCAGCAGTTGAATGCTGTGATTATAAGACTGTTCTTCTTTCTGGCTAGAAAAAGCATGAAGCAGAGTCCTTCAGCTGGAGTACACACATTCTGTGACCGGCAGAAACCCCTCCCGGACGGTGCGGCACAGTACTACGTGGCAGGTATTGGAACCTGTGCTTGGGGTGACCGATAGGACTTTACGTTAATGCATAAAGAAGCAGAGTTCTACCCATCACACAGTTTGGAAGTCGTCTTCTCTGATACAGGGATGTTCTGTGGAATTGCAGATTATTATTATTGCTGTGAATTCTTGCTTATGTTACCTGCCCGCTTTCCCTGGTATGGCAGTGGTGTGTGTTGGTGTGCTGGCCTTACTACTTCTTGTCTAGCGTAAATGTCTTCTTGTCACTTTTATTGGAAAGCCAAGGATTGGATGATCTGGGTGCTATTGGCTTTCTCCTGGAACTGGTCCCAGTAAGGCTGCTGTTCAAAATCTTTTTGGCACAGAAGAGAAGTGGCTTGTCCTCATCCTGCAGATGAAGAACCGGCAATGCAGTATCTGGGCAATCTAGATGACGTTCTTCTCCAGGGCTCGTTATTTACTATCTTTTTTTCCCGCGAATGTTTGGGTTTTTTAACATATCTTAGACCAGCTTGTTCAGCAGACCAGTTTTGACAGTCTTGCTTCTGATGAGTCCCACTAGAGGATTTCTTGGGTCCCCTGAATTGGTCATGCAACGCATCTGCTGTCTGAAGCAAAAGAACCTGTGTGTGAGCTGAATATTTAGGAGCCTTGGTTTGGTTGTGCTAAGGGCTTTATTAGGGAAACCTGATTAGAGGGTTGAAGATGGAGGTATTTGTTTGCAGATGGCCACAAATTACAGAAGCCAAATCCGTAGTGAATCCCTAAAACTGAGATTTGCTGGGTTCTGCAGACTTCATTGTCAGCAAGCTAGTTATAATCCAGTCTTCTCTTCATACGGAGATGGCCTTGCAGAATTGATACCTAGAAGTTGTGAAAAGGCAGCTATGCACATCTGCGTGCTTTGGTGGCTGATGGAAGGATTCAATAAACAGCAGCAGGAAACGGAAAATCACTTAGGTGCCTGCGCTTCATGACATTGCTCTCCTAACAACCTCTTGTAAAAGGGAGCAGCTGGGGTAGGACAAAGACAACGGTTACTAGTTATGCTAATAGTTACGGACCTCTTCTCTCCACAGGGCACCTTCCAGTGAAGCTTCCAGACTACAACAACCGGCTGAGAGTTCTGGTGGCCACATACGTCACCTTCAGTCCTGATGGCACTGAGCTCTTAGTCAACATGGGAGGGGAGCAGGTAAGAAGACAGCTAAAGCTTGGCAGAAAGCTTCACATTCGGTTGTGTTTGTTGGGTCACTATATGTTGTTGTGCATTCTTGAAAACAAGTATAGCAACTTCTCTGTGGGTAATATGACTGATTTTTAAACTGCTTTCTGATTCATTCAGACCAAATGCTTGGTATTAGGGATTTTTTTGTTATGCTACCACTGATCAAACTTGAACCACATTCTGTTCTGGTTTTTGAATTCACATTTCGCTCTCTGGAAGAGGGGGGGAAAAAAACAGAGTTCTGGAACTGACCTTTGCTGACCTAGGAAGGATTTCATAACTCATTCTTGAAACATCACACTGCTTCTGTAATAGAATCTAGTGAATAAGGAACTTACAGAAGCAAAGGCCTTCACCTGGAACATTGATTGCTTTAATTTTAAGGGCTGGGTGATATTCATGGATCTTTTGTAAAGCCTATCAGTGAAATGAGAAAATCCTCCTGACAGCATTAATCAGCATGGATTAAGCAGGAACTTTGCTTGTGGGCAGGTTACTCTGTGGTCGTCCTCCACAGATCTTTCTCACACTTGCATTCATTCTCTTTAAGAGAAGATGCTGAGTTAGATGAATTGTAGGTCTGATCTGAGCTGTCAATTCCTATACCGGTACAGTTTTAATGTAGGGCTTCACAGGGCTGCTTTCGAAGTTTCTCAGGAAATCCTGGCTTCAGCTTAGAGAGACTTTTGCCTTGATATCGCGTACTGCCTCTTTTCTGCCAATAGATGTTTGATTTCTTTACGATCACTGTGTTAATTAAGTAGTTAAAACATCTTCTTTAAATAGCTTTCTGAACAGGTTAGTTTGTGGTCGGGTCATCTTTTAAGTTCTGTAGGTGTGGAGAGGGCTTCCTTACCTCTTGAGTAAGACAAGGCTCCTATTTCTCAGCATTGTTCTTTCTGACCCCAGTGCTGGAATGGAACATGCCACTGGTACTGCTGTCATCCTGTGTGTACGTGTCTGTAAACAAGATTCCTAGTTAGAAAATTGGAAATAGCAAACCACAAATGTGGCACCGTATACCCGTCTAGTCCTGTTTTATTTCTGTGACTTGAGCATCTGTGTTTTGCTGACTTTTTTGTCTTGTTCTCTTTCTTCGTTCCTTAGGTCTATTTGTTTGATCTAACATACAAACAGCGACCATACACTTTTCTTCTCCCAAAGAAGTGCCATACTTCAGGGGGTAAGTATGATGCTGTCATGAAAGTGAGTGGAAGGCAGAGTGAAATAATGTGCTACACAACTCTCTTTCAGGGTGCAGCCCAATCTGGGCAGGCACTAGGAAAATGAAGTAGGGTGGCTGTTGCTGGGCTGTTTTCATACCCTAAGTTCTAAAACTCTTGTACAGAGTAACAAAACGTGTCTTGAGGGGAGAAGCGAGCTGTTGAGGTGTACGCCTGTGTGAGCTAAGGAGAACGTTTAAAGCTGTGAACAAAGGGTAAAGTAGACTTTGTAAAGTGATTGAGGTCCTGGTATCCTGCCTTCGACTAAGGGGGAAAACTTTTTGGACAGATGGAAGCGGTATATTGTTTTTATTTTTTTAAACTTATTAGTAAAACATAGAATACATCTGTTATCCCCTTATATACCCATTAGGGAGGAGACAGAACAATCTCTTCCCTAGTCTAAGAATCTGGCCTGGCACTAATATCCCTCCTGGTGGTGAGATAGTTGAATCAAAAAGTCGTTTGTTTGACGAGTAAGCAAATCCAAAAGCCTTTTTATTCCTGGCCTTGTTTCTTACAGGGCCTGTTCGTACACAGATACTGCAGGCAGTATGCAACGTTATTCCCCGGGCAGAGGCTGACTCTTATCAGGGAGTGTTCCCTGCTCAGCCCGTTCCCTGTTCTCGGAGCGCTCTGGCAGAGTTTGAACTGTGTACTCAGCGCGCCTTAGGCCTTAATCTAACATGCACATCCTGGTAGCAAATCTATGCCCTGCCTGCCTTTCTCTTCTGTCTTGAATGCATGTGGGTGATCTGTACTGTGGTAACTGGTGAGGTCACGCTTTAAATGGCAGGACAGCATTTGAACAGGCTCACAGTGGTGTGGTTGCAGCAAACGCTCCACCCTGTTGGGCACAGAAAGTTCAGGCAAAGGCTGTGAAAAGGCGGTATCAGTACAAAGGCTGAACTTCATGTGCGTGCATGTCTCTGCACACTGAAATCTCTGAGCAGCTCAGTAGACTGGTTGGACAGTGTCCCCTGGTTTCCTAACCTGTGAAGTGGCCGCAGAAACACTCCCAGGTGCAACATAAAGGTGGTTTGTAAAGCTTGAAGCTGAATATTTTCTACAGAAATGGCAGATGATGTGCCTGCATGACCTTCAGAGGGTTACTTCAGCTTGTAACCGCTCCTTGAGCAGTAGGGTAAGAAAAGAAAGAAAGGAAAAAAGCATCTGGAATTCCTTTACTGGATTCCTCTAGTGGTTCCCCTAATCATCATTGTTCTATTAAATGTTCAACAACTTAGCTCTTTATCTGAGATATTTATTCTTTATCTGAGTGTATCTAAAATACGAAGTTACTAACGCTACTAAATGCTTCTGCAGTTTTAAATGTCAGGCTTCTGGTGATCAGTCAGATACTCTGATTATGGCACAGGCTCAGCCTGAAGGCAGTTCAGGCCGCCCTCTCCGTCATTCTATGTGTATCTAGTTTTCTGTTCTAGAGTTGGTATTGCGAAGGATACTGCAGAGGTTTTGTAGTAAGGCAAGTCAAATCCAGGTAGCTGGAGGCAGGGGTGGAATCATGGAAGTTTTATTTCTGCTCTGAATGGGGCTGTGGCCTTGGCTTGGCTCTGCTGTAAAATAAAACCCTGAAGCTTCAGATATTAGTTTGTGTAATCTACATTGATACTTAGCATGCCTGTATTTGTTTTTTCCTTACTTTCAGAAGTGCAGAACGGAAAAACCTCTACCAATGGAGTGTCGAATGGCATCCATCTCCACAGCAATGGCTTCCGCTTGTCTGAAGGAAGAGCACATGTGAGGTAAGGGGACAGATTTACCTGCATGGAAGCCCTACAGCTTTGTTCATGTCCTCTTCCTCTTGCCAGGGTTAGGTGCTGCTAAACAAGGTATGAAGGGCAAATCCATTTGGTGTTTTGACTTGATTGTCGAGTGGCCTCTGTCCTAGGAGCTGTATTTGCTTCTGGTGCGAGGGCTATGAACAAGAGTCGGATCAGGCAAGAGCATCCTGGGAGAACATTATCTATGAGGATTTTCCCCCTCTGATGATGAATTACTGCAGACAAAACTAAGAAATGACTTTTCAGGGCTGGAAGCAAGGTGTTCTTAGTTGTCCTGAGTGGTTGTTACTTCCTGGCCTGCAGGAACTGTGTCTTGGTAAATGGGAGAGGCTGTCATGTCAAGAGAGTCTTGCTTCCTCTTGTCATTTTTTGGGGTGCTTGCCTGCTGCAAACTGAACTGAAGTGACCAAAATTGCTTTATGACAGTGACACTGGAGTCATTACTCCTGTAGTCTGCATGCAGCTAGGAAGGGATGGAGAGCCCACTTCCATAGTTCCTGCTGCTTGTTTGCTTACTTGCTTGCTTTAAGAGCAAAATTTAGGAAGCAGAAGCAGACTTCAAGCACATCTTGCTGACTGTTTTTCTTCCAGCTGATGAGATGTGGTTAAAAGTCAAGACACAGTTGCTTAATACCATATATGGGTAGTCTAGGTTCCACCAGTCACTTCGTTGAATGTTTTCAGCTTGTTTCCTCTAGATGGCCCCTCCACCACAGCAGCAGAGATGTTGCTGGAATTTTGGGTTGCTGAGCCATTGGCCTTGTGCAGCTCTGTGAACTCGGATGCTTGGTTTCCTTCTGAATTTGCATTCTGTTATACATTGCTAAAAGAGGATTGGAAATGTTGTTTATGCAGTCAAAGCAAAGATGTATTGGTGAAGTTGGAGGCATTAGATGCTTGAAATACACACTGTTCAATTTTGAGTGGATGTCTGTATATAAAAAATGGAAACAATCAAATGATGGTCAAAAAGAAACCTTCCTCCTAAATTCAGGTTATTCAGGTACATGATCTCTTTTGCCTTTTCCTGAAACTTTTGGGATTAGCTAATGCTTGCTGGGACTTGCTAAGCTGGAGCAAAACACTGCAGTCATTTAACTGGAGTTAACAGAACATTAGCATGTGAGACCTACTTGTGCTTCTTTCTTCTTTCCCTTCAGTCCCCAAGTGGAGTTACCTCCATATCTGGAGAGAATCAAGCAGCAAGCCAACGAGGCCTTTGCTTGCCAGCTGTGGACTCAAGCCATCCAGCTATACAGCAAAGCAGTCCAGAAAGCCCCCAACAATGCCATGCTGTATGGAAACAGAGCTGCTGCCTACATGAAGCGCAAGTGGTAAGGAAGCAGAGAATATCAGAGAGTTTAGCATCACGCCTGACTTCCGAGTACCCTGTTGTCCTTGTCCACTTGCGAAGCACCTGGGCTCCCTACACGTGAAGCAGGGTTAGGGTTATTGGATCAAGCTGTAAAGTGGATCACCTCTGGCACAGAACATGGGGATGCACAGCAGCATGTGTTGGAGAAATTACAGCCACAGATACTGCATAGGCAAGCACAGCTGATAGTAGCTCATCATTTTGCCTACTGGCATGCTGAGTAATGTTCTGTTCCTTTCCTGTTTAAAAAGAAACCAAGAATCCACTTCTGAGTAACAGCATTATGAGTGTTTCCAAGAGTGTTTGTGTTTCTTTGGATAGTTCTGATATGCGTTAGAGTATGGCTCTAAATCTGCCGTCAACAGATGAGGTAATGGTTACTATGCTTTATAACTTCCTATCTCATGATACAAGATTGTTTGTAGGATTGCCTGGAGTTGCTTTGGTCGCTGCTTTATCCAAGTAGCTAGTACTGCAGAGAGTCAGATGTGACCTGGTGGTTCCCGTGCTACCCCAGCTAACCCACACTCCCCTTGACTGGAAACAAACCTCTCTGAGGGATCTGGGGAGGTGGCAGCTGGTGCCTCCGAGTCTGAGGGAGGTTCTGTCTTGATTGTTGCAAAATGTGCTGTTAGCTTGTGCAGTAGGCAGTGTCTTCTCTGACCACTAGCCAGAGCTGCATCTGCAAGATACAGCTGAGTTATTTTAGTATCTGTCCCCTTGAGCAGAGTAAGACTGAGTAGCATGACTTGCCATTAACATATTTAAAATAGCTGTGGTCCTTCATCTACATTTGCTTTGTGAGGATATCCTTCTCTCCCTGCTGAAATCCACAGTATGAATTCTCCCATCTTCTTGCCAAGATAAAGAGCAGCCAGCAGTTGTTGTGACTCTTGGTAACTGGCCTACTGGCTGTTTTGCAATAGCGGAGATTTGGGAGCTGCCTCAAAAAGACCTCAGTGTTCAGAGGGAGAAGAACAATAGTTTGGGATTAAGGCATGGAAGACAGAAGCTGAGTGCTGATCTCATGAATGACATTTTTCTTATAGGAATTGTTTTTCCCGAAGGATGTTGGCAGATCTCAACCTTTCTGTGTGTCAGCTAGTGCTTTGCTACAGTTTTCGGTAGCAGGAAGATGTGACAATATATGCGTGATGGGTTTCTGTGGCATGCAATGATTAGAATTTAAATAGTAGTAAACCGGTACCTTCTCAGGTGCAGAAAAGACAGGGCACTTTTCTGCTCAGAACAGCTACTGGTGTATGGCAGAAGGTGGCTGGGATGTCACTGAGAAGGAGGGTGAAGCAGTTGGACAGTGACCCACACTGCACCACTGTGTGTCTCTAAGGTGTCCATGTTCAGAGCAGGAACAGCTCTGGGCCACCCTGCAGAATACTGCAGGTCTTGCTTCGGCCTCGTTCTCGGAATAACAGAGAGATTGAGAAAAAAGGAAGGTCTGTAATTTCCTAACCTCCCCTTGCTCATCTCCCTTAAGATGCTACTCATACTCTGCAGCACTTCTAAGGCTGTCCTTTTAAAATTTGCTCATAAGAGCCAACTGCATCACTCTCCAGATTGCTTTTAGCAGTCTATGTTGACAGTACTTAGCTGATTTCTAGTTAGAGCATTTTTGCACAAGCTGAGTCAAACCTGTAACAATGGGAGAAGTCGGTGCCTGCTTTACATCTCAACATGTACCTTTTCACACCAGTCTGTTGGGCTGTCTGACACTGGTAGTTGAGGGTGAAGGATTTCTGAGGGTGGCAAAGCAGCCAATAGCCCAATCAGCTCTGAAAATGTGAGACACCCGTCTGTCATCATGACAGGTAACTTGCATTCCCTCTTTGAATAGAAGTGGCCTGATGCTGTGCATCCGGCCTCTGGGATTAACACAGATACACCACTGCAAAGACAGCCCTCAAGAACCATGTTTCTTCTGCTCTGCTGCAGTTCTTATGGACAAGGCGTTCCACTTTCTGTACTGTGCTAGCAAGCTGTCATATGTGGCCGACATCCACCTAGATGGGAGGGAGCAGTAGGATGCATGGTTTGCAGAACATGCTTGCAGCACTGCGTAAGCACTGCTTAGCATGTAACCCAAAGATTTGGAGCTCCCGTTAATGAGTAGAGACACAGGAGCACCTCTTCCCTGACAAAGACTCCACGGGATCTAAAACTTTCGTCTTATGGGAGGTACAGGGCAATTCACCCCCTTCCCCTTGGGACTGTTTCAGACTTTAGTAAGTGCAGTGCACATAGGTTACAGGTGTGAAACATTGTTGTTGTTATTATTAGCCATCATATGGAGACTTGGCACTCTCTTAAGACAGATTGTGGTGCCTCTGAAGAGTTTGGGCTCAATGCTGGTACACCAGGCGTGTCAGCCCTGGCTAATTCTCAGCTTCTGTCAGTCTGAACTGAATACCAGCATGCAAGGCTTGTCAAGTCTCTCCCGCTTCCAGAGCACCAGCAGATGCATTCTTATTCCCACAGCCATGGAGCTTAGGGAAATCAAGTGTAGTCTCCAGTAACTGTAAATAGGATATAAATATCCATTATGATACCACTCTGCTATAACGCTCGTTTCTAAACTTCAAGTTTTTTCCTGTAAAGGTGGGAAAAGACCATTATGTGTCCATCAGGGCTATGGAGTGTGGTGGTTCTGTAGCTCCTTCTTGAGGGCTACAAGTGGCTGTGGCTGTGGGCAGGGAAACATGCTGCCACGCTGTGCGTCCACAAAGGGGCACGCGTGAGCTGCCGTGCTCTGCCGAGGCCCTGCTCGCCTTGCAGGAGAGGCCTTGTGTCTGCTTGGCCAGAGGGCTTGTGCATCCTCCATCTTCAAAGGACTTCCCTAAATGTGTTCTATCAGGGAGCTGTGCTCTGTCGGATTTAAAATGGCAGGTCAAGACTTGCTGGGCTTCCCTGCGTGGTCATGTTACAGGGCTGCCTGTATACGCGTGGAGGTGCATTCGAGAAGCTGGGCTTGGTCAGATGGTGCCCCTGGGAAACAGCAAATGCTATTAGTACGTGAGCTTGTGGAGTGTCTGCTTGCACAGAGAGAGCTGGAAACAGCAAGCTTTGGAGGGAAACGAGGGCTGGGAAACAGTAGTGGAAAATGTACGCTGTTTCTGCTCGGGCTATGTAATCCAACCCTCCCTCTTCTTCAGGGACGGGGACCATTATGATGCTTTAAGAGACTGCTTGAAGGCCATATCCCTGAATCCATGCCACCTGAAGGCCCATTTCCGTCTTGCCCGCTGTCTCTTTGAACTCAAGTACGTGGCAGAAGCACTGGAGTGTCTGGATGACTTTAAAGGGAAGTTCCCAGAACAAGCACATAGCAGTGCCTGTGATGCACTAGACAGAGACATCAACGCAGCCCTCTTCTCCAAGAGTGATAACGGTGAGTGCCAGTGTTCAGTGTGGTTCTTCAAGGTTATACTAAAATCTAATGATCGGACGAGGATTTTTCTCCTTAAACTGCCCCTCTGAAGTAAAGCTCCAGCTACTGAGAGAGATTGATTGTTACTGTGCACAAAAACTGGCCTGAGCCTGTTCTTTCCTTGCGCCTGGTTCTGGTTTCCTCTTGAGTGAGAGTATGATAAAAGGAGTCTGATGTACCCACGAGATAATCTGGAAGGAAGCTTGTGCTCTAAGCCCTGCTCCCTGCTGCAATTGACCTTAACTCTTCTCTAAAGCTGTTGGGGTCTCCTAGAGCGCTGTTTGCTTCGAACACTGTCCTCACCAAATTGTGATGAGGGAAATCTGTTGTCCTTCCAGCTGAAGACAAGAAAGGAGGTGGCCCCATCCGGCTGCGAGCCACAGGCCGCAAGGATTCCATCTCAGAGGATGAGATGGTGCTGAGGGAGCGCAGCTACGACTACAAATTCCGATATTGTGGCCACTGTAACACTACTACAGACATCAAAGAGGCCAATTTCTTTGGCAGGTATGTTGGCAGAGCGTAATAGGGATGCAGGACAGGAGTGTGAGCAACAGCAGAATGCTCTCTTCCATCGGATAAAGCCTCACGCGTAGCCCCATGTGACTGTTCATAAAATGACGCTGACAATGGTTTGCGGGGTTGAAAAAGATGACAAACCCTCCTCCTTGTGTGGCTGCATGAATAGCTGGTTCAGTAGCAGATCCACAGAGGACCCAGTTGGGCTAGCATTTCAGAAAAGCCATTTGGGATTGAAAACATGAATCCTGGGGATGGAGGGAACCAACACAGAAAGCTTTATCTGGATCCATAAGCGCGAGGGGTGGCAGCCTGCTGAGTATAGAAGCCAACTGAGATTCTCGTGTCTGCTAGAGACTAGCTTTGGCTCTGAGCTGTGATCTCCAGTCTCTGCTCCTCTCACCCTAGCAATGCACAGTACATAGTCAGTGGGTCAGACGACGGCTCCTTCTTCATCTGGGAGAAAGAAACCACCAACCTTGTTAGAGTGCTGCAAGGAGACGAGTCGATTGTGAATTGTCTCCAGCCTCATCCCAGTTACTGCTTCCTGGCCACCAGTGGCATTGACCCGGTTGTACGACTGTGGAACCCTAGGCCAGAGGTAAGAGCTGCACTAAAAGACTGTCTTGTCATGAGGTGTGACACACACCAGTCCTTCCTACTGGGATCTCTTGAGAGTTGCAGCAGCAGTAACAGTCCTTCTTTGGTCCTCGCGCTGCCTTGCTGAGTTGTCTCCCGTCTTGTCTTGCAGAGTGAAACCCTTAATGGCCGTGTGGTAGTAGACATGGAAGGTGCTTCCCAAGCTAACCAGAGACGAATGAATGCAGACCCGCTGGAGGTGATGTTGCTGAACATGGGGTACCGGATTACAGGACTGACCAGTGGTGGGGCTGGAGGCTCAGATGATGAAGACAGCTCAGAGGGGCAAGTTCAGTGCCGGCCCAGCTAAAACAGAACTGCCTCTTCTTCCTCTAATTGTTTGGCTGAAAGGGAACCTAGTTTCCTTGGTCCTGAACTTTCTCTGATGAATGACTGCACTGTTTCGCACTATGCACAGAGTAGGACAAGCTGGCAGGGGCAGGAGCGGCTGTCTCTTTAAACCATAGCCACCACCTCCTCCTTCTCCCATCACGCTACTGAGCAGCATGGCAGTGCAGTCTGGGGTTTGCCTTTAGTGGAATTTAGTCCCAGCCAGGGGTCTTTGAATTGTCTGTAAGCAGTGTAAGCTGGTGATTTTTTTTTTTTCCAGAGCTGCCGTATGATCTGGTACAGGGGATGTTGACTGCATTCATGCATTTGCAGAGGGGGTGTTAAATTCCTGAATAAAATACAAACCTAGGGCAGGGGTTATGGAATGAATTTACTGCAGTGATTTTGGTCTTGAAAACTGGACTCTGCTTTTGTGCCACCAGCCTGTCTAGAGGCCCCTGGTTTAGAGTTGTTGGCCATGAAACACCTGGTTTGTCCCATAACATCTTTCTTCTGGCTTCCATCTCTAACATGTTGTCACCAGATGTGGATGTGTTGTATTATGGACTGGATATTGCCTGTCTTGTCCCTGGGCACGTCTTAGTTGATGAATCAGTGAAGGCACTGAGTATGTGCGGCTCAACAGGGCAGGATGTGCTTGCCCAGCTCTGATACTTTCTTCTGTGGTCTATAAACCCATGGAGAAAGGTGACAGCAATGGGAGCAGGTTTGATCAGAGGCCTGGGACTCATGTAGCTAAAGCTACTGAGGAAAGGGGCTGGTAACAGCACTATTTCAGACCTCCTCTCTCTGTAGCCCAAAATGTGTGTAGCTGTATTCGCCTTCTCCTCTCCATGTCACCTGCGCTGGAGCTGAGAACGTTGCCACCATGTATATGTTGCAACTAAAGTTTCGAGCTTTTAGACAGCAGCGTCTTTGTGCAGCCAGCTGCTCTTGTCTCGGCCAAGGTGGGCCTTCTCCGCATCATTGTTGGTGTAACATCTGATGGATTAGTGGTCCTCTCAGGAACCCTCCTTCCTCTTCCCGTTCTCCACACACCGACTCTGGCTGCACAGCCAGGAGTATGCCTAGAAATGCAGCACTGTACTTCCATTCCTCCCCCTCTCGTGTAACATGCAGCCCCATTCTCCCCTCTTGCAGTTGCCAAACACTAAATATCAAATAGATCTTACGCAGCTGTGCTACAACCGAATCCGAAGAGGTTGTTTTTTCTAGGACTATCAACTAAGACCAAAGAGCCCCTGGAGATCTTAACTGCTCTGCGCTGTCTCGTATCTCTTACTGCTGAAGGTCTGAACATGCTAGCCTTGGTCCCAGGGGTGTGAGATGTGTGTCTGGGAGTGTGCGCGCATGTGTGTATGCTGCATTAGGGCTGTTCTTCCATGTGGTGCAATCCCTGGTCTTCCTGTTCCTGCTGTGGAAAGATGAGAGGCCTCCCTTTCCTTCTCTGGCTGCTTCTGGCTGCCAGGCGTTGATGAGAGAGACTGCGCAGTGCTGGCTGATCAAGGTAACTGGCTTCCTCTCCCTTCCAGAACAGTCTTTACGAGATGAGTGAGCCTTGTGCAGGAGGGAGAGAGGTCACAGAGGCTCATAGCTTGCAGCATCTCTCCAAGGACACCGTTCCCTGCATAGAGAGATCCCCCGCGCCCCCCTTGCAATCGCGGCAGAGGTAACTGGGACCTGATCTCTGCCCCTCAGACAAAGATGTCCATCTGCTTTTTCATGTGTGGGTGAAACCCAGCCTTAGCGAGCCCTGGTCTTGTGGGAGCATGCCACTTGCCACCCAGAAACGATGGGCTACCCTTGTGCTCTGCTGAGCTGTGATGGCAGACTCGCCCTCCAGCTTCTCCTGCTGAAGCAGAGCTCTCCTGGGACGGGTGGTCATTTGGCTGCTGAGGGGACATTAGTGTGTTTTCACGCAGTACCAGCGCAGTAGGTGTGACTCTTGCTCAGTTTACCTGTTTGGTTGTGTACAAGCTCCCCCACCCCAGGTGTACTCTGGCACTCAATGCTCTTCAAAACCCACAGGCAACAGAAAATTCTTCTCACTTGGGTGGCTTTTTGACATGGTCTGGCCTTTTCTTTTTTTGCTTAAGGCTTTCCTACTAGATGCATCCTCTTCCCCCCGCCCCCATTCTCCTCCCACTCAAACTTTTTTTTTGGCTTTCAGTAGACAATGTCTGCAGACTTTGATTTTTTTAAGCTGAGAGACTGAGATGGAAAGCTCTGAAAAGAACAGACCTCTCCCTCCCCATTCACCTTTTGCTGTGGCAGCTATTTTTTGTTGTTTTTACCCTTGTGAGACAGTGCAGCTCTTTTACCTGCCAGTTGCAGTGTGAAAGCTACAAGATTCCCTGCCTCTGCAGTGGATTGCTTTTTTTTTTAATGGCTGCTTTGATAAAAAAAAGATAAATAATAATGGGAGAGATGGGGAGAGAGAAAAATCTTTCTGCCTCTAGCCCCTTTTCCCCTTGTCGTGGGCAGATTACCTGCTTTGTCGCTTGTTAATGAGGAATTTGTATTTATTGGTGAAGGAAAAAAAACATGCTGGGGAAGTAGGGAAGAAGATGTTGCTTTATTGACCTCTGCTGTTTACTTCAACCTCTTTGGGAAAGCTTCTTCCTGCTCTTTCTGGTTAACTCTTTCTAGCCTGGGATATGCAGGGATGCCTCCTCTATTTTTGTATTCTAGCAATGGGCTCTCCGTTAGGAGACTAGGATTCTCTTAGTGTTGCGATGACCATGGCTTCTCGCTTTTTCAAGTACAAAAGATGATCATCTCGTAAACTTTGCCCCTGCAGTTGTAGAGGTAACACACAAGCCTTACTGCCCTCATTAGAAGGAGCAGAAAACTTGTTTCTCTGGTCCCTGGAAGAGAAAGGGTTAAGCAATTAAACAATTCTTTGTTCTAGTTCTTTCTTGGTGTCATTTTGTTTGGGGGATTGTTCTGGCTTTGTTCTACCTTTCTCCTCTGTGGAGGTGGATGAGGGTGGGTGGAGGGTGGCCTGGTTGGGCTGGATGTTGTCTATTCAACAGTGCTGCTTCATCGAAAGTAGAGGCCCCAGTAAACTTGTGTGGGAAGGGGGCTGGGCAGCCCGAAACGTGGCTTGGAAACTGTGATGGCTGCTGAGTTAGTGCTGATCCAGGAGCGGGAGCTCAGATCTGTCTACGGAGCAGAGTCCAGCCCCGGCTTGGTTTAGAGCTAAAGCTGCAAATGTTGGGGTGAGGATGAGAACGGCTGCCTGGGGCTTGCTGGGGAAGAGAGAAGCAGGAAAAGATGGATGGTGCTGTAATGGAGTTAGTTTCTCTGAATTGTATTTTGTCAGGGTAGGGGTAAATTGATAAAATTTGAGTCCCTGCTGAATCCAAGTTAGACTTGAGCCGGGGGGGGGGGGGGGGGGGGGGGGGAAGCTGAGTAGGGAAAATTAGCCCATCCTTGCCTTTTAGCTCTTCTTAAATAGCCTCTTGCCCTGAGAAGCAGAGCCCTGGTGGCTTTGGCTGTGGGGCAGACCCAAGGTCACCCACCTGAATCACTATGTTACTGACTGATCTTCAGAGATGTTTCTGCTGTCAGAAACAGTGCACTTTTTGCCTTAAAGTGTCTCGCACTCAGCGTGGTGTGTAGGACATCAACATTTAGACCCAGAGATGAGCCCTTGCTAAAGGATGTCACAAACTCGCTTTCTCCTTTGGGCTCCTGCTGCAAAACCTCCCAAATACTTCCCTGCCCTCCAAGCTGCAGAATGCCGGGCCTTAATTAAGAGTTAGAAAACCCATCTGCTATTTTCAGAATCCATTTGGACTCTTCTCTTAAAAATTCACGTTGGGCACCTTTCAGCTGAAGGCCTTTTGAGGCTTCTTCATTTTGAATCCTGTCTGATAGAAATTATTGCTTCAAAAGACAGCTCTGCTCTAACAAAGCAGTGTGCATCCACAGCTGGAATTGGTAATCAACTAATTAGGTCAGATCTTGGACTGAATGGTTGGACAAAGAGGAGGCGTGGAAGGGGAAGATGAGTGATTGAATCGTGGGTGGAAATGTCTAGAAGGACCCAGAAAATGAGTTTTATTTGTAATTTGGGTAAGGGAATTGGCTTGAGGAGCGAGAGGAGCGATGTGCTCTGGGATGGGGGTAGAGGAACACTCACAGCCATACCGATGAGTTCACTTTTCTCTGATGTCACTGTTCGCAGTGCCAGGAACAAGTCTGCAAAGGGCTCAAGATGGCTCCTGTCTCCAAGCAAAACAGGAGCAGGATGTCAGAAAACTGCCTGCTGTTGCTGCAGTGAGGAATTCGGTCCTCTGCGTGTTGTGCTCCTTGTAGCTTGTTCAGGCCTTGCTGCTGCAGGAGGTGAGACTGATCGGAGAACCCCTTCGGGGCTGGCAAGGAGAGAAGGTGGGCCTTTGTGGATTTCATAACGGAGAGAGAAGTCATCGTGACCCGCACTTGGCTCTTTGAGCTCTTCCACCTTGTGCCCTGTGTCCCTGAGAAACTGGTGGCTTTCCCTTTAAACATAAAAGTTGCCCTGTGGATTGACTCTGTCAATTGGAGAGGGAGAGAGAAGGAAATGCGGCTTTCAAGTGACAGGGAAGCAGAAAAGACCTGAAGGTTAAAGCTGAGGGGTGAGATGGCTTAGGGGCATGCTTTATGGGGTGGGTGGCTGAGCCTGCGTATGTTCTTGCGCTTGTGAGTAGCACCATCATCAGTACAGATGAGAGTGACGTTTCTGGTTCACGCTGAGCGATTAGAGGCTGTCAGGTTGCAGCAGGCACAGACCACAGGAAAGGAACAACAAAAACGCAAGGCAACCCACCCCAGAATCACCTCCAGGGCGGGGAAAGGACGCCTTGGTGTCCTCCATCAGCCTGTGCCTCTGTGACATTTTAAATAGACTCCTGCACGCGGTGTTGCCTGCTGCTGCCTCGGTTGTCAATGTCAGAAGGGGGAGGGGATCTCTTCCTTGAGTGGTTTGGTTCTGGCAGTCCCTGTAATGTTTGAGCTGTCACAACAGGGAAGGTTCCCAAGGAAGCCACTTACTGAACAAGAGCTGGCTGGGTGCCTGCTTCTTTCAGGCTCAGAGATGAGCCGGGGTAGAAAGGGGAGGTAACCGAATCCCTTCCGGGCTGAGCTACAGCCATGGTGGTGTGCGCTTGGACAGACCCAAAGAAGTGCACAGTCTGGGCTACCGCTTCTCGGAGCGGACAGGCTCTCCTCTCGGAAGGGCTCCGTGTCTCCAGGGTGTGAGTGATGCACTGGCACCTGCAGTGAGTAGGCAAAGATCGTTGTCCTGAGGACGTTTTGGGCTGATGGGAGGTAGAGCTGCTTCCTTGCTGACAATGGGAGAGAGGAGCCATTGGTGGCAAGGCGCTGGCACAAGTGGGAGTGAAACCTTTTGTTTCTCGTTAAATGAGAGATTGCAGAAACAATGATGGCAGTATTCCTGCTCTGTACATCGATCCAGTATTGTAGTCAGGCAAGATAGCTGCAATAAAAAGCCCGTCCTTTAATTTTATGCATGGAGAACTTCTTACCTGCTCTCCCCCCCCCTGCAGTTTTTTTTCCAACTGCAGCTATTTTTCCCTGCTGACTTCAGGTGTTTTGTATTCTGCTTAGATCAATAGCAGTAGAACAGCAGCAGCTTTCCAGTTGTCACTAGGAAGACCCTGCTGTCAGCTACAGCTCACCCGTTTTCTGCCAGTGCGGTACTGGGGATGAAGAGCCCTTCTGCTTGCCTGACAAACACAAAAGAAAGCTGTGCAGTACAGGAGTGCTGTATTGATTTTTTATTATTATTATTATTTCCTTTTTTTTTTTTTTTTTTTAAATCCAGCCTGGGGAAAACAGTGTTCTTCCTGTGCTCCAGAAGCTGGGTTTTGCCTTCCTGCGCTGGGTTTAAGAGGGAATAAACTGGGCTGTCTAAAATGCCCCCTGCCCATGCAGGAGGGGAGGGTGTGTGGCAGCACTGCAGGGAGACGCGTCCTGCTGAGGCTGTCGGCGTCGTCCTTGCTGCATGGCTTTGCCAAGGGAGCTGGTCCCTGGTGATATGCTGCTTAGCAGCCTCCGAGACACAAGCAGGAAGAGCAAATCCATTCCCTAATCCGACAAACGCGCCAGGACCACATGAGCCGATGTGAACATTGGCCCCTATTCATAGATTTTTAACAATCTCTGATATTTATGTTAGCCTGGAGCAAATCAATGCAAGTATTTTTCATCGAACAAAAAGTGTTCACTGAAACACATACAACCTTTGTGTGCATCTTCCTTCCGAAGTGCCAAAATAGGAAGTGTCTGTTAGAAACCAAAGCACCAGGCATGGCTTTGCTCTCAAGGGTGTCTGTATTTCCTTGGCTTTCTCTCTTTTGGAACGGGACTATTTTGTGAAATCCCTCACCACCGGATCCTGAGGAGGACAGTCTCAGGCTCTTGATCAACCCTGACGCAGTGGCAGGTCATGCTGAGACGATGCCCACGCTACAGCTCGAGGTGAGCTGCTCGGTGGAAGGCTCTGCTTCCATCCAGATGGCTCTGAAGCAGCCCTCTCTCTTGGAGGGGCTGTCCTAAAACATGGTCTAGACTAGGAAATAAGGTGGGATGTTAGATGATCTCTTGAGGGTGAGGAAATGTAGTCTTCAGTGCATTACTAAGCTAGCTGAGTTGAAGCCTGAGTACTCATATGAGTTAGTGTGTATCGGGGGCAGGTAGGCCACCTCTAAACTAGACTGTTAGCCAACGCTTTTGCCATACCGGCAACTCCAAATTGGTGTCCCCTCTGACGTGCCTCTGCTGTGGGTAGAGGTTACTCATCTCCTGGGCTTTCAAGCTGGAAGCTTTGCTCGTCTAAAATTCAGTGGGTGTGTAAGTGCTGTTCTGTCCCCAGAAGGGAGAGTATGTTGATAAATGTGGAAGGCTGGACTTAGCGCAATTGTTGAGCGAAGTCAGGTAATGGAAAGCAGAACACATGGAGATAAGAGTCTTTGATGAAGGAGAGAAATCTCAGTAAAAATTGGGCCTGTTATGTGGAAGCTATAAGTTTGTGATGACTGTTGGGAATGCGGCTCTGGCAATTAAGAGGGTCTGTTAACAACAAAAGCCAGCACCTACTTGCTCTGCATTGCCTCTGCTCAGTGTGCTGGAGCTCCGAGGGAGGAGGAACCCGACCACATGCAGGAAGGGGCCAAGACTGTTTAATTAGCAAAACCCCTTGTGTGACACCACAAACTCTGCTGGAGGGCTCTGCTAACGATGGGCCTTGAAGGGAAATGCAGCTCCAGGTCTCTATGTGAGGAGGAAACAAGCGGCTTCCAAGGAAAGCAAGGAAGGATGTGAAGACGAGAGTGAGGTCCGGACTCTCGGCTGGGCAGAACGTCCCCGTCCTCTGTCTGCCGGGCTGGGGCAAGCGATGTCCTCCCTGTTCTTCCCACTAGTTCAGTGAGTTGTCACTCTGTATTTTGCCGAGTGTGTTGCAGTGGGTGGAAATCTGGAATAAACATCTTTCTCCTTCAGCTTTCTCGTGTAGTTTGAATTAAACTTCCTAATAAAGCAATTGTTATTTTTCTAATTGGATTCTCTATTTGTAAATGCCGTTCCTCCCCTTGCAAGTACCTTGACTGCCTCCTCTCTCAGGGGGAGGCCTGGCGCGTGTGATGCTTATTTCTGCTTTTTACACTTTCCTGAAGGGTGGGGGGGGGTTCTACCTGGCAGCTCCTGGGGGTGACTCCTCCAGCTCCTCATCCTTCCAAGGGCACCAGGGAGAAGTTTGCCGCTCAGGCGGATCCGCACAAGGTAGGTGCGAGGGACGGGGACGGGGGGTACCTGCCTGCAGGAGCCTCGGCAGGGCCGAAGGGGCCGGGGTTTGCTTCACGGTGGCTGAGGAGGAGGCGCAGGGCCCGGCGCCAGGCCGTGGGGAACCCGCCCGTTCCCACTTCCTGGTTACCGGCCGTGCCCGGAAACGAGCGCGGTCTCCAGGAAGTGACGCAAACGCGGCGGGCCAAGGGAGGGGGCGGGCCCGGGTGATGGCGGAAGCGGAGGCCAAGATGAAGCAGTTCAATGGCGGCGGCGGTGGGGCCGGGCTGGACGCTGAGCGCGGTCGCTTCCCGTACTGTGTGGTGTGGACCCCCATCCCCGTCCTGACGTGAGTGCGGGCCCCGCGCTCCCGGCCGGCCCCGGCGGCGGGCGGCACGGCTTGAGGCCTGGGCCCGCGCCTCGCTACCACCGGGGAGGGCCCCGGGTCGGGGTACCCTCCCGCCTCCCCCGGCCCACACCGGGGTGTGCTGGGCGCTCGGCCTGCTGCGGGGCTGGCAGGGAGCCCGGCCTGCTGCGGGGCTGGCAGACCGGGGTAACCGGCTGCTTGTCCTGCTCCCGGCCCGCCTCGGGATGCTCGGCCTGCTCGGGGTGTGTGGGGGGGTGACTGGGTGCCAGGCTGCTTCGGGGACCCTTGGAGGATTCTGTCCTTGGGGGGTAGGGCTCTCCTCTCCCCGCAGCGAGGGCGTGTGTGTGGAGAAGGCTTTGCGATGAGCGGGCTTGTCTCTGCAGGAGCGGGAGTGGAGGGGATCCAGTGAAACGTGGGAAGTCTTTCATGTTTTTGCAGCCAAGGTTTGGCTACGGGGATCTTGGACCACCTTATGCCTGGAGGAGAGCCTCTGCGCTTCGCTTTTAATGAGTTAGAAGTCGATTTGCCTTCCCAGTCTTGTCAGCCAAGCGAAAGCAGGCTCCAGGGACAACTTCTGAGTTTTTCTCTGGTCGTGGGAAAATGAAAAGCTGTAAAATGTGGCTTTGGGGGAAGTCTGGGAACACAACGGCTTATTTTTATACCTTCCTCTTCCCCTCCGGTTCAAATCAGGTGATAATGTTTACTGAGCCAGAGCTGAAAGTCAGGTAGAAGACGTGGTGTGGTCCGTGCCAGGATTGGGAATGGCACTGCAACTCTCCTCGGTGAGGAGAAGCTGCAGCTTCCCTGTTGCTGTCTTGCATACAGTGACAAACCTGCTTTGGGTTTTAGCTCTTGTCTTTTTTGCTTAAAATTTCCACCTTAGTCTTTTCCCAGAGGATTTTCTAAATC
The DNA here is from genome assembly GCF_965231255.1 of Vanellus vanellus. Taxonomy (NCBI): domain Eukaryota; kingdom Metazoa; phylum Chordata; class Aves; order Charadriiformes; family Charadriidae; genus Vanellus; species Vanellus vanellus. Next base: position 4,059,789 of record NC_138927.1, on the reverse strand, counting down.
TTTTAACCTTCTTATCTCCCGCTGGGACTGACGAAGAGCTGTCCTGCTGCCAGAGTCACTGGGCATCCGTATTTGTTTGTGGGTTCATTCCCTGATGGGCAATGGCACCTTCCCGATTTGTTTTGCAGCAGAAATTTCAGTAGTATTATTTGGCACAATCTTTTGTTAGATTGCATAATAGCTCCATTTTCTCCCCCTAACATTCCCTGTCATCTTTGGATTTGGAGGCTTGAAAGCTAGTCAGTGCTGAGAGAGAGGGGAATTAAAAAAAGGAAGAAGTGCCTAGACCTTTGAAGGTGGCAATGCTGTGACAGCGTTATATTCAACTGTACCTTCTGGCTGATAAAACATTGCCCAGATAGCGAAACTGGCTGGCTGCTTTGCATCACACCAGATAGGGACATGCAGAGGGTAAGCGATGCAAGCGCAGAACGTCAAACTTTGCAGAGCCCTTTCTCTGCGTTGTAGGGTTATGTCGTCAATGGGAGCTATATGCTATTTATAATCTCAGCTGCGCTCATCGGTGTGTACGGCTTGTCTTTCCTCATAACAGCCAACTGCCTCAATCCCTTTATATTGTGATAGTTTTAGGATCTCTAATTGAGCTGTGGCTTGTTGAATCTGTTTCTGTTTAGTGTTGCTGTAATCTCTTCTGAAATACTAGTTGCTGCGCGTGGTCCCTCAGGGAGAGAGGAGTGAGAAATCAGAGAGGGGTCAGCAAACCTGAGAATGCTGGAGGATGTGGGAGAGAGCTGTAACTTGGCCTGAAGTATTTACTTCTAAGCAATGATGATGGGAAGAGGATTGGGATATAGACCTGCTGCTCCCTGGGGCTGTAAATATCCAGTGGGGAGAGAAGGTCTTTGGAGAAATGGGATCATTTACGGGAGGGAATGCTCTTCCTGGAGCCAGGAGCCCCATTTTCTGTCTGGAGTGCTAAAATCTAGTTTGCAGGAAAGAGCTTTGGTGTGGATGGGAAGATGGGCAGGACGACCTTATTTTCAGTTGTTGAGGTGGAAAGTTTCATCTTAAGGCAGTTTCTCCTGGATCTAACCTTTTTGCTTGGGTACACAAATGGGTTTGTTCTGGGAGACTGGGGCTTGTGCTCCCCCGGCCAGGGATGTGTGTAGTGCAGGCCTTGGGAGTCTTGCGCTTTCCGTAACTGCAGCCTCTCAATGCTAAAATCCCAGAGCCTGGCTGCCCCATAGGCGAGCTGACTCTAGACCTGCTTGTCAGCACAGCTTTGGGTATTCCCTGCGTGGTTTTTGTTTGCTTGTGCCTCTTCTGTGTCTTTACCGGTCTTTGCCTGGCTTTGACTCACCTGCTTCCATCTCTCGGCTGCGTATAACACGTTAACTCTGCCTGTCTATCCCATGCTATGCAGTTGGTTGCACGGCCGCTCCAGCAGTCTCCTGGCAGCATGTTGCACGCACTTGGTGCGAGCGGGGGGCAAATATCTCAGCCTGACGGTTCGCTTGTTGCCTCGGTAGATGGCTCTTCCCGATCATTGGCCACATGGGTATCTGCACGTCGACTGGAGTCATTCGGGACTTCGCGGGGCCATATTTTGTCTCAGTAAGTAGATGATGGATCCAGGTGCTTGGTCTGCTTCTCAACTTCGTTGGTGACTTTTGAGCCATCCCCTGTCTTTTGCAGCTCAAAGTTCTGTGAAATAATGGCTTTAGATGTTTCTGAAGATCACGGATCTTTGCTATTACTCTGTGGGCTGCTGTCCAGTGGAGGTTGTTTGGGGGCTATGATAAATAGTGGCTAGTTTGGTGAGTAGAAGGGAAAAAAATTTGTAGTCCAAGCTCTTAATTGGGAATTTTGGACCTAAATTCTCTTAAATCGGAGTAACAGAAGCTGCCTTCCAACTTCCTCAGCATGCCTGTTGCTATCATGCTGCTTAGCATCAGGTATGTGCCAGTCTTCTAAACAGCTTTATAGTCCAGTGGATTTTTAAAGTTCGTGAGTTTAATTTGGGATAATTAATACTCTTAATAGACTGGGACATGTACAACTTTGAATTAAAAAGGTATAAACAGTGGGGGGGGACAATAAAAAACCCCAAACCGAGGAACAAGGTACCATGTAGCTAGATGATGTCACCATGTATAGATATACTAGTGCCCGGAACAGAAGTATGTAAACAATTGAAATCTAAATCCAGACACACAAATAAGATTGGTGTCTTGAAACTGCTGAGGCAAAGTGACAGTTTTATCACTAAGCGATTGCGGGCTGTGAGGCCTTCCAGCAAGAGGCATGTCATGAATATTGCGCGGGGTTATCCTCTTGAGACGTTTTTCCTTTTTTGTAGGAAGACAACATGGCATTTGGGAAGCCAGTGAAGTAAGTGCTCTTGTTAGTTTTTATTAAACTAACCAACTGACCTGCAGATGTCCTTTAATTCACGGAGACAGACGTGCTATAATATTGCTTTTCTTGTTGTTCAGAAGCCCTAATTCAAGTGGATGGCTACTGTGTCTCTGCTTTTCAAGAAACCACGTTAAATTAAATCTTTTTAGAAGCGTGACAGCAATGTAATGGTATTAATAACTGGAGCTGTATGGAGCCTTTATTAAAAAAAAGAAAAGGCTAAAACATTTTAAGATAATGTTAACAACAAGTGCTCCAAGTAAATACTGCCTGTGCTGTACTAATGAACTGTCATCACTCACAGCCTGTTAATGATTTTCTGGGGGGAGCAGGAGAGGTGCCTGGGTTTTGTGTATCTGTCAGATCAGGTTTACGTTTTGAATGGCCTGAAGGTTTCACATCACGGGACGTGAAAGCAGTTCAGAGTTTTGTCTGTGCCCCTGAGGTCTGCAGTTTCTCTCTGGAGTGCTGTCGGGCTGAGGGTGCTGAGCGGTAGTTTCTGCTGCCCTCTGCAGCATACGCTTGTTGTGAAGACCTCAGCTCCGTGGACTCCAGAGGTAGTGGATTTCTCCAAGTCCTTTAAGTAGCTTCCAGCTGGGATAAGCGAGAGATTGTAAAGGTGCCGCAGTAATGCGAAAGGATCTGTTCTCATCCTTCTAGGTACTGGAAACTGGATCCCAGCAAAGTATACTCCACCAGTCCCAACGCCTGGGACACGGCCGTACACGATGCCTCGGAAGAGTACAAGCACCGAATGGTATGGCTCCAACGCTCATGTCCTGTGTGTGTGGAGGATTAGCTCCCCAGTTTGGGTCCTTGCTGGGTCTGCACCAGTACACGGTGCAGAACTGGGGAGCCTCAAAGACAAGATTTCTAATCCTGTGCCCCTTTTTCTCTTCCAGCACAACCTTTGCTGTGATAACTGCCATTCTCATGTGGCTCTGGCCTTAAACTTGATGAGATATGATAACAGCACCTCCTGGAATATGGTGAAGCTCTGCTTCTTCTCACTCCTGTATGGGAAGTACGTAAGGTGAGCTGAGGAGCGGTCTAGATTCAGCAGGCAAAGGGGCTCTGTTTCTTTCATTCTTCCTCACCCTCCAAAGCTTCAGACTGTCCTGTGGAGAAGGGATAAACATCTCTCCCTCACAACATGTGGGTTTATGTTGCTGGTAGGTGGTACTGTCACTGCACTCTGCATCTTAGGAAAAGAACCAAGGGTGCTTTCTGGGTTGCACTGGATGCTGCACCTGAAATACTGTATCTGGCAGGTAATTTAGGGTCCCTGGAATTTGGGAAATGCTAGCTAAAGCAGATCTCACTCTGTTGTCTTTTGGCTGGGTTAGGTCAGAACATAAGGTCACAGAATGGCTTGTCTCCAAGGGTTACTGGTTTCTCTTCCCTCTCTTGAATCTTGTTTACATAAAAACTCGTCAGATTTCCAACTGGTGTGGAGCTTCCAACTTGAGTGGAGAGGGAAACCCCGAGTTTCCCTTACTTGAAAGGGCACTTAATCTCCATTTCAGCTTCTTGTGCCTGAAGAGGAGGTTCTGCAATGACTGCCTTGCACAAAGCTTTTGAGTTGCTCCACTTCTGTTGAGTCTTTCCTGTTCTGGAAGAGCTTCTCTACCAGCTTTTAGGCAAGTGTAGTTCCTGCTGTCTTGGTTAAATACACAAGCAGTCCAAATAACGAGACCTGCAACAACGGGGTTTCATTTTTTTGTGGTCTCCTGTCACCACTCCTGTCTGTGCAGATATGAAACGTGCTAGTCTTCGTCCAGCCCTATTGTTCATGATATGGTTATTTGTGGACCTGGTTTAGTCTCAGTTTTTAACACAGGCTGAATCTCCAGGATGTGATGAGTGGCAGTGCCAGCAATGGATAGGAAAGTCAGAAGGGCATCTGTCTCCCTTTGATTTCTCCAGTTATTCTCACATCCTTCTCTCCCTCTTGTCTTTCTCTGCTGATTTCTTAGATTTAAACCCTCCCCTTTTTTTCCGTCTTGCAGCATAGGGGGATTTGTGAAGACCTGGCTTCCCTTTGTCCTCTTCTTGGGAGTGATCGTGACCGTTGTTCTGACGCTTCATTTGCGGTGATGGCAGCTGTGAACTCCCCGTTCTGTGGGCGCACGAAGGACGAAACTGTGACTGATCCATCGAGATGGAGGCACGGGACTCTGGGAGGCGTTTCCTGGGGAAGGTGGCAACTCCACTCCATTGTAACAGCTCATCTTTGTTTCCTGGAACTGGCTTCTTTTCCTTCTGTTTTTGTTCTATCAGTGGTGTCTCCCAGTGTCAGGGGTCCTGAAGCCTCCTGCTCTCTCCCTGAGTATGCTCCCTTTCTGCAATTTGGTAGGTAGAAACGCCATCAGGAAAGGAGAGGCGTGGGCACCTTTGCTTTCATTGCGAAGTAAAGCTGCGAGGCAAACCCTGCCTCCTGCTTCAGGACTACAAGCAGGTACGCTTTGTAAGGTTCTCTCTGATCACCTGGTTTCTTCCTCTTGGCAGACTCCATCAGATGCTTCCTCAGATTTCCTGAGTCTCCAGGAAGGAGTTGTGGTTTCCCTGTTGCACGACTCTCCTGTAGCACCTGTTTCAAAGTGGAGGTGTGGGGTTCCTCCTGGGGATGGAGAGTGCCATGGCACTTGCTGACCGTCTGCCCAGTAGTGAGAGAGGTGTTGACGGTGGGACGCTCCTCTGAGGAGACACGCAGAGGAACGCTCTGTGGCAGGGCAAATTCATCTGGTCCTGCTGGTGAGCCCAGAAAGGCAGGAAAGTCGATGGACTGGCTTGGGTATGGCTCATGGCAGTCTGCACGCTTTCAGTAGCCTGTTGCAGAGTTGGGAGTCTACTGCTAAGTCCCTTTAAGCTTGTGCCAGAAAAAATACAGCTTCCCTGCTTCTCCCTGTGCTCTGAATATCTAAAATTGTTGTTACACTTCTCATGAGCCACTTACTTACTTTCCTTTCATCCCTAGTACTTTTTGTGTCGCAGCGTACCTGAGCTTGCAGAGGTGGCAGCAGCAGCAGGTACACGTTTCTGGGGCAGAAGGCTTAGCGCAGAGTTTTGAAAACATCCGTGAGAGCAGCGCTTGAGACCTGAGCTTAGTGGGGCCATCAGAGATTAAAAGAAAAGGTGAAAGGACTGGAAAGCATCCATGTTCCGATTGGGATTTGCAGCAGCAAACTGAGGCACTGGCTTTCTTGCGGATGGTTCCCGGACGGTGAAGAAGAAGATCTGTTTACTTCCTTGGCGTGCTTTGAAGAGCACACCTGGGGTAAAAGTGCTTTGCAGGACTGGCTTTGATGAGAGAAAGGCTGGTCTGGCAGTGTTGCGGGGGGGCTGATGGCCCTTTTGAGCCCTGGATCGGGCAGGATGGGTAGTAGGGGGGTAGGTTGTTCTTGAGTGCTGGGCAGGAAGTGAATTTGGACGTGACCCAGACCTCTTCCAGGGCGAGAGGTCCGGGTCTGTGTTTGCTGAGGCTCTGGCCTGCAGATGCTGCTTTCTGGGGGGCTCTGAGCCAGGTGGCTTTTTTTTTTTAAAAAAAAAAAAAAAAGTGTGGCTGAAGGGTTCTGTGCAGTTGAGCAGATCCCTGCTGACTGCAGAGGAAGGACAGCTTTTCCACTCAGGCCTTGAAAGGCCAGCTCTTTACTTCGCTACCTGATGGATTTCAACCTCGTGGCCAGCAAGAAAGCTCTTCTTCACTGCCTGCCGTCCCTGCGCCTTCCTCTGACTGGGAAGCCTGCTCACCGTCACTGCCGGCCCTCAGACCTGTCCCTGCGTGCCTCCTCATCCGCTTCCATCTCCCAACTCCTCTAGCCATATGGGAGGCTTGGGGACTCCTCTTGGGCCTCTTCATTTCTGCATTTCCTCCTTTTACTCAGTCGCTTTTAAATAGCCCCTTTAACCTCTCCCTTCTCCCTAGCACCCAGTTGTCTGTCATCTGCTGCTGGCCTTGCAGGGATGGGTGGAGGCGTGCAGACCTCGGCGCCCTTCCCCGTTTACCTGGAACTGAAATAGTCATCGCTGTCTGCTCTGTACCGTCATTTCAAGCCTGCGTGGAGAGCGGGCTGGAAGGTGCTGGGCCTGGGGCTGATTAGAAAGCCAAGATCTTGATCAAAGAGAACCTTACGATGAAAGGATGGTGTCTTACCGAGCTAGCCTGTGTTGCTGTAGCCCGCTGGCTAACGTGCCCTAGGACAAGCCAGTTGAACAGGAGAGATTAGTCCTTTGCCTCTGTTTTTAATACAAGTATGATTTCTCAGAGTGACCTGCCAAGGATGCGATTGGAGTCCCTCGGCCCAGGGCTGAAGCCAACCTGTCTTACGCAGTAGCAATAATCTAGAGACTCTTAGGCCTGTCTCACACGTTGATTCAGTGTTTTATCGATAAGCTATACAAGCGTTGCCAAAGCTGAGACTTTTGAGTTGTCAGGGGAGGCCGGGAGTGGGGGCTGCTGGCCACAGTTCCCGCTCCTGGGACTTCTGAAAACATGCTGAGTGCCATTCCCCACCGTGAAAATCCTTGTCGTTTGCTCCTAATGCTTTTCCCCCGATCTGGATTTCAAACGTAAACTTGTCATGAGCAGCAAAGGGGCCTCGTAGTGGGTTGGAGTGTTGGCTGCCGGGGGAGGAAGGTGCCGCTTTGCCCAGGTCCTGGCTGAACGGCCGACCCTGCAGTGATGGAGGATGGCACCGGGCATCCGAAGGAAACCCGGCTGACGGGAGAGCCAGCCCCAAAGCCGAGGTACCGCAGAGCCAGCCTGCACGTCCGCGCTGGACACGCAAAGCTGTCTGTACTCGCACAATGAAGGATGGTGCCCGCAGAGGTGGGATGCTGGGAGAGGTGGGTGGGCTGGTGGGATTTATGGTCTTTCTATGCTGTGGTAGCGTCAGCCCAGTGCTGCAGGAGTGCGGAGAAACCCCGGCAGTGCTTGGCACAGGTTCCCAGCAGCGCTGCAGCCAGCGGCGGCCGTTCTGTGGGGAATGGGCTGCTTCCTCTCGGCGTGGGAGGTGGCAGAAGGGAGGGGGTGGGCGAGGAACGTCCTCTTCTTGCAGCTTCCTTCATCTCACTACCGGCTTCTTCGCCGTGCCCCCTCCGACGAGCCACATTAAAGGTTCACCCTGTCTTCCGCCTTCCAGATGCCAGTTTTATGCTCCACTCCTTTCCCCTTTGCACGTGCTTGTGCTGCAGAGCGCCGTGGCTTTGCCGTTGCTCTCCGGCGAGGACGAGCCCTTCCATACCCTCATCCTTTGTTCTCTTGATCTCTGTGGGGCGCTGGATTACTTTGTAAATATTTAAACTCTGCTTCTGTGGTTTCATAATCCTGACGGTAGGGGAAATAATAAACTTATTTCTGTGGATGTCTCCAAGTGCCACATCTCTTATTGTCGAGACTCTTTCCTCCTTCCAGCCGGGAGCAGGGTTGGTATTCCCGCCTGCCCTGCTGAGCCCCGGCCCCTCTCCTGCCCCGAGGCAGCGTGGCTGGCTGCCCCCAGGAGCGGGACCCCGAAGCTCTCGCGCCTTTTACTGTATGAATTTACCTTTTGCTCTCCTCCAGGGCAAAACTCACAGCCCTGTTTTCAGACCTGCTGTTGGGAAGGGCGGGTTTGGGGGGGGGCGGGAGGGACCCGATTGCCGCAGCGTGGGATTTGCAGGCTTTAATGCCGGGTCTCTCCAAAGCCAGCGACCTGCCGAGGGTCTTTGTTATGTTTGGGAGGAGAACGGGCTCTGTCTGCTCTTGCCCTTTGCTGCTCCCTACGCGTCTGCCCGGGCAGCGGAGCCCTGCGTGGCTCTGGGCAGGGGGGGAGCTGAGCGCTCTGGGGAGGAGGATGCTTTTTTGAGGAGATAAGCTCCCTCTTGCAGGCAGATCCCGTTGAGCTGTTCCCTTTCCGTAGCCCTAAGTCTCTGGCATCTCTGTTTTTCTTGGAGGCTGTGGTCCTTTCCCCTGCCATCTTTCATTTTCCTGCAAGCTGTTTGGGGAAGGGACGTTGCGTGCTGGGGCCAGGGCTGCCGGGAGCTACGGAGGAGCGGAGAGCAGAGTGGGATGCGAAGAGGCGGCCTCGTTTTCCCCTCTCCCAGCAGGATACTGCTGCCTGAACTGGGAGCGAGGGAAGCTGGGCCTCCAAGTGCTGTAACGATTGCTAATGCAGCAGCCGATTTTCCGTTAACATCTGATATCCAGAGGCCAAAGCTGCGCGGTGGGGGAAGTAGATCAGCCTTAAAATTAGGTTGTGTACAAGGCTCGGGGATTTAACGGCGCAGCCATCTTACAAAACACCACCTGGATCTTCTCCTGCTCAGCCCCTCCATCCAAACCACACTGCTCCTGCGGCTGCGTTAACTCCAGCCCCTGCTTTGGCTCCGGGGCTGCGAAACGGCAGCAGGGGGGGAGGTGTGGGGGGTGGGTGCGTGATGGCAGGCAGCCTCCGAGGGGTTTATCCTGCACACGTCTGTCGCTGGAGCACGACGTGAGGATGCAAAACCCCTCCAGGAACGTGCTCTGCCCGGCGTGCACGGCTCTGTGCTGCTGTAACCCTCCTGCTGGGTCCCTGCTCGCCTCCCAAGCCTGGCAGGATTTTTCTAACCCACGTTCTGCTGCCCGGGCAGCTACGGGGAATCTGGCCGGAGGCGCGTGGGAGCTGAGCCGCACGGTTCGGGTCGTGGTATTTGGGGATTATATGGAAGCAGCCAGTCTGAACGTGCCAAGATAGTCACACTCGGGCGCTCAGGGTGCTCACAGCTCTCCGGCCGCGGCAGGAGACCAAGCAAGCCCTGCTCCTCTCATTTTTCCTCTTCTGCCTCTCGGCAGGGCCAGCTCAGCCCCGGGAGGGATGGAGGCTGCTGAAAAGCAAAGCGGAGTGGCAGGATCCATCCCAACCTGCCAAATGGCCTGAACCCAATTATGAGAGGGACCTCACTGCCTCCTGCCCCTCTGCCCTCGCCCGGGATGGCCGAGCGGGACCGCTCCACCCCGGCAGCCATGGTGCGGCGGCTTCTTCAGCGTGGGGAGTGGGGCTGGGGGTCCCCGAGCTCCCCGCGGGGATGGGGGAGCGGATACCCCATCGCTGGCCGTGCCACCGCCGTGGGGCTGGCGTGGAGCCGCCTTTGAAGCGGGGTCACTTTGCTGCAGCTGGCCGGAGGGGAGGGGGCCCCATTTCTCATCCCCTGGGGGGGGACACACACACACGCATCAAAGGGCTCCCTGGGGAGCAATATTGAATCGCTCCGAAGCATTTGCACGGTGGGAGCTTTTGAAGACGCCAGCGGCGGTGGTGGCTGGGCTGCCTGCGGCTGTGGCGCCTCCAGCCCACGGTGCCTCCGAGGCTGCAGCTCCCTCCTCATCCTCAGCCTCCCCCCCCCCCCAATTCTTTCCCAGGCAGGGGGGGAGAAGGGGGTGCAACACCCCACACTGGGGCTCTCTGTACCCACATCTTCCCGGACAGGCATTGCACGTTGTCCCCAGCCAGAGCCGAAGGTGGAAATGCCACGAGGTCGCCGCTCATTTGCGGGGATTAAAAATGAAAAATTCAGAGGGGGCTGCAAGCAAGCAGCACCCCCCACCCTCCCTCCAGCCCACGGGAGCTGGGATACATCCCTGTGGGAACTGGGATCCTTCCCCGTGGGAACTGGCATCCGCCCTGCGTGCCCGGGAAGCGCTGGAGCAGCACATCAAAGGCAGCGGGAGGGCAGAGGGCACGGGGGAGCCGAGACCCTGGAAGGGGGACAGGACCAGATGGCCCCATTGCTGGGGGGGGGTATGCGGTGGTGTAAAAGTGATAGCAGAAAGGGAAGGGGGGGGTTGGGGCTGGGGGAGGCTGCTGAAGGGGTGTGACTGTGGGGCAACTTTGGGGTGTGAACGCCCCCCCCCGGGTCTGCGGAGATGTTTGTGTCCTGCAGCTGCTGCCCGTGGGGGGATTCAGCATCTCCCGCATCCGCTGCCCGCATGGGCTCCATGCGTCAGGGCAAACCCTGCCGTCCCCTCCAGGGTCCCCATGGGAGGGACCCCCAACCCCTCCTGGCCTTCTCCCCACCGCCGTGTGGGGTGAGCACCTCCTGGCCTGGGGGGACATGGGCTGGGACCCCTCCAGGGCCCCCGTCCCTCTGGAGATGCTCTTGGCAGCTGGTGGCCATGGAGCTCAGCTCCCGCAGGAGCCTCCAAAGCCTCCGTTTCCCTCAATGCCCCCCCAGCTCTGCAGCCCACCCTGGGTGCTTGTGGCCGGTGGTCCCACCCAGGATGCTGATGCTGTGGGTTGCTGCCCCCACCTGCAGTCCCACCGGCGGGCGAGATGCTGCCGCCGATGCTCTGGCGCGTCTCCCTGCCTCAGTTTCCCCCCCCAGGAGAGCCAGGCTTGCCTGCGCCTTGCGGACCCGAAGAACGAGTCCTGGGGGTGGGCGCGGGGAAGGAGAGCGGGATGGGACTTGCTCCTCGCCCCCGCTGCCCGAACACCCAGCGCAGAAATGAGGCAGAACCTGTTCTGCACACCCATGGGGGTGCTGCCAGCACCCAGCACCCAGCACCCCAGGGGCAGGAGGAGGGTTTGCTCCCTGGGATGCTACTTCGGTGCGTGGCTGGAGCCGGGCTGCAGGCCATGGTGGCTGCCTGGCTCGCTCCGCGGCCTCTGCAAGGAAAACCACCCCTGAGGGCTGACCCAGCACCTCGCTCGCCTTGTGCTGGTGACCGGGGTGTTCCCGGGTGTCACCGGGCTGACACAGCCTCCGGCCACGGCCGCCCCGGGCGGAGGGAGGCACCGAGGGAGGGTCTGCTCCGCAGGCGCTGCAGTGCGGCAGTGGCTGCGGCTGAGCCTCAGCAAACTCGTTACCCCTCTGGATCAGCGGGGACATGTCATCGGTGGGACACACCGCAGGATGTGGCCCACTGCTCCCCCACAGCTCCGGCCACGGGGTTTGGCTCTGTCTGTGCTGCGCTGTGCACAAAACTGCCCTGGGCTGTCTGCCCCTGGCCCCGAGGAGGGGCTCTGCCCCACTGAGCAAGCCCATCGCCGGGGTGTTGGGTACCATCAGTCCATCCATCCGTCTGTCCATCCATCTCCAGAGATCCAGGAGCAGCGGACTGATCCTGCCAGGTCCTTTCTCACCCCAGCCTAATCCAGTGAACATTTCTCTCTCCGGACAAAAGGTCCGGGATGCACAGGAAGGGCTCTGTGCCCACCCTGGGTGACCCAGAGCTGAGCCACCATCCCACAAACACCCCTACGGGGACATGACCGTCCCTGAGCCACCACCACCACCACCCCCTCCCCCCCACCGCAGAGACCTGGCTGCACTCGCTGCATTTCCAGAGCATCCATAGCAGGGGGACCTCATCCATCCTCTCCCCACCGGTGCTGAGCAGCGAGCGCCCAGCGAGGGGAGGAAGGGGAGGGCGGCCGACAGACAGAGCCGTTGCTAAAGTCTCATTTCCTTAGAAACCACGCTAAAAATAATCCCCTTTTCTTGCGGTCCTGTGCTTGGCGTGTGCTGCCAAGCTGCTGCCGCTGCCCCCCGCCGCAATGCCTTCCCCGCAGGGCTGCTGTAAAGCTGGGGGGGGGTGTGGGGGGGTGGGGAATGGCTGGAGCCCGGCGGGGAGCCTGACACCCCCCCCCCGAGCCAGCTGCCCTCCCCCTGTGGTTGAGGGAAACTGAGGCACGGGCCCCCGCTGTGCCGGGGAAGGATGCTCCTGCTCTGGGTGCTGGGGTTTGCCACTGCCGGCCTGATCCGGCGTGGGGCTGAGCACCCAGGTTTGGCCTGGGTGATCCGGGAGCCCCAGCCCTTCGGAGCAAGATGGGATGGAGATCCCGGGAAGGATGGGAGCTGTGGGGCTGGGGGGTAGCCATGGGATGGGGGATGTGGGGCTGGGGGGTACCCATGGGATGGGGGATGTGGGGCCGGGGGTATGCGCTGGGGGGGCTGGGGCTGTCCAGTGGGATGGGAGCCATGGGGCTGGGGATACCCCATGGGATGGGGACCCTGCAAAGCCCCATGGACCCCACACTGCCCCACATGGGGCTTTCGAGGGGAGGGGGAGGGGTTCAAGGTGCTGTAGGGAGGATGATTTTGCTGCCCCCCCCCCCCATGCCCAGCAGAGACCAGTCCCCCCCCGGTCCCCGCAGTGCATCCCAGGAGCTCTCCTGGAGCTGCTCCGCATAAGGCACCCCGAGGCCGCATCCTGCTCCGTGTGCTCCCCAGAAACCCCTGGGTGAGGAATGGGGGGGGGTCTCCCACCCCATCCCCGTGCCCACACACTTGACTTCCATCCTCCACCAGCCTTGGGTGTGTGTGTGGGGGGGGGTCCCTCTACCCCAGGGTGCTTCCCTTCTGCACCACCCATTCCCCGGCTGCCTGACGCCTCCCAGTTCAGCCCAGTTCAGCCCAGTTCAGTCCCGTCCGGCGGGTGTTGCTGGCTCCAGTCCCTGCTTTCGTGCCGCCGGGGCGAGGAGGCGCTTGCTCGCCTGCGGTTGACTCAGCTCTGGGCCGCCAGCACCCCGCCGAGGGTGGGGACCGGGGGCCACCCACCGCCACGAGGGTCCCCGTGGGGTGCTGGGGGGGGGACACGAACCACCGTGCCCCTACGCTCAGCCCTGGGCAGGTAAGGGCGGCCGTAGGGGCTGACCCCACTGTTTGCCCCACAGCGGGGCTGCACCGGCACCCTTGGGTGGGGGGGTTGGGGGAGGGGGGTGTTGGGTTCCTCTCGCCCTGCTTGGGGGGGGCTGCAGCCCCCCCCGCCTTGCTCTGCTCCCCACCGAGGAGGCATGGGGGCTGTGGGACCCCAATTTTAATCCTCCCCACGCTGCGCTGGGGGTCTGGCCCCACCGGTGGGGCTGGACGGGGGTCTGAGGCCACGGTGATGGGCTGTGGGGCCGCTGGTGGGGATGGGGGGGTGATGAGGGGGTGCAACCCTGGGCTGTGTGTGTGTGTGTGTGGGGGGCGACTGGGGCCTGCCGGTCCCCAGGGGGCTGTGCGAGGTGGGGGCTGAGCATGGCTGTATTTTGGGGGGGACGACACAGCATTTCACACATCCACCGCCCCCCTCCATTGCGACGTGTTGCTCGCCAAGAAAAAAGGGGGACGTGCATCCCCCCCAACCCCCCCTAGTTGCATCTTACTGGGGAGGTTTAACTGGTTTGACTGGTCTTCCGTGCAGGGTGGGGGGACGGGTGCCCAGCACCCCTCTGCACTCCGGCGGGCGTGGGACGTGGGTGCCTGTTAACCCCCCGACTGCGCCCACCCGCCGGGGGTCCCTGCGGGGAGTGGGGGACGGCCGCAGCGCCTGGGCCAGACCCGGGTGACACTTTTTTTTGGGTGCCGGCTCTGTTCCGGGGTGTTGGGGAGAGGACACCCCCGTGTGCCGCCAGTAAACAGGATACGAGCGGGCTGCGGTGGGGCGGCAGCGGCAGCATCGTCCCAGCCCCGGGGACAGCCGGTACGTGTCCCCCGAGACCCCCCCAGTCCAGCCCTGGTGTAGCCTGGCTGGGTGCTGGGTGCTGTCTCCCCCTGCCCAGTGTGGGGAGTGGGGTGCTGGGGTGGGGGGTTCAGGTGGTTTTGGGGGTCCCCGGTGTGTGATGTGTGTGTTTGGGGGGGTCCTTGGTGCTGGCATTGGCGGAGGAGGGGGGGTGTCTGTGGTGGGGTTGGCACCCAGCCCACCCACTGGCACCAGTGCGCTCAGATCCTGCACTGGGGTCCCCAGTGCTGGGGGACATCTGCGACCACCCCCGGAGCTGGGATGGGGCCATCTGTGGGGCAGGGCGACCCACGGGGATGGGATAAGGGCGCTCATGGAGCTGGGATGGGACCCTCCGTGGGGCTGGGGACAGGGCCACTGGTGGCTGAGCCCCACGGTGGAGGTGGGAACCCCACAGCCGTGCCGGGGTGCAGCCGTGCTGGTGCCCACATCCCGGCGGGGGGCCGGGGGGGGGGAGGGGGGGGGGGCAGGACTGATCCTGTCCCAGCGCTGCTGCAATTTCCTGCCCTTGGCATCCCATACCGGGCAGCGCTTTCCCAACGCCGGGGCCAGGAAGGGCAGCGGTGAGGCAACGCCGGGCAGTGGGGCAAGAGCCCCCCTGCTGCAGCCTCTGCCCTGGGAGGTGTGATGAGCTGAGTACGGTCTCAGCCTAGTCGGGTCTCAGCCCATCGTAGGGGGTAACCGAGCCCCCTTTTGCCACCCGTCTCGGTGCCGTGGCACCTGATGTAACCCGTGGGAAAGCAGGCAGGGGCAGAGCCGGCCCTGAGCAAACACCCTTTGCAAACACGGGCTGCGGGCAGGGCTGGCCCTGGCACGGGGCCGGCAGCGGGGCCCGGCAGCAGGAGGAGCAGCAGGGCTTCCCTGAGCCTGCCTGCAGCCTGCCCGCCGGGTTGCCCGTGCCCCTGCCATTGCCACCCTTTGGCACCATCCCACCCCTCGGTTTGTCCCCGTTGGGGGTCCTGGGGGGTGTTTTGGGGTGCAGCGTGGGGGGGGTGTGTGTGGGGGGTGTGTGTGTACGTGCTGAGCTTCTGCTCCATCTCTGCAGAGGGTCAGGATGATTCCCGCCCCAAAGCGGTCCCGAGGCACCTCTCCAGATGCTGGCATCACTGGTGCATGCCCGGCACGCTGAGCCCCCCCGGCCACAGCCCCCAGTTTCTCGGCACCCACCTCGGCCAGTACCTTGGGGTGCCCCCGCCGTGCCCCCCCACCCCACCATGGCACTGGAGCTGGGGGCCGAGGTGCTGCTGGACCTGAGCTTCCTGACGGAGGAGGAGCGGCACGCCATCGCCGAGGTGCTGCGCCGCGACTGGCAGCTCCGCCGGCGCGAGGAAGGGCGCATCAGGTGAGGTGGGGGTCCCCTGCTTGGTGTCACCCTTGGGGACAGCATGACAACCCCCCAAGAGCGGGTCCATCGCCCCTGGGGACAGATCAGCCAGGCTGGGGGTCCCCTTTCTCCTGGGGACGGGGGTACCCGTTGAGTCCAGCCAGGGCGAAGCCCCTCAGTGGGTGACACCGGCATCGGGTCCCAAACCCCCTGGGAGACGGTGGCCGGTGTCCCTAGGGCCAGTCGCGGTGGCGGGGTGACGGGGATGGTGGTGCAGAGGGTCGACGGCAGCACCGGGGTGGGGGGGACCCAACGCCACCCTCCCGCCACCAGCAAGCTCCGCAAGTCGGTGTCGGACCCGGCGCGGCTGAGGACCCTCACCGGGGACTGGTTCTGCGACGCCCGTGCCCAGCGCCACCGGCACCACCTGGGCTCCGACCTCGTCCGAGCCTCCATCCGCCGCAGGAGGCGGCCCCGGGGTAGGCGAAGGTTGGGAGGACATGGGGGGACACCAGGGACTGGGGCTCAGCCCGCTGAGGTCCCCGATGTCCCCAGGAGCGGGGGACCCGGAGCTTGGCCCCAGCCTGGGCGAGCTGGAGGCCATCAGTGAACCGCTGGCAGAGGAGAAGGAGGATGAGGATGGTGTGGCAGAGCCAGAGGAGAGGTGAGGGGGAGGGGACAGGGACACTCTCGCCCCATGGGTGCCCCAGGGCTGGTGGCATCTCCTATCCGTACCCCGCTGGGAGGTGGCACAGCCCCCGGATGCCCGGGGCTGGAGCAGAGCCCGTGGTGAAGGGGATGGTACAGCCAGAGCTGCGCCGTCCCCAGCATCCGTCCACCGCCCCGCTGTCTGTCTGTCTGTCCACCACCCGGGGGGTGTCCTGCGGCCCTGCCGGACTCTGGCTCTATAAATAGCTGCTGGGATTGGGGAGGGGGGCGGGGGGCACAGAAAGCGCTCGTTAGCCTGATGCCTTGTCCAGAAAAACTAATTACGGTCTCTTCTCGCAGCCCCCCTGCGGAGGAGGCGCAGGCGGCCGCAGAGCCCCCGGTGGGTCCCTGTTGGGGGGCGATGGGGGGGGGTTGAGCCGGCAGGGCAGAGTCTGCCGCCGGTACCCGACACCCCGGTGATGGGCTCGGTCGGGGGGGTGGTGGTGGTGGTGGTGGTGGTGGGGGGGAGCACCCCGCAGCCTGCGTCACCCCGTTGTCACCCCGAGTGCCACAGCGTCACCCCAGGAGGGTGCTGCCGTCGGGGCCAGCCTCGTGCCTCCTCTTACGAACCGAACCCCGAGGAGCGACGGGGAGATGATGTCCCCCCACCCCCTCCCCGGGAACCCAGCGGGGCTGGACGGAGGGGACAGGACGGGGCGAGAGGAGGGGACCCGTTTTCACCCTTTCCCCTCGGTGCCACCCCGCAGCCCAGCCCCGCAGCCCCGGCTCTGCGGGGGACCCTGGTGTCACAGCCCCTGCGGCAGGGTGACGTCCCAGCGAGGGAGCAGGACATCCCAGCCCAGCCAGGTAACCGTGATGGCAGGGGGGGGATCTCGGTTCTGTCGAGATTTGGGGGGTTGCAACCCCCCCCCAGAACTGCTTACCAGCCTCCCTGCCTCCCCCCGGCCCCAAATCGCGGCCCCACAGCCCTCGCTTGCCTGCTCGCTCCACTTGTTGAAAAAAGGGGACCCCGTCCCCGTCCCCGTCCCCCACATCCATCCCTGGTGTGCCAGGACACCCCCCACCCCCCACCCCCCCCGCCCACACTGTGCCCTTGCAGGTGACACGGTAGGTGGGAACCCCTTCGGCACATCCAGCGCGGAGGAGGATGAGGAGGAGCCCGACCCCGCACACAGCGGCCCCGATGCTGGGCAGGTGGGATGGGGGGGTCTGGGGGGGGGCTTTATAGGGCGGTATGGGGTTGGAGGGGGCTGTATGGGACTGGGGGGAATGTATGGGGCTCTAAGGGGTTGGGGGGCCTGTACGGGGCCGGGGGGACTGTATAGGGCTGTATGGGGTTGGGGGGACTGTATGGGGCTGGGGGGGGCTGTATGGGGCTGGGAGACTGTATGGGGCTGTATGGAGCTGGGGGGGGGGCTGTAGGGTGTTAGGGGGCTGTATGGGGTTTGGGGGGAGCTGTATGAGGTTGGAGGGGGCTGTATGTGGCTCTATGGAGCTGTATTGTGTTGGGGGGCTCTATGGGGCTGGAGGGGGCTGTGCGGGGCTGTATGGGGCTGTATGGGGTTGGGGGGCTGTATGAGGTTGGAGGGGGCTGTATGGTGCTGGAGGAGGCTGTATGGGGCTCTATGGGGCTGTATTGTGTTGGGGGGCTGTATGGGGCTGGAGGGGGCTGTGTGGGGCTGTATGGCATTGGGGGCGCTGTATGGGGTTGCACGGGGCTGCATGCAGCTGCCAGGGGGGCTGTATGCTGTTGCGGGGCTGTATGGACCTGGGGGGGCTGGAGGCTGCTGTATGGAGTTGGGAGGTGCTGTATGGGGCTTGGGGGGCTGTGTGGAGCTAGGGGGGGCTGTATGGGGCTGTATGGGGCTTGGGGGGCTGTATCGGGCATGGAAGCCAGCATGGCGCTGGCTGTGCCCGAGCACCAGGCACTTACTGGGAGGTGGGTGCCCTCAGGAGCCCACACTGGGGAGGGGGGTCCGGGGGGGTGGGGGTGTGTGTGCTGATCCCTCTTTACTTTGCATTTCCAGGGGCCGGGGACCCCCTGGACGGATCAGGCATCCCTGGGCCGGGTGTCCCCGCAGAATGGCCACGTGTCCCCCGGCAACCTGCTGAGCACCAGCTCCTCCGTGTCCAGCCTCAGCTCCTCCACAGTACGGGGTTTGGGGGGGGGTGGGGGGGGTGGGGGGTGGCATCACCTCTCCAGCCCCCTCCTGACCCTGTCCCACCGCCCCGCAGCTGAGCGGCAGCCTGATGAGCCTGTACAGCGAGGGGGAGCTGGGCAGCGTGGCCGTGCGGGGCTGCGTCCAGTTCTCCCTCCTCTACGACCCGGCCAAGAAGGAGCTGCAGGTCCACGTGCTGCGGTGCCGCGAGCTGGCCGAGGCCAAGAAGCAGCGGTCGGACCCGTGAGTGCCCCGGCCCCCAGCGGCGACGCTCAAGTGATGCCCAAGGTGGTACCCATTGCACCCACTTCATTTTTTGGGGGGGCTCCAGGTACATCAAGACGTACCTGCTGCCGGATAAATCCAACCGCAGCAAGCGCAAGACCACGGTGCGGAAGAGGAGCTTGGATCCCATCTTCAACGAGACCCTCAAGGTTTCTAACCCTGCAATGGGGTGGTTTTTTGGGGGGGTGGGGGTCCACCTGGTTCAAGGTGGGGATGGATGGGAGGGGGAAGATGACCTCCTGCTGTCTGTCTCCCCTCCTCGCCAGTACAAACTGGAGAAGAGGGACCTGCAGGGCCGGACCCTGAACCTCTCGGTGTGGCACCACGACAGCCTGGGCAGGAACCTCTTCTTGGGGGAGGTGGAGATCGCGCTGGGGGCATGGGACTGGGCCAACACGCGCCCCGAGTGGTTCAGCCTCCAGCCCCGGGTGAGTCCCTCAGCCGTCCCCAGCCCACCCTCCCCCTCATCCACATCTCCCCCCCCACCCCCCCCATAACCCACCCTCCTCATCCTCCTCAGACGCCCATCTCCTCGGACGGCCTCGCCAGCCGGGGCAACCTCAACTTGGCATTGAAGTTCATCCCCGCCAGCTCGGAAGGTGAGAGGTGCCCGTGGGCACTGGGGTGGGGGGGGTGGGGGGGGAATTTCGGCATGGCAGGGCGCCCCTGACCCCTCTCGCCGGCAGGTGGGGGGCTGCCACCCACGGGTGAGCTGCACATCTGGGTGAAGGATGCTCAGAGCCTCATCCCGCTGCAGAGCGGCACCGTGGATGCTTTCGTGCAGTGGTAGGAGGTGGGGAGTGACACCCGGGGGGGGGGGGGGGGGGGTTAAAGAGAGGGGCTCGTGTGTCCCCAACCTCCTCACCCCGCTGTCACCCCCAGCTACGTGCTGCCGGACGACAGCAAGGCGAGCCGGCAGAAGACGCGGGTGGTGAAGAGGAGCCTCAACCCCCTCTTCAACCACACCATGGTGTACGACGGCTTCCAAGCCAAGGACCTGGCCGAGGCGTGCGCCGAATTCACCCTCTGGCACCACGAAGCCTTCTCCAAGCGCCAACTGGGCGGCATCCGGCTCAGCCTGGGCACAGGTGGGGAGGGGACACACACACACACACACACACACACACACACACACACACGATCTGGGCACCCACTACCACTTGTAGGGGGGGGGTGGGGGTGGCATTGGGGTGGCCCGGGGAAGGGGGTGACGGCGGTGGTCTCTCTCCGCAGGGAGCAGCTACGGGCTGCCGGTGGGCTGGATGGACTCGACGGCGGAGGAGCGGGGGGTGTGGGGGCGGCTGCTCCAGCAGCCCGGGCAGTGGGTGGAAGCGCTGCTGCCCCTGCGGACCAACCTGGTACCCCGGGTATAGCCCCCCACCCCCCCATGGACCAGCCGCTGCCAACAGGACTGCAGGACACTGCGGGGGACACCCAGAGCATCACTGTGTGACGCTGGGGTCTGTGCCCCCCTTCCCCCCCCCCGACCCTTTCAGCAGCAATGAAGTGGCACCGGAGGGCACATTGGGTGGCTCTTTATTGCTCTGTGTACCCCAACTTCTCCCTACGGCGTGGGGCTGGAGCCGCTGCATCTCCCTGCTCCCGCTGTGGGGCTGTCCCCTCCGTCACCGGCCTGCCAGCCCCTGTGGTGACAGCCCCGGGGCTCGGGTGGCTGTGTCCCCCCCCCGGGACGTGTCACAGCACTGGGGGTCACCGGTGAGGGTCCGGCGATGCTCCAGGATGGCTGCCCAGAGGCGGTACGCCGACCCGCGCCTGCTGGGACACGGGGGCTGTTGGAGGGAGGGGACCAAGCCACGTGTGTGTGTGTGTGTCCCAGTGATGCCACCACACTTCCCCCCCCCCCTCCCCGGCCAGGCTGGGGGGTACCTGATGCCCACGTAGAAGAGGTCGTCACGGGTGGCACAGCCCAGCAGGTCCCGCAGGGTGAAGCCGTGGGAGAGGAGCTGCGGGAGGTGGGGGGGGGATGTTGGGGGGCAATGCTGGGGGTGGCGGGGGGGCTGCCCTGCTCACCCCAAGCAGGGCCTGACCCCCAGCCCCCACGTACGTAGCTCCATACGGTGCCACGTGGCCACGGGTCTCACCATGGCCGTGGTGGCTGTGTCCGTGCCGTGCCGCTGCAGCCACTGGAGGAGGAGGGGGTCAGCCCTTCCACGGAGTGGTTGGGGGGTCGGGGAGGAGCCATCCTGCCCTGGGGCGCAGCACCCCACGGGGGCTTCCCCATGCTCCCTGCTGTGCTGGGGTCGACTGGGGACTGTGGTGGCATCGTCCCTGGAGTGAAGCACCTGCTGGATCAGCCGCTGCCACTCCTGCTCCTTCTCCGCCAGCTCCTGGAGCAGCCTGGGGGAGAGCAGAGCACGGACTGGCACCCGGGGGGGGGGACAGGGGACACACAGCGTGGCAGCCGGGGAGATGGAGGACCAGAGAAGCCCCTACCTGCCCGTCTCCGTGCGGAGGTGGCAGAGCTGTGCCACCAGCGCCGAGGGTGGCTGCAGGGTGGGCAGGGGGTCCGCCAGGGTGCTGAGCCCCGAATTGCTGCTGAGCCCCGAATTGGTACTCTCCTGCTGGGGTCGGCTCCTGGGGACGGACAGCCTCGGCGGCACGGGGTCGTCCTCGTCACTCGTGTCCTTGGGGCCGTCCCCCCGCAGGCAGCCGGCCTTGAGCCCCAGGTCTGTGGGGGCAGAGGGGGTGGTGGGCACAAAGAGGTGCCCTATGGCCTCAGACCCCAGAGCACCGGGGCCAAAACAGGGAGCTGGGCCCAGCCAAGGCTGCCCCAGTGCTGGCTCCCCCCTCACATCCCTTTCCCAGCACCCCAAAGTCCCCCAGCCCACCCCGGGCCAGCCAACCCTCCTCCTCCATCCACCCCAACCACGGTGGTGGGACCCGGACCTGCATCCCAGCCGTCCCCCAGTGCCACCCACCTCTCACCAGCACGGTGAAAGCTGCCTGCACCGCCTGGCTCACGGCATCATCCAGCGCAAACATCCAGTGGGGTTTGATGTGGTGCTGGCGTAGCACCCGTCGCACCTGCAAGGGGCAGAGCCGTGCCAAGGCGTCACCATGCCAGGGCATCACTGTGCCAGGACATCACTGTGCCAGGACATCACTCGCACCAGGGCATCACCGTGCCGGGGCATCACTGTGCCGGGGCATCACCCACGCTGGGGCATCACTGTGCCAGGGCATCACCCACACCAGGGCATAACCGTGCCAGGGCATCACCCATGCCAGGGCATCACCCATCCCGGGGCATCACCCATCCCGGGGCATCACCCGCACCAGGGCATCACCCATCCCGGGGCATCACCCACACCGGGGCATCACCCACGCCGGAGCATCACCCGCACCAGGGCGTAACCATGCCAAGGTATCACCGTGCCAGGGCATCACCCACACCAGGGCATAACCATGCCAGGGCATCACCCACACCGGGGCATCACCCACTCAGCACCCTACCACTCCACCCCGGGCACTCACCGCTGCCTGGAAGCCGAAGAGGGGAGCCTGGAGGTGGGGGAGGCTCAGCCCCTCTGCCCGCAGGCGGCTCTGCAGTGCCAGGAGGTCCTGGCGCAGCTGGTGCTGGCTGGGACACTGGATGTAGCTCCGCAGGCAGCTCAGCAGCTGGGCGAGATGCTCCAAGCCCAACCTCGCACCCGCCGTGCCCTGAGTGGGCGAAGGAGATGCTCAAGGGGTTGTCGACGTGCCCACCCCGTGCCGTGCAGACCCCCCAGCCCACCCCGGGCACCCAGCACCCACCTGGCTCTCCTCCAAGGCGGCGGCGATGGCCGGTGCCTCGGCGACGAGGACGCGGTGCAGCGTGGCCCGGCGCTTGCTGTCCTTCCGCAGGAGGAACCCGTCCCCGCTCTCCTCGGGGGAGGACGAGCGCAGGCTGCGGTCAGAGCCGGCCGAGCCCTGGGCAGCGCTGGGGGGGGGACACGGGCAGGGTTGGCACTGTCCCCTCCAACCCTCGGGCATTTAAGAGCGTGGGCTCAGAGTGGGCACAGCCATCGGGAGAGGGCATGGGGGACCTCCTGCAACCCCCCCAGGCTGTGACGGGGAGGGAGGTGATGCCCCGGCACAACAAGGGGGCATTGCGGGGTGCAGTGCTGGGACATTGCAGGGGAAGCGGGTGCCCCCGGGGTCCCTCCGTCCCCCCATGCCCAGGCTGCCCTACCCCGAATAACTTCGGCCGGAGGCTGCCTCGCCGGGGTGGCACAGAAGCAGGGGGCTGCCCGCCGTGCCCCTCACCGAGGCGTCCTGCCTGGCTGCCGAACATCCCCTGTTCCCATCGCTGCCCTCCGCATCCCCATCCCGCTGCCCAAAGTCGGGGGGATCATCTGCCAGGGAGATGATGGACATGCAGATGGTTATTTAGCAGCTCATGCCAACCCCCCCCCCCCCTCCAGCTCCATCTTACCCCCCTCCAACTCACCCCCCGCCGGGGGCAGGGGCCGGCTCTGAGCCCTCCTGGCATTGGCGAGGAAGGGGTCCTGCAGCAGCGCGGGGGCCGTCGCCCGCTCGGCCGGGTTGGCTTGGAAGCAGCGCAGGATGAACCTCTTGGCTTTATCCGACATGGACTCGGGCACCTCCGGGTGCATCTTGAACATGCCCACCTGGAGGGGAGGCACTTGTGGGGCTGCAAAAGGGACCAGCCACCCTAGGGGGGGGGGGAGGGGGGCAATTTAAAGGCTGGGGAACCCCCTCCCCCCGCCATGCCCAACCCCATGGGTACCTTGAACATGGCAGCCTGGGGGCTGCCCAGCTCGTAGAAAGGGGGTTTGCCCGTGGCCATCTCAATGATGGTGCAGCCCAAGGACCAGATATCTGCTGGCTTCCCATAGCCCCACGGCCCCTGGTCGATGATTTCTGGGGCCATGTACTGCAGGGTGCCTGGGGAGAGGATGAGGAGGAGGGAGAGGAGCCTGTATCCATCACCCAAACCTCCTCCTGGGGTGGGTTCTCCTCCTCCCCATGCTGGCTACAAGGATGGAGATCCCACCATCGCCTGGTCTGCAGCATCCCACCTTCTGCACCTCGAGGGAACCCAGTCCCCAGCCCCGGGGTTCCCTTACCCGTGAAGGTCTCGGCGCTGGAGCTGATGCCCGCCAGCCGCTTGGAGGTACCAAAGTCGGAGATCTTCAGCACCCCGCTGTACGTGTTGATGAGGACGTTGTCTCCCTGGCGCAAGAAGGGCGCCCCAAAATAAAACCAAGCTCCGAAAAGGGCCATTGGGCATCATCCCGGTGGGTTTTGGGCATGGAGGGGCAGCTCCTGGCTGCCCGGTGCCCCTCGAGATGGGGGTCAGGCCTCGTGCCCTCAGGACGGGTGATGCCCCCTCACCTTGATGTCGCGGTGGACGATGTGGTTATCGTGCAGGTAGTTGAGCCCGTCAAGGATCTGGCGGGTGTAGAAGATGATGGTGGGTTCGTTGTCCTTCAGGGGTCCCCACTTGGAGCGCAGCAAGGAGGAGAGGCTCCCTGGAGTGGGGGGCAGAGGGGGGGGAACAGAGAGGGGCAGCACCTCCATTTAAGCCACACGTATGGCCACGTGTCTCCCTTTGACCCCTAAATGTTGTCCCCAGCGTTGCCCACCTCCCGGCACCTCCTCCATGAAGATTTTGATGAAACCATCCTGGCTGAGGGAGCCCAGGTACCGCACGATGTTCCTGTGCCGCAGGCGCTTGTGCAAGGCGATCTCCTCGTGCAAGGGCTGCGAGTACCTGCGCAGCCGGAACGGCGTTGGTGAGGGGGTACCCAGGCTCCCCTGGGACCCCTCCCCGGCCTGGCACCTACCGGCTGTCCCGCTCCGGGATCTCCTTGATAGCGATGCGCACTTGGTTGCTGAGGCAGCGCCCGGCGTACACGACCCCGAACGTCCCCCTGCCCAGGACCACCCGCTCGCCCTCCTCCGAGTACTCATAGCGGTACTGTGGGCAGAGATGTGGGGTGGCAGCCTGTGCCAGCCGGCGCCCCGTGTCCCCCCACGTCGTCCCGTGTCCCCATCTCACCTCCAGGATGGGCTGCGTGGGGCTGGGCACCTCCTCGCCGCCCGCCGCCTGCTCGGCCAGGAGGGACTGGATCTGGTCGCAGAACCTGCCGGTGGGAGGATGATGGTCCTGAGCCTCCGTGAGGATGCTGCGGACCTGGCCACCGACCCCCCCGGCACAGAGGGGCTCCTGGTCCCCCTCCCAGTCTGTCCCCCACCAGTGGCACAAGGGGGGCCTGTGCCACCCATCTGCATGGGTAGGGTCCCCGAGACACCCCTTTCCCCTAAAATTAAGGTAGGGAAGAAATCGCATAATTTCATGCTCCCCTCCCTCCCCGCTCACCAGGGCTGTGACTGGGGGTCCCCCATGCCCCCTCCGGCAATGTGAGGGTCCCCGTGCCCCCCAGCCCCCCAGCTCACCACCGGCAGTGCTGCTGGGAGGGGAAGTAGAGCTGGAAATCCTCCTCCGCGTGCAGCACATAGAGGAAGCAGCCCCGTTCGTCGCGCTTGCAGATGCTGGAGGGAAAGGACACCCCCCTCCAAACCATCAGCGGTGGGGCTGATGCTGCCCACGGGGCAGGTGGAGGGGCTGCGGGCACATGGGGGGCATCCTCGGTCCTGCCAGTGAGGGGGACTGGGGACATCCTCACCTGACGCCCCGGATGGCCGCGGCCGCGAAGGTCCAGCTCGATGCTGCTTTCTGCAGAAGGTGCAGGTAAGGAGGGGGTCGGTGGGAGCTTTCCCCCCCCCAGAGCCCCCAGGACCATCCTTACCTCCTCTGTGGGGCAGACGAGGGTGAGTGTCAGGGCGAGATCCTCCGTGTCGCTCCGCAGTGCCAACCGCGCCGGCTGCAGGACCTTGCTGAGCTCCAGGACCAGGACCTGTGGCAGCGGGGAAGGGGGGGCTGTGGAGTGAGCTCCCCCCCTCCCACTCACCGGGTCCCCAGCCTGCATCCCTGCACCCCCATCCTGCCAGCCGAGTTGGCACCGCTGGGCTGCTCGGTGCCTCCCCAAATTCCCGCTGAGCCTGGATGACTGGGTGGTCCCCAGGGATGTCCGGGGGTCCGGGCAGGAGGGGTTGGCTCCGCGTGGCCCCTCACCGAGCAGCGCGGCGCGGCAACGAAGGGCTGGCACGCCTCGAGGAGGAAACCCAGCCAGAAATCAGCCAGCTCCTGCCGGGCAGAGGGGACCTGTGGGCTCCTCTGGAAGTGTTTGTAGAGCAGGAAGGTCTCCATGACCGAGACCAGGTACCTGCAGGGACATGAGGGATGAGAGAGGAGAGAGAGAGATATCCCCAGCAGCTCCTAAAACCCCCTAACCCCCCTCCTGGGGCACAGCCACTGGGGACCGGTGCCGTACCAGCCCGGTGCGTTGAGCTTGTAGAGCTTCTCCGAGGCTTGGATGACTTTGCTGAGGTCGTTGGCCAGGATGCCGGCTCCGAGGCAGTATCCCACATCCCAGTAGAAGCGCAGCTCCTCCGGGCTGCCCTTGCGACCCTGCAGGCAGCTCAGCTTCACCCCTGGATGTGGGAACCAGAGCCCATCACCCCTCCGCCGGCAATCCCAGCACCCGGGCACGGTCACACCGGGGGTGCCCCGATGCTAACGGACACACCCCCCCCCCGCCCCGTGCCTGGTCCCCATCCCCGGTGGGTCCCTGTCCCCGACCCGCGGGTGGGCACCCACCGATTTGCTGCAGCTGCACAGAGGTTTCGAACTGGTGCCCGGCGGCCACGAGGAGGACGGCGGCGTTGATGCCGGCGTGGAGGCTTGGCTCCACCTCGAAGGCTTTGCTGTACCTGGGCAGAGATGCCGGGTGGAGGGCATGGTTGCTGCCACCCCCGGCTGCCTCCGGGTCCTGGAGCTGCCCCCTATGAAGGTGGAAACACTCCCAGAAACAGACCCCCCCCCCCCCAAAAGAAGTAAAAAAAAAATAAATAAAAGCCCAGCAGGAATTAGCGTCGGCGTTGCTGCTGGGGTGGTTTGAACGTGGGGCTGCACTGCTCAGAAAGCCCCCAGAGCCCCTGCAACCCCCCCCATCCCAGATGAGGATATGGCCAGGCAGGCAGCTCCCAGCCCCGTCCCCAGCCTCACCAGTAGAAAGCCCGGTCCCTCATCTCGGTGTCGGTGAGACCGGAATCGATGAACATGTCCTTATAGATGCGGCCGCACAAGCAGAGGAGGTCGGGGGCAGCCCCCTCCCCGTGCTCCACCACGGGCAGCAGCACCGACAGGGCCTTCTCCCGGTCCCCGGCACGGTTACGCCTGCACACACGCCACCGGTGCTTGGCGAATGGCACCACCAACGCGGCCCCTCCGGCTCCGTGCCATCGGGACGCCCAGGGTGCGCGTCACCCCCCCCCCCCCCCGCCACCGCTCACCGGCTGAGGGCAAAGGCGTAGTGGAAGCGGACGTTGTGCTGCTCGGCCACGGCGCAGGTGGGCAGCGCCTGGAGGGTCTCCACCAGCGAGACGATGGCATCGTAATCCTGCGGGGATGGCGGTGGGGCTGAGCCGGCGGCCCCCAGGCTGCCCGTCCCCGGTTGCACGGGGTGATGCTCTCCCCGGACCAGCCAAGCCCTGAGGGCTGCAAACACCACCGAGCACAGGCAGGCTGCGAAGGACCCCCTATCATTCCCCCCCCTCCCCGGAATGCCGACAGGGTCCCCAGCACCTCCCTGGGGGTGTTGAAACCCCCTCACACCTGTACGTCGCGGTAGGAGAGGAGGAGGTTCACCACGATGTCCAGGCTGAGCAGCTCCATGCTGTCCAGGCGCTGCTGGATGCGGGTCAGCTCCCGGCTCAGCTGCTCCCCTCGGTACATCTCCCGCGCCCTCCGGATATCCCGCCGGATCGTCTCCCGAAAATACCCGCTGAGGACGCGGAGACGTGGAGCTTTTGGGGTGGTGGTAATTCTCCGCCAAACCCTGCCCAGCCCACGTGGACACGGGGGTTTGCCCGCAGCCGGAGGGGTGGGCAGCAGTACCGGGAGTCGGTGGGGATCCCCTCCAGCAGCTGGACGAGCCGGGCTGCCAGCGGGGTGGAGGTGGTCTCCATCTCGAAGCTGGGCTGGAAAAGCTCCGTCAGGCACTTCACGGCCCCGGCGTTGCAGCAGACGACTTTGTTCTGGGGTGTCACCGCGTAGGGGATGAAGGTGTAGCTGCCGCAGAGGTCCTGAGCGAGGGGAGAAGGGGTGAGCAGCCGTGCGATCCACTCATGTCACGGATCAGTCCCCTCTCCCCACGCCTGCCCACGCTGCCCGGACCATACAGGCCACGCTAATACCTTCCGCAAGTCATTAGTGGGGAAAGACAAACCAGCTTTATCTCTGACTGCCATCATTATGTTCCAGAGTGAACGCTCCTGGTTCTTTACAAAACCAGACAGCCCTCTCCACGCTGCTGGTCCTGGCGTTTGCTCTGAGCGAGTGACACCCCCCCACCCCAACTCAGACCTGGGGAGAGGTCTCACTCCCTGTCTGCGATGTCCACCCTCCGAAGCCGGGGAGAAGCAGCGTGGGGGGAGAGAGGGGCTCAAACCCCCCAGCACCGCAGCAGCGAGCCTGGAGGCAAGAGACGTACCGAGTTCTTCTGGCAGATGTCCTCCTGGGGAGAGAGAAAGGGAAGGAGAAGGAACTTAACGAGCGTCCCCGGCAAAAGAAATCAGCTGATTTCAGGCTCAGGGCTCGGAGTTACCTGGAAGACACCCGAACGGGTGCTCCCCCGAGTCAGAGTGACATTTGGGAATAATTTGGATGTGCTCCCCTCCACACTTTTTTTCCCCTGAGCAGCGAGATTCCCTCCCACCAGCCTCTTCCGTGCGGAGGGGTTTTGCTTCCAAGGAATCAGCTTTTCCCGGGAAAAGTGCCTGTTCCCAAATTCCCAGCCAGTTGGGACCAGGGGAACACCCAGCACCCCGCACCCGGCTGCGGGGCTCACCGGGGTCCCCAGCACCCCCTCTTCATCCCCTCCAGAGAAATCTCTGCCGGAGCAGAATGCGACCGTGGGAAGTCACCCAGGGCTCAGGGGAGGGATGGAGATCCCCCTCCTGCTGCCGTGGGCGCTCCGGGTGCTTGGGGCTATTCCCACCCTGGAGAAGCAGCACCCGAGGGGCCGGGGGTGTCCCCGTCCCCGCTGACCTGCAGGGCCTGGAGGGGGGGCAGGTCGGCCTGGCAGCACAGCAGGACGTTGTGGGACATGTTGAAGCTCTCGCGGACGCCCAGGTGGTAGAAGAGGGAGGGCTGGCAGACGGAGTCGCTCAGCTCCACCACGGCCACATCTGCGGGCAGGACAGCGGGGACGCTCACGGGACTGGCACCAGACCCCAAATTCATTCAATCAGCCACGCCTGGGTTTAGGGGGGGAAGGGGCATCCGCACCCCCTAAGATTGGGGATGACTCCACCATCACAGCGCCCGAGGCCACAGTGAGGGGCGCCCGCTTGCCCCCTCCCCCCCCAGCACGGTGATGAACCCTGTGCAAACCCACCCTCCCCTCCCCTAAAAAAAACCACCCTTTCTGAAATCACACCCGCATGTTTAACGCCAGGGAGGAAGACGTCCCGGCAAATGTCCAACCACCCTGGAAAGTAAACAGGAGGAAGGCAGAAAAGCAAACAGCGAACCGCCCCGGCGCACAGCCGGCAGAGCTCCGCCGGGAGCTGCACTGGGGCCGGTGAACATCTTGGCCCGGATATTCCCGGAGAGCCGGGATAAGCGGGCAGGAGAAAGAAAGGTGATAGAAACCCCGCGCCGGCCGAGCGGATGGCGTCCTCACCTGCGTTGTAGAAGCGGTCGAGAGTGGCGGTGTCGCCCAGTGCCAGGGTGCCGAAGGGCAGGGTGTGCAGGCGTGCCCGCAGGTCGCGGCAGGCGTCGCGCAGGCTGCGCAACGCGGGGCAGGCGGCCGGCTCTCGGCCCAGCACGAAGACGACGCTCAACGCCCGCTGCCCGCTCCCCCGGCCCCGAGTCCCGCACACCGGCCGGCCCGTCGTGCCCGCCACCGCCAACGGGTCCTGCCAGCAGCTCCCGGTGACTGGAGGGGTCCCCGGCACCTCCATGGCCGGGGTAGGCAGACCCACCGTGGGGGCTCGCACTGAGCACCGGGAGAGCCCGTACCCTGCACCGGGCTGCCCTGGTCCTTACCGGGAGAGCCCTGACCTTGCACCGGGCTGCACTGCACCACGGTGCCGTATTGCCCCCGGGGGGAGACCGGAGTCTGCACCGGGCTGCCCTAATTCCCCCCCTCCGGGGAGGGCCTGTACCCTGTACCGGGCGGTCCTGCACCGGGCTGCCCCGTTCCTTACTGGGAGACCCCGCACCGGGCTGCCCCGTTCCCCACCGGGAGACCCCGCACCGGGCTGCCCCACTCCCCACCGGGAGACCCCGCACCGGGCTGCCCCACTCCCCACCGGGAGACCCCGCACCGGGCTGCCCCGTTCCCCACCGGGAGACCCCGCACCGGGCTGCCCCGCTCCCCACCGGGAGACCCCGCACCGGGCTGCCCCGCTCCCCACCGGGAGACCCCGCACCGGGGTGCCCCGTTCCTTACTGGGAGACCCCACACCGGGCTGCCCCGCTCCCCACCGGGAGACCCCGCACCGGGGTGCCCCGCTCCCCACCGGGAGACCCCGCACCGGGCTGCCCCGCTCCCCACCGGGAGACCCCGCACCGGGGTGCCCCGCTCCCCACCGGGAGACCCCGCACCGGGCTGCCCCGTTCCTTACCGGGAGACCCCGCACCGGGCTGCCCCGTTCCTTACTGGGAGACCCCGCACCGGGCTGCCCCGCGCCCCGCCGGGAGACCCCGCACCGGGCTGCCCCGTTCCTCCCCCCCGCAGGGGATCTCCCTACCGGACCGGCTCGCACCGGGAGGGCCGAGCCCGCCCCCCTCACCGGGCTCCTTCCTGGGTTCCTCCGCACCGGGGCTGCCCCACACCGGGCTCCGCTCCGCCCTGTCCCGCCCCGGGCACCGGGCGCCGCTTCCGCCTGTCCCGGCCGTGACTCAACGGCGGCGCCGCCCGCCCGGTCCCCCCCACCCCACCCCGGGACGGGAATGACCCCCCCGGCAGATCCTGCGTCCCTCCTCCACCCCCCCACCCCCCCCCGACGGGCACCGGTTGCAAAGGTCCGGTTGCGAAACCGGAGGGAGGGGAAGGGGAAGTGTGTGTGGGGGACACCCCCCGGGGGGGGACCGGGACAGGTTCCCCCTCCCGGTACGTGTCACAGCCGAAATAACGGCCCCGAAGGCGCCGGGGAGGCGGGAGGCGGGCGGGCAGCGCGGACACCCGTGGCTCTGAAGTGCGGTGGTCCCTGCGGGGAAAGGCTGTGGTCCCCGGTGGGATGCAGGGGATGGGCTGGCACAGCACCCGGGCGGGCTACCAGCTGGGCAGAGGAGCCACCGCACAGGCGGAGAAGCCACCGCACAGGTGGAGAAGCCACCGCACAGGTGGAGAAGCCATCATGCAGGCAGAGAAGCCACTGTACAGGCGGAGAAGCCACTGTACAGGCGGAGAAGCCACCGCACAGGCAGAGAAGCCACTGTACAGGCGGAGAAGCCACCGCACAGGCGGAGAAGCCACCGCACAGGCGGAGAAGCCACCATGCAGGCAGAGAAGCCACCGCACAGGCAGACAGGCCACTGTACAGGTAGAGAAGCCACACTACTGGCAGAGAAGACAGTGCACAAGCAGAGAAGCCACTGCACAGGCAGACAATCCACCATACAAGCAGACAAGCCACTCTACTGGCAGAAAAGCCACTGCACAGGCAGACAAGCCACCACACCAACAAGAGGAGCCACCACACATGCAGAGAAGCCATCGCACAGACACACAAGCCACTGTACAGGCGGAGAAGCCACCATATAGGTGGAGAAGCCACCACACATGCGGAGAAGCCACCGCACAGGCGGAGAAGCCACTGCTCATGCGGAGAAGCCACCATACAGGCAGAGAAGCCACCGCACAAGCAGACAGGCCACTGTACAGGCAGAGAAGCCATTGCACAGACAGAGAAGCCACTGTACAAGCAGACGAGCCACTCTACTGGCAGGAAAGCCACTGTACAGGAGGAGAAGCCACCGCACAGGCAGACAAGCCACCGTCCAGGCAAACCACCGCACAGGCGGAGAAGCCATCCCAACCTTGTTCCCACGGCAGGGCCGGGCAGCCCGGGGCAGGAGGGAGGAGCGGGGACACCGGCTGCCCGGGGACAGCGGGACACGGAGCTCTGCCTGCCCGGACCTGCTGCTCAGCCCCACCGCCGTTTCGGGGAAGGCAGAGCCGGCGGTGCGGTGGCGGCGGCACACCCCCTGCCTGGCCTCCTCCTCTGCCACCGTGGGAAGGAACGCGTCCCTCCTCCCCATCGCCATCCCTGGGGCGCCCAGCGTTAGCAGGGCTGGATGCGGCCACAGAGGTGTCCCCCAACACTCGCCCGCAGCCGGGGACCCCATCCCAGTGATACCTCCAATTCCTCCGGCCTCAGCCCACGGCCACCCCTGCCCGCTGCAGCCCCCCAGTCAGGCAAGGGGATGTGGCCCACGGAGGGGGACACCACGGGGTGACATCCTCAGGACAGGAGGAGACAATGTTCTATTGCTTCATCCTCCAGTGTGGCATCACCCCTCCCCATACTGGTTTCCCACCCCTGGCGACTGGGAGGACTGGAACCACTCCATCCTCCAGCATGGCACCTCCCATACCCACACTGGTTCCCCTGCCCTAGTCACTGGGAGGACTGGAGCCACTCCACCCTCCAGCATGGCATCTCCCATACCCACACTGGTTCCCCCGGTCACTGGGAGGACTGGAGCCACTCCACCCTCCAGCATGACACCTCCCATACCCATACTGGTTCCCCTCCCCTGGTCACTGGGAGGACTGGAGCCACTTGGGCCACCCAACACCAACCTGGGGGCAGGACACAGCCACGTCCCCAGCTGCAGCTACGGGGTTTGCAACCAAAACTTCCCGAGGCAGCACCCGCCACTCGGGCTTTGGGGGTGACGGGTGACAAGGACACAGACACCAGAAATAGGAGGAAAATCCTTTATTGGGGCTCTGTCCCCCCTGCGCTGGCTCAGGCTCTGCCCAGTGTGGGACTGGGGGCTTGGCCAGCAAAGGGCTGCCGGCCGCAGCCACAAGTCCCTGGTGCCCTGTGTGTCCCCCCCCCCCAAGCTCCTGGCAAGCGTGGCAGGGGGGACCCCAAGGCTGGGTGGGATTTGGGGCTGGATGGGACCCCACGGTCCCCTCCACTCTGCTCTTGCCCCCCCCCCCCGCCGGGGGAGCAGTTGGAGGGTGTGACTGTGGCCACACTGGGTGCAAACCCCCCCCCCAAAACAGGGGTCTGGCCTGGGCGACGTGTCCCACCCTGGTGCCCCCAGGGGCAGAGAGGGCAGCCCGGGGCAGAGCCACCTTTGCATAGCTGAGGTGTGGGTGGGGGTCCTGCGGCCGGGGGCGGGGGGGGGGGGGGGGGGGGGGGCACACAGCAGGGACGGGGGCAGCGCTGGCCTCTTCTCTGCCTTCCCTGGGGGGGGGGGAGCCCGGGGTGCGCAGCAGCCTCAGATCCTGGTGCAGCAGACAGAGAAGAACACCATGCAGAATGGGCCTGGGTGGCTTTGTCCTGGGGGGGGGGGAGCAGCCCCCCCCTCAACTCCCAGGGAGCAGGGGATGGGGATGGGGATGGGGATGGGATCCCAGTGCCCACCCATGGAGGTGGCAATGCCACGGGAAAGAGTTGGTCCCACACCCAGGAATTGGGTGGGAGGTCCCACAGGGGAGGGATGGGGATGCTCCCCCCTGTCCTGCCCCCCCATCCCGCCCCACACTCCTACCCCAGCTACACGCCCCCCCCCCCCCGCCCCGGACACGAGACAGACACCACCTCGCAGAGTTTAATTGGGGCAGCCCGAGCTACAAGTCTCACCCCACAACACACAGCAGGCACCCCCCCCTCCCCAAAACAACACACAGAAAAGGGACACCAGGACACCCCCTACACACACACACACCCCCCCAGCAACACAAAGGCACAGCAAAAGCACACAGCGGGGCCCTGGCTCTGCTCCTCCGGCGGGCACCGAGGGGCTGGGGGGGGCTGGAGGGGGGGGGTCGGAGCAGGGGACTGGGTGCTCCAGCCAAAATCCTGAAGGGAAAAGCACCTGAGAGCCCGCTGGGGAAAGAGGGGACCCCCAGCCCCAAGCCGCCCCCCCCCAGCAAGCCCCAAGGCTGTGGGGAGGCAATGGGGCAGGGGGTGCAGCAGGGGGTGCCCAGGGTGGGGAGGGGGGCTGCTGGGTGCTCTTTAACTGGGGCCAAACTGGGGCCAAACTGGGCTCCACCGCTCCCCTCCTGCTGAGGGTGCTCAGGGGGAAGGGGGGAGGGGGGGGGGCTGCACCCTACCACCACAGGGCTGGGGGGGGGGGGCGGGGGACACTCGCCCGGGTGGCAGAAGGGGCACGGATGTGCCAAAGGGCCGTGAATCGGCTGCGTCTCACCGGGGGCTCCGTGCACGAAATGGGGGGGGGGGGGGGCGAGGGGTGACACCCCCTTTCCTTCCACCGCTACCGACTCCCAGGAAAACAGCAAAGCAGCCGGGAACCCCCCTTCATGCAAACCAGGAGAGAGGGACTACGCCATCCCCCCCCCCGCCATGGGGAGGGGTGAGGGAAGGGTGAAGCTCTGGGGGGGTGGGGAGGGGGGGGTTGTAGGGGGGCAGCCCCCTCCCCATCGCCGCCGGCACCCAGCACCTACTGGTTGTCCTCTCTGGCAGCGTGCAAGGAAAGAGAGACGGGGCACGGCCCCCCACGTTAGACACGGCGAGCCCCACGGCACCGGGCGAGGGGGGAGAAGAGCAACGGGCCCCCGCTTGGCT
Organism: Vanellus vanellus; assembly: GCF_965231255.1. Taxonomy (NCBI): domain Eukaryota; kingdom Metazoa; phylum Chordata; class Aves; order Charadriiformes; family Charadriidae; genus Vanellus; species Vanellus vanellus. The sequence continues at coordinate 4,025,648 of NC_138927.1, read as the reverse complement.
CAGCTCAGGGCGGGTGGATTTGGGGGCCCCCCGCGCTCCCCACGGGGTTGGGAGCCAGGGTCCGGCCAGGCAGCGACAGACAGAGGAGGCGGAAGGACAGCCGGACACCAGCGAGGGGAGGGGTGGGGGAGGACGAGCCCCTCCGTGTCCCAAATCCTCCCGCCGCCCCCGGGTGACGACGGACCGGCACAAGGAGCCACAGGAGACAACACTCAGCTGCGAGACAGGACACGGCCAGACGGGCCACGGACCCCCACGCACTGGGGCTGACCCCCATTTTTGGCTTCCAGGGTGGGTTTGGCCCAGGCATGAGCCGGTACGGGTGTCGTCTGTGTGTCCCCCCCCCCCCAAAAACTCCATCCCGGCGGGGGGCGCGGGAGCCTTACAGCGTTTGGTAGGTGCTGTCCTTTGACTTGATGAACTTGATGACGAAGAAGACCACGGCTTGGACGCTCAGCACCAGCACGATGCCGCCGATGAAGCTGGCCGTGTCAAAGCCGGGCGGGTGAAATTCGGGGCTGCCCGTCAACGGGGCGCTGGTGGTGGTGGTCTCTAACGGCAGGGGAAAACCAAGCGGGAGGGGGGAGGGGGGGTTATGGGTGCTGTTGGCATCCTTGGGGTACTGATGCCCTCGCCAAGCAGAGGGGATTTGGGGTCCGCACAGACCCCAGCGTCTGCACAGGGCTGGGATGTCCCCATCGACACACGGATGCAGGGATGGGCTCAGCCCCTTCCCATGCCAGAGCAGCCGGCACCGCGCGGGAGCAGAGCCAGCGGTGTAAGGATCCCAGTGGGATCAATAATTCAGAGGGCTCCGGGCTCCGGTTACCCGCCGTAATTAGCCCGATGCTCTCCAGTTCCCGCTTCCTGGAAGAGGCTCCTGCTCCGCTCCCAGCCCCTGTTCCGACTCAGCCGGAGACGGCACTTCCCGGCAAGGATGGCAGCAGGGCTGGTTCTTGGAGAGTGGGGGGGTTCTGCAGGGTGTTATGACCCCCCCAGCCCCATCCTGGCATCGCTGCAGCCCGTGGCAGCATTGCTCAGGGCACAGACGGGGGACGGGGACCGAGCTGTCACCCCGGGGATGGCACTGGCACCTCCTGGGGCACAGCTGAGGTTGAAGCTCCATGGATGCAACCAAGCGGCTTGTCCCATCCCACTGGCCACTGTCCCCTGGGGCACCCGGACCCCTCCAACCCCATCCCACCACCTCCAGCGCCCCCCCAGACCCACTCACTTGGGGAGTGCGTCGCTGGCTCCTCGCTATGGGACCGTGGAGGCTCTTCGGTGGGGGACTTCAGCGCTGCCAGAGGCAGTGACAGAGGGAAGGGGAGAAAAAGGGTTGTCAAGGGACATCGCCATGCACCCCCTGTCCCGTGTCCCTGTCCCAGGGGTGGCATTTCATGCCCACAGCCCCAGCACCCACAGCAGCGCCTCCATCCCGAGGGCTGCTGTGCCCGGGGGTGCTGCTGGGGTCCGGGGTGACCCGACGCCACGGGGGGAGCGGGGTTACCTCGACACAGGGTACTGGTGTTGTAGAGCGCACAGGTTTCCCGCGCTGCCGCCCCTCTCCGCATGCAGCTCCCCGTCTCTGCGGGAAGAGGGAGCAGGGTTTTCCCAAGGTTTCCCAGGGTTTTCCCTCCCCCAGCAAACCAGCCCGCGGGGGCACCCAGTGCAACTGAGGCCATTTGGGCTCCCAAGGGTTTGGGGTGGTGAGGACTCATTCCCGGGGATGGGCATCCATCCGAGGGGCTGCAAGCCGGGGCTCGCATCCTCACGCCCCCCAGGGAAGAGCCCCAAACAAGGGCTTTATAAACAGCCATTTTTCTCCCATCTCTATCACTTGGTGCTGCTCCATCCGCACCTCCATGAGGGGGGAGGCGGGGGGGTGTCCCAGCGTTACCCCGAGCCCAGCACGGCTGGGAGCACCACGTGCCGAAATCCCACACTCCTGCCAGCTGGGCCGGTGCTGATCCCCTGCATCCCACCGGCATGGGATGGACCTTGACCATGCAAAGCAGCTGGGACCAGGCTCCCAAGGGTGCTGAGCTGCCAGCACCATCCCAGCACAGTCCCCAGCCCGGTGGCAGGTCAGAGGCCTGGCATAACCCCTGGCTGTGAGCACCGGGGGCTGTGGGAGCCCCTCACTCTCCCCCTACATGGCTGAGCCCCCTCCGGATTTGGCCCTCCCCTGCAGACCCCCTCACCTGGCTCCCCGGGGGTCCCACAGCCCACCCAGACGCAGCCGGTGCTGTTGTGCGAGGTGGCTCCGGCCGTGCATGTCTCGCAGGACCTCAGCTCGCCGCACTCTCCTGCCAAAGCCGGGGGGAGAGGGGTAAGGTCCGGGCCAGCATCCATCCCCCCCGTCAGCCGGGATCGGGGCTGGACCCTCTGTTGGACCCATGGAGGAGGATTTCTCACAGTGCAGCGGGAGGGATGAAGGATGAATTTCTCTCTTGCAGCACCAAACCCACTAACAGACCCATCCCGGCAGGCTGCAGGTGCGCTCGTAGCATCGCCAGCTCTCCGCAGAGGGGACATCCCGCACCCCCACAGCCACCCGGGACACGCAGGGCTCACCCCATCACCCGCAGCGCAGGATAAGCCCCCCCCAGCCCCGGATCTTTTGGAGGAGGTTTAGAAGAGCCGAGGTGGCGGCAGCACCAGCCCAGTTGCTCCCAGCAGTCCAGTTGGGGTTACCTGAGCCACATCACCCCTCTGTCCCCGCCTCGCCCCCCAAACCGTCCTGCAGGACCCCCCGCTCCCCGTCGCCCCAGCAATGGCAGTGAGTCACTGGGGCGTTTGCAGAGCTGCACTGCCATGAGCTCTTCCCCCCCCGCCCCCCCCGACATACGCTCATCATTAATTTACAGCGATAACTGTCAGCGAAGGAGGCTGCAACGGGGAGCCATGGCCGGGCCCTGCCTGCACCTCACCGCGTCCCGCACCCGTGTTTGCACCATCCCGGGAACGGACCTGGGAGCCATTCCCCACCCTGGATGTGTTTCCAGGCTCTCAGGGGACAAACAACCCCACCCCCACCCCACCCCCCCCAGTGCTCGCAGGAGGGGGCTGGGGGCTGGCACCCCTTCTTCGCCGGCTCCCCGGGGGTCTCCGCCACGCAGGGACTGACCCAACCTCACGCTTGGCTTTGCCACGCCGGCTGCACCTCATCCCCGCCGGGCTTTGGGGTGTGCAGCTCCAGCCCCCCCCCCCAACTTTTAGGGTCCTCCTGGGCCATGCCTGGTTGAATCCAGAAGCCTTTTCCATCTCCCAGTGTCCCCCCCCCAACAAAAGCAAAGGGGGCAACTGGTGGCATAAGGCATCAAGTGGGATGCTGCGGACCCATTGCCATGGCTACGGCGTGGCGGGCACACAGCCGCCCCCCCCCCCCCCCTCCCCCCTTCTTTCCAGCATTTCGAGACCTGCCGGGAACCAATGGGAAAGTAGGACTTTGTTCGCAAGGGTTTCAGGCAGGTTTATAATTTAAGTTATTTTTATCGCAGCAGGCACAGGAACAGACGTTGGAGCCCAACGTTGTCAACTCCCGCTCCTGCCGTCAGGTGTGGGGAGGGAGAGGAAAATAAAAGGGGGGTGGGGGGGCAGTGGGGCCGGCTGAGGGCAGTCCCATGGCGATGGGTGCTCTTGGAACACGCGGGGGTCCCGGTGGGATAAGTCAGGGTGACAATATGTCCCCGTGAGCAGTGGGAGGAGGGGGGATGGGATGGGAGAAGGGGAGCAGAAGCAAGCCTGGGGTTTGCATAATTGATGCCCGGAGTTGCAGGAACCCCGGGCGGGAGGATGACGGCTCCGCTCCCCGCCCCCCCCCCCCCCCAAAAAAAAACCCACCACGAACCACGAAGTCGTCCGTCCGCCCCCGCTCTTCGGAGGGGGACGCTGCACCCCACCTGTCCCGCAGCAACCCAGGGCACCCCTCCTGGCCCTGGGGGGGTCCCACCCCCCCCTCGGGATGGGGGGCAGCAGGACACGGGGCCCCTCTCCCCCACCACCCCAAACCGGGAACGGGGCTCTCCCGGTCCCCACCACGGGCTCGGGGGTCCCGCGATGGGGCGGGAGCGAAGGGAACCCTCGGAAAAAAAAAAAAAAAAAAAAAAAAGAAGCCAAACCCCCAAAAAGTTCAGCTGCCCCAAAGCTATAAACTCCCCGCGTCACCCCCCACCTCCCTACGCCTCCCCACCCCCCCCCGGCCGTACCTGCGCGGGTGGGAGCCGGTCCCTGCGCGCAGAGGAGGGCGCAGAGCAGCGCGCAGCGCAGCGCCCCGGCGCACGGCGGGGCCATGGCCCGGCCCGGTTCGGCCCGGCTTAGCCAGGCTGGGCTCGGCCCGCTTCGCTTCGCTTCGGGTCGGGTCGGTCCGGTCCCGGCGGGAGGTGTCGGTTGCGGCGCCGCGGAACTCCCGGGAGAAGGGAGCGGAGCGGCGGGGACATGCGCGCCCGCGGGAGGCGGCCCCGGCGGCGGCGGGGGGCGGGCAGGGGCGGCCCCGCAGCGGTGCGCTCCGCCCCGGGGGGGCCCGGCCCGTGTGGGGGCTCCGACCCCGGGGTGCATGTATTCCCCCCTCCCCCACCCCCCCGCCGCCGCCGCCCGTACGGTGCTGCGGGGAAGACGGTGATGGCCCCGTCTGGGAGGGGGGGGGGGGGGGCTCCGGAGAGCCGGGAGCTGCACCCCCGGTACGCACTGCTGAGTGGGGGACACTGCGCTGTACGCACTGCACACACTGCACACAGTGCCCCCACTGCACATCCTGTACACACTGCACTCACTTCACACCCTGCACTCACTGCACACACTGCACTCACTGCATACACGGGACTCCCTGCACACACTGCACACTGCCTGCGCGCTGCACTCACTGCACATGCTGCCTGTACACTGCACGCTGCATGCACGGCATATTGCGTGGGCGCTGCACACTCTGCGTGCTGCACACACAACGCGCTGCCTGAGCACTGCACACCCTCCACACTGCACACCCCGCACACCCTCTACTCACTGCACACACTGCATATGCTGCATACACTGCACACCCTGTACTCACTGCATACACTGCACACCATGCACACCCTCTACTCACTGAACACACTGCACACTGCACACGCTACACACCCTGCACTCACCACACACCCTGCACACCCTGCACTCACTGCATACACTGGACTCACTGGACATTGCCTGCGCACTGCACACCCTGCGTGCTGCGCACACAACGCACTGCCTGAGCACTGCACACCCTGCACACCCTTTACTCACTGCATACGCTGCACACACCGCACACCTTGCACAGTGCACACCCTGTACTCACTGTGTACACTGCACACCCTGTACTCACTGCACACACTGTATATGCTGCACACCCTGCACAGTGCACACCTGTTACTCACGGCACACACCGCACTCACTGCGCACACTGCACACCCCGCACACCCCGCACACTCCGCACACCCTTTACTTACTCCACACACTGCGCTCACTGCACTCACTGCACACCCCGCACACTCTTTACTTACTCCACACACTGCGCTCACTGCACTCACTGCACACACAGCCCATGCCCCGCACTCTCTCCCCGCAGCCCCACCGCCGGCTTCCCTCCCCCCCCCCCCGCCCTGTCTCCCTCTCCCTCAACCCCCCCCCAACCCCCAAAATCCCCCTTCTCCCGGGACACCGCGACTCCGCCGGGGCCGGTCCCTCCCGCCACCCGGGGCCGCGCCGTCGGGGCGGCGTTCAGCACCGCGAACAGCTCCCGAAGGGCCGGGGCGGGATCCGACGGGGCGGCCGCGACGCCGGCGGGACCCCGCGGGGGGGATCGGGAGCCCCCCCCGGTGCTCCTGGGCACGGCCGTGCCCAGGAGCATCGGGGGGGCTCCCGACCCCCCCTCGGGGTCCCCCCTGCGTTGCTGCCACCCCGGGACCCGCGTGGGAAAGTCGGACCGCGTGGGGACCCCCGGGGGGGAGGGGGGGGGGGGGCGCACCCCCCGGTTGTGCGTGGGAGGGGAGGGAGAAAGGGGGAGGACCCGCTTTCGCCCCCACCCCCTCTCCCCCTTCCCCTCCCCCGGGCCGCCCCCTCCACACCCCACGCTCAGCGTGTGAAGCGGCACCCCCAAACCTCTGCAATAAGGGGGGGGGCGGGGAGGGGGGGGAGCCGGCGCCCCCATCCTCTGCAGTACGGCCCTGCAGGGGCTTTGCAAGGACGTGGAGGGGGGGACACGGGCCGGGGTGGGAGGAGGGAGGGGGGGGGTCCCGGGGGCGGTGTGGACCTGGAGGGAGGGGCGGGGGGGTGTGTGTGGGGGGGGCTGTTTTTATGAATGGGCTGCTCCATCCCCGCCGCGCTTACTATGCGGCGCGCGCGCCTGGCGGGGCGCTGATTGGCTCCGGCGCGCCATTGACGTCACAGCGAGGCTTGGGAGACGGGGGGGTGAGGCGGAGGGGGGAGGGGGGGGGGAGCTGGCAGTGAGTCACCCCCCCTACACACACACCCCCCAATTTCCCCCCCCCCCTCACACACACACACAGAGGCCCCCCCCCCCCCGTCGGGGCTCGGTCACTATAACTCGGCGGCGCCCATGGCAGCGGCCCCCCAGCCCGGGCCGAGCATCCCGGCAGGTGAGTGCCTGGCGGGGGGGGGGGGACGTGGGGGGGACACGGGCACGGGAGGAGGGGACTCGGGCACCCGTGGTGGTGGGGGGGGGGGCGTGTGAGCCCGCTTGGGCAAAAGCGAAAGGGGCTGAGGGGCTGTGCTGCCTGCCCGAATGCCCCGGGAGGGGCAGATCCCCAAGGGAAGGGGGGATTCCCCCGGTTGGGGGGAGCGCGGGGGGGGGGCTCTTTTCTGCCGGGCGCCCCTGTCCCCGGTAAACGGGGCCGCCCCCTTCATCTGCTGCTTGGGACCCCCGAAGTGCTGCCCTGAAGCCCTCGGGGTGGGGTGGGGTGTGTGTGTGGGGGGGGTGGTCCTTCTCCCCTCTATTTATCCACCAAAATCAGGCGATGCACCACCCCCCCCCCGCAGTTAATGCATGCCGGAGTGGGCTGAGCGGGTGTCGTGTCGTCCACCCCCCCACCCCCACCCCCCTTATTCATATATTTATTTTTCTATGCTTGGAAAAGAATTAAACCCAAACCACCTTGCCCAGAAAAATCCCCTCGGAGCAAACACCGACCCCCCCCCCCCCCAACACACATCGCTCTGCCCCCTCCCGGAGACAACTTTTTTTGGGGGGGGAAGGCAGGACTGCCCCTGGCTGGGTGGCACAGGGACGGCGCGAGTGGGTCCCTGCTGCGGGCAGTGGGTGCTGAGGGGGGCTGCTCTTGTTTTCGGCTGCGGCAGGTCGGGCTCCGCCAGCATGATGGAGGAAGGGCCCCCCAACTCCAGCGGAGGCCAGCAAGGCCGGTTCGCGGCCAGGAACGGCAGCGCTGGCTCCTTGGACCTGGAGTCGGTGGTGCAACCCCTCGCCTTGAACCCATGGGATGTCATCCTCTGCATCTCCGGGACCATTATCTCCTGCGAGAACGCTATCGTGGTGGTGGTCATCTTCTACACCCCGGCTTTCCGGGCTCCTATGTTCCTCCTCATCGGGAGTTTGGCCACAGCCGACCTCCTGGCCGGTTTGGGGTTGATCCTACATTTCGCCTTTGTCTACTTCATCCCGTCGGAGGCGGTCAGCCTGCTCACGGTGGGGCTCCTGGTCACCTCCTTCACGGCCAGCGTCAGCAGCTTGCTGACCATCACCATCGACCGTTACCTGTCCCTCTACAACGCCCTGACCTACTACTCGGAGAGGACGGTCACCAGGACTCACATCATGTTGATCCTCACCTGGGGAGCCTCCATCTGCTACGGGCTCCTGCCCATCATGGGCTGGAACTGCCTGAAGGAGCCCTCCGCCTGCAGCATCGTCAAGCCCCTGACGAAGAACCACCTCATCATCCTCTCTGTCTCCTTCTTCATGGTCTTTGCGGTGATGCTCCAGCTCTACGTGCAGATCTGTAAGATCGTCTGCCGGCACGCCCACCAGATCGCCGTCCAGAGACATTTCCTGGCCAGTTCCCACTACGTCACCACCCGAAAAGGCATCGCCACCTTGGCCGTCATCCTGGGCACCTTCGCTTCGTGCTGGCTGCCCTTCGCCATTTACTGTCTCCTGGGGGATTACAGCTACCCGGCCCTCTACACCTACGTCACCCTCCTCCCCGCCACCTACAACTCCATGATCAACCCCGTCATTTACGCCTTCAGGAATCAGGAGATCCAGAAAGTGCTGTGGACCGTGTGCTGCGGCTGCTTCTCCTCCACAATGCCTTTCCGGTCCCGCTCCCCCAGTGACGTCTGACGCGTGTGTCCCCGTCCCCTCCCGCCCCCCCCCCCACCCCCCCCAGCCTCTCTGCACCTTTCACTTACCGATTGCGGGTTGAGGGGATTTTCTTTTTTTTTTTCTTTTTTTTTTTTTTTCCCTTTTTCGTTCCCAGAGACACATCGCGGGAGATCTGAGAATGGAGCGGCTCTTCCCAGCCCCGTCCTTTTGGGCACAACCCCTTCCCTTCTTCTATTTTTCCACTTTTTGAATTTCCAGGAGAGAAAAACATATTTTTTATCCATAATATAATCTATATTTACGCGTGCGCATGAGAGAGAGAGAGAGAGGGGGAAGATCCTCATATTTTCTTTAAAACTATTTATGATGCTTTATTTTTTTAAGGGGGGGGGGGCGGTACCGGGAACGTTCGGTCCCCTCTTGATTTTCTTTTTTACAGCCTCATTAATTACCTCAGATAGTTAAAATATATTTTGTACGTTTGGGGAAGGAGGATGGGGGGGGGGGATGGGAGGAAATCGTTTGCCGGAGGAGGAGGGACTCACCCC